>NC_044552.1:17143112-17800612 GCF_007565055.1 Rhinopithecus roxellana
ACTGGAGTGCGGGCTGGGCAAGCAGGTGCCGGGCAACTTCTGGGGAGACTCAGGCCTCCTTATTGGCCATCACAAAGCCCCGGAGAAAAAGATGAGATGCTTCCAAAAACTGCAAGATAAGAGGAACAGGTAAAGGTCATGGGAGGATTAAGTAGAGCACAGCAGGCTGCTTCACGAACCCTCTGCGCCTTTCCCAGGTGGGACAGCATGGCAGCTGCTAACCTTGAATCTAGGCCATCAGGCAAGGTGAATTAGGGACAGTACCACTGGGGAAAGTACCTCGGTGTAGCCCATGAACCCTCTGCCACCCACCCACGAAGTTCAACCTCTACCAGTGCTCTTTTCTGTTTTCAGGGTCCTGGAGTGACTTGACCTCATTTAGTCATTCTATGAGTATCCCATTTACAGACAAGGAACATTTTGTTGTTGTTGTTAATGCTCCTAACTCTAGCAAGCTATGAATTTAGGAAGTGTCTCTGCCCTTTGGCAAACGTACTTGTGCCTGATTTCTTTTGCTCCTCCAGATTGCTGCCCACGTTCCTCTGCCCTGCCGGGCACTCTGGGAGATGCACCTGGATGGACACTAGAGCTCCACCCTCAGGCTTCCAGGTGGGCTCAGTAGATGGGGATCCTGGAGGAGACTGTAGAGGAGGAGAGCAGCTGCTGGCACAGCTGTCCTGGAGCTACCTGGGCCCAGATGCCCCAGTTCTCTCCATGCAGACCTTTCTACCCACCTCTCTTCTCGTACTGGGCTCTCCGTGTAGATGGGAGTGGTACAAGCTTCCCTGTCACATGGGTAGGAGTCAACTTCCCTTTCCTTTGTGGTGCTACACCCCGACCCCCACCACGCCTCGAGTAAACAGGGCCCTTTCTAAGCCCCACTCCTGTCCTGTTTGGGCACAGCATGTGTTTTCTGCTGGGACCCTGAAGCATACGTCCATCCTACTCATGAAAACAGAGAGCTGCAGAAGAGAAAAGCATCTATTCACGTGCGCTGCTGTTGGCAACAAGTCTTCAGAAATGGAGAAACTGATGAAGAATCTTGCTGCAAGATCCCAACCAATGCCAAAGGCCACTGTGAGGAGCCAGCATGGACACGAAGTTCACACCCAGGGCAGCTCCCGTGTCTTCCGAGCCTTCTCATGAGAGCGGCAAGCACAGTGTCTGCTACCGCCTGCCTGGAATGTTTCTGTTAGAATAGACCCTGTGTGTAGATGAAGGAGCATTCGATATCATAACTACGCGGGATGCTGAGAACCAGGTGTTTTCTTCTCTGGGCAGAAGCTCCTGGGGCTCCAGAAGTTCTGGTCCTCCTGGGCCGAGGATGCTAAAGGGAGCGGGGGGATGAAAGGCGGACCCAGAAAACACATGGGCAGGCAGAGAGTCTGCTCTACCCAGCCCCAGTGTCTTTTTCTTACTGTGCTCACCATATGTTTTCAGAAAGGCAGGCCAAGAACAAAAGTGGGAGCACCCTTAATGTCCAACCATGATGGTCCATGAACACAGTGGAACGTGCAAGATCATTGTGAAAATTGTGTGGAAGTATGGGGAACTGCTTAGGATACACAGTTAAGTGAATAAAGCAGCATGTTAAGTGTTATATATGCCATGGTTACAATTCCAAAAATGTATATGTACATAGGCAAATTCTGGAAGAATAAAACCAAAAGAACATGTTGTATTGACGTGGCAGTATCGTGGATGTGTATAGACCGTCTTTGATGTCTTTGTTGGAAGAGGCTATCCTTGCACCCTGTCCCTTGCTAAGCATACCAAGACTGCAAGGCCCTGAGTGTCCCTTCGCTGGCCCCTTTCTCAGGTCTGGCTGATAACCCTGAGAGGTGAGGTGACGTTGCCCCCTCCCCACGACCCTCCAGGCAAACAGCAGGCTGGCTTCTGGCTTGCTCTAAGTGCAGTGCCTTCTTCAAGCTCCATGCTTCACACTGCACACACGGCATTCATCTAAGCCTGCTGCGTCGCCTGTGAGGGAACTGGGAATGAGGGGGACTGACCTCGACGTGCTGCTGGACATGCTGCTAGTTGTGTAGCAAGTAACAGTGTCCACGGTCCCTGACCCAGCAGTCTCCTGGCTTCTGCCAGCATCCAGAAAACAGTAACAGGTTGACTGAATAGCTTCTAAGAAGGGTAAAATCAAATCCCAGATGACAGTCTTAATATGGCTGCGATACCAATTTGAAATTACAGTTGACTCTTAAACACGGGTTTGAACTGCAAGAATCCACTTAGAGATGGATTTTTTTTTCAAAAACTGCAGTCGGTGGGTTTCGTATCCACAACCAAACACAGAGAGAAAATATGGTATTCTCAGGATTTAAATCTGCCTGCATGGAAGCCCAGCTTTTCATAACTTGGGTCCCCAGGACTCACTGTGGGACTTGAGTATGTGCAGATTTTCATATCTTACCCATGGCTCTAGAAGCAATTTCCTACAGATTTCCAGGGATGACTGTATTTGCCTAATGTTTCTTTCCCAGCAGACTCATGTCTGTCTTGTGCACTGCTGTACTCCTGGCACCGCAGGGGAGCCTGGTGCAGAGCAAGCTTCCTCAGATGGCCCTTTGTGGATGGACTACAGGAGCAGAGGTGCGCAAGTAGCAAGTCTCAGAAGGAATTCAAACCAAAATGTAGAGTTTGAAGGCAACAGTGACCTTTGCAATCATACCTCCCTGTTATTCAGTAACAATTAAAGCCACCACCATGCATCAAGCCCCACAGGCCACGCCTGTCTTCTGGACGATTTTCAGGTCTTCATATTTCAATGCTCTTCTGTCCATTTCCAGGCACAAAGTGCTTTCACATACATTTGGTCCTTGCTGCAACGCCACTGAAGACAGGTGTGTCTGATCCCAATGTGGAGCCCACAGTAACAGCAAGCAGTGACTGCGGCCTGTGGAGAAGGGCCTGTGCCACATGCTGCTCTTCACTCCTCATCAGAGCTGTTTACGTGGGTCCTGTCACAGCTGCTCTGTGACTAGGGAACTTGACGTCTCCATTTTTCAACTGAAAACACAGAAGTACAAAGGGCTTCACCACCTTGTCCACAGTTGCCCTGCTTCTAAGTGATCGTGTTGGAATAAAAACAAGCAACTGTCATCCGGGACATTAACCGCCCAGGCTGTGGTGTTGCAAAGCAGAGGAGCACGGAGCAGGGAGCGTGTAACCCTGCTGGGATCAGCTTACTCACAAGTGGCAGGGCTAGGGCTGCAGCGCAGCTCACTTGTGGGCACTGTGTGGGTCTGAAACCAAAGTCCACATCCAAAGGTCATGATGGCCCCCCAAAACAGCTTCCTGACCTGCTTCTGTGGCCCCAGACCTCTTGCCACTGAGGCGCCTTAGCTTTCCAATTACTTTTGCCAATTCTGCCTGACCATTGCTGCTGAAAAGGCCGCCTCCCTCTGTCCCATGGCCTCAAACACACTTCAGTGAGAATTTCTGGGCACTTTCAGAAGGCTGGTCACTACAGCACAAAGTGAGTCAAAGTCATCGTGTTAGTGCTCCCAAATCTGAGTGCACAGTTCAGAGATGGGGGCTCTGAGTCCAGGGACAGGCTGGGGACTGTTCTGGTGCCTGTGACTATGGGACTGAGTCAGTCACAGCCCCTCTCATTTTCACCAGTGAAGGACATAATGTATACAGTGGTCCATTTCCAAGACAAAGTGCCTTAAATTGGCTTAGGTCAGCAAACTACAGAAAAATAGGACATTCGAGGTCTCTGCTTGAATAGCCGATGCCTGCTTGTAGACCTCCCTCTTACCCCTCATTAGTTGCTTTCACCTGAACCAAAGAAGTTTAGTCTAAAATGAAAGCTTACTAGCCTGCAAAATAGCTCCCTTTCTCTGTTCTTATCAGCCGGCCCAGCTACTTAGGTGATAAGTTAAATACTTGAAGCACCCCTGAGCTGACTGGGATTGCAATGCATTGTGTGCTGTGACAAAATGCAGCAAGACAACCCTAAAAAATAAAAACACCTAAAGTCCCTGCCTAACAATAGGTGACGTCCGGGAAGGTTGTGATCCCATAGTACTCAGTCTGTGAGAAACTGGGGGAGGAACCTGCGCACTAGCGGATAAAATGCTTGTTGAAACTGTGCAGGGTGTGCCTGTCTGTCAAACGTCCGATTTTGCAAGACCAACTTTTTATTAAAAATCTCACTTTTGCCGTTCTCTGGGTCTCTGAGTCTTTGGGTTTGGACGGGTGAGTTTGTTTCTTACGCCTAGTGAGGGACTGGGCCAGGCATTCCCTGAGGTCCTCCCTCTGCTTCTCATGAGGCATCCCTTGTATCTCTTCCTCTTCTCATCACACACTTCTGTGACTCCCTTTGAAGGACAAGAGCATGTTCAGTCCCCATCAGAAGTGGACAGTCAGTGCTTCCTTGCCCCAGTTTCTACCCCTTGCCCTTGTCCACCCTAGACCCCTGGGCTTTCCCAGTAAGTCACACATCAAAACCTTCCTGCCCTGTGTTTTCTTCTCACAGACCTTGTGTTTATAGCATTTTATATTTTGATTATGGAAGTTAAAAGTGTAGTGATTCAGTTAATATTTTACTTCTTCCAGAAAACTTAAGGCTTTAACTCTGTCAAAATATGTGCATTATGAAAGGTTCATATCCTCCAGTATCTGCATCCTTAGAAATAAGAGCTTAGCCGCTGTTGTGTAGATTAACTTTGGCAGTGCCAGCCCTTTATTTGTATATGGAGCACAGGAGCCTGAATTAGCTGGCATTTTATTTCCTTACTAAGTCAATAAATACTTTTTTTGAGATGCAGTCTCGCTCTGTCGCCCAGGCTGGAGTGCAGTAGCACGATCTTGGCTCACTGCAAGTTCTGCCTCCTGGATTCACGCCATTCTTCTGCCTCAGCCTCCTGAGTAGCTGGGACTACAGGCACCCGCCACCACACCCGGCTGACTTTTTTGTATTTTTTTTAGTAGGGACGGAGTTTCACCGTGTTAGCCAGGATGCTCTTGGTCTCCTGACCTCGTGATCTGCCCACCTCAGCCTCCCAAAGTGCTGGGATTACAGGCATGAGCCACCGTGCCCGGCCTAAACAGTTATTTTTTAACACTATTGTCCCAGGCACTGTGCTAGGTGCAAATAAAGCAAAAATGAACACAGAAAAAAATTATATACTCAAGTTATTCATGGTCTAGAGAAAAAGACAGACGTGTGAATTCTTAGGCAACGTATGCCTAATACATCAACACACATGAATGTGTGATAAACCAGGGGAGGCTTGGGAAGGCTTCACGAAGGAGGGTGCCTAAGAGCTGAGGGCTTCATCCGAATTTCAGCCCCCAGGGGGTTCCCTGACTCCTTTCCCCATAGCTCTGGGCTGGAGTTGACAGAAGGGTAGGTCAACTAATGGAGGCGAGACGATAGTTTCCCCCTCACCTTCCGGTGGCCAGGGTTCCGCTAGAGGGAGCCAGATGATTGTGGGAGAAGCAAGTCTTGCCACAGCCTCTTTGGTGTGGTAAGAAAATGTTTCTGTTTTAACAAAGTTGTACCCAACTCCTAATCGTCACACATATAATCCTGCAAATCAGAACCCTACCAACCAGCAGGTGTGGATTCATCTCTACATCAGCTTCCCTTATTTGATGTACAGACGAACCCCACACTTGCTAATAGTACCTGAGTGTGGGCAACACTTCCAGATCTTTCCATCAAATTCAGCACAAGGGCCCTCATGGGTAAGGTGGCTTCCTCATTTGAATAGATTCTCACATTGACATGGCCACACCTCTGAGGATGGCTTTTGAAAGACAAAACAAGCTTTGGAGGCCAGCCACTGAATTCCTATTATTTCAGACCACACGGTGTTTGTGTGTGTCTTCTTCTTCCACCCCTGCCATGTTTCAGGGAAAGGGAGTTCAAAGTAAAGAGGCCTTCCGCAAAACACACCTTGCAATGGACCCAGTGCTACCTGGTCTTCCATGTGGGGGCAGGTTCCCAGGCTGACAGATCTGTGACTCTGTAAATGAGTAAGAACCTGAAAGTGTCACAGAAAATCCTTCCTGGTCCATAGACTGAATGAAGCAAATGTGAGGTGTGGTTGATCATCATGAAGTTTCTAAGAGTAAAAGAGAGAAAGAGAAAAAGTACATCTTGTTCTCTTCAGCTCAGTGGTTGGATTTAAATTCAGTCTCCACATAAAACTTCAGAAATGGCCCCTGCCCTGGGACAATGGCCTAAATAACAAATAGCTGAAAATCTCCTTTCACTCTGAAGGTCAGTCCTTTCCCCCGGGCAGCCCCCTTTCCTTTGGAGGAGGGAGGCAAACCTCCTGGCTGGACTGGAACTCCCAGGGTGTTCAACAGCAACAGGGCAGCCTGCTACCCCTCCAGGGTGGAAAAACCCTGGAGACAACAATTTCTTTCAACCCTCTCAACAGCTTCTTCTCACTGCTTCTGTGACTGTTTTTTTTTTTCTGCCCTGTCCTCCCTCTGTGACTGTTTTCTGCCACCTTTGTTAATCCTTCCCCTTGCTGGCCCCAATTTTAAGTGTCCCCTGAGACTGGTAACTCGCTGCTCTGTGCCAGGAGGTTCCTTGGCTCCAATCAAGGCTTCCTGACCACTCCCACATTCCCAGCTGACACCTCCTCAGCAGGTCCCACCCCGCAGCACATGCTCTCCTCTTCAAACCCGCCAGCTTCCCCAGCCCCTAGCCCTCTGAGGCCAGCACCCTTGCGTAGGCATCTGTGTTTGTCAGAGCTGTAAAGAACCACAAACCAGGGGGCCCAAGATCACCGAAACTTTATTCTTTCACAGTTCTGGAGGCCAGAAGTTTGCCAGCAAGGTGCTGGTGGAGTTGGAGCCTCTGAGGGCTTCTAGTGGTTTGCTGGCCATCTTTGTGTTTGCCACCTCTGCCTTCATCTTCACACGTTCTCCGTGTGTGTCGATGTCTCCAAATTTCTCCTTTCTGTAAGGACACCAGTCATATTGAATTAAGGCCCACCCTAACAACCTCATTCTTACTTGATTACTCCTGTAAAGACACTGTCTCCAAAAAAGGTCACATTTTTAAGAACTGGTTTGAACTTCAACATAGAAATTTTCTTTTTTGAGGAAAAGAAAATCAGGATTCAACCCAGAACAACACCCAAGCGAGAAGCCTGAGACGGAGCTTTGTGTCTTCCTGCTCCCTAACGCCAGCTTCAGCCAACCTCCCCGTATCTCCCACGCCCACTCTGGTTCACTAGAACAGAAAAGGGACCCAGAAGCCCCCACGACATCACGCGCCCCCCATGCCCTGAGGTCCAAAGTTCTTTTCAGAGAAGTGTTGTGTTGTTGAGCTCCAGCTCCACAGGAGTGATTGAGCTCTTCAGGGAGGGCTGGGGGCAGCCATCAGATGCCTGGGTGGGTTTGGTCATGATCCCCGGATAGGCACCCACCTGTGCCTCCCCACCCAACAAGGGAATGATTCATTGTCTCAACGTGCTGCCGGAGGGCAAGGACTTAGCCCCAGCCACAGTGCAGTGTGGTGCGAAAACCGGCTCAGGAGCGCCCTAACCTATCAGCTTCCTGATTTCTTTTAGCAATGGGAAGGTCACTGGCCAAAGGGAGACCTCAAGGTCAGAGGTCATTGTCTATCCAAGTACCCTCCGCAGCAGCCTCAGACAGAGGCTATTTCTGCTTGGACACCTGCAACCTTTGGTGGCTCAGAGATGCTGCCTTGAAGTGAAAATGCAAAGTGATTTGAAGTCCCCAGAAGACAGAGGGGTACTGGCCTCACTCGGCTCATAACGAAGCCCCGGATTGTGTGCTGGGGCTGGAGAAGCCACAGGAGCTGGAGAAGACACAGGAGCTGTTCTCTGGGGCCTGGGCAGAGGGCAGCAGGAAGGCACAGGGCTGTCCCTGCATGAGGAGCTCACTGAGACCTGTGCTTGTGTGAGGGATGGTTCATACAAGTATTGAAGGTCCACATCTCCAGCATCAGCCACCTCGAAGACCAGCATGCATGGAGGACCAGCCTCCAGCCAGTCAGCTCTGCCCCGGAGAGGAGACACGCCTAGCCAGGACCAGCTACAGGATGTGCAGGTCCCATTGCAAGATGAAAATGAGGGGTCCCTGGTTCGAAAATGACTAAGAATGTCAAACCGGTGACAGCAGAGCATGAGACCAAGCATGGGCCCTTCTAAGTGCAGGGTCTTGTGGGACTGTCCAGCCGTCACCCCACGAAGCCAGCTCCAGACCCCACGTGTGGAGGAACTCACTGCTCAACCTAAAGCGTCTGCTGAGGGAGGCCCAGTCACACCCAGGCTTTCCCGCAGCCTCTTCCAGTGGGATTCCCATGACACCTTTCCTCCTGGAAGTGCCCTGCCTTCCTCTGGAAAGGGGCCTGGGATGTTTCCTTATCATAACCTATCAAGTGGGCATTTGGGAAATGGGTTCTGTATTTGTGTTATATGGAACAATAAAAATGTTCTTGGGAAGAAACTTTAACTCCAGAGCTCTCCTCCTGCTTGAGACAAGTGACATCTCCTGCAGCTAAGTAAGCGAGAGTCATGTGGGATTGGGAGCCAGTGCTTTGAGACCAAGACAGGGGCTGGGAGAAAAGTGGCCCAGGCCGGGCGCTATGGCTCATGCCTGTAATCCCAGCACTTTGGGAGGCCAAGGCAGGCGGATAACAAGGTCAGGAGATCAAGACCATCTTGGGCAACATGGTGAAACCCTGTCTCTACTAAAAATACAAAACTTAGCTGGGCATGGTGGAGCATGCCTGTAATCCCAGCTACTTGGGAGGCTGAGACAGGAGAATAGCTTGAAGCAGGGAGTCGGAAGTTGCAGTGATCCGAGATCGGATCACTGTACTCCAACCTGGGTGACAGCAAGACTCTGTCAGGGAAAATAAAAAAAAGAAAGTGACCCAGTGAGCACAGGTCCGCAGCTGAACCCAAGGAAGTAGGATTCAGACAGAGATGGGGGAAGTGAGTTTGCTAGGAGGAAGAAAAGACAGACCCAAGGACTCAAGGACCCAAGGACTCAAGGTGAGCATCAGTCCGACTGTTCTCGGCAGGGTGGGATGGTGGTGGTCACATAGAATGCGGGGGAGCTGGAGAATCACTGGGAGCCAGTGCTGGCCAAATGAACCAATGAACTGTGTAGCCAAGGAACACTACTGTGTGTGTGTGTGTGTGTGTGTGTACACAATCTGATGCTTTTATAATGGAGGATGGCTGAAGACCAGGATAGATGGTGGCGGGATGGCATCAGGGTTGTTTGCTCTGGTTTTAGAACCAGGCTGCTTAACTCAAGTCTAAGCATAGTCACTTTCTAGCTGGGTGACCTTGGCAAAATTCAGGGCCTTGGTTTCTTCATCTGTAAAATGGGAATAGTAGTACTAGCCATATTTCATTGTGTGTGATGATTAAATGAATTAATATAGGCGCTTTGGTGCCTGGAATGTACTAAATACTCCAGAGATATCACCAATGATCGTGTGTTCAGTGGTAATTACTGCAGGACCTGAATCCTGAGGCGTGTTACTGTCTGAGAGCTCTGGGGGTGGAAGGGTTACACAACTGTGCTGGTAATTGCTGCCTTTTGAGTGTTAAGTGTGCACCTTGGGGCATTCCCACTGACAAGGGACTCCCACACACAGAGTCCATTTCCCTAGAACGTTACAATCAGTCTTCCAGATCCTTGGCCACTCAGAGGAGCACCTCGCACGTTTCAAAAGGTAACTTCCTGAATACACATCTGCTGGGTTTTCCTTCCTCCAGCTCTTCTCTGTTTCATTTTTCTCATCTTAGCATATTAACAAGGCTGAGAAAATTCCCCTGGTCCTTTTTAGCTGCAACATGATTCAGCATACTTCTGATCATCCTCTTAGGCTGATATGTGGGTTTTCTTGACATTTTTAGGGATCCAGTTTGATGTGTTTGTCCTGTGAGACTTACTGCAGCACCGGAAATAGACCTGTGATTAACTATAGTGTTGCGCTTTTTTTTCTAAAGCCACGGTCATATTACCGGGTATGTGTCATTTATCTGGTATCTTTGGGGTACTATGTCACACCTTATTATCTAAAAGCCAGGATTCAGAGGAAGTATAATTCTCATAAGAACAGTGAGTTGGATGCTGAGAGAAGATGTTCAAGATCACAAAGCAACTCAGAGATAAAATTGAGATTTGATTTCCAAAATTCTAATGTATTTAATTTCACAAAAGAACAAAATACCAGCAAATACACAATGGCCCAGTGACTTTGTTGTAGTGAAATTAACCCACGGATGGCCGGGTGTGGTGGTTCACGCCTGTAATCCCAGCACTTCAGGAGGCCAAGGTGGGTGGATCACATGAGGTCAGGAGTTTAAGACCAGCCTGACCAACACGGCAAAACCCCATCTCTACTAAAAATATTAAAATTAGCCAGGCGTGGTGGCACACGCTTGTAATCCCAGCTACTCGGGAGGTTGAGGCAGGAGAATGGCTTGAACCTGGGAGGCAGAGGTTCCAGTGAGCTGAGATCACGCCACTGAACTCCCGCCTGGGTGACAGAGCGAGACTCTATGTCAACAAAAACAAAAAACAAAACACACACACACACACAGATTACCAGAACCACACTCTTGTTCTGTGATGTGTGGGGCAGATGTGTAGCTGAGCCTTTCCCGGATGGCTAGCATGGGAGGAGAAGCAATCCACTGGCCCTGGATAATGTTAATGGTTGCTTTGTTTTGTGTACTGCTTCCTTCTATAAGGGTGGTCTGGGTCTCAACAGGAAAGAGGAACAAGGAACATTAGAAAGATAATTGTTCCTAGAAATATGAAGAGGGGCCAAGAATGAGGACAATAAGGAATGACTGTCAATCTTGTTAGGGACAATTAGGAAATGTCATACTGTCTGCAGATACCTCATATCTGAAATATGTTAGCAAAGCTGAACTAAATAGATTAGCAGAATAAAGCTGGAGGACTCACGCTGCCTGATTTCAAGGATGACTATAAAGCTACAGTAAATAAGACCATGTGGTGTTCCCCTAAACATAGACAAACAGATCAGGGGGTTAGAAAAGAGTCCAGAAACAGCCCACACCAATATGGTCAATCGACTTTTAGCACAGGTGCATAAACAATTTGATGGAGAAAGGAGAGTCTGTTCAGCAAATGGTGCTGGGCAATTTTATATCCACAAGCAAAAGAAGATAAACTCAGCAGCTACCTCATACCTGATACCAAAGATAATTCAAACTGGATTACAGACCTAAAGATACAATATAAACTATAGAACTTGAGAAGAAAACATCACAGCTGTTAGGAGTGGGTATTTGTCGTGTTCCGTTCATATCAAATCATGTCATGCTGTGTATGTTGTGTCTGTAACCAGCTTTTTGCCACTTAGCACTGCATTTTTCATGTTAATGTTCCTCCTACTTCTTCATTGATGCTGACTCTGCCAGGCCATCCTCTGAGCTCTGATCTAGAGGAGTGCTGTAAGACAGAGGCTGCATAAAGAACCTGGCCTCCATGAGTAGGAATCCAGAAACACACTTGGCAGTCCAGCCCATCTCTCCCGTGGGGTGGCCTTGGGATAAAGAGCATGGGCCCTTCTCAGTGACAACCCTCAGCACTGTTGGAAAGTCCTGTACCTCACCGAATCCTGAAAAAGAAACCAGAAAGAGAGCTGTGCTTCATGAGTCACCTGTGGCAGCGCGGGGGCCAGAAGCTCTCTGACTTGAAGAGGAGCTGTCTTTTCACTCGGCCCCATTGCACGTGTTTTCCAGAACCACAACACCCTGCGATGTCTGTGTCTGTGCCTGTCGCTGTCTTGTTTAAGAAAACCCCAAACCACATAAATTGTGATAAACAAAAGTATTTTTAATTCCACCTTTTAGGCTTATTATTATACAAAAAATCAGGCCCTGGATGTAAGTGGGTTGACACTGTGTCCGGAATTGGTGGGTTCTCGGTCTCACTGACTTAAAGAATGAAGCCCCAGACGCTTGCCCTGAGTGTTACAGTTCTTAAAGATGGTGTGTCGGGAGTTTGTTCCTTCACACGTTCAGATGTGTCTGGAGCTTCTTCCTTCTGGTTGGTTCGTGGCCTCGCTGTCAGGAGTGAAGCTGCAGACCTTCGTGGTGAGTGTTAAGCTCCTAAAGGCAGCGTGCACCCAAAGAGTGAGCAGCAGCAAGATTTATTGCAAAGAGCAAAAGAACAAGTCCTCCAACCTGGGGAAGCGGGCCCCACCAGGTTGCCACTGGCTGGCTCAGGCAGTCTGCTTTTATTCCCTTATCTGGGCCCACCCAAGTCCTGCTGATTGGTCCATTTTGACAGAGTCCTGATTGGTGCACTTACAATCCTTGAGCTAGACCCAGAGTCACAGAGTGCTAGTCCTGCAAGTCCCCACTAGGTTAGCTAGATACAGAGTAGCAATTGGTGTATTCACAAACCCTGAGCTAGACACAGAGTGCTGATTGGTGCATTTACAGTCCTCTGGCTAGATATAAAAGTTCTCCAAGTCCCCATCCAGTTCAGGAGCCCAGCTTCACCCAGTGGATCCTGCACCAGGGCTGCAGGTGGAGCTGCCCCCCCCCCCTCCCCGGGCCGAGCCGCGCCTGCTCTCCTCAGCCCTTGGGCTGTCCCTGGGACCGGGGGCCACAGAGCAGGGGGCGGCGCCCGTCGGGGAGGCTCAGGCTGTGCAGGAGCCCACGGCAGGGGAGGAGCTCAGACTTGGCGGGCTGCAGGTCCCCAGCCCTGCCCCTCGGGGAAGCAGCTAAACCGGGTTAGAATTTGAGTGCAGCGCCTACGGGCAGGCACTGCTGAGGGACCCTACACAACCTCCACAGCTGCTGGCCCGTGTGCTAAGCCCCTCACTGCTCTGGGCCGGCACCTGCTCTGTGTGCGGAGCCGCGGAGCCTGCCGGAAGTCACACTGGCCCGAGCACAGCCCCAGTTCCCACCCGGCCTCTCCCTCCACACCTGCCCGCAAGCAGAGGGAGGAGGCTCCAGCCTCAGCCAGCCCAGAGAGGGGCTCCCACGGTGCGGTGGTTGGCTGATGGGCTCCTCAAGCACCGCCAGAGTGGACGCTGAGTCCGGAGGCTGAGGAGGCACTGAGTGAGGGCTGCTAGCACATTGTCACCTCTCAACACTGCTGAATTCATGATAGGAAATGGTCATCTGACTTCCTTCTGGAGGAGACACCTGACGGGGAGGGAGTGCTTTGGCCGGAGTCCAGGGAGCACTGAGATATATTTAGTCCCGTCATAAGCATGAGCTGCCAGGGTTGAGTCAGATCAATTCTACTCCTCTGTGTGTCCTAGGACATCACTTGATCTATATTTCCTGTCTCAGTTTCTCTTGAATGTAAGATTTACTCCAAGAGAGCAGGAGCTGGGCCACATCTGTTTCATTTTCATTTTCTTCTGTATTCCAAATATCAAGCACAATGCCTGGCATCCTATAGGTATGAAATAAAAATGTATTGAATGTCAATGAATTAATGAATGATGTATGGATAGATGGATGGATAAAATGGAAGGGTGAATAGGTAGATTGTTGGGTAGATGAATGGATTGGTGGATGGTTGGATGGATGAATGGATGGATGGATATGATATGTGGATGAATATAAGGGTGGATGGATGGGAGAATGAATGGACGAATGCATGGATGGATGGATGGATGGATGGATGGATGGGAGGATAGATGGATGAATAGATGGATTGATAGACAAATGGATGGATGGATAGATGGAAGGGTGGATGGGTGAATGGGTAGATGGATGGATGTGAGGATGGATGGACAGAATGGTGGAAGGGTGGATGGGTAGATGGGTAGATGGATGAGTGGATGCATGAATGGATAAGAGGAGATGAGATGGTGTGATTTTTGTTGGTTCTGTAGTTCAATTAGGGTGCTTTTTTTCTTTTTCTCTTTTTTTGAGAGTCCTGCTCTGTTGCCCAGGCTGGAGTGCAGTGGCACAATCTCAACTCACTACAAACTCTGTCTCCCAGGTTCAAGTGATTCTCCTGTCTCAGCCTCTTGAGTAGCTGGGACTACAGGTGCCTACCACCACACCTGGCTAATTTGTGTATTTTTAATGGAGGCGGGGTTTCACCATGTTGGACAGGCTGGTCTAGAACTCCTGACCAAAGGTGATCTGCCTGCCTCGGCCTCCTAAAGTGCTGGGGTTACAGGCATGAACCACTGTGCCTGGCCTTGGTGCTTTATTGAAGTGATGAACTCAGGTTTTTTTTTCTCACATTCCACACATCAGGCTTCTGTTTAGACAACGTTTGATCTTAGGCACGAGAAGAACCAGGTAATAAGCCCTCCTCTCATTTATCTTTATTCTCTGTAAAACCCCCAAAGTTGCCCATTAACAACAACAACAACAAAAAGAAAACCCAAAAACATACTAAAAAAAACCCTGCAGAGGCCTCCATCTTGGTTGGATTCAGCTACCAAGTAATCTGCATTTGTCCATCAGGGTCACACATAAATGTCCTTGGGCCAGGTCTGGCATGGGCCTCCCACATTTCAGCCCTGAGAGGATGTGATTCCGTCCCCGCTGTGAGGCCCCAGCACCTGTTTACCCCAGAGGCCTCGCGAGCGGCCTTCTCCCTCACAAAAGAGCCTGTGGGCCTGTCCCCTTCCATAGCTGGTTTGCTTTTTTTCTCACATGGAGAAAAATGTATAAAGAATCAAAGCCAAAGAAAGTAAGCTGTAGGGTCATTTCATGGTAAATGAGATATGGCCTCTCTTGAGCTTTTTAGAAAGTCGAAGGCCAGGTGCACTGGCTCATGCTTGTAATCCCAGCACTTTGAGAGGCCAAGGCGGGTGGATCACCTGAGGTCAGGAATTTAAGACCAGCCTGGCCAACATGGTGAAACCCTGTCTCTACTGAAAATACAAAACTTGGCCAGGCATGGTGGCAGGCACCTGTAATCTCAGCTACTCAGGAAGCTGAAGCAGGAGAATCACGTGAACCGGGGAGGTGGAGGTTGCAGTGAGCCAAGATCGCACGATTGCACTCCAGCCTGGGCAACAAGAGCAAAACTCCGTCTCAAAAACAGAAACGAAAAAAGAAAGACAGTCGAGACCATACGGAAGTCTCATTATCATCTGGGTGTTTCCAGCACTGAAGGGTCCTGCAGTATCAGCCGTAAACACTGAAGACATGCCTGGTTTTAGTTCAACTCAATAAAAGTGTTTTGAGGGATGAATGTGCAGACACCATGAATTCTTGCTTAAAGGGAGTTTACTATTTGGACAAAAGAAAAGAGGGTGGGACTGGATGAGAACACAGGCAGAATATAGTCAGGAGGTGAAGTGAGACCTAGCCCAGGAGGAGGGGCCTCAGCCTCTGCTTCCAGGTGGAGTGCATCCAGAAGCTCATCTGTCTAGAAAGGGGGAAGTTCAAAACATGGAAAAGGTAATGGTGTCACACAGAACTCACAAACATGTCAGAAATTGTTAATACAATGAATTGGAACGGCATACAAAAAAAAAAAAAAAAAAAAAAAAAACACTTCAGGGCGGATGTAAGTGGCAATTTCAACTATTTGAAACTCAGTTACAAATTCAGGAGTAAACAATAAAAGAGCTCTGAACAGAAACATAGCTGCAACAAGGCCTGGGCGGTGGCTCACGCCTGTAATCCCAGCACTTTGGGAGGCCGAGGCAGGTGGATCACCTGAGGTCAGAAGTTCAAGACCAGCCTGGCCGATGTGGTAAAACCCTGTCTCTACTAAAAATACAAAAAAATTAGCCGGGCATGGTGGTGCGTACCTGTAATCCCAGCTACTCAGAAGGCTGAGACAGGAGAATTGCTTGAACCCAGGAGGCGGAGGTTGCAGCAGGGAGCCAAGATTGTGCCACTGCACTTCAGCCTGGGCGACAGAGCAAGACTGTCTCAAAAACAAACAAAGAAAAAAAAAAACAAAACTCAAAAGACTGAACAGTCTAAGGCAATGAACTACGAACGAGTCACACATCTGATCCTATACCTTCCTGGATCCTATGTCATTACAATACAGTACACTTCAAACATTACCCAATTTCCTAATATGTGGCATTCTATATGTAACTTATCAGCTAGGTACTTGGAATTCTCCATAATTTTCTCTTAGATATAGTAATAGAAGTAATGGTTTTGTTTTCAGATCAGCACATAAGAGTCGTTGACCTCTGTAATACAACTGCACTATTTATACGTTTCAGAAACGAGCAGAAAACAATTCTGGAACCACGGTGTCCTTCTAAACAAACAAAAGCCATGTGGCAATTCTGATGAGATAGGCTCATAGCTGACAGTGTTCCCTGAGCTGCTGTCTGGTCCAGAGCCCATGCACACAGGTGGAGACTGACTCTCCCTTAGGACCAATGCCATTGCCTGGCTTCCTGTGCAGGTGACGGCAATCTGGACACAGGGGGAAACACAGGCTGGGAATGCTTCGTGGGAAAGGATGGAGGGCTAGCCCTTGCCTCGGTGAGACCAGAAGAGATCGGATTTGTATCTAGACAGGCTCAAGGGCATTCCTGTTAAGTTAGGGCATCTGTTCTTGACTAGGCCACTGAGGGCAAGGCCTGACCCCTGTATTCCCAGCACCTACTGCCTGGGATGTGGTGGATGATACATGTTTTTTTGATCAAATGAAACAAGGAATGGACGATATCTTTTCCTAAAGAGGGGCAGCCACTGAGACAGCGCCAAGCCTAGAGGTAGGGATGGAGCATCCCTACCTTCTGCTCCTGAGATTGCTGAGATGTGGGGCTGGAGGTCCCAGAGCCAGCCATGGAACAGCAACTGTGCGCCATCATAAGCCACAGCACCCCATGCAGCAGGAAATTCTGAGGAAGCAACAGCTGATAAGGAAGAGGAAGGAGAAGAGAGAAAAGAGGTAACTTATTCCCATGAGGAGAAGCGTCGAGGATGCTTGGGGCCCACTGGTGGTGGCAGGGGACGAATAGAGGATGAATTGGCAGCCAGAGGTGATCACACTTAGGTCAGTGCCGAGTTAAAATGAATGTTCCCACTGAAAAATATCTCAAGCCTTTGAAGAAAAGATTAAACTGTGCTTAGTATCTTCTGAGACACATGAAAGTAGTTAAAGCACTTTAGAAAGAATACCACCAAAGTGAGTTAATTTTGTTTGTTTGTTTGTTTGTTTGAGACAGAATCTCCCTCTGTCACCCAGGCTGGAGTGCACTGGCACAATCAAACCCGTCTCCTGGGTTCAAGCGATTCTTTTGCCTCCATCTCCTGAGTAGCTGGGATTACAGGTATGCACCATCACGCCTGGCTAATTTTAATACAGATGTTGTTTTGCCGTGTTGGCCAAGCTGGTCTCAAACTCCTGGCCTCAAGCGATCTGCCCATCTTGCCGAGTGCTGGGACTACAGGTGTGAACTGCTACTCCCAGCCATGAGTTAAATTTTTAAAAGAACGCATTGTTTCTCAAGTCATTTCTCTTAATTAAAAAATGCACTTATGTGCTGGGTAAATGAGATATTATGTCTTCCAGGTTGAAGAATTATTGTTTTTTTTTTTTTATTTTTATTTTTTTGAGACGGAGTCTCACTCTGTTGCCATGCTGGATGGAGTGCAGTGGCATGATCTGGGCTCACTGCAACCTCTGTCTCCTGGATTCCAGTGATTCTCCTACCTCAGCCTCCTGAGTAGCTGAGACTACAGGTGCACACCACCACGCCCAGCTAATTTTTGTACTTTTAGTAGAGATGGGGTTTCACCACGTTGACCAGGATGATTTCTATCTCTTGACCTCATATCCACCTGCCTCAGCCTCCCAAAGTGCTGGGATTACAGGTGTGAGCCACCACGCCCGGCCAGCTGAAAGTTATTTTAACAGCTGGTTAGGAAAAAAAAGTAAGACTTAACATTAGGAGAAGTCCTCCCATCTACTGTCAGAACATGGCTGTGAAGGGTTTGAAATGTCTCTGAATTTTAGGTTCATAAATAATGAAAACAATCTTCAGCTCTGCCCACCACAGGAAAACAGCTGGAACAATAAAAATAAAGGACCCTGTGATTCACAGAATCAAAGTGAATACAGCTGAAAGCAGACTGTGCTTTTTAAGGCTGAGTTTATATTGAACACCTTGTTGAACAAGCAGGCAAAAATTTAGTCATCCAGACAGATCACGCTATTCTCAAGCCTTTGTAGGACTCTCATCCGCAGGCTGTGGTTCTAGGACTTTTGGTCAGAGCGGGCTATGCTTGCTACTTTTCAATAGGTCAAGAAACACAGTAGAAAAACAGCAGACTGTGAAAAAATACTTACAACAAAGGGTTAAGATCCTTAGCATAAAAGAGCTCCTAAATGTCACCATGAAAAACAAAGCAACTTGGCTAAAAAAAAAAAAAAAAAAAAAAAAAAAAAAGAAGGCAAAGGATATTGTTACCCACACAACGGGTGGGTTTGGTCCCTTGGTGGAGGAGAGCCACCCACAGAGGATTTTACTACTTGCAAGGAGAACACCAGCGATAGCTCCCAAAGCAGTGCTTGCCCAAGCCAAGGGCCAGGTCAGGTTTTACAAGAATAGGGTAATGACATGTGATCTGATTGGATATTGCAGTGAGGTGATGCCTGGTGGCACAACATGACTGGATCTTGCCATGGGGTGAGGCCAAAGCTCCATCCGATTGGATCCTGGATCCTGAATCCTGGCATGCAGTGTCCTCTTCTTAATTCAGTCCCTGCCTCTCAGTCTGAGCACTTAGGTTCCCGCTGTGGCTGCACACTTAGTTTATCTGGGTGTGCTCAGGTTATGTGAACTGAGGGGTCCATGGCGACTGAACAACAGCTCTCAACTTTGTTACATAAAAGTCGAACCAGTTTGGTCCAGGGTAGCTACCATGAGAGTAGGCAATTCAAAGAAGAATCATAAATGGCCAATAAGGATTTTAAAAAATTCTTAACCCTCCTGACAGTCAGAAATATGCAAATCTGATAAGATACCATTCCCACTGATCAGATCAGCCAAAGTTAAAAGCATTCACATTTGTGGATAACCTACGGCACTGTGTGATGTGGGACCATTTGCATCAGAATCATCTGGTGGACTTATTTAAAGGCAGATTCCAATTGCCAAAACCTTGAAGGACCCATATGTCCTTCAACAGCGTAACTGACAAACTGTGGTCCATCCATAGCATGGAATACTACTCGGCACTAAAAAGGAACAAACCATTGATACAGACAGCGACTCGGATGAATCTCAAAGGCATTATTCTACGTGAATGAAGCCAGGCTCAAACGTTAAACACTGTGTAATTCCACACTTGAAAAGAAAAAACCAATAGTGACCGAGAAAAGCCCTGTGTTTACCGAGGGAGTGAGGTGGGGTCGGGTGTGAGTAGAAATCAGCAGCTAAGGGAGCTTGTTGGGCTAGTGGAACTTTTCTGCATGCATTGTGGTGGTTACACAAATCCACCACCTGTGCTGGAATTCATAAAACCCACATACTCCCCCACTGACCTCCCCAAAGTCAAAGTTACTGTGTGAAAAGTAAACAAGCAAACACAACTCATATGAGTCCACCTCAGGCCTAGACATCACAATCTCTGGGGAGGTAGGGCTGAGCTGACGACTTTTCCTAGCAAGCTCTCGGTGCTTCTCATGGACACGTTTTGAGGACCACTGGCATCACGATGGGAGTGAATGTGACTAGGAGGTTCCATCAAAACATAGAATGTGCCTACCCTCCACCCAGTGCTTGAACATCCCTTCCCTCTTGTCACTCCAGGAAAGGATCCTGCTCAACACTCCACCCAACTACTCATTCAAACCTGGAACCCGAAACTTTAATGAAGGTGCTCTACTGAGATTTTCCTCCCCACCAGACATGTCCGTGATCCACAATAAAAGCCCATGAAAGAAAGTGCCCAGAGAAACCAGAGGTGTGGAAGCCTGGCTCGACAGTGCCCCTCCCTGCCCCTGAGAACACAGACCCATTTCCTTTCTGCCCACCTCTTTCCCCGACACGTCCCCAGCAGCAGTCCTGTATTCCCAGTTCCTCTCAAGATGTTCTGAGTAGTCTTCAGGTATCCTCTCATTGCCTCCAACTCAAGATGTCTAAAACCAAAACTCATTGTCTTCCCACTCAAAACCTCCTCCCCTTTCCGCCTGCCAACCCCAGTCAGTATCGTCTGCAGCCTTCCTGGCTTGGATCCTTGACTCACAGCCACCCAAGCTTCCTTCCCCATGTGCGGTTAGTCACTAAGTCTTAGTAGTGATGAGGGCTTCCCGCACCATGACTGTCCGGCATGCTTTTTCCTCTTCCATTTCCTCAGCCACCAGCAATTCCAGGCCCCTCTTTACTCGTAGGTATTCTAGCAAGATCAATTGGCAAGACGAAGCTCAGATGTCACCTCCAGAAGGTTTTCGTGGCTTGTAGTTCTCTGGCTTCAGCTGTATTCTACTTCATGAGACAACTGACTATCTCGTGGCCTCTTCCCTGTGGCCTCCATCTCTCTTTGCAGCCCCAGTCCCTGGCACATGCTTGGCACACAGCTCACTGCAGCCCCTCAATGAGTTTTGTGGACTGGATGTTTACTTGTGGGAAGTGGAAGCAGGAACCAGATGGATGGGCAGGAGGATTGTCCTACTCAGATATGAACTGGTGGTCCTGCCTTGTGTGTGGGCACCAGTTGAATCCAAGCGCTCTCAACCTGTGGAGGGTCGGATGGAAGCTATGGAATCCCTCCTCAGAAAAGCAAATGCACCCACACAATGACGGCACCATTCCAGGGTCCTCAGCCTCCTGAGGCGCATCCACAGTCACCAGGTCAGAAAACCCTGCTCCCTCCTTGTGTTCAACTGGGCACATCACTGTCAAATTAATGTTTCTGAAACATGACAAAATCTCATCAGAAATATGCTACACATTAAGTATTTGTTGTCCAAAATGCTTGCCACCAGAAGTGTTTTGTATTTCAGATTTTTTGGATTTTGGAATCTTTGCATTATACTTACCAGTTTGGCATCCCTAATCCGAAACTCTGAAGTCAGATTAGTGATGTTCGAACTGTACTAAGGAGAGCAATTCTGAATTTTTTGGCTTGGCAGTCACAGCTATTTTTGTGCCCATCTAAATATACCTACTACCTACTATCCCCAGTGTGTAATCAGGCCATTGATGCCAGAGAGAGGTGTGAGTAGAATGAGTACCAGTAGTGTACATACCAGTTCTGCCCTGAGAACGTGGCCACTGGTGCCCAGAGCACAGTTGTCTGGGGACTGGCTGTAGGCCCACAGGGAGGCCCACACAAGAGCTCCCCTGTGTTCACCAGCTCTCTTGCTTGCTCCAATTCCTTTGCTGTTCCCTTTACTCAGCATGTGGTTCTCAGTGGGGTGAGTCTTCCCTGCAGGTGACAAATACTAATGTCTGCACACATTTACAACTAGGGAGGGGGTGCTACTGGCATTGAATGGGTGGAGACCAGGGATGCTGCTGAGCCTCCTGCAATGTACAGGACAGACCTCACCACAAAGAACTTTCTGGCCCCACCTGTGAATAGAACAGATCCTGGTCTGCAGAGCCCCGTCTACCTATGGTCAATGCTGAAACTTCCCTTCCAGTCCCCCTCCTCACTGAGACTTTTCTGGGCCCTCCGGTCTTCCAGGATCTTCCCTTTCTTTCACACCTATCCTGCCTGGGCAACATTTCTCCCTGACAAACCAGCACCTGACCCTTGAGCGGGTCTCACCCAGTCCTGCACTTGTTTTAACCATATCCTTAGTTCGGGTCCAAGGTCATTGCGGGCAGGGAGGTTCATTTTCCTGTAGGCCTGAGCACAAGGTCAGTGTGTGATACATATGTGTTGACCCTCATAGTTCCCTGAAGCACTGAATGAAAAGTAAAATTGCTTAAATTTACTGATTTCAGGATATGGGAACATAGGAATTGTGTTTAAGTGTAAAAAAGAAGTTCTAGAATTTCCACAGAATTTACATTCCTCTTGTTGTAAGGAATATGCCTAGTAATAGAACTCAAACATCAGCTTGGATCACCCTGGCCTTTGAAATTTGAGGTCAAATTAGGCTCAACACTTACCCAGCACACAACGTAAACCTCAGTATTTCCCACCCAGGGACTGCCTTGGAGGTTGTGTGTTCAGATGTCACTTCTACCTCCCGGTGTCTGCTCCTGAGTTTCCACTCTCCAGCCTCCCCTCCCAAGGCCTCCTTCCTACCCTGGCACTGGGCTCCTTGCCCCATCCCCCTAGAATCCACGGCACAGGAACTTTATCTGTGTAGAGCCTTTACGGAAGGTTAGAAATATAGAGTTAGAAATTAAGTAGTAGACAGCTGTAATTTTTTTTTGACAGCTTTATTTCTAAAACCCCTTCAGCAACCCCAGTCAAGGAACTTCTCCCCCTAGACTTCAGCCTCCTGCTGAGTCACCTTGCACCTTCTCTGCCTTCCTTCCCTTCCTCACATCCTCCCTAGCCCCATGTTCCAGTTCCTCTGAACTTCTGCAGAGCAGCCAGCTCTTCCTCTGGCTTCACCTTCCTGACCCCAAGCAGGCAGGACATCCTGACCCTAAGCAAAGGGAGTTCTCTCCCTAAGAAACACTGGTGCCTTTTGTTCATGGCACTCTATGGACACAAAGCTCTGAGTTCTGTTGAACAGGGACTCACCTACGAGTGGTGGTGCTATCAGCTGAGACGGGAAGCAGGACTCAGTAGAAACAGAAAAGGCCTGGACTGGTGTGGACACGCACTGGCTCCTGAGAAGCAGGGAAGGTTGCTCTTATGGGTCCTGTTTCTAAGTGGCGTTCACTGCCTGGCTGTGTGTTGTCCAAGTGGTTTTCTTTCTTACCAAATCTTGGAGGTCTGGAGGCACCATAATGTCACACATGTGGGCAGAGCTGGTCATTGGGGCCGATGGGAGCTGCCTGGTGCACAAGTCCCTGGGGATGCCCATAAGTGCCTCACTTTGGCATTGAAGAAATGCACAAACAGTGTGCCGCTTTGGGGAAGGCTTGTTGTTGCTGATTTTACACACATACACACACACACATACACACACACATACACATACACGCACATATATACACACATATACATGTATGTATACAAAGTGCTATAAAGTTTTTCTTATTTTGTGAGTGATATAAGCTTATTATTTAAAAATTAGGAAGAAAGTTAAAAAGAGGATAAAACTTGTATATCTTTATGAGAAATGATCACTGTGACTATTGCAGCATACTTCCTGAGACTCTGAGAAGAATCTTTAGGAAATAAGGAGCTTTTCATCTCCAGGAACATGCTCGGGCCAGTTTTACCCCAAGGCAAAACCCTTCTCATTTTACAGGGCCAGATGCTGAAGACCAGAAACAGTTTGATCCTGCCCTGAGAAGGTGCAGGACCCGCCTCACCCTCGGAGTTAATGTGATGCTCCCGAGGCAGCTCAGAGGCTTCATGGGTCCTTTTGCCTCTTAAAATTAATTGAGTTATTCAGTAAATACATGTTGAACATCCCTAATACAAAAATACAAAATGCTCCAAAACGTTGTTAGCACCAACATGACCCTTAAAGGAAACGCTCGCGGAGCATTTTGGATGCTGGATATCAGGTTGGGGATGCTCAACCAGAAGGAATTCTGCAAATATTCCAAAATCAAAATAAAAAGCATTTGAAAACTGAAACACTTCTGGTTCCAAGTATTTCAAATAAGGGACACTCAATCTGCACTAAGTGAGTGATACCAGGGAGTGGTGCCAGGCACTGTTCTAGGCACTGAGGGTACACTGGAGACAAAGTGACAGCAACGTCCATGCTGCTTCCTCGCAGAGGACAGAGCCATGAGGAGGGAGAGCCTCTTCACTTCTCTGGGCCTTAGTTTCCTCCCCAGGCAAATAACCTGAGGAAGCTGCACACGAATAAACATCGTCAGAGCTTGGGGGAATCATTTGGACTGTCTGTTTATCTTAAACAGAAGCATTTCTTTAAGTTTCCTAAGAAAAAAGAAAGAAAAGAAAAAAACTTAAAAAATTTTAATGACCTCTGCATTTTATTTTTTGGTATGTCCAGGTTTTTTGTTTCTGTTTTTGTTTTTGTTTTTAGACAAAGTCTCGTTCTGTCGCCCAGGCTGGACAGATCACGCAGTGGTGTGATCTTGGCTCTCGGCAGCTTCCGCCTCCTGGATTAAGTGATTCTCCTGCCTCAGCCTCCAGAGTAGCTGGGATTACAGGCGCCCACCATCACAGTCAGCTAGTTTTGTATTTTCAGTAGAGACGGGTTTCACCATGTTGCCCTGGCTGGTCTTGAACTTCTGACCTCAAATGATCCTCCTCCCTCAGCATCCCAAAGTGCTGGGATTTACAGGCATGAGCCACTGCTCCTGGTCATATGTCCAGGTATGTTTTAAATATAAAAACAAAATTTGGCCGGGTGCAGTGGCTCATGCCTGTAATCTCAGCACTTTGTGAGGCTAAGGTGGGCAGATCACCTGAGGCCAGGAGTTCGAGACCAGCCCGGGCAACATGGTGAAACGCTGTCTCTACTGAAAATACAAAAATTAGCCAGGCATGATGGCCTACGCTTTTAATCCCAGCTACTCGAGGGGTTGAGGCAGGAGAATCGCTTGAACCTGGGAGGCGGAGGTTGCTGTGAGTCGAGATCAGCCACTGCACTCCAGCCCGGGCGACAGAACGAGACTCCATCTGAAAAGCCAAGCAAACAAACAAAATAAACCCCGCAGAATTTAAAACTCTTTGTAGAGTAGAAATGATGCTCTGGGGAAATGCTCCCTGGGCACGTGGTGGCCGCAGGCCCGCTCTGGGAAACACCCCTCAGCCCAAAGACGGAGACCCGCTTTTCCTGCCCTCACACAACATGGGGATAACGTTGGCGCTTTCTTGGCAGGGAGGGCAGTAGGCAAGATATCCAGACGCTGGGTGCCAGTGGTTGGCAGGAGAAACCACCGAGTGGGAGCAGATTTTCAGAAAAGGGAAGCCAGAAGAAAACTTCCCAGCTGTGTCTCAGACAGGCCCTGCGGTCTGAGCTCCCATCCCTGACACATGAGATTACTGAATGCCTGTTAGCAGCTCCAAACGCTTTCCATGATCCGACGTGACCCTCTAGTCTCTCGGAGAGAGCACAGCCCTGTTGCACAGGTGTGCAAATGGAAGCAAAGAGGGAAGGTCACTCGCTGACGGTCACACAAGCAAGGCCTCGAGCTGCGGCCCCTCATACGGATCAGGCACTTCTCCTCGTCTTCTGTATCTCCTCTCTGGGCCCTACAACCCCTAAAAACCCCCTAGAAGTGGAGGCGCCGGGAGAGTCGCAGACGGCTCTGTTTTGTTTATCAGGACATTGAGCAAGGTGCCTATTGGAAACCAAAAGGGCACCGGGGCACGTGCCCTTGCCCTGACTTTGTTTGTCTCTCTGGCTGGTGTAACTGCTGCTTCGTGGACAGCGGAGCACACTGATTGCGCCACAGGTCTGGTGCTGAGGGCCCCTCTGCGCGGCAGGCGCTGCAGTTCCTGCACCTCCTTCTTCTCCACACTCTCTTGCAGGCACAGGTTGCTGCCTGGCTGGTTCCACGTCGCCGGGTCTCTACCCTGAGCCCGTTGCAACACAGTCAGGGCTCCCAGGGTAAACTATGCTGGGAGTCCCCTAGGAAGAAGAAAGGGGAAGGGCTGAGTTCTAAAGAGAGCCCAAGAGCTCGTCACCAAGTACCTCTCTTTCTCTGCTTGAGAGATTGCCCCAGGGCTGCTGGGCAGAGCACCAGCTCCCCACCAAGGCCCTGGCGAGGCCCCGGCAGCTTTCTCTCTTCTCTGCAGACCCTTGGATCCTCCTGCCCTCATCCTTGGCAGAAGGAGCCTCAGTTTCCCAGTCTGTAAGGTGTCAATAATCATAAGCTATCTCAATGCTGTTTTCCTTTGAATTTTGAGAATTTTGAGAATGGAACCTTGACTATCTTTATCTCTCCTCCTATAACCCCCATTGACACGTGATCAGCGTTTCTCAGAATACTCCAGGTTTGGTGTGTATGCGGCGGAGGAGGGCGGAGCGCGTGGAGGGTGGAGAGGTGGGCGCTGTCTGGGATCTCAGCAGGGCAGTGGGCACTGGAAGTGTGCTCCTGGCCTCAGCCAGGGCTGTTCCAGAGCCTGCGTGGGCAAGGCCAGGGCGGCCTGTGACGGTGCCCCTCAGAGAAACACTGGGACCAGCGGCGAAGGCTGCGGGTCCGCAGGAAAAGGGAAGAGAGCCGGGGAATTGCTTTTGGACCCATAAGGGAGCCTTTCTTGGTGGACGGGGAAGTCACAAAATTAACTACTGTGTAGTCAGCTACATCCTGTACCAATTTTCAAATACTGGGTGCGATCAGTAAAAAGAGAAAGGGAAGCAGATCACATATAGCATGAAACCAAGCCATCAATAATGAAAGTTCCAGTGGCTCCCGAGAAGTGTCTGTTTCTAACTGACTTTGCTGGGGGAGGGGCGAGACAGGTACAAGCAAAACAGCAATGACAGCGCAGCAGCTGCTTCGTGTGAGTCCCCATTGAATGGTGCGAGACTCTTCCACACGAATGTACTGAAGGCCCAGGGCGGCCAAGGTCTCCCTGGGTTCCTGAGGCTTGTTTCATGCCGGGTTCCTCGACACTCAAGATGGCTGAGGGTCCCTTAGAGGCCGGGTGTGCACACCTGTGCTCCCTGCATGACAGACTTCCTGGGGTCTTGGCTCCCAGTCTGTCCTCATCCTTCTCTACACACGCCCAAATGTGGAAGTCACCCCAACCTATACCCTCAAATCATTGGCCATGATATTAGGTGTGTTGCAAAACATCAAGGATTCAGCTGAGAGGATCTCGCAGTGGACGGCCCAGAGGCCGACTCACACACTGCCCAGGCTTTCCGGGGGTGGGGGAGCCCTGACCCGGGGGCCCCCTGCCTTGAAGATGCCCTTCCTCTCCTCCCTCGGTCTCCCACTGTCTTCAACTCAGGCCCTCGCTCTGCTGATCAAAGACCCCAAAATGCCTCTGCTCAAACAGATAGCTTGACCTGTTAGCAATATGGAAAGGTGCGTGGATCCTTTGAACACGTTCGTTTCTCCTTTTCTCCACCCACCCCACCCCGTTCCCCATTTCTCTAAGTGCCTAGAGAGTATGGAGATTCTCCTGATGGTATGATACCAGCTGTGACCAGCTCCCTGGAACCGAACATAGGAAATTCACCAGTTTGCGTCTCTCTCTTCCGTTAATGAAAATGAGTACTATTTAAAATGCGGTGACACCGGATTTGCTGCTAAGGTAGCACTTGCATGGCCATGCTCACCTTCATACCATGTGGAGGCCGAAGGCATTGTTCCCTCAACCGCAGCCCGTCTGCCTCAGCTGCCTGGCCGTTCCACTGCGGCGGAGTCCTCCTGCCCTTCTCCACCCATCTGAATCCCATCCTGCCGACGCCAGGCTGCACGCCCTCTGGGATGACCACCTGCCGCTAGCCCATGCTGCTCCTGCTGCTTATTTTCCTTGCACTCTGTTTAATTATTTTCCACTCCCTGGTCTTCTCCCCTTGATTTTGGATGGATTGCTGAAGACAGAGTGTATTTGTGGCTCCACTCAGGCTGTACACAGACAGGAGCACTCAGCAACCTTGGGTCGTATTTCATTCTAGAGCAAGGGGCATGGGCTGCTGCTTCCGTGGGAAAGACATGGAAATGGGTTCATATTTACCCGTTTCACAGTGAAATCTACAAGGTCCCTAAGGCGACAGCTTTTCTTGAATTGTGATGGCAACTGACGATTCTGAAAAATCTTGTCTCTCACCTAGGATTTTTGTACAACTGGTTTCGTAATTCAGTTATTTTGATACAAACGGGTTCTGCTCTAATTAGTAAAAAAAAAAAAAGACAAGGCAACAGTGTTTGCCTCTTTGTTAGGTGGCTGCCCCGTCCATGCCTCTCATCTCTGGAGCAAGTGCTCAGGAAACGTGACTGAGTCGTACCAATGAGTGAACTCGTGATGCCGGGATTAGAAGGGGAAGCCTCCTTGGAGGCTCCTTCTGCCTCAGTTCTCGGCTACCTGGTGTTCGTAAGTATTAGCTGGTCGGTGGAGTGCGGTGAATCTTTCCTCCTCTGGTCTGTTGTTCCGGTGATGGGAGTTTTGCAGACTGCAGTGAGGGGCGGCGGGCTCAGGAATTGGGTGTGGGGCAGTTACAGTTTCCACTTGGGTGAACTCCCTGTGGAGAATAGTCAGAACAACCCTCGCCAGACAGTCCAGCAGATCTAAAGACTCTTAGCTCTTCAGGACCCCTGTTAGTGGGCAGGGGGCTGGGGGACAGCACTCCAACAGAAGGGTCCCGTGCTGCCTGTCCTGCATGGCAGTGCCACTGCTTTACCCCTAAACGCTTATGCACGTACTTCCCAAAACAAGGACATTATCCTGCATAACTAATTCCAATACCATTTCACACCAGAGGGCTCTGCGTGCGGCTCTTTTTGGCAGAGGAGGCCATCTTCGTGCCAAGCTACATGCCCCTCCCCATTCAAGCAGCTCTAGGCAGGCAACACGCGTCATCTGTGTGACTGGACAGAGAGCTGGGGCTCCCGAGAGACAGGGTATCAACCCTCTGTGCACCAATGTTGTGGCTAGTTTCCCAGTGACCTACAGTTTTCTGCCTTCAAAAAACAGTTATTTAAAGAGTGTGTGAATAAAATAATGTAAAATGGTGCAGCCACTGTGGCGAAGAGTATGGGAGTTCCTCAAAACAGGAAACAGAATTACTGTAGGGTCCAGCGGTTCCACTTCTGGGCTTCAGGCAAAGAATGGGAAGCACAGTCTCGGAGGGATACTTGCACACCCATCTTTACAGCAGTCTGTTCACAATGGCCGAGAGGCGGAAGCGGCCGAGCACCCGTCAACAGATGAACGGATCGACATTATGCGGTCTGTGCACACAATGGCACATTATTCAGCCTTCAAGATGGGGGACATCCTTACACATGGACGAACCTGGAGGACACTTGCTCCGTGAAATAAACCAGTCACCAAAGAGCAAACACTATCATTTCTATGTGAGGTTCCTAGAGGACTCAAATCCAGAGGGACGGAAAGAAAACTGAAGGTTTCCAGGGGCTGGGTGGATTGGGGAGTGGGGAGTCAGCGCTTCATGGGGACAGAGTTTCAGTGCGGGAAGAGGAAAATGTTCCAGAAATGGATGGTGGCGATGGCCACACAATCAGGTGAATGTAATTAATGCCACTGAATTGATAACAATGCTTAAAATGGTAAATTTTACGTCATGTGTATTTTACCACAATTTTTTTTTTGAGACAGTTTCACTCTTGTTGCCCGGGCTGAAGTGCAGTGGCATGATCTCGGCTCACTGCAACCTCTGCCTCCCAGGTTCAAGTGATTCTCCTGCCTCAGCCTCCCAGGTAGCTGGTATTACAGGCGCCTGCTACCACGCTTGGCTAATTTTTTGTATTTTTAGTCGAGATGGGGTTTCACCATGTTGGCCAGGCTGATCTCGAACTCCTGACCTCGGGTGATCCACCCATCTCGGCCTCCCAAAGTGCTGAGATTACAGGCTTGAGCCATCGCGCCCGGCCCCACAATTTTCTCAAAAGAAACAATATATGTGGGGAGAGGATTGCAAACTCATTTAATGACACTTGATGTTTTCATAGTTTGTTT
Source organism: Rhinopithecus roxellana (assembly GCF_007565055.1). NCBI lineage: Eukaryota > Metazoa > Chordata > Mammalia > Primates > Cercopithecidae > Rhinopithecus > Rhinopithecus roxellana. The sequence goes on from NC_044552.1 coordinate 17,172,740, forward strand.
CCCCTAAAAATCCCAAATGTTTCCTCTCACATCACCCACCAATCTCTGCTTAAACTAAGCTATCTACAAACATGAGAAGCAGCTTCCTATGGGGAAAAGAACGTAAGCAAAAAACTGTGTCTCTGTCACGTCATACCCACGTTACTGAGCTTGTGTCTTCACTGAGAATATGGCATCTTCTTCTCTCTTTCTGAGAAAACACTGGGAGTGTCTCACAGCCCAGAGCCGACCACACAGGCCTCAGAGGAGCAAAGCCCTCTCTCACTCCCGTTCTGCACACACCTTGCACACACTTGCTACTTGTCAGAGTCTTTTTAGTTTTCCCACACATTATTTCAGAGTAACTTAGCAATAATAGCACTTATAGGCCAATTATATTTGTTTCTTCTGGATTCACTTTATTCTGACCAAGTAGACTGTCATACACAGATATAGACAGAAGACAGGGAAATACTGGGTAGAAGAGGGCGGCTCCCTGGCAAAGGCCCCAGCCTCAAACCTGGAAACCTGTGGCCCTACATGAGAACGAGCATTCCCGTTTTCATGCCCAAAAGCTGCCTTCTGGCCCACCATGGCCCCCTATCCTGTAGCCATATAAACCCCAACCCACAGGCTCCACGAGCAGACAAGGAGATGAACCGAAGAACAGAAGACCAGCAGAGAGAAGAGAAGGAGCATCTGAACGTCAAGAGGTGTTTGACTGGGGACAGTAAGAGAGGAGATCAGCCGATGGATGGCCAAATTCCAGAGGAAGCTCATCTTCCCACTCCATCCTCCTTCCAGCTCCCCATCCATCCCAGCAAGAGCTGCCTCCACACCCAGTAAAACCTCTGCATTCATCCTTCAAGTCCGTGTGTGACCCGATTCTTCCTGGACACTGGACAAGGACCTGGGTATCAAGGGGGCACTGAGCTAGTTAACACTTAAGCCGCCTGTGGGTGGCAAAGCTGAGAGAGTGCACTGTAACACATGCCCACTTTTGGGCTTCAGGAGCCTCAAGCACACACTCCTGGATGCTTCCATGGGACCGCAGCCCAGGGGCATTCACCCCAGCTCTTGCACCAGCCCATCTGCGTGCTCCCCTCCTATAAGGGGTTTGAGTAGGTGCGGCATGAACAGACAAGCCACACTGCTTTTGCTTGTCCTGTGAGAGGTCTCAGGGAACTCTCCTGTTTCAACATCATCTAGCAAAATAAGTCAAATCAACGGGTTTCCTCCACAGTCTTCATGGCAGTCCTGAGTGGCAGAGCAGCCCACGTGCAAGCGCTTCAGATGCACTGCTCCTCTTGGCTATCCTCATTGTCCTCAGCTCACCTGTGCTGAGGGGCACTCTGGGGAAAGAGCTGGAGAGGGACTCAGTCTTGAGGAAGGTTGGCTAGGGGCCAAGAAGGGAGAAGGTGAATAGGAAGGTCCATGGAAGGACTGGGCAGTGGGACTCAGGGAGCAGCAAGGACTGACATCCTCTTTTCACACTGCAATCCTCGAATGATGCCCTCCAGCCCGAAGAGGTTCATTAATCATGCAGACTTAATTTGAGTTGTGCTGAAGGAACAAAGGGAAGGGTGAGGAACAAGGCCTACTGGGCACTATGGCAATAGGGGGGGAAGGCTGGCCCAGGGCCAGGACATGGGATAGGAACTTCCAGAGGACGTGTGAAGACCAACTGCAGGCCTGGGGATGGGGTTTCAGGTGGACTGATGCACCTCTGTGGCCCCAACATGTCTTAGAGTGCTCAGAAGGGAGATCCAAACCATCTTCAAGAATTTTAAGTCCTCAAGCCACCTCCAAACACATATACCAGTAAAAACGTGGCCTTGGGAAAATGACCCCCTGGTCCAAGTGTCAGTTTGCTCACCTGCAAAATGGGAATGAAAATAGTATCTCCCTCCTCGGTGATGCTATGAAGACTAAATGAGATTATGTTTCAAAGAGTTAAATACAGCACTGACACTCAGGAAGGTCTCACTGAATAAAGGTCAGTTTTTATAATGCCACAGGTCAAGACTCATGGTATAGGCTGCCCAAGAAGATGAACAATTAGTCAAATTAGGAAAATAACCGACTGGCCAAACAAGAGGACACAGGTCAGCCCAGGCAGTTGTTTAAATTAGGTAGATCAGAAAGAAGCCTGGCTGTCAGCTTGACTTCTCAGCTTTTTAGCCTGCAGTGGCAGGTTTGGCAGAGTCTCAGGAGATTGTTGTAGCATCAGGAAGAGCATACAGTGTCCCCTCTGCCAAGACCAATCGTGGCCAACAGTGGGAATAAGAAGTGATGACCAGTGCCTGGTTGACTGGCGGGCTGCCATGGAAGAAGGATCCTCCAGCAATCATTGCAATTCCCCAGACTGGAAGCATGGTCAAGTAGCCAGAAGGTGTGAAAGGCACCTTATGCTTGCCAGCCTGTGGCAGCCAGCTTAGATCTCACTATGAGCTTCTGCTGTGGCACAGGCTGGCAGGCTGCTCCTGCACTGACTCAAGGAACCACGGACAACCTTCTGACTCACCAGCACCTCTTCCTGCTGCTTCTCTGTACAATGAGTCCCCCTCCCCAAGAGCTAACAATGATGAAGATCATGACCAACAGTTGTTAAACGCATACTAGGTGTCAAGCAACTACTAGGTGCCAAGTTGTTGCTATTTCATCATCACAAGAGCCCTGTGCAGTGCATGCACTTATTATACCCTTGCTATGCAGGAGGAGCCCAGAGTGCCACTGGGTAAATGGCCCAAGATCACAGTTTCTAGGTAGCAGCTAACATGCAAACTCAAGCTTGTGGCTCCCAAGTCCCCATTCTTAACAACTGGACAATGGAGAACAAACAGCTGTCAGCCCACATAATTTAGGGTTAGGGTCAATATCGTAGTTAATAGATTAAATAAGTGCCCATCTGGTACGATTTGAAAGGCAGCAAATGTCTGTTTATTTAAAACAAACAAGCAACAGCAACTAAAAGACAGTCCATATTTTCTGAAACTCCCGTATAGCTCATTTCTTTTTTTTTCTTTTCTTTTCTTTTTTTTTTTTTTTTTTTTTGAGATAGAGTCTCGCTCTTGTCGCCCAGGCTGGATCTCAGCTCACTGCAACCTCTGCCGGGTTCAAGCCATTCTCCTGACTCAGGCTCCCAAGTAGCTGGGATTACAGGTGCCTGCCACCATGCCCAACTAATTTTGTATTTTTAGTAGAGACGGGGTTTTGCCATGTTGGCCAGACTGGTCTTGAACTCCTGACCTCAGGTGATCCGCCTGCCTCGGCCTCCCAAAGTGTTGGGATTACAGTCGTGAGCCACCACGCCCAGCCAGCTCATTTCTTTAGATTAAGATCTGAAAACTCTATGCAAATGTTTCCTGCTAGGGAAGGAAACTGCGCTTATTAAATGTGTTCTACTGCTGGGGAACTGTGCTGGGCCTCCCTGGCCACTCTGAAGCATGTGAAAGTCTGAGAGCCACTGCCCTGGGGACGTCTCCATGCTGCTGCCTTCAACCACCCTGTGTGGCTGCCCCAGAAGTCTCTGTTCTGTTTCCTGAGCTCTACATTTTAAAATACTTTAATACATGCTATGTGCTTAAATGTATATATTTTATATATATATATATAACATATGTATGTATATATTTTTGGTACTTTTTCCCCCTGAGATAGACTCATTATCCATGTAGTTTGACAACGTCTTCAGCCAGCTATCCCTCTGGCTCTTGGCAACCTGAAAATCAAACTTGTTTTCTCTTATCCTAACCAGGCCCTCTTTGGACTTCTCTGTTTTAGTCTGTGTCTGCACCATTTTCTCCATCACCCAAACTGGAAAACTCAGTCATCTGGGGTTCTCCCTTCAGCTGTGCTCTCCACATCCAGGTAGTTGTTGAATGATGTAGATTCTGTCTTTGGAAGGTCCCTTGGGTCCACCCTGTGGTTTCATCCTTGTTTGAGCTCTGCTACCAGCACTGTCCTTCCCATCCCTCCCACCACCACCAGGGGGCTCGGCCAGGGGCCAGGGCGCCCGCCTCCCTCCACACATGCCTTCACCGCTGCGGTCACATCCAGGGTCTCTGTGCCAGGGTCTCTGTGCCAGGGCGTCTGTGCCAGGGTCTCTGTGCCAGGGTCTCTGTGCCAGGGCATCTGTGCCAGGGTCTCTGTGCCAGGGTGTCTGTGCCAGGGTCTCTGTGTCAGGGTCTCTGAAGAGCAGGCTTTGGGATGGGGCCCCTGAGCCTGAACCTGAACCCTCCACTTGGGAGCTGGGTGGTTACAGAGACGTCAGCTCTGAAAGAGGGTTGGGCTGCACGGAGGGGAGGATCTGGAATGGTGGGAATCAGGCTGACGTGGAAGCCAGATCAACATGTATTTGAAATTTGGCACTGCCCATGGCTAGCTTCATGGCCATGGTCAAAGTCACCAGGCTGTAATTTGGTTTTCTCATCTGCAAAAAGTGGGAGCGATAATGGCTCTTTTGGAGGACTGCTGTGAGGGTTGGAATGAAATGTCGAGCGTGTGGTGCAGACCCCTCCACAGCGGCAGTGCTCCCCAGGCTCCCCAGGTAAGCACGGAACCTGTGGGCTGTGCTTACCTCCACAGTCCCTCTCACCCCCTAAACGCGTTTACAGACATTTGCTTTCTCTGGGTTCAAGACTGTGTTCTCCAAAACTAAGTTGCGAGTTCCCTGCCACAGGGACTGTCTCTAACTTACCTTTGTAGAGCCCTAGTGCAGTGCCTAGCACACAAACAGTGCAGGAGAGGCTGGATTTAGTTAAATTCAAGGAGAAAAGCAGCACCCCAGGCAGGTGTGAAGCGTGGGAGGGGTGCCTTTGGAGGCCCTGCTGGGGAGCCCCCGGGGACAGCCAGGGGGCAGACTGAGAACAGTGAGGCCTGAGGGACCAGAGCAGCTGGTGATCGGGGGTTTTCAGAATTTGCCAACCTCTTGACTGGCCTGGTTGGGCTAGATGCTGAGAGGCTGTGAGCTTCCCTGTGGTGGGGTCCCGAAGAAGCAGGGCCTGCAGCCAGCCTGCTGGAGTTCAAGCTCAGGCCCTGCCCCTCGCTAGCTCCCCAGGCCTGGGCTTACTCACCCATGAGGCTAAGTGAGGGTGACATGACTCGCTCCATTGAGCCTTGGAGATGATGGTGTCTCTGTGCATTGCCTGGCATGAAGCTTCTCATCTTGGAAGGTCATGACTGAGAAGTTTCAGGGGAAATGTTAGAAGGGCAGGATTAGCCTAATCTTGAATCCCTTAGGAACCCCACCATATTACATGACCTCTTCGGTTACAGGAAACCCCCCTCAGGGCCCCTGTCCTCCCAAGGGCTATTAATGCAGATACCAACTACTGGAAGTGATGCTCTAGAGGAGGCTGGTGACCACCTGCATTCAGGTCCCTGTGGACTGGAGGGACAGCAAGAGGTCACGGCTGGGCCATGCTACTCAGAGTCCCGCACAAGCCAAGGCATCCCACAGCCACCGAGTTGTTGCCCAAGTGAACACCTGAAGGGAGCCTCAGCCCAGGCTTGTCTGACTCCAAAATCCATTCTCTCTCCCCGAGGCCAGACTGACTCAGAGATGGAGAGGACCTGAAGCAGCCCTGCAGATACGGTTTTCGCTAGAGTCACAGCCCTCACAACCCTCTCCCTCGTTGTCCCAGTTCTCGGGAAGCTCAAAGGCTAATCTGTTTTTGGAGTAGAAATGAACGCACCAACTGACATGATCAGAAGGAAGAATGACCCAAAATTCAAATCTAAAAAGCCCCGAATTCCTTACTGATAGGCTGCCTTTCACCAGCTTCTATGAAGTGAGCAAACATCTCTTCTCCCCACTGTTTTTTCTCCCTGCTGAAAAGAGGAACAGAGCAAAGACCTGAAAAAAATCTCTCTGCATAGCTGTGGCCCAGGCACCTGTATTTTGGAGAAGGAGCAGAAATGGGTACGAAAGGCCTCTGCTGTGTGATTAAGGCTGGAATTCACATTACAGAAGCAGAGCTGGAGCCAAGGGAGCCGCGCAGAGATTTCTAGATCCCACCATGCACAGTAGGTGTGTGGGCTCCCGGCAGGGGCCGGATCTCCTGAGAGAAAGTGCCCCTCCAGCATCAGCCTGCCTGCTGGAGGGAGGAGCTGCAAAGGGCCTGGGGAGGCCAAGGCTTCTCCTTGGCAGGGTGGGCCCCAAATTTGGTACTAATCTGTTGGCTTCAAATATAGATAACGTGTGACATCAGCACTTGGCATGTAAGGAGCTTAATATCCTCACCACAGCACCCAGTTACATCCCAGCAGGTTTAATCTGCAAGAAATGACCAGGCTGGAAGAAACAGGGCAGCCCATCATAGAACCCCAGCACGGGAGGCACCTTGGAGAGGTAGTTGGTCCTACCCACCTCCTTGTGCAGATGGAGACTGAGCCCAGAGATGTGAAGCAATATGCCTAGGGTCACACAGCAACAGCACGCAGCAGGACCAGGCCAAATTCTCGTGCTCTGTCACTTTGGGAACAGTGCAGCACGGCACCAGCTGGAAGTGAGGGGCTCCTGTATGGATCTGGAGGCAGCCCTGCAGATATGGTTTTCTCCAGAGTCACAGCCCTCACAGCCCTCTCTGCAGTTTCTAAGTCTGTCCCTTCTTAGCCTGGAGTAGTGAGAAGGGTGCACCGGCGTCTTTGAGAACCACGGTTGTTCTGATTCACACCCCCCGCCTGCCGCCCCGCTCGCTTCCCGCTTCTCTCCTGCCCGGCACAGAGCACCACGCCTTGCACAGAGCACAGAAGGGGGAACTGGCACCAGGGCCGGGGCTGGGCCACACTGTGGGCCCGAGGGATGAGTCAGTGTTCATTGAGCAAATGGAGAGAGGCAGAATGAATGAGTGAAGGGTCTGTATTTTCTTTGTTACAATTTAATGCCCTAATGTATAAATGTGTGAGATTTTAAAAATATGAACACCGGAAAAAACCACCTCACATTTTTCCCTTCTGTGCTCATATATAGGTTTTTCATGAATTTGGGCTGCATTTTATATCCTTAGATATTATATTGTACATCGATTCATACACATCCTGTGTTTTTGTTAGTTATTCCTATGTATTTCCCCAATATTTAAAATATTTCAGACTCACAAAAAAGATAAAAGAATAGTACAAAGAACGGCTGTTTGACCTTCACCGTACATTGATGAATTATTAACACTGGCCATATTTGCGCTCTCTCTCCCTCTCTCTCTATTTTAGAAACCATTTGAAAGTCAGTTGCACAGGCCATATAAATTTCTGGATGTTTCCTGACACAAGGACATTCTCCTACAAAATGTATCTCCTATATTGTAATCACACCCAAGAACTTTAACATAAGTTTTAAAATATAGTTTAAAACAGCGTTAATATATAGCTTAAAATAGTTTTAAATACAGTTTGATTCAGAGCAGAATGTGTTGAGAGAAACTGAATGCACACACTTGAGTTCCAGTTGCTGAAGACATTGAGCCTTCTTCCCCTTCCCTAGCCTGGCTGACTTGAATCGGCAAAGTCTTGAGTTTGCAAGTCCTAGGCTCTGCCGCACCCCAGCCCTCACCTCGGGGCTCTGCAGATGCTGAATTTCTTACGCTTTAGGCACCTAGACCCTTAAGAAACAAGCCCAAGCCTAGCTCCCTGCTTTCTCGTCTCTGAGGCTGGCCTCTGGCCTCCCCAGGCAATGTCACGACATGAGACTAACTGTGGAGAAGTCTGGGAACTGAAGGAAAGAGAGACAATTCTTGTCACTCTGAAAACTATGTAGAGCTGGTTATATTTCAGGGAAGCCTTTTGTTTCGCACTCAGAGGCAAAGCAGACAGTGATGCAGGCATATTTTACCATGAATGCTGCGCACGGATTTGCGCTGTCCCCTCCCCGTGTGACATTTCTCACTGCATGGGTGCGCGTCATGCTCCTCGCTTCCTGTAAATCACCCCACGAGCTCCACGTAGCTCGCCGTGTGAGACTCAGCTGAGCAGTAAGCAGAGGAGGAGGACGCCACACGCAGGGAAAGAGCAGCTTGCCTAGATGGCCGACGATGAAAATGGCCACGGACGTGAAACAAGGGCCATTCATTAAGAAAAAGAGACTAGCAGCTTTAAAAAAATTGAAGTTGCCAAAGACATGAAGAAGTCATGTGTGGCCACCTCTGGATTACTGCTATTCAAAGGTTACTCCTGTCTTTGAACTTCCATAAAAAGGGAGCCATGGTGAATTCAGAAACCACAGTACCCTGCCTTTAAGAATTGGGATCCTCAGATGGGATTCAGGCGCATTTGAGAGTGGACCGCGCAGCCAATAGAGAGCTTTGATGCTTGTGGTATCAAAGTCCTCAACTTCAGTTATTTAAATGCAAAGAGTGGCATCTGGGGAGAGAACACAGTTTCTGATAAGAAACCTGTTTGTTTTCTGAAACCGGTAGAATTGTAAAGGGTTTGTAATTCCCAGAGCTGAAAGAGGTATATTCTATGAAAGGAAGTGAAGTTTGTGATTCTGTGAGTATAAGATGACTAACAGTGACAAGAAAAAATGAATGGACTGGACATGCACTTTGACAATGAGAAACTTCTATTCTGGCTTGTTAATCATTGTTTTTATTTGTCTCAAAAGAAAAAAAATGCAAGTGAGATAAAAGAAAAACTTCAGCCAAATTAAATGAAAGGAAGCTTAACTGAGCAACGAACAATTCATGAACCAGACAACCTTCCAAGCCAGAGTAGGCTCAGAGGCCAGCACAGCCACATGGAGGAAGATTTATGGATAGAAAAAGGAAAGTGACATACAGAACATGGAAGTGAGGTGCAGAAACAGCTGGATTGGGTACAGCTCGGCGTTTGTGGTATTTGAATATCGCTTGTGTTATTTGAACATGGTTCAAACAGTTGGCTGCACTTGATTGGCCCAAACTGAGTGATTGGCACAAGAGAAGGACACAGTTCATTGACACCTCCACGTGTTATGGTTCATGAGGTACCGAAAAACCTTCCGTCTAAACTGAAAATACGTAAGGAGGCAGCTTAGTCTAAACTTGATTTAACAGCTGTCAAGATAGACAGTTGGAATCAGCACGAACTGCTGCAAAGTGTATTTTATAATGGCCTGAAGGAAAGCGTTCCCTTTTCCAGCAGAGAAGCAACGTTTTAGGAGCTTTTAAACCTAATGGATCTGTGGAGAGTAAAAATCTACATAGCTGCATTATCACACTAATTAAACGGACTTTGGCCACGGGAAGAGTGTGCTTGTGAGATTCTCCTCGCGCATATGAACAATCAATATCTTTTTCCTTTTGCTGACAGTGGAAAATACCATAGTGATACACGTCCAATCACATACTTTCCTGTCTCTGACTCTTTAGTGTACTTGCCTGAAATCACATGTGTGGTTTCCGCGTCCCCATGTGGTTCCAGGAGTAGAAATTCTGAGAAGGCTTCACATAAGAAGGCTTCTTCCCTCCCACCTTCTCACGGATACATCAATCGAATGTCTGCAGCCTGACGACTTTAGCTCTAAAAGGAGACAATTTTTTATCTTGTACCTTTTCTTATAAATTTTGGGATATAATTTATGTTTGGTAAAAAAAAAAAACTTCAGAAAGTGGTTTAGTTGAAAGCACATTAGGCTTTCTTATTAAGAATTAAGCTGCTCATGCTATTCATACTTGTACCTTAATTCCTAATTTATTGTTGTCATAATTGCAATTGGATTTTGCAACAACAGCAACAAGAGGCCTCCCTGGCACGTTCCCAGTGATGCTGGGAGGAGGGCTTGGGCCTGAGCTGCTCTAGCCTCTCCTTCAGTCCTCGGCTTCGTGCGGCCTCTCTATAGAGGTATCAGACACCTGGTTCCCAGCGTAAGCCACTTTTCCAGCTTCACACACACACCCTCCTGGATATGCTCCCTTTGACAGGCGACTGTTCTACTGGAAGTAATTCTGAAGACAGCCTCTGAACCCATGCGGCCCATGTGGGCTTACTTGGCATTCAACTGTCTTCTCCTACATGTCACCCTGTCCTGTCTCCACAACTCGTGTTTGATCCTCGTGGGGGCATCAGAGCTTCCTCAGCACCCAGCAAGGCGCTGTATATGCAGTGGAGACCCCCATTTCAACGTAAATTGCGACCACTCTCCACCACTGCTACCCAGGCTATTTCCCGGACTGTTCAGGTGTGTGAGGTGCAGAATCAACCAGCTGGAAGGAAACGCTCTTAGCCACTTTAATACTCCTCCCCCCTCTTTCAAAATTTCCTAAACCAGTTGAAAATGGGCACCTTTTCCAAGAAGCACAAGCTGTCCCTCGCCCTTTTTACAAATGTCAGGTGCGTGTTGCTCGAGGACACGGATACATTCTGAGAAACGGGTCCTCAGGCAGTTTTGTTGCGTGAGCATCAGCGTGAACTTCCACACACCCGCACAGTGTGAGCTGCTTTACAGCTGGCCATAGGGGACAGCCTCTCATGCCTGGTCAGACCTGCATGTTACTCCACTGAGTGCCCTCTGCAGTTGTAACACAGTGGTGTTTGTGTATCTAAACAGAGAAAAGGTGCAGTGAAAATACAATATGAAAGATGAACAATAGTATGCCCCATGCAAGACACTTACTGTGAATGGAGTTTGCAGGACTGGCAGTCGCTCTTGTGAGTCAGTGAGTGAGTGGGGAGTGAAGGTGAAGACCTAGGACATTACTGTGACTACCGTAGACTTTATAAACACTGCACACTTAGGCTGCACACTCAGGCTGCACACTCTCTCTCTCTATAGAGTATATGTATGTGTATATATAATATATGTAAAATTGTGCTAAGACGTTGAGATGGCTGCTATGTCATTAAGTGATAGGAATTTTTCAGCTCCCTTATAATCTTACAGGACCACCACCGTATACACTGTCTGTTGTTGGAAATGTTATATGCACATGACTGGATGGAGGAACAGGGAAGACCATTCAGAGCTTAATCGGAGGCAGTCGTGACTGCAGAACGCCTACATCTGCTTCAGCCCAACCAGACATCCCTGACCCTGCCCACCAGACCCTGACCCCTGCCGCAGACAACCTGGGAGCCTGTGGGCATGGTCGTAGGGGGCGTGGAGCCTGAGGCCCCTGACTTTCTTGCGCAGGCCCAGTGGTGCCCGCACCTCATTCTTAGAATTGCCTGGGAGTGGCTTTGCTCTGAATGCACTGGCATCACAAAAACAAAAGTTTCTTCCCAGGAAGGGGTGGGAGCAGCAGGGCCGGAGGAGTTGCCAGTGATTTAGTCATAGAGCCACGCGCCCCTCCAGGTGGAAGGCAAAGTTTCAACTCTGCACAGTAATTCAGGGAAGCATCTTCTTCAACGGGATGCCAGCTGCTTTCTCCCATCCGTGTGGGTCTCATTCGTGGCAACGCCTCTGCAACACCCATTTTGCCTGAGTTTCTTTCTGGCCATAGCATTCACCTTTGCGGGGCTATGAGATTCTGATGCTCAGGGACTACAGGAGATCCACGGAACTGAATCTCTGGAAGGGGGGGCCCAGGCCTCTCCTTTTTAGAAGCTCAGTGTGTGCTTCTAAAGTACGGCCAGAGTTTAGAGCAACCAGGCTCACCCGGTCACAGCGATGCCAACTCTCTCACCAGGGACTGTTTTTGGAACATGCGGATCACTCTATTCTAGACGTGAGGCATGAGGAGAAGTCTGCAGGAAGCTTCTGGAAAGGAGTTCATGTCTCCTAAGGGGAAGATAGTACCTCTCTGTCTTGTCCGGATGTGACACCTCGCAGAGCTGCCTGGAAGACACCAGAGCCCCAGGGATGTGGAGTCACAACCCCGCATGCCGTGTCTGGAGCCTGCCCTGGCTCTGGGCTTCCTGTGGTGGGTGATGACACAACGCCTTACTCCCTAACCCTACTTGAGGCTTGGGTGTGAGTTATTTGTAGAGAAAAACATTCTTACTCATTCCTGGGGTTGTTCCTTCTGTACCTAGGGAAGGAACCTAGGAGCCAGGTTCCTGGTTCAGGCCCCCACTTCCTGCTAAGCCCTTTAGCTCATTTCATCTGTTCCTCACCAGATTCTAGAAGGTTTGTGATCTCTCCTCATGCAGTGGGAGTTGCTGGAAATCAGACTCTAATGCCACAGTTCTTCAGGAGCCCGAGGTGCTTTCCTCGGTGCACAGCCAGCCAGTGGGTCACCAGGTCCCAGATTAGACACTGTGGATCCATGTGTTAGATCTTTACATCAGCCTGTGAGGTGGATGAGATCATCATCCTGTTTCAGAAGAGGAAGGTGAGGCCCAGGGAGGACGCAGAGTGCCGAGGCTGGGTGGGGATGCTGTTCTCAGGACCGCGTGGCAAGGGTGCGTTTGCTGGGTGCCCGGTGGGTGTGGCCACTCGGGAAGTGGCTGTGAAGCACTGTGGTGGCTGCCTTTGGTGTGAGCAGAGATCTCACCCCCGCTGTGTGAGTTTCTGAGTTTCTGAGTGACCTCAGCAAAGCAGCTTAAGCTCTGAGCTCAGCTTTCTCATGTGAAAACGAGGGTGAAAAATCTTCCCCACATTTATTATGCAAAAACAGCTGATGGAGGAGCATCTGCGGACGGACGTTCAGCAAAATGTCGTCTGTGCTCATCGCTCCGTGCCTTCACCCTGAATGCCTGGCTTTTTTTTTTTCCTCTATAAATTTTTTTTTTTTTTTTAAGTTCTAGGGTACATGTGCACAACGTCAGGTTTGTTACATAGGTATACATGTGCCGTGTTGGTGTGCTGCCCCCATTAACTCGTCATTTACATTGGGTATCTCTCCTAATGCTGTCCCTCCCCCCTCTCCCCGCGATAGGAATGCCCAGCTTTTTACTCAGAGTCTGGCGGGCGGCAGAGAGTTACTGAATATGCATGTGTGTCTACACTGCAACCACAGGGAGGCAGAGAGAGGGGGATCCGCACCAGGCTGGTGGCCTGGAGCCTGAAGCCTGGACAGAGCCAACCGGGGAAAGTGCCTTGGAATAGACCAGCCTGGTGAGGGAGGTGGGGGGAGCACATGACGCAGCTACCCTCCCACCACTCACATTGCAAAGCCAGAAATTCCTGGGCGTAACTTTTCCACCCCCACCCACCCTGTGTCTCTGTGGCTTCAGGCACCAGACTGTGGGGCAGAGCCAACAGGCAGAGCTGGGAACACTTGGAGCGGGTTCACAGCAGAGTCGAGTGCGAGATGCCAGACCCAGGCCTTTACCAAGCTGCGCGTCACTTGTAGAAAAGGACGTTAGGAACACGAGGTAAAAAGCAAAACAAAAATAGATCTTACTTGACATCTTTCCCATTATTGTTCAGTCGATGGTAGCTGTGATTCTATTTGCCTGTGTTACTGTTTACTCTGAAGGAGTGGATTTAGGCCAGAACTTCTGCCGTCTGGCTGTGTAAGGCACCACAGCAGTACCAATGAGCTGCCACACTCAGGATGACTGAGTTCTGTCCATTTTCTCAGACCTCCTCACCCCCAATCCTCAGCTCCCTTGTGACCAAAAGTTAGCATTCTTCATAGAGTAGTCAGTCTGCGGACTGGGGGTGAAGCGAGGCCCTTCCGTTCCCTGGGTCTGGAGACCCAGGGCCTCCGAAGCTCTGGCCTGGGCCATGCGGACCTTTCATGCAAGGTTAGGGCGGGGACTTCTGACACTGAGACCCTGAGTTGGGGCCAAAGTCGCAGGTGAAGGGCACCATCCCCAGCAGGATTGCCCTCACTTCAGATGCCAGCTGCAAACTGCAGGGTCCCCAGGCCACCTGTACTTCTGACCAGGTCGGGGCTCCCCTGACCCAGTAATTCACTAGAATGACTCTCAGAACTCAGGAAAGTGCTACATGTATGATGACAGTGTTATTACAAGGGGCACAGCTGAGGATCAGCCAAAGGAAGGGACAGCAGGATACAGTCCAGGAGGCCCGGAAGGCAAGGCTCCCATGTGCTCAAGACCCGTCACCCTCCCACTACATCCATGCATCCACCATCTGGAAGCTCCACCAAGCTTTGGGGCCAGAGCTTTCACTGGGGTTTCATGACACAGTCGTGATTGATTGAACCACTGGCCTGATGGTTGAACTTCGTCTCCAGCCGCCTCCCTTCCCTAGAGGTCAGGCTCAGAGCCCTGATCCTCTAGTGACATGTTGGCCTTTCCTGTGTGACCATCACTTATCCTGAAGCCACCCAGGCCCCCACCATGAGTGACCTGTTAGCATAAACCGTCAGGGCCCACCATGAACAACAGACACTCCCATACCATGGGAAACTGTAAGGCTTTAGAGAGCCTCTCCCAGAAGACGGAGACAAAGGCCAGCACGAGTCCTCGCCGCACAGGAGGAGTGTGGGCGTCATGAGTGTGAGCGTCCCTGCTCACACAGGCACATGCCTCTGTTCTCCAGAGGACAAAAACCACAGCTCCTCAGCAGTTCACGCAAAGCCTGCCATCCACTGGCCTCGTCCCTCGTTGCCTGACGTGGGGCTTTTTCTGCAAGGCCCGTGCTCGCAGCCCTGCTCAGGGAAATGCTCTCCGGCCCCCTGGAGCACGCTGTCGTTCCATCTTCGGTGTAACCAGCGTTCCACATGCTTCTGTAATCATAATTATCATGACGTAATTGTAACTTTTCTTCTCAATACAGTCCTTGTCTCCACTCGATTAAAGTGATATTTTGGTTACAAGTAACAAAAACCTGGCTTAAAGCACAAGGACATTTCTAGTTTACTTGAGTCCAGTGATAGCTGGTCCCAAGGTATTTCAGCCACTCAGTGAGGCCGCTGAGAACCAGGTTATTTCTGTTCTGTCATCCCTAGAGAGGCGGGCTCTCTGCCAAGCAGTCTCCGTTTAACACGGACATAGGCGGCAGCTGCCTGGGAAAGCACCATGTGTTTTCACAACAGGGCTCCAGGTTCGCAGGAGAAGGACTTTCTGCTCTTGCACCTCTCTCCCTTACGGAGGGGAGAATACTTCTGGGCAGCCCCAGCAGACGTCCTACTGGATGGCAGGGTCTCTCCTGGCATTCTCCCCTGGCAAGGGGAGTGCGTGGCTGCCTCTGTTTGGGCCATTCCTCAGAGCTGCTGTGTGGTGGTGGGAATGGCTGCTGAGCCTTTGACACTGCCGGGTTGTGGAATGTGTTCTAAAATAACAGAAAGGCATCAGAGCATGAGGAGGGAGGGAGGGAGGGAGGGAGGGAGGGAAGAAGCAGGGAATGGCGGGAAGGAGGAGCAAAGGAAACAAGAAAGGAAGATTTAAACCAGGCAGGAACACCAGGTCCTAGTGTGTAGAAAAGGGAATGTACTTTGCAACTAAACCCTATGTCAGATTCATGTTCATTTATCATGACTTCATTATAAGCTATAGTAGCTTGGTAGTTCTCAAAACTGTTTTTTTTTTTTTTTGAAACAGGGTCTCCTTCTGGAGTGCAGTGGCACGATCTTGGCTCACTGCAACCTCCGCCTCCTAGGTTCAAGCAATTCTCCTGTCTCAGCCTCCTGAGCAGCTGGGACTATAGGCGCCCGCCACCACGCCCAGCTAATTTCTGCATTTTGAGTAGAGACGGGGTTTCACCATATTGGTCAGGCTGGTCTTGAACTCCTGACCTCAGGTGACCCGTCCTCCTCAGCCTCCCAAAGTGCTGGGATTACAGGCGTGAGTCACCGCACCTGGCAGTTTTTAATCTTTTTGAAGCAAGCAAATTTTATATTGAAAAAAATAAAACCATGGTTTTTTGGTGTGTATGTGTTTTTTTTTTTTCCTCATTTAATGGGTCAGTATAAAACAAAGGCAATCCATTTTCCACCCAGAAGTGACTTTGTCTAAGCCTTCATTTGCTCTCGGGAAAAATGCTCCTCACCTTTCTAGAATGAAGAGAAGTACTTTCTTTGGAGATTGACAGGGACCAGAACAAAGTTAAATAATGTACTCCTGCAAATGCAACTTTGTGAAAGGATTAATTTATCTCAGTCCTCAATGGGTGCAGTCATCACGGAAGTGCTTGGTAGAGTCAGGGAGTCTCAGCACAGTTCTAGAAAGAAAGCCCAGATTGACAGCCTTCCTTCCACTGTGCCTGGGCTGGTGGGAGGGCAGGACGAAGTGGCAGGATCGCACCCTCCCCGCAATGTCTAAAAGTGGAGCCCAGCTCAGCCAGGCAGTGGGTGGGGCGTGTGGGTCTCAGCCAGTTTCAATGGTTTGGCAATGAAACTCACCTGGGTGTGTGTTATTTGGCTTTGTTCTTCAGATTTAGACCCTCCCCTAAGTCAAACCGAAACTCCCCGAACTGGTGTCCTGCGAGAGCTGACCCTTTAGGAGTGTGCGCTTCGAGTCATGTGAACTGAAACCTGTGGACTTCCCACAGCCCAGCGGGACCCACCTTCCCAAGCAGCAGGCCCGGAGCCTCGAGCTGACACGTCAGTCCTTGTGTTTCGTGCAGATTTAGAAGGAAGGGCACCTGGAACCCCAGACACACTTCATTCACTGCAAACCCTGTGCCCTTAACCTGTTTCCAGTATCTGGAGGTAAAGCAAATCCTTCAATGTGATGCCCAAATAAAGCTGTAAATATACATGTGTAATATATACAAACATAGAAAAATAGTGTGCACATGTTTATATGTTTGCACACATGTATATGATCTTGAATCATGCTTTTTCATTTAATAACATGACTCGCAGAAACTTCCACCTGCATATTTAGTTCATATCACTTTATTCTATTTAATGGCTGAAAAACATCAATCTAGTCTGTTCTATTTGTCGATATGAGGGCTCAGCCCCGCACCCACTCCTCATTTTTTTGGCCTTGTAAGTAATGATGCAATTAACATATCCAGATAGATAGATAGATAGATAGATAGATAGATAGATAGACAGACAGACAGACAGACAGATAGTTAGACAGACAGACAGATAGACAGACAGACAGACAGACAGATAGACAGACAGATAGACAGACAGATAGACAGACAGACAGATAGATAGATAGATAGATAGACATAGATAGATAGATAGATAGACAGACAGACAGACAGATAGACAGACAGATAGCTAGATAGACAGATAGATAGATAGATAGACAGACAGACAGCTAGATAGATAGAGAGATAGATAGCTAGCTAGCTAGCTAGAGAGATAGATAGATAGATAGATAGATAGATAGATAGATAGATAGATAGATAGACAGACACACAGATAGCTAGATAGATAGACAGACAGACAGACAGACAGACAGACAGACAGATAGATAGATAGACAGACAGATAGACAGATAGACAGATAGATAGACAGATAGATAGATAGACAGATAGATGTAGAAAGATGTCTATGTATCTCTATGTGTCTACTTTTATCTGTACTTAAAAAACAAATATCTGTGGAGTGAGTTGCCTGAAAAAGGACATGTGTATTTTCACAGGAATTACTGATTGCTCACCAGAATTGTTGTACAACTCACCCTCTCACCAGCAGTACGGGAGACCGTCCGGTAATCCTCACCAACGCTGGCCTTTATTAAGCTTTATTTATTGCCAATGCTGTGTAAATAGCCAGTTATACAGCACTAGTATTTTGCTTTCCATTTCCTTAATCATGAGTGTAACTGAGAAATCTGTCTCATGTTTGATGGTCAAGAACTGGCTTTTGATAGTCTCTCTTTCTCAACGGAATATTTCCCCTCTTCTTTACTGACATGATGAAGCTCTCTTTACAACAAGGAAAGACCCCACGGCTGGTCACTTGCCTCGCAAAACTTTCCTAAATGTATTGTTTCTCTTTTGGTTTTGTGTATTTCGTGTGTAAAAGGTTAAGTTTTTGTGAAATTTGTTGATAAATGTTATTACTTCTGGCATTCCCGACCCCCTTCATCATGATTATTTTTTCAATCACCCATCTTTTTTTAGCTCTTATGATTCCAGCTTCTTTTAATATATGACACCACTTTTGAAAGACGGTGGTTGCTAATTTGTGAAGCCGCTGACTCCCCAGATGACGTTCCTGTGAAACGCTTGGCAGCTGCAGATGAACTTGGGTCCTCAGTGCCATTGACCAAGGCTGACAAAGGCAAGTGGCATTATTGTGCCATCGTCACATCAGTATTTGAAGGATGACTGCGGAAGCTGAAAGCCCATTAGATAATTACATCAACATTCATGGTAACAAATACTGTTTCCTTGTTTTTTATTATGAAAGATTCCTGGGCTGTTGCAGTCCTATTTAAATCTGTAATATCTCTTATTCAACTGCAGTGTCATTGGGGTAATACTCCTTTCACTGAAATACTTTGGAGGAGTGCTGTAAAGTCTGCTGAGAAAATTTCTGGGAAAAGTTTTAAAGATATTGGGGCAGTGTCTGCCGAACGGATTCTTCTCGGATGCCCTGGGCCCAGCCTTCTGTTTCCGTTTTCATTTATAATTCGTTGTTTCTTTTGACAATGTTTCAAGTTATGCTAAAAATCACTACGATGGGAACATTTATCTCCTCAATCACACCAGGTACATAATTTTTTTATTTACTTTTCTGTAATTTCCATTCTTATGTAATGAACATGTAATACTTTTACATTTGCAAAGATCAGTGGATGTAGGGGAAAGATCAAATAACAATAGTGTGAAAATTTAACTTTTGTGGAGCAACCAAGAAAGATCCCTGGGTTTGCTGGTTTTGAAGCCAGTGTGGGAGGGCAAGAACATGAGAGGTACCTGTGTAGAGCCATGAACTGACCAGGGACCCTGGAGAGACCATTTGGTCTGACACCTTTTCTCTATTCACGTGAAACAAAGGCCTGAATCCTTGATCAAGGTCACTCAGTAAAGTAGTGAACAAGCCCCCGTGAAAGCCCAGGTCCTCCCATTTGCAGTAGGGTGTTCCCTGTTCTACCACGTTCCTCCTCTTGTATAAACTAACACTGTGCTTTAAGTATGTTTAGAAACCTGTAGTCTATAGCATCGGTCCTCAACCTTTTTGGCACCAGGGACCAGTTTCATGGAAGACAGTTTTTCCACGGACTGGGACGGGGAGGGGATGGTTTCCAGATGATTCAAGTGCATTCCATTTATTGCGCACTTTATTTCTATTGTTATTATTATATTGTAATATGTAATGAAATAATCACACAGCTCACCATCATGTAGAGTCAGTGGGATCCCTGAACTTGCTTTCCTGCAACTAGATGGTTCCATCTGGGGGTGATGGGAGACGGGGACAGATGACCAGGCATTAGATTCTCATGAGGAGTGTGCAGCCCAGATCCTCGCATGCACAGCTTGCAGTAGGGTTTGTGCTCCTGTGAGACTCTGATGCCAATGCTGCTTTGACAGGAACTGAGGCAGTAATGTGAGTGATGGGGCGTGGCTGTAAACACAGATGACGCTTCACCCACTCACCCACCGCTCCCCTCCTGCTGTGCCGCCCGGCTCCTAACAGGCCATAGACCGCTACCACCCATGGCCTGGGGGCTGGGGGTGCCTGGTCTATAGTGAGGTAAATATCCTAGTTCCCTTGAGAAGGAGGCTCCATTAATGTGGAATCATGGAGCTTTTTGGAGGAGCTGCAGACCTGCCCTCAGTTCCAGCTACGCAGCTGCTCAGGGCTTGTCTGGCACTTGCCATACTCCTGCCCCAGAACAGGAGCCCACAATGATAACAAAGGCTGCAAATCACTGAGCAACTACGACATGTGCTGGGCACGGAGCTCTGATGCTTTTAATTCTCACAACAATGCTGCAAAGGAGGGACTGTTCACTCCATTCTGTGATGACGATATTGCACAGGTTGTGCTGTGTCCTCTAAAAAGGGAAGTCCTTACCCCCAATACCTCAGAATGTGACCTTATCTGGAAATAGAGTCATTGCTGATGTAACTAAGATGAGGTCATGCTGGAGGAGAGTGGGCCTTACTCCATAGGGCTGGCGTCCTTCTAAGGAGAGGGCACAGACCCACAGGGGGATGTCCATGGGAGGACAGAGGCAGAGATGCAGTGGTGCAGCTGCAAGGCGGGAGCACCGAGGATTGCCAGCCACCACCACAAGCGAGGTGAGAGGACGACTCTGCCAGCACCTTGGTCCGGGGCTGCCGGCCTCCAGGACTGGGGAACAATGCATGTCTGTTGCTTTAAGCACCTGGTGTGTGGCAGTTGTTGAGGACAACCAGGGGAAACAGATTTAGACGCTGAAGCTCAGAAACAGATTTAGACGCTGAGGCTCATAAAGTAGAAGGCATGCCCAGAGCCACTCAGCCAACAGGCGGTTCAGCCAGGGCTCAGACGGAGGTCCTCCTGGTTCTGAAAGAATTGTGTTTCTTCTCTACTCCACACGGCCCATCTCATCCCAGATGACCAGGGGAGACACTTGCTGGCAAGGGCAGCCACTGCTACCCCAGGGAAGACAATGTAGAGAGGCGGAGGGAGGACAGAGCCTAGGAGAGCGCCCTTCCTTTTCCGAACTTGGCAGCTGTGCAGACGGCCTGGCCCAAAGCAATCATTATCACATCACATAACCACAGCTCCATTGCACAGCCAAGAAATATCCATCTTAGGAATACAAAGTGAATGAGACAATGCTTAATAATACTATTAGTAATAATAATAACATCAAATAATATCAGAATAACCCTTCCAAGTGTGCTTGGCAAACATCTTTTTTTTTTTTTGAGACGGAGCCTTGCTCTGTCATCCAGGCTGGAGTGCAGTAGTGTGATCTCCACTCATTGCAGCCTCCACCTCCCGGGTTCAAGCAATTCTCCTGCCTCAGCCTCCCAGGTAGCTGGGATTACAGGCGCCCACCACCACACCCCGCTAATTTTTGTATTTTTAGTAGAGAGGAGGTTTCACCATATTGGCCATGCTGGTCTTGAACTCCTAACCTCGTGATCTGTCCGCCTCAGCCTCCAAAGTACTGGGATTACAGGCGTGAGCCACCACACCCAGCCAAAAACATTATCTTGTTTTAAGAGTTGTCACTTTGGCCAGGTGAGGTGGCTCATGCTTGTAATCCCAGCACTTTGGGAGGCCGAGGCGGGGAGATCACCTGAGGTCAGGAGTTTGAGACCAGCCTGGCTGACATGGTGAAATCCCATCTCTACTAAAAAAATACAGAAATTTAGCTGGGCGCGGTGGTATGTGCCTGTAATCCCAGCTACCTGAGGCAGGAGAATTGCTTGAACCTGGGAGGCGGAGGTTGCAGTGAGCAGAGATCACGCCACGGCACTCCAGCCTGAGTGACAGAGCGAAACTCCGTCTCAGAACTGTCACTTTTTAAGACAGTTACGGCGAATGTCACTGAGCCTGAGCAAACGCTGCTCCTTGCCAGGCTTTCTCATCTGCAGAGCCTGAAGCTCAGAGGGTGAGAAACGTTCCGAAAGACACACAGCAGAGAACTGGGGTCTGGAGCTGACCTATAGGACTGACTCCATGCCTTGTGCTGTCCTAACAGAAAGTCCTGGAAAGGGCTGAGCTCAGGATACAAGCTTTACTGCGTGCAATAAACAGGTCCCTGCTGGGGTGGTTCTCCTGAGGTCTCACTATCAGCTTTGGAGAAGATGCTTTTGTTCTTTCTGACTTTTGGCCCAGCAATCTTTATTAACTACTGTGATCAGGAGAAAGAGCCTGTGACAAATTGGAGGGTGGCCTAGGGGGCTTCTCGGTTGCAGGGGCAGAGAGATGCATAGAGACTGAGGGAAGCAAAGGTGCATGGGGCTGAAGGTGGCACCTCCGCCTCTGCTGGTAAACAGAAACAGCCCCCCCACAACAGCCTCCCTTCCGGATGCTCGGGGTTTGCTGCTTGGAACCAAGCACACTCGACATCTCCTCTCCCCTGCCCTTCCTGTTCTTCTGGAGCTGAAGTCACTTCCCTGGATGATGCCTGGGTAGAAGCAGGCAGGAGGAGAATGTGCCTTGGGTGGAGGGAAGCTTGTGAGATGAAAGAGGCCTCCTGAGGGGCTGGTTATCATCTAGGGCAAGCTTTTTATTTCTCTCTCTCTCTTTTCTTTTTTTTTTTTTTTTTTTTTTTTGAGAGAGAGTCTCACTCTGTCGCCCAGGCTGGAGTGCAGTGACGGCATCTCGGTTCACTGCAACCTCTGCCTCCCGGGTTCAAGCAATTCTCCTGCCTCAGCCTCCCAAGCAACTGGGATTACGGGCGCACGTCACCATGCCCAGCTAATTTTTGTATTTTTAGTAGAGACGGAGTTTCGCCATGTTGGCCAGGCTGGTCTCAAACTCCTGACCTCAGGTGATCTGCCCGCCTCGGCCTCCCAAAGTGCTGGGATTACAGGCGTGAGCCACTGAGCCTGGCCTCAAGGGCGGTCTTTATCCTTTTCCAAGGTCAGTGAGTTGTCCTCAAATCCCTCCTCAGAATCCATGACCTGTTCATAAGAAGGCTCTATTTCATTCCCATGCCCCCAATCCTTTCGTCAGTGAGCCCAGCTAGGCCTAGAATGGAGTCAGGATTTCTTCCAAAAAGATGAAAGTTTTGATGAGTGAAGTAAATATTTTCCCAATCACAATGAAAAGAAAGAAAAGAAAGAGGAGAAAGGAGAGAGAGAAAGAGAGAAAGACAGAAAGAGAAAGAGAGACAGAGGGAGAGGAGGGAAGGGGAGGGGAGGTAAAGGGAGAAGCTAAAAGGAAAACAGAGAGGGGAGGGAGAGAAAGGAAAAAGTTTGGAAACTTCTTAGGATGAGCTGACTTCGCTCTAGCCGTCCCTCTTCCTCTCCCTCTTCCCTCCCCCATCTCTCTCTCTGTCTCTCACTCTTGCTTTTGTTCTTGTGCTCTCTCTCTCCCCCCGTCTCTCTTTCACTCTGTCTCTCTCTTTTGTTCTTGCTCTCTCTGTCTGTCTCCCCCTCATTTTCCACTTTTTCACATACCATGAAGCAGAAAAGAAACTTATCTTGAAAATATTCATCCAGGACGAGGTGTCACCCACACACTGATGACTGCTGGGGGCGGGGTGGTTAATCATTTCACCGAGAGAAACTTCTCTCTGGGGAGAGCAGGGAGAGAAGAGGTGGACTGTTTTACTCTCGGAGACTGACAAGATAAAATTAGACAATTTGGGTCTAGAAGGCCAAGCAGGAAAAATAAATATGGAAAGAACATCTTCATGGAATATTCCACAACCTGTGTTCTTCCCACCCTGCTGCCTTCTCTCCATGTTCCTGGAGCCTCATGTCTAGGGGGGTTATCCGGGGCAGTAATGGGGAAAAGGAGGTTCTAAAAAGAACTGTTACAATCAAGCAGAAGTTGTGTATTTCTGGACCTCAAATCTGTGTAGACAATAACTGGAACCTTTTTGATATTCAGTAGCTGAAGTTGACTTCTCCTTGAGTGCCCATTTCACCTGCCGGCGGAAGCTTGTTTTCAGCCACATCAGGCTCTCCAGCCCTCCCCACCCAGGACTTTGCTCACTCAAAAGCCAGATGGCTCTATCCACAGCCTCCACCCCACCCCTCCCTGCTCCCTCTCTTGGTGGAGCCAGGCTGGGTCCCAGAAACCTCATGCCCAGTCTTGGCCCATCTTTCCAAATACACTATTTCCATTTTTTTTTCCTGGTAATTTCTTTACCCTTTGGCCATCCCCCCGTAACTACTGTACCTCGAGTCCCCTGGGGCTTCAGAGAAAGTCTGCTAGCAACCAAAAAGGCTGAAGCCCTGAGCCCGTGTCACTCTTTGACCCTAAAGGAGAAGGAAAGCTCCTCAGTGGCTGTGGCCTGTTTGACTTTTGTCTGCTTTCACATGACTCCAGGACTCTGAAAGATCAAGCAAAAACCAGGATCCTGGCCCAGAGCAAAAGTGAAATGGCACTTTTGCCCAAATGTTAATAAACACAAACGCACACCCCTCTTGTCCCTGTTGGACACGCTGTGGAACCGTGGATTTTCTCAGTCGCTAATGGGAGAAATATAATGGGAATCAGCCCTTGTGGTGGGTAACATGGTGACATCAAAAATCTTAAAACTTTTGAGCACTTATCACTTCTGCTTGGAAGAATGACAATCCTGTGTAAAAAACTGCACCTAAAATGTAAGCAGAGAATATTCATTTAAGTATTGCTTAAATATTAGTTAATAATTCAACACAATCTGAAAGTCCCCACATAGGGGACTGGCTAAATATGTTCAGGTACTTCCAGACAATGGAGGAGCCACGCAGCCACGAAAGTTTGCTATACATGATATTTAACCATATTAAAAAATCAATGATATATTGCTAAGTGCAGAATACAATTTTCTTTTTTTTTTTTTTTTTTTGAGACGGGGTCTTGCTTTGTCACCCAGGCTGGAGTGCAGCGGCACAATCTCGGCTCACTGCAACCTCTGCCTCCTGGGTTCAAGTGATCCTCCTGCCTCAGTCTCCCAAGTAGCTGGGATTACAGGCACACCCACCACGCCCAGCTAATTTTTGTATTTTTAGTAGAGACAGAGTTTCACCATGTTGGTCAGGCTCATCCCAAACTCTTGGCCTCAAGTGATCCACCCACCTCGACCTCCCAAAGTGCTGGGATTACAGGGGTGAGCCACCGCGCCCGGCCTATTCTTTTCTTTTCATCAAATTTTTTTCTCCAACAGAAAGCCCAGTAGAAAACAGCACTGTGTTAAGCCTTCATGGCTAATATAAGCTCTAAGAATACTTCACAGACATGAAAAGCCATTTGTGTTCCACACCTGCCCAGGCTGGTAATGAGACAGGTGTTTTGTTTGTAAACTGAAAATTAAAGATTATACCTCTTGCTGAATTCGAAATGAGTTCTCCAAAAAACAAAGCAAAACCTTCCAAAACAAACAAAAAATTCCACCACGTCCCATATGTTGTTTCAGTAAATCCACTTTCTTGCTGACTGTCTCACCCCTCCTCATGGTTCTTCCCATGAAATGGATCACTTGGCCCAAAACTGCATGAGCCAAACAGATCTTAATGATCACTGGCGACACTGAAATCCAAGAATACAGGAACTGTTCAAGCCTGAGACCAAATCTGGGAAGGGAGAACGGAAAAGGACACGAAAATCGTCCCACAAAGGACTTGAACACACACAGAAGTGGCGTGTTAAAACAATATGTACACCATGACTCTTGAAGAGAAAATTGTTGGGAAGTTTCTTAGCAAGGGGAGAGGGACTTCTTACTATATACATTATATTAATATATTAACATTAATCAATATTAATTTCTGGAAGAATATACTTCACTAAAATGAAAAACGGTTTGATGTTGAAAAAATTGAGACATAAAAGAGAATACATTTATTTAACTTGGGGAGTTAGTTTCACTTTGGTTTATTTATGATATTTCAATATGTTGACTTTAATTTTTTGGATGCAGTATATTTGTATGTATTTATGGGGTACATGTGACATTTTGTATATGCATAGAATGTGTAATGATCTAGTCAAGATATTGATCATTTCCACGTTTTGGGTACATATCAAGTCCTCTCTTGCAGCTATTCTGAAATACATAATACATTGTGTTAACTGTAGTCACACTGCTCTGCTATCAAACATTAGAACTCATTAAATGGAAAGATACCTAGCACTTGGGGAGGCTGAGGCGGGCGGATCATTTGAGATTGGGAGTTCAAGACCAGCCTGGCCAATATGGTGAAACCCTGTCTCTACTAAAAATACAAAAAAAATTAGCTGGGCGTGGTGGCAGGTGCCTCTAGTCCCAGGTGCTTGGGAGGCTGAGGCAGGAGAATTGCCTGAACCCGGGAGGCGGAGGTTGCAGTGAGCTGAGATCACGCCACTGCACCCCAGTCTGGGAGACAGAGCTAGACTCTGTCTCCAAAAAAAAAAAAAAAAAGAAAGAAAGAAAAGAAAAGATACAAAGGCACACTCTTATTTTATGAAAACATGTTTCCTCAGTCAGAGACAGATGCTTGTCCATAGTCCTGCAGTTATCATCCTGAGTGGTAGTGAAGATGACACCAGAGGCGCAGTCCCGTTAGTATTTCTAGGGTTCGTTTTTGTCCATCCCTAAGACTGCAGTTTATTAGATGAAGTCGAAATAGCTCCTTACTGTGGAACTGTGAAGAGAAGGAACCGCCTCTCTTGGCTTGCTGGTCTAGTGCTGGAGAACGAGGTTATAGGTGTATCTTTGATCACGGTGGGACATGGGCCTTCATCTTCCAGAGGGACGAAAATTACAAGATCTCAGAGTTGCCTCAGTATTGTTGAAAGATCGAAATCAGACAATAGGCCAATGCACGTATTGTTATCACAGGGTGTCAGGAGCTGATAGCCACCAGAATTTAAATGAAGGGCCTTCAGAATGAATGCTGTTAACAATACCATAGATCGTTCCCCTCCTTCTGAGTCCACCCTTGACCAGGGCCACAGCCTGACTTCTTTCATAGAACTCCCATGGAACTTTCCATGAAGTTAAGACAGTCATTGCACACCTCCCAGCACTTTTATTTCTACTGAATAAAATCTCCCTCTCTTGGCCTTGGAAACTGCTACAGCTCACTAACCCTCTATCCTCACAAACAGCCCTTCCAGCAACCCTGGCGGGCACCTGCCCATATCCTCAGGGAATTCCACTGGACTGTTTCGGTTTCCTCCCTGGTCCCACAACGTTTTCACTGCGTTTGTGTTTAGCTGGCAGAGTGAAACTCAGCACATGCTTTATTCTCTCCCAGTTACACAAAGTTTCATGGAAAATCTCATGACAGGTTTTGGAATTGGGTTGATTTATAGGGCCATCCTTGGGAGAGGATGTGGATGGCAATTGGTAAATTGGGGCAAATGTCAAACTCTTTTAAATATTTTTTTTACCTGTTGCTGTCTTTCATATTTTTCTCCTGAGAATCAAATAACCTTAAAGCTGGAATGATCCACTCTCTCATTTCATGATGAGGAAATAGAAGCTTAGAGAAATGAATTAGCCTGGATTGAAAGATTAAACAACTAGTTAGGATGGGAGCCAGGGCAGGAATCTTATGTCTCCTCCTCTCCAGTCAAGAACTTCTTGCCTCCACCATCCTCTTGAACTCACATCTCAGAAGAGTGACACAATGTCCTCTCCCTGGGACCTCTACGTAGCCTCCACGTTGTCGAGGCTCTTGAAGTGCTGGGTTGGTGCCCTTGCCCGGAACAGAGAGTGAGGCAGACTGAGCCAGGGAGCAGGCAGGTGCTGGAGAGCCAAGGAGCCTCAGCGGGATGCCTTCCCACCTTACCACTGCTGTTATTCCAGAGCCCAACTCACGTTTGTCATTTTAAAAGCCATTTGTTAAACTCCCTTAGTCAATCCCGTAGACCCATTTTTCTTGTTTCCCTGTGGCACTTGACTAGGAGTTAAAAAATAATAACATTTAAGACAGACCAACTATTCTTATTCTTGGACCAAGTTCCGGGAGCTGTGTTTTCCACAGCCGGGAATCGGGGGAATCAATGTGACCTGAGTGGAGTCGTCGAGCAGTTTCCCACTCCTGCAAACCTGGGGCTGGTGCCAGGTCCAGGGCATGCACTCCAGAACAGGCAGGGGCAACCTCTGAGATGCAGCCAAGGTACCATCGCTCCTGTGGGCCCCTTTCTCTATAAAACATATTTTAAAAGTATTTTACTGCTGCACTGATAAAATGACAGATGTAATTGAGATGGGATTCATTATTATATATTCATGATTATTATGTATATTTTTCTTCTGATTTTAAAGAAATAAAGATTAAGCATTTTTTTTTTTGGACAGAGTTTCGCTCTTGTTGCTCAGGCTGGAGTGCAGTGGCACAATCTTAGCTCACTGCAGCCTCCACCTCCCAGGTTCAAGCGATTCTTCTGCCTCAGCCTCCTGAGTAGCTGGGATTACAGGCATGCACCACCACGACTGGCTAATTTTATATTTTTAGTAGAGTCGGGGTTTCTCCATGTTGGTCAGGCCGGTCTCTAACTCCCAACCTCAGGTGATCCGCACACCTTGGCCTCTCAAAGTGCTGGGATTACAGGCTTGAGCCACTGCGTCCAGCCAAAATTGAGCATTTCTGAGGTTTCCAAATGCAGCCTGGGCCCCAGGCACTGTGCCTCCTGTGCCAGAGGGCAAAGTCGGCTCACATCAGAACCAGATGAGCTGCGGGCAGCTCCTGCTTCTTCATGCCATCCTGAGTTCCCAGAATCTCTGTTTCCTTCTCTCTAGAATAAAGATTGCCCAGGGCTACTGTGAGGATGGACAGAGATCACATGCATCAAAGAGAGCATCCCCTCATCCCTCCCTCTCCTCCCTCCTTTTCCTGGGAGACTGGTCTGCAGCATTTCTTATCTGCACAAACTCTTGGATTTGTTGCTTCTGAAATTAGAGACAAGCCGCTGGTTAAGGGCACAGTCATTAGCAAGATCAGGTTTCCTCTGTCTCAGCTAACTTTTCTCTCTGTACGGCACTCCCTCTGCTCTGGTCACCATGTGCACAGCAGCACTGAAACTTCTCTCTGGTGACCGCCACTCCCTCCAAATAGCCTCACAGTGCCCCCACTGTTGCACACACACAAGCTACCGCCCAGAATAAACCACCTTGGGCATCTTTTAAAAAATGCACTAAAGGAAAGTGCTGTTCCATCCCTGAGCGATGGAGGAGGAATATATGTTTCAATTAATGGTAAAATAACCAAGACTGATGCATCCTATGATATCTGGGACCTGCTTTACTCATTTGTCATGAAAAATTGTGAAGGATTTTGAAATGTGAAAGAAAATGTGAGTGATGTCTATAAATCTATGTATCTACGGTTGACCCTTGAACGACATGGATTTGAACTTTGCAATTCCATTTACACACGAATTTTTTTCCATGGGAGTTACACTGACTGTGCCTGACTCTCTTGCCTTCTCTTCCACCTCCTCTACCTCTTCTGCCCGTGCTACTCCTGAGACAACAAGACCAACCCCTCCTTTTTCTCCTCCTCCTTAGCCGTTGTGAAGATGATGAGGATGAAGAGCTTTATGGTGATTCACTTCCACTTAATGAATAGTGAATGTATTTTTTTCTCTTCTTTATGATGTTCTTAATAACATTTTCTTTTCTCCAGCTTACTTTTTGCTAAGAATACAGTACATAATACATATAACATAAAAATATTTTTTAATCAACTGTTTATGTTGTTGGTAATGCTTCCAGTCAACAGTAGGGATTAGCAAAGTTTTGAAGGATGCTGAATTTTACCAAACATTTAAAGAAAAAGTAATACTAGTCCTACTCAAACTATTTTGAAAAACAGAGGAGGAGGGAATACTTCCAAAATCATTCTATGAGGCCAATATTACCCTGATAACAAAACCAGACAAAGACATATCAAAAAAAAGAAAACTGCAGGCCAATATCCCTGATAAGCATTGATGCAAAAACCCTCAACAAAATATTAGCAAACTGAATTCAACAACACATTGAAAGGATCATTCATCATGATCATGTGGGGTTTACCCCAGGGATGCAAAGATGATTCAACATAAACAAATCGGTCAGTGTGATCCCTCATATCAACAGAAAGAAGGACAAAAAACCATATGATCATTTCATCTGATCCTGAAATAGCATTTGATAAAATTCAACATCCTTTCACAGATAAAAACCCTAAAAAAACTGGGTATAGAAGGAACATACCTCAACACAATAAAAGCCATATATGACCGATCCACAGCTAGTATCATACTGAAAAAAATTAGTAGCATTTCTATATGCCAATAGTGAACAATTCGGAAAAGAAATCAAGATACTAATCTCATTTACAATGCTATGAATAAAATAAAATACCCAGAAATTAACTTAACCAAAGAGGTAAAAGATTACTACAATGAAAACTATAGCACATTGATGAAATAAACTGAAGAGGACACAAAACAGTGGAAAGATATTCCATGTTCATGGCCTGGAAGAATTAATATGGTTAAAATGTCCATATTGCCTAAAGCAATCTACAGATTTGATGTAATACCTATCAAAGTACCAATTACATTCTTCACAAAAATAGAAAAACTAATTATAAAATCTATATGTAATCACAAAAGACCCAGAATAGCCAAAGCTATCCTAAACAAAAAGAACAAAACTTGAGGAACCACATTTACTGACTTCAAATTATACTACAAAGCTATAGGAACCAAAACAGCATGGTACTGGCATAAAAACAGACACATAGACCAATGGAACAGAATAGAGAACCCAGAAACAAATCCATACATCTACAGTGAACTCATTTTCAACAAAGTTTCCAAGAACATACATTGGGGAAAGGATAGTCTCTTCAATAAATGGTGCTGGGAAAACTAGATATCCATATGCAGAAGAATGAAACTGTTGCACATCTCTTGCCATATACAAAACTCAAACTGAATTGAATACTTAAATCTAAGATTTCAAACTATAAAACTAGTGAAAGAAAACATTGGGGAAACTCTCCAGGACATTGGTCTGTACAAACATTTCTTGAGTAATACCCCACAAGCACAGGCAATCAAAGCAAAAATGGACAAAGAAGATGACATCAAGTTAAAAAGCTTTTGCACAGTAAAGGAAACAGTCAACAAAGTGAAGAGACAACACACAGAATGGGATAAAATATTTGAAACTATCTATCTGACAAGGGACTAATAACCAGAATACATAAGGAGCTCAAACAACTCCATAGGAAAAAAATCCAATGATCTAATTTTAAAAATGGGCAAAAAATCTGAATAGATGTTTCTCAAAAGAAGACATTTAAATGACATACAGGTATATGAAAAGGTCCTGAACATCACTGATCATCAGATAAACGCAAATCAAAACTACAATGAGATATCCTCTCACCCCAGTTAGAATAGCTTATATCCAAAAGACACATAATAATGAATGCTGGTGAGGATGTGGAGAAAAGAGAAACCTCATGCACTGTTGATAGAAATGTAAATTAGAACAACCACTATGGAGAACCATCTGGAGATTCCTCAAAAAACTAATAATAGAGTGCCATAGGATCCAGCAATCCAATCCCACTGATAGATATATATCCAAAAGAAAGGAAATCACTATACTGAAGAGATGTCTGCACTCTCATATTTATTTCAGCACTATTCACAATAGCCAAGATTTCGAAGCAACCAAAGTGTCCGTCAATAGATGAACAGATAAAGAAGATGTGGTGCATATACACAGTGGAGTACTATTCAGCCATAAAAAAGAATGAGATCCTGCAATTTGTAGCAATGTGGTTGGGACTGGAGGTCATTATGTAAAGTGAAATAAGCCAGGCACAGAGAGACAAAGTTTGTATATTCTCACTTATTAGTGAGAACTAAAAATTAAAACAACTGAACTCATGGAGATAGAGAGTAGAAGGATGGTTCCCAGAGGCTGGGAAGGGTAGTGGGAGGGGAGGGGAGTAGGAGGGATGGTTAGTGGGTACAAATATATAGTTAGAATAAATAAGATCTAGTGTTTGATAGCATAACAGGGTGACTATAGTCAACAATAATTTATATGTTGTTAATAATTAAATATTATCATTGGATTGCTTGTAACACAAAGATATGATAAATGCTTGAGGAGATGGATACCCTATTTACCCTGATGTGATTGCTACACATGGTATGCCTGTATCAAAATATCTCATGTACTCCATAAATACATACACCTATTATGTACCCACAAAAATTAAAAATTAAAAAAAAAAACAAGATTTTTTACTGCACAGGGATCCGCACCCTGACTCTTGCATTACTCGAGGATCAACTGTACATCTATATCTGTACATCTCACCCACTGACATGATCCTCACTATTCTTTTACCTCTATAAGTTGTTCATAGAAATGCAAATTAACTTGTCCCCATTGGGGTGCAATTGGCCATTGCCCTATGGAAGAGCAGTTTTATGGCTATTTGTAAATTCATTTTATAATTCCTTATTCCTTGTATATAAATGTATGGTTCTCAGAATTCTCTATTGAACCCATTGTAACATTTAATTATGAGTGAAATAACATCTTTGACATGTGTTCATTTTATATTTGCATAAGAGTCTGCAAATCACCCTTTAACACATTTCATCACTACTCTTGAGTTCACTCTTCCCTCCTTCATAAAGCCACATCACCTTCTGACATGAAGCAAACCCCGAAACAAGGTCTGCAAATCACAGGCTCATGACGGGCCCAGATTCTCTAGCAAAAAAGAAAGGACATCAGATTAGATAGATGTCATAAAGTGATTGTCTTCATTATGAGCAGTCTGGAAACCCAGTCTCGGTAATGGTTTGAAGTCATCAAATATATATACTCCCCTTGTAAATTTTACAGTTGTGTAGGTATGTTCGCTTGAACCACACGAAATTGCTGCTCTATAGGTTAAAATGTTCAATATCAGCA
The DNA here is from genome assembly GCF_007565055.1 of Rhinopithecus roxellana. NCBI lineage: Eukaryota > Metazoa > Chordata > Mammalia > Primates > Cercopithecidae > Rhinopithecus > Rhinopithecus roxellana. Next base: position 17,204,990 of record NC_044552.1, read on the forward strand.
AATCCACATGGTTTGATCTAATAGATATGTATGCCATTGTAACACTCACATGGATGTGTATGCAGAGACACACAAAGTATGCATTCATACAGAGTAAAACTGCATCATGAGTGGAAGTTCTGGGCTAATTTAGGTGTAAGCAGAAAATCACGTTTCTTGATGAATGTGTTTCTGTTCCTTTAAACTCTAATTTCTGGAAGTTCACGTGAAATGGGCAGAGGAGTCTGTGCTGTGTTGTGGGAACTTTTGAGGCCAGGAATTAGGAAACCTACAGCCTCACTTGCTCTAAGATGTATTCATCCCTTTAGCGGACATTACTTTCGTACATTTTTCTTGGATTCTGAAGGGTTTTACAGGGACTCATGTGTTTTTCCTGAGGATCCAGAATGGATAGGAGATTGGGTTGAGTTGAAGCTTAAAATTATGTTTTCCTTTTGTTTTGTTTCTTTCAGTTTTGAAGAAAAATATTTCCTGATATAACCTTTTTTTTCCCCCTGATTGGCCTCTTTCTACCAAAGTAAGAGAGCAGCAAACACAAAATGTGGTTGAGATTCCATTCGGCAGGAATCCAGTGATTCTGAGTTTGGCTCTCCACATTTTGCAGAACACATCCTCGTGACTCACAAACCTACACTCTCCCATGTCCATCATGGTGAAGGTGCCAACATGACTCTAATGACTCATGCACCAGAGGAGGGTGACACTAGATGCACTCATGGAACCACTCGTGGTTGGTTTTCTAGTTATGGGAAAGGTTTGTGTTGAGTCATCTTCATGTTCTCACCTTCTCCTCTGCAATGTGTGTGACCTTCCAGCACAGGTCCTAGCCCTTAGAAATATGTCAGTCCATCTGGCCAACACGGTGAAACCCCGTTTCTAATAAAAATACAAAAATTACCAGATGTGGTGGCGGGTGCCTGTAGTCCCAGCCACTTGGGAGGCTGAGGCAGGAGAGTGGCATGAACCTGGGAGGCAGAGGTTGCAGTGAACCGAAATCACACCACTGTACTCTAGCCTGGGTGACAGAGCAAGACTCTGTCTCAAAAAACCAAAACAAAAACAAAAAAGAAAAAGAAAAAAGAAATAAATATGTCAGCCCGTAAAATCTGTCTCCAGAGAAAGGGAAGAGAAGGAATTACCACGTGCTGGGTTATAATTGGTGAAGTTTACTATTGTGTACAGAGGAACTTGAATTTTCTCCAGTCATTAGTAGTAAGTAAAACATGCTTCTTAATGGAGTGACTGTTGGGGAGATATAGAGAAATACATGAAAAATATTTTATATGTATATGTATATATATGGAACAGGGTGAGGGAGACAAAAGAGAAATAATACACACTTTTTTACATAATAGCTTTTTAGAGATATAATTCATACCATAAAATCACTCTTTTAAAGTGTGAAATTCAGTGTTTTTTAGTATGCTTGAAGAGTTCTGTAACCATCATGACTACATAATTTAGAACCTTTTTATGACACTTCAGAAAAAAAAAATCCCACATCTATTAGCAGTCACTCCCCATTTTCTCTTCCTCCCAGCCCCTGGCGATCACTAATTTGGTTTCTAGCTCTGTGGATTTTCCTTTTTCAGACATTGCACATCCATGGTCTGATACAGCGTGTGGTCTTTTGCGCCTGGCTTCTTTCACTTCACATTTTCAAGGTCTTTGGGGGTCATCAGTGCTGTGCCATGGATAAGAACTTCATTTGCTTTTGTGGCTAATAGTCTCTTGTATGGATAGACCACATTTCGTTTAGTCACTCATCAGTTGATAGACATTTGGGTTGTTTCTACTCTTTGGCTATTACAAAAAATGCTGCTACTATGAACATCTATGTACACATGTTATGTAGACATATGTTTTGATTTCTCTAGGATATACACCCCGGAGTAGAATTTTTAGGTAATATAAGAACTCTGTTTAATATCGTGAGTAACTGATACACTGTTTTCCAAAATGGCTGCACCATTTTACATTCCCATGGTAAACTAAGAGGGTTCCAATTTATCTGTGTCCTTGCCAATACTTCCTATTTTTCTTTTTTTTTTTTTTTTTTTTTTTTGAGATGGAGTCTCACTCTGTTTGGAGTACAATGGCGTGATCTTGGCTCACTGCAACCTCTGCCTCCCTGGTTCAAGCGATTCTCCTGCTTCAGCCTCCTGAGTAGCTGGGATTACAGGCACATACCACCATGCCCGGTTAATTTTTGTATTTTAGTAGAGACAGGGTTTCATCGTGTTGGTCAGGCTGGTCGCAAACTCCTGACCTCGTGATCTGCCTGCCTTGGCCTCCCAAAGTGCTGGGATTACAGGTGTGAGCCACCACACCCGGCTAATACTTACTATTATTTGTCTAATTATAGCCATCCTCATGGGTGTGAAGTGATATCTCATTGTGGTTTTGATTTTCACTTCCCTAATGGTGGATAATTTTTGGGCATCTTTTCATATTCTAATTGGCCATTTATATATCTTTCTTAGAGAAATGTCTGTTCAGATCCTTTGTGCATTTTTAAAAAAATAGTTTATTTTTATTATTGAGTTGCAGATGTTGTGTACTTATTCTAGAAGCAAGTTACCCTTCTATTCTGAATATATTTGATTTGCAAATATTTTTCCCATTTTGTGGGTTGTTTTTTTCACTTGATGGTGTCTTTTGCAGAACAACAGTTTTTAATTTTGCTCAAGTCCAGTCAATCTATTTTTTTCATTTGCCACTTGTGCTTTGTCGTTTTATCTAGGAAGACTTTACCTAACTCAAGGACATTAAAATTTACCCTTAGTACTTCTTCTAAGAGTGTATAGTTTTAGCTCTCACATTAAGGTTTATGACTCACATGGATTTAATTTTTGTGTATGTAACAAAGGAGTCCAACCTTATTCTTTTGCATGTCTATATTCAGTTTTCCCAGTACCATTTGTTAAAAAGATCTAAAGAGAGGAGGGTGATACTGGACCTACTCATAAAACCACCAGTGCTTGATTTTCTAATTTCTAATTTAAAATTATATCTATGAGTTTAATAATTTTATAATTTTAAAAAATATTTTAATTTTTAATTTTGTGGGTACATAGTAGGTGTATGTATTTATGGAGTGCATGAGACATTTTGATACAGGCATATAATTATAACATCACATCAGGGTAAATGGGGTATCCATCTCGTAAAGCATTTGTCATAGCTTTGTGTTACAAACAATCCAATATAATATGTTACATATTTTAAAATGTACAATAAATTATTGTTGACTGTAGTCACCCTGTTGTGATAGCAAATATAAGATCTTATTCATTCTAATATGTATGTATATACTATCATATATACATATGTATTCTAATTCCTACGTATACATATATAATAGAAAAGAAATATATATATACACACACATATATACATCTTTTTTTTTTTTAGATGGAGTCTCACTCTGTCACCTAGGCTGGAGTGCAGTGGCATGATCTCAGCTCACTGCAACCTCCACCTCCCAGGTTCAAGTGATTCTTTTGCCTCAACCTTCCAAGTAGCTGGGACTATAGATGCACGCCACCATGCCCAACTAATTTTTGTATTTTTAGTAGAGACAGGGTTTCACCATATTGATCAGGCTGGTTTCAAACTGCTGACCTCAAGTGATCCACCTGCCTCGGCCTCCAAAAGTGCTGGGATTACAGGCATGAGACACTGCACCCACCCATTCTAACTATATTTTCGTACCCATTAACCATCCTTCTACTCTCCCCACCCCAACCCTTACTAACTTCTGGGAACCATTGTTCCCTTCCGTATCTCCATAAATTCAATTGTTTTAACTTTTAGCTTTCACAAATGAGTGAGAACATGCAAAGTTTGTCAGTCAGTGCCTGGCTTATCTCACTTAACACGATGACCTCCAGTCCCATCCATGTTACAGGATCTAATTCTTTTCTATGGCGGAACAGCACTTTATTGAGTGTCTGCACCACATATCCTCTGACCAGTCATCTGCTGAGGGACACTTAGGTTTGCTTCCAGATCCTGGCTATTGTGAACAGTGCTGCACTAAACATGGCATGCAGACATCTCTTCAGTGCAGTGATTTTCTTTCTTTTGGGTACATACCTAGCAGTGGGATTGCTGGATTCTAGGGTAGCTCTATTTGTCAAAATTGATTGGCCACAAACATAAGGATTTATTTCTGGACTCTGAACTCTATTCCACTGATCTACACGTCTGACTACTACCACACTGTCTTGCTTACTGTCACTTTGTAGCAAGCTTTAAAATCAGGAAGTGTTGAGTCTTTCAACTTTGTTTTTATTCTTCAAGATTGTTCTGGTTATTCTTGGTGCCTTGCCTTTCCATATGAATTGTATAATAAGCTTGCCAGTTTCCGCCAAAAAAAAAAAAAAAAAAAGCCAGCTGGGGTAATGGTAGGAATTATAGTGAATCTGTAGATCAATCTGGGGAGTACTGCCATCTTAACAGTAAATATCGAGTGTTCCAATCTATGTTCATGAGATGTCTTCCACTAACTTAGATCCTCTGTAATTCTTCCAATGATGTTTTGTACTGTGGTTTTCAGTGTAGAAGTCTTGAATATTTTGGCAAAATCTGTCCTTAAGATATTTTATTCTTTTTGATACTATTATAAATGGAACTATTTTCTTACTTTTATTTTCAGATTGTTCATTGCTAGTGTATAGAACCAGCCGACTTTTGTATATTGATCTGCTACCTGGCAACCTTAAGGAACTCATTTTGTAGTCCTAATAGTTTATTTTGTGGCATGCTTAGAATTTTTACTATTAGATCATGTCATCTACAAACAGAGATAGTTTTACTTCTTTCTTCCCTATCTGATGTCTTTCACTTCTCTTTCTTGTCTAATTGTCCTGGCTTGATCTTCCACTACGACGTTGAATGGAAGTGGTGAGAGTGGACTTTCTTAGGGCGAAAACATTCCACCTTTCACCACACACGGAACGTTAGGTGTGGGTTGTTTGTAGATTCCCTTGATCAGGTGGAGGAAGTTCCCTTCTGTTCTTAGCTTTTGTGTGTTTGTGTTATGAAAGATTGTTAGATTTTGGAAAATGCTTTTTTTTCTATCTCTTCAGATGACTCTGTGGTTTTGTTGTCATGCAATGCATTACATTGATTGATTTTTCAAAGTTAAAGCATCCTTATATTCCTTGGATGAATCTCACTGGATTCAGTTTGTGTTTTGTTGAGGATGTTTGTATTGATTTTTATAAGGGATATTGGTTTGTACTTTCCTTATGAATCTTAGTCTGGTTTTGATATCAGGGTAATACGGGAGACACAGAATAAGGTGAAAAGTACTTCATCCTCTCCTCTTTTTAAGAGTTTATGAGAGGGTCCAGACGCGGTGGCTCACACCTGTAATCCCAGCACTTTGGGAGGCCGAGGTGGGCGGATCACTTGGGGCCGAGAGTTCGAGACCAGCCTGACCAACATGGAGAAAACCCATCTCTACTAAAAATACAAAATTAGCAGGGCGTGGTGGCGCATGCCTGTAATCCCAGCTACTCAGGAGGCTGAGGCATGAGAATCGTTTGAACCTGGGAGGCAGAGGTTGTGGTGAGCTGAGAGCACGCCATTGCGCTCCAGCCTGGACGACAAGAGCGAAACTCTGTCTAAGAGAAAAAAAAAAAGGTTTATGAGAGTTTGGTGCTAACTCTGTATTTGATAGAATTCACCAATGAAGCCATGTGATTTGATAGAATTCACTAATGAAGCCATGTGATTTGATAGAATTCACCAATGAAGCCATGTGATTTGATAGAATTCACCAATGAAGCCGTGTGAGTCATTTGATAGAATTCACCAATGAAGCCGTGTGAGTCTGAGCTTTTTGGTCGGAAATTTTTAATTACTAATTCAATCTCCTTACCTGCTACACGTCTATTCGTCTTTCTTATTTACTCTTCTCTCAGCTTCGATAGTTTGTGTCTTGTATACACGTTAAAATAAAAATGTTAATTTGAAATTTCTCCCCATTCCTGTCATCTACCTATTCTCCTTATTACTTGGGCTCATCTCCTTGACAGCAACTATAGGAAAAACAAAAAAGCAAAAATATCATCTCTGTATATGTGACAGATTCCTTTGGATTTTGCTCCCCTGTGGCTTCTTTTGATACGTTTGGTCACCTAGCCCCTCTTCTTTAAAACTTCTCAACTCTAGAAAAACAGAAGAAAAAGACTGAGCGAGAGAAAGAGAAAGATTGCTGTAGTGAGATTTGAATCCATTCTGTAGTGCCGCATGGATAAAAGTAGGCCTATCAAATGTCACAAACGGGTTTGACTCACTTGGCATCTCAAAGCCCTCACAGCGTGTAACTGCTAGCAAAGGTGTGATGATTCATATCTTCTGCAGAATTGAGAACATGAAACTCTACATTGCCTTCCTCCTTAGAATTGTTCAGAGGAAAGGTTATTTCTTCCCTGAAAGCTAGTTGCAAGTTTCTTTCCTTTCTTACTGAATCAAATGTCACATATATTGATAGATGACCACTTTCACACAGAGCTAGGTAAATAAGATTATGATTCTTATATTAATTCCAGAGTGATGATTTGATAAAGAGAGGAGATAATTCATCATTTCATCCTTGCAACAGAGGTCTCAATTTTGTTGTAATTAGAAGGAGATGAATTATTTTTCCTTTAATGTACTTTAAAAAACAAAAACCAACCACCATCAACAACAAAAATACTCTCTAAACTTGTGTTGAAACTGCAATGGAAAAAACTATTTTAGTTAACTTAGCATTTTCCTAGTGTTACCTCATCTTAGGATTTGCGTTTTCCAATGACTGTTGGCAGTGTCTTGTTATTTTTAGGGATTCGACAGCCTCTTCTGCAAAACATTCTCTTGAACTCTCCCTCATCTACCTCTGCATTGTGATATTTTATGTATCAAAAAGTTTCTTTTTCTCTAAGATGAAGCTGGCTTATCTTTATTCAGTCTAGATGATTTGATTGCACAGAAATGATCTAATAGTTGCCCACTGAAGGATTTCACTGCACCTGAACTCATTCAAAATGCTTCTTACCCTTGCACAACTGTTGGGTTATGAAAGGAAGACCAACAGTCTCTCCACAAACTGGACTCTAGCTTGTGATTTTGCAATTAACTCTCTGCGGAACCTTGAGGTAATAATTTAATCTCAATTCTAGACTTTTTCTTATCTTCTCATAAAAGCTGATATTCTTTTTCTCTATAAAAATAACACTTGATTACTGATAGAAATGTTTTTGAATGAGCCTTTCAAACATTACCAGTCTTGCTCCACTGGCATTCCGATGCCTATATTGATTTTTGGTTCTATTTCTTTACTTATAAACTTGTTATTTTGAAATAATATCAGACTTATAGAATAGTTGTAGAAATAGTACATAGGATCCTTACATTTCCTATGCCCAGAATCGCCAGATGTTAATATTTTAACAGATTTGCCTTCTCTGGATTAATGTTTTTAATAAAGCCATGATCTCTAGGACAGATTATGGAACATGGATTCCCATTTCATCAAGTGGCAGGCACTCAGCACTTTCCTAGTCAGTTTGTTCTTATTTTCCTTCTAAGTTCTGCATGCTTTTTAAACACTGTTTCAGAAAGTCAAAGAAACATACCTTCTTATTCATTTAAACAACACTGAAGGACCTGAATAAGTCTGTCCTTAATTATTTCGTAACTGAAACGAAAACAAATTTTAGCATGTCAATCTGATATTGTAAGCCACACACAGGAAGCCCAAGGTCAATGTAGAGTGTCTTATTCTAGAATGGTAAGCCAGGCTTTATTGTTTCTATTGTTCTATAAATTACAGCTGACAAGCATGTATGAAAGCTTAACACAGATATTAAACAAACCAAAAAGACTTTCGGTTTCTACCTACACTGACAGATTATTTATCTCAACAGGTAAAATTGTAATAAATCCCCAAATCTTAGGAAAGGTATGAGAAGTTTATTTTCTCGTTGGAGAGGAAATTATGCTGACACCATAATTATGCTGTATTTTCCTTTTTCATTCATGGGCCTCAGTTGCACAGAATCAGATGATTCATAATTCTTGTTTCACCACACAATTTCCCCACTGATCCATGCATGGCCCTTTTCTATTAATTTACTCATTTATTTATTTATTTCTAGTAATACAAGAAAACCCCACAAACCCACCACCCATCACCACTGATCAATAAGCCAGGACTATGAATTCTTTTTTTTTCTGAGACAGAGTCTCGCTCTGTCACCCAGGCTGGAGGGCAGTGGTGTGACCTTGGCTCACTGCAACCTGTGCCTCCCAGGCTCAAGCAATTCTCCTGCCTCAGCCTCCCGAGTGGCTGGGATTACAGGTGTGTGCCACCACAGCTGGCTAATTTTTGTATTTTTGGTAGAGATGGGATTTCACCATGTTGACCAGGCTGGTCTCAAACTCCTGACATCAGGTGATCCGCCCACCTCAACCTCCCAAAGTGCTGGGATTACAGGTGTGAGTCACCGTGACAATGACAGTTTAACTCAGATTTTCTGCTCCTTTGCGATCTTCTATCCCTGCTTCACCCCACCTGACTTGCAGGCTGGTAACTGCGACCCTAAATCCTTGTCTATCATTCCCTTGCCTCCCTTTTTAACATGGGGTTTTCACTTTGTATCCCCTGATTAACAAGTCGATTTATTTTGTTTTATTTTTAAGTCCCTCCCAGATCCCACTCAGATATGCCTTTCACATTTTTGTGTTAGAGGGAATGGCTTGGCTCCTCCATTTTGGGGAAATTAATTCCTCATTTATTCATACTTAATTCTTCATTTATTCAAACAGGGTTTAAGAGCATGCAGACCGGCAAGGGCAGAGAACAATCCCACCTCAAGGGACCATAAAACCAAGAAGTCCTTTTGTGGGCTGTCTCGGTTGCCTCATACTGGTCTCTTCATGACACGCCAGCACTGGGCAGCTCCTCCTCCATGGGCTGGATCGTGTCTGTGGCTGGCCAAGCCCATGGTGAGCAACATCAGGAGTTTCCTTTCTGAGCACTTTTCTGCATGAGGGCTGAATTATGAAGTTATGAATCTGTATTAAGGAGGTTTTAAAGAGGCAAGGCTGACTTTGGGGGCTTTTTGCTTTCTTGAGGTCAATAAAAGTTGGTTTGGCAGGAAGGGGGCATCCCAGTGTAGGGGAAAGGACATTGGATTTCGAGCTTAGAGACGTGAATTATAGTTTCAGTTCTGCTGCAAGTAGCTGTGTGACCTTGAGCAAATGATTTCTACCTCACTGGACTCAGCTTTCTCTTCTGTAGAATACACATTTGAACCAAATGATTTCTTTTTTGTTTGTTTTGTTTTTGAGAGAGTGTCTTGCTCTGTTGCCCAGGCTGGAGTACACTGGTACAATCATACAGCCCTTGACCTCCTGGGTTCAAGCCATCTTCCCATCTTGGCCTCTCAAGTAGCTGGGACTATTGACACACACACCATCATGCCCAGCTATTTAATTTTTGTAGAAACAGGGTCTTACTGTGTTGTCCAGGCTGGTCTTGAGTTCCTGGGCTCAAGCAGTCCTCCCACCTCGGCCTCCCAAAATGCTAGATTTACAGACGTGAGCCGCTGCGCCCAGCCCCACATGATTTCTAAGGGTCCTACCAGAGAAGGAACTTGGGGAAAGAATGAGTCAGGGCCTCACTGTGCTTCCTTCATTCATTTGGTTGTGGAGTCAACACACAGGCCATTGGGTTCCTACAACGTGTCGGGGACACAGGAACTGAGTCCTGTCCCTCAGTGAAGTGCAGTCTCCTGCAGTGTATTTTCCAGCTGTCTTACTAAGTTGAGATCTGCTTATGAGCAAGGACACTGTCAAGCCTCAACTACAAGCAACAGAAGCTACTGGGACTAACTTAAGCAAAGGGGTAGATTTGCTGGAAGACTACAGGTGTTGGAGTATTTCATAAAAGTCATAAGCAGGACCACAACTGGGTCTCAGTAAAAGGCTAGAGACGCTACCCTGAATGTGGAGGGGAACCAGAAAGTCACCCCTCCGTTTCTGTTTCTATGTCTTTTTGGCAGCCTGCTTCATTCTTCACTTTCGCTGTAGCTGCTACTTCATGGAAAATAGCCTCAATCACCACAGTATTTTATATAAAAGGAGACAAACTCTTTCTCTCGTCTCCATTCTGAATTCCTAGGGAATAATTGTGACTCCCATTCCAATCCACTCTACTGCGGCCTGGCTGGCGTGGAGGTTGGGGAGGTTAAGGTCAAACAATGGCCTTTCATCTACCATGAGGATGGGAGGGGAAGACACACCTGGGAAGGTTCCGTGTCCTCCAGCTCTGGCAGGGCCTGTGATCAGTGCTGGTTTGCTCGTCTCTCTGTGCCTGGTGCTGGCTCAGAATGGGTCCTCATAACCTGCATTCTGAATGAATGAACGCGTAAACATAATCAACTAAGAGTGAAATTACAGGTAAAGAAAAACATGCCAAGTGAACCCCGCTCTTGGCTTTAAAAGGAAGTTAAAAGAATATTAGCAGAAGAGAATAAGCCACACAGTTTTGAAACAGAGCTTCCTGGAAGGCATGAAACTCGACACGTGACACTATGCACAGTTTACAGCCATGTGTTACTATCGTGCAATAGAGAGAACGCATACGTGTTTTCTTATAAGGTATCAAACAAGTAGGAAGTGATGACGGAATGACATCTCTTTCAAGTTTTCAGCGACTTAGAAGTCTTTCTTAGAGCTTTTCACATCCATTTCAAAATACCGATATCAACAACGAACAGCCAGTGCGAACAGAGAGGCCCGTTTGCCTTCTCGTAGCGATGACCCTGAAATCCAAAGAACATTTCTAAGGGAGAATCGTGGCATTTTAGCACTAAAGTGAGCCTGTCCCAGCGTCTCATTCTTTGCCCTAATTTTACAAAGGTGGTTAAACTACCTTCTGCCAGCTAGAGACAGAGGGGACCCCTGGCTCCGTGTTTTGGAGAATCGTGAGCTTCGGTTGTCACCAAAGCCGTGTGTGGATGACGTCGAAAGTTGTGCCTGATTTGTGCGTGAACACCTCATTCTCCCAGGCCTGGCTAACATGTGCTACATCAAAGTTAGGATGCATGGGTCTGAGCCTTGCCAGCCCAGAGTCAGGGTTCCCGAGAGGTCACAGGTTTATACTGACACTGTCTGCCAAGCAGGTAGCACATGGAGACACAGTGGTGGGACAGCTGTCTTTTTTTTTTTTCTTTTTTTTGGAGAGAGTCCTGTTCTTGTCGCCCAGGTTGGAGTGCAGTGGTGTGATGTGGGCTCACTACAACGTCCGATTCCCGGGTTCAAGCGATTCTCCTGCCTTAGCCTCCCAAGTTGCTGGGATTACAGGCGTGCACTGTCACACCTGACTAATTTTTGTATTTTAGTGGAGTTGGGGTTGCACCATGTTGGCCCGACTGGTCTCAAACTCCTGACCTTAGGTGATGGTCCCACCTTGGCCTCCTAAAGTGCTGGGATTACAGGCGTGAGCCCCCATGCCCAGTCGAGAGCTGTTATGTTTTATGTCAAATTGTATTTATTTGACTTATACCTCTATAAATTTATTCCATAATTTTGTTCAATATTAAATTATATTTAACACACATTATACACACACTTTTGTGACAGTGTTATACTTTCCATAATTTATCTATTTCATACCTCATGGGGACTTTTTAAAGAAAGGAATCTTTGACATTAAAAAAATATGTAAGCTGATCGTGATCTTAAATCAACAGTCTAAAATTTTAACTTAGATCTAAAATTCCTTGAAGAATAAACTCTGTAAGAAATTTCTAAGCATGACAATTCCACTCATGTTATTGAAGGACAACATATCCATTTACAAAGTCAACACATTTTCCTCTAAAACATTAAATGTGTGCTAGAAAAAAATACTTCCTGGAGAAGCGGTTTCCTTTGTGAAATAATTTTATCTTTTTCTGACTGCCTTTGGTTGACTAATCATGAGAAATCTCCCCTTGATGCAGTAATTCTAATTCTGACGCTGTCTCCAGGGGGAAAAGAAAGCTTCCAATTTCTCTTTAAGAGGAAGTCAGTGCCTCAGACAGACAATCACTTCCCTGGAAGAACATCTCCTCACAAGTGGAGTTTTTAAGTTTAAGAAGTTAACTTTGTAATGCTTAAAAATGAAAACTGCTGCTGGATTTGATAAGCTTAGGAGGGAAGCCCAGAATACCTTTGTCACTACTGGTCAGGCTGATGGTTTAGTTCGAGCCTCAGGTGGGAAGGGGAAGTGCTAATTAGGGCTTCCAGGAAGACACCCGCACTGACAAGCGTCCAAGTCCTCCGCGTCTCCAGAACTAAACCTTGATTTCAGCCTTGCCAAAGCCCTGCAGAATTATTATGTAAGGGTATTGGCTAATCTTTATTTGCTGACTTTTAAATGTCTTTCGTGCCTAAGGAAAATCAAACCCATTGTTGGGGTTTGAGAAGGTAAATTTACCACACCTCTGCCAGTTACAGCTTTAAGATCAGGTACAGAAAGCAGATATAAGTCAGTGTATTAGCTTTATTTCTGGCAAGGCTGAGTTTAAAAATCTCCACTTGGACCCAAGGTCCCAATGATCTTCCACTGAACTTAACCAGGCCCACCCACCCACAGGCAGGACAGCTGTGGGCCTCCCCCTCAAGGGCTGCACCTGGCTCCTTGGGCTCACCCCATGGAGGGGAGGAGGGCAGGTGCATCCTGTGACCAGGCTGTTCTAAAAAAGTGATGAGAGAGAGAGAGAAAGCACACCAAGGGGAGGGGAGTGGTGAACTTTACAGTGACCCCAACCCTTAATGAGCAGCGGAATTAGTCATCCATACTGAAGAGTTAGAAAGGGGTAAGGAGAAGAAAAAAGTTATTTCCGATGTTTGAAAGGTCAGGCGTTTCCTTTTCCTTGCAGAGGCAGGAGCAGGTGGGGACAAGAGAATAGGTCTCGCTTTGGTTGGCCACTCCAGTGGGTCACTGCAAATGCTGCCATGCACACTAGGCTTTGCCAAGTGTAGCTTTGCCCATAGGGCATCAAAATTGGAAAGCCCAGAAAAAGTTTTATTTTATAATTTCAACTTGTATTTTAGATTCAAGACGTACATGTGCATGTTTGTTACATGGGTTTATTGCATGATGCTAAGGGTTAGGGGTCTGAATCATCCCATCACCCAAGTAGTGAGCATGGTACCCAACTTAGTTTTTCAGCCTTGTCCCCATCCCTCTCTCCTGCCTCTCGTAGTCCTCAGTGCCTACTGTTCCCATCTTTATGTCCACGTGTACCCAGTGACCAATGCTTAGCTCCCACCTGTAAGTGAGAACAGGCAATGTTTGGTTTTCTATTCCTGTGTTAATTAATTCACTTAGGATAATGACCTCCAGCTGCAAAGGACATTTTATTTTATTTTTTTGGTAGAGGTAAGATTGTGCTCTGTCGCGCACTGCGGCCTTGACCTCCTGGGCTCAAGCAACTCTCCTGCCTCAGCCTCTTGAGTAGCTGAGACTGCAGGTGCATGCCACCACACTTGCCTAAGTTTTTGTTTTTTACTTTTGTAGTGACAGGGTCTTGCTATGTTGTCCAGGCTGCTCTCAAGCTCTCGCCCCAAGTGGTTCCTCCACCTTGGCCTCCCAAAATGCTGGGATTACAGGTATGAACCATTGCACCTGGCCAAGTTCATTCTTTTTTATGGCTGCATAATACTCCACACAGTATATGTACCACATTTTTAAAATCTACTCCACTGTTGACGGGCACCTAGGCTGATTCTATGTCTTTGCCATTGTGAATAGGGCTGTGATGAAGTTTTAAATAATCGTTTGAAAACTCTGTGAAAGCCATTATATCTCACCTCTTCAGTAAACACTGTGTTCCCAGTACTGCCAGCATGGTCCCACCAACAGAGGCAAAGAGCTGAGCTCCAACCTCAGACCAGGACAGGCACCAGCAAAGCTGAACAGGACTAGGGACCCAGTACCCCTGTGTGGGCTTGGGGGCAGGCAATCGCGTCCTCCTCCCCTCTTCCCTTTCCCTGCTGCTGACACTGGTGCCTCTTTTGTTTTGGGAGTTTTTCCATGTTGCTTGTCCCTAACATCAAAATTAGGCTAAGAAGCTGAAGACAGAAGGATTTCTTTCAAATTAGTGTTAGAATTCTCTCAACAGTTATTTGTTGAGCACTCACTATATGCTATTCTAGTAGCTAGGCATGCAGCACTAAACGAAATAGAATGTACATTCTGGTGGGAAGAAACTGCAGTGATCAAGTCATTAATCTTTGGAGAGAATTTCACGTATGTGTGCATTTGCCTCTTATGTGCGTCCACATAAATCCAGCTTGTCCAACCCATGGCCCACGGGCCACACGTGGCCCTGGATGGCTTTGAATGTGGCCCAACACAAACTTGTAAACTTTCTTAAAACATCGTGAGACTTTTAAATTTTTTTGCAATTTTTTTAGCTCATCAGCTATAGTTAGTGTATTTCACGTGTGCCCCGAGACAATTCTTCTTCCAGTGTGGTCTAGGGAAGCCAAAAGATTGGACACTCCTGCATAAATCAACATATTAATAAGGCACATGACAGTTACTTTGAGGATTCTCATTGAGACAGTTCTTCAGGGAACACGTAAGAGGGTATAGGTGACAAATCACAGACATCAACAAGATTTACACAAAGAATTTATTGACCATCTAGGCTGTGCAAGAGACACTTTCGTTTCAAGGCTTACTACATTGCAGGAAGCATGACAACCACAAACTGACTGCTCTTTAATGGTCAAAAATAAACCCCAAACTCACATCTTTGTTTTGTTTTAACCAGGTAGCTGAAAAGCAAAAATGAAAGTTTAGATAAATTTTACTGCCGTAAAAGACACATAACATAAAATATACCATTTTAACAATTTTTAAGTGTACAGTTCAGTGGCATTAATTGCATTCACATTGTAGTGCAACCATCACAACTCTCCATTGCCAGGACTTTTTTCATCTTTCTGAACTGAAACTCCAACTAATAAACAATAACTCCTCCTTCCCTCCACATTTTTGCCCCTAACAATGACCATTCTGCTTTCTGTCTATGAATTTGCCTAACACAGGTGCCTCACATAAGTGGAATTGTACAGTATTTGTCTTTTTGTGACTCGTTTATTCCACTTAGCATAATGTCTTCAAAGTTCAACCATATGTAGCATGTGTCAGAATTTTATTCCTTTTCAAGGCTGAATGATATTCCATTGTGTGCATTTACCACATTTTGCTTATACATTCATATACCGATGGACATGGGGTGTTTCCATCGTGTGGCTATTGAGAATAAATCTGCAATAAACACTATCATACAAGTAGCTGAGTCCCCACTTTCAGTTCTTTGGTTATGCACGTAAGAATGGAATTGCTGGGTCATGTGGCAGTTTTACACTTAACTTTTGAAGGAACCAAACCAAACTGTGTCCCACAATGACTGCACCATTTTAAATGCCTGCTATCAATGCACAAGGGTTTCAATTTCTCTACACCCCTGTAAACATTTATTTTGTGTTTTTAAAATTATGGTCCATCTTAGCAGCTGTAAAGTGGTGTCTCGTGGTTTTGATTGGCATTTTTATAATGATTAATAATGTTGAGATTAATGACCGATGTGCTATTTGCAAATCTTCTTTGGAGAAGTGTCTATTCAGGTCCTTTCTCCTTCTTATTTATTGGGTTACATGTTTTGTATTTTTGTTGTTGAGTTCTAGGAGTTATTTATATATTACGGATATTAATCCCATTCCAGATATGTGATTTGCAAATATTTTCTCCCATTCCGTAGTTGTCTTTTACTTTCTTGGTAATGTCCTTTGATATACAAATATTTTGATGAAGAAAAATTGATCTAATCTTTCTTTTGCTTTTCGTGCTTTTGGTGTCCTGAGGGTCTACTACTGAACTCAAGGTTATAACAGCTTATTCCTATGTTGTCTTCTAAGAGTTTTAAGACTTTACTATTTTAGAGGAGTTTTAGGTTCTCAGCAAAATTAGGCGGAAGATACAAAAACTTCCCGTGTGCCTTTTATCCTACGTATGCACAGCCTCCCCCACTATCAAAATCTCTCATGAGAGCTGTTCATACAATTAATGAACCTACCTTGACACCCCGTAGTCATCCCATAACCACCCCAAGTTCACAGTTTACCTTAGAATACAGCTCTTGTGTTGCATATTCTACAGGTTTGAGCAAACGTATCCATCATTGCTGTATTTCACAGAATCTTTTCACTGCCTTAAAAAAAACCTTCTGTGTCTTCAAAGATTTTATGGTCATCGACCCATGAGTTAACTTTTATGTATCATGTGAGGTAGGGGTCCAACTTCATTCTCTTGCATATAGAAATCCAATTGTCTTTGCACTGTTTGTGGAAAAGACTTACTTCCCCATTGAATGAACTTGGCATATATGTCAAAAATAAATTGGCCATACTGGGCACAGTGGCTAACACCTGTAATCTCAGCATTTTGGGAGGCTGAGGCGGGCAGATCACGAGGTCAGGAGATTGAGACTATCCTGGCTAACACGGTGAAACCCCGTCTCTACTAAAAATACAAAAAAATTAGCCAACTGTGGTGGCGGGCACCTGTAGTCCCAGCTACTTGGGAGGCTGAGGCAGGAGAATGCTGTGAACCCAGGAGGTGGAGCTTGCAGCAAGCTGAGATCGTGCCAGTGCACTCCAGCCTGGGCGACAGAGCAAGACTCCATCTCAAAAATAAATAAAGTAAAATAAAATAAAATAAAATAGCTATAGATATATGGGTTTATTTCTGAACTCTCATTCTATTACATTGGTTTATATGTTTATACCTAGGCCTCCACCTTGTTTTGCTTTTTGTAACTTTGTGAGCTTTGAAATCAGGAAGTGTGACTCCTCCAAATTTGTTTTTCTTTTTAAAGATTGTTTTGACTATTCCAGGGCTCTTGCAATTGCCTATGAATTTGAGGATTGACTTTTTCATTTCTGCAGCAACAGCTGTTGGAATTTTGAAAGGGATTTTATTAAATCTGTGTATTGCTTCAGGTAGTATTAACATCTTAACAGTATTAAGTCTTCTAATCTGTGAACACAAAATTTCTTTCCATTTATTTCTTTAATTTCTGTCTTTAATTTCCTACAGCGAAGTTTTATAGTTTTCACTGTACCATTCTTTCACCCCCTTAGTTAAATTTATCTCTAGGTGTTTATTCTTTTAGAAGTTGTTATAAATGGAATTGCTTTATTTTAATTTTCTTTTTTGATTGTTAACTGCTGGCATATAGTATATTATATACTATATATATATATATATATTTCTGGTATAACACAAACTAAACTTTTCGTGTTAATCTTGTAGCCTGTAATTTTGCTGGATTTGTATTCCTGTCAACTCTAGAATTTTCTATATATAGGATCATGTCCTCACTCATAGAGATAGTACTACTTTTTCCTTTTTCATTTGAATGCCTTTTCTTTCTTTTTGTTGTTTAATTTTTCTGGCTGGAACTTATAATGTTGAATAGAAGGAATGAAAGTGGGCATCTTTGTCTTGTTAGGAGGAAATTTAAAAAATCTTAACGGAGAAAGCTTCACTATTGAGTATGATGTTAGCTGTGGGTTTTTTATAATTGCCTTTTATCATATTTAGGCAGCTCCTTTCTATTCCTAGTTTTCTGGGCTTAGAAAAATATCATGAAAGGGAGTTGAAAATGCCTTTTCTGCATCAATTGAGATGAGCATGCATCTTTTCCCTTTGTTCTATTAATTTAATTGATCTGTTATATTGATTTTTAAAAAAATTTTGAGCCACCTTTGCATCCTGGGTTAAATCCTACTGAGTCATGGTGTATAATTCTTTTAATGTGTCATTTGATTTGGTTTGCTAGTATTTTGTTGAAGTTTTTGCATCTCTATTCATATGGGATATTGGTTTATACTTTTCTTCTGATGTCTTTTTCTAGTTTGACATCTGGGTTACGATGGCCTTATAATATGAGTTCCCATAAAAAGTATTCCCTCCTCTATTTCAAGGATGGGAGGAAGAGTTTATAGAGAATTGGTGTCAATTTTTTAAATATTTAGTATAATTTACCAGTGAAGCCATCTGGTCTTGGACATATCTTTGTTAGAAGGTTTTGATTACTGATTTAATCTCCTGTTTTATATGTGTTGAGATTTTCTATTTCTTCACGAGTCACTTCAGGTAATTTGTGTGTTTCCAGAAATTCATCAATTTCATCTAGGTTATCTAATGTTTTGGCATGCAGTTAGTTGTTCATAGCATTCTCTTACAATGTTTTATTTCTGTGAAATCTGTGCTCATGCCTCCACTTTGGTTTCTGATTTTAGCTAGCTGTGTCTTCTCTCTTTTTGGTTTGCTACTTTAGCTGAAGACTTGCCAATTCTGTTGCACTTTTTAAACAAGCCAACATTTGGGTTTATTGAGTCTCTACTTCTTTTTTTTTGAAACAGACTTGCTCTGTCACCAGGCTGGAGTGCAAAGGCACGATCTTGGCTCACTGCAACCTCTGCCTCCTGGATTCAAGCGATTCTCCTGCCTCGGGAGGATCCTGAGTAGCTGGGACTACAGGTGTGCACCACCACACCCAGCTAACTTTATATTTTTAGCAGAGACAGGGTTTCACCATGTTGGCCAGGATGGTCTCCATCTCTTGACCTTGTGATCCACCCGCCTTGGTCTCCCAAAGTGCTGGGACTATAGGCGTGAGCCACCATGCCCAGCTTATTTTTTTCATTCTCAATTATATTTATCTCCACTCTAATCTTTATTTCCTTCCTTCTAACTTCACAGAAAGAAGTTTAGTTTTCCTCTTCTTTAGATCCTCAAGGTGTAAAGTTAGGTTTATTGATTTGAAATCTTTCTTATTTTTAAAGGTAGGCACTGGCCAGGCACGGTGGCTCACACCTGTAATCCCAGCACTTTGGGAGGCTGAGGCCGGAGGATCACCTGAGGTCAGGAGTTCACGACCAGCCTGGCCAACACGGTGAAACCCCGTCTCTACTAAAAATGCAAAAATTAGCTGGGCATGGTGGCGTCCACCTGTGATCCCATCTACTTAGGAGGCTGAGGCAGGAGAATTGCTTGAACCCAAGAGGCAGAGGTTGCAGTGAGCCGAGATCACACCACTGCACTCCAGCCTGGGTGACAGAGTGAGACTCCATCTCAAAATAAACAAACAAACAAAAAAATAAAAAAAGGTAAGCATTTACAGCTGTAGATTTCCTTGTAAGCGTTGCTTTTGTTGCATTCATAAGTTTTGGTATGTAATACTTAAGTTTTTAATCATCTCAGTGCATTTGCTAATTTCCATTGTGATTATTTCTTTGATCATTGGTTGTTTAAAAGTATGTAATTTAATGTCCACATATTTGTGACTTTTCCATTTTTCCTTCTGTTCCTGGTTTCTGTTCCTGGTTGAAAGACATACTTTATATACTTTCTTTTAAAATTTGTTGAAACTTGTTTTGACTCAACATATGATCCATCCTGGAAAATGTTCCACCAGCATTTCGGAAGAATCGTATTCTGTTTCTGTTGGGTGGAATTGGGTGGAATGCTCTGTACATGTCGAGAAGATCTAATTGTTTATTATGTTGTTCAAGTTCTATGTTTATCTTTTGCCAAGTTGTTCTATCTATTCCTGAAAGTGGGTATTAAAATCTCCAATTATTATTATAGAACTCTGTCCCCCTTCAATTCCATTAGTTTGTGTCATATTTTTTGAGGCCCTGTTTTTTATGCATATATGTTTATAATTGCTATATCTTTTTAAATGAATTTATGCCTACACTTTTCCCAATACAAGTCTTGCTATCAAGTATTTTCATCTCTGCTAATGTTCTTGGTTCTTGAATTTTCATTATTGAGTGCAATTAAGCATCTTTTCACAAGATTAAAAGTCATTTTTTTCCTTTTCCTATAAACTTAAGGCTCATAGCCTTAGCTCATTTTTTATTTTAAAATTATTGTTACACATAACAATTATTTTATGCTATTGTTATAATAACATAATTACATTATCTTAATTTACTAGAAAAGTTACTTCTTAATTCCAATGTACTTTGTAAATATTCATTTCCCAGTATGCCATTTGTTCCTTGACTTGTTCATAATGGCTTTTGCCATGCAGAAATACTTGACTTTCATGTATCTGAATTTATAAAAGTTTTCTGAGTTGTATAATAGCCAATGATTCTTTATTCAAAGGGTGTTTTGAAACATTTTTCCTTAAATGATTTTAGTACTTTTCTCATTTCTTTTTTCATTTTTTTTTTTTTTTTTTTTTTTTTTTTACCTATTATTAATTTCTTCAGAATGTATGCTGATACAAAGTGTAAGGGAGGGATCTATATTCACTCACCTTTCTGGGTGGCTTTCTAGTTATCCCAAACTATATAGTAACAAGTATAATCAATTAGCTTTGATGTGATCTAATTGTGAAAACAATGTGTTGTATCTGCCGAAGCCGACTTCCACTTACCAGAGGATTTTCTAATGCAAGACAATGCAGCTGGTCCCGTATTTTGTTTCCAAATCTGTCCTTAGTAGAAAAGACATCTAAGGGTTCCTAGGTCAGCAAGGCAGATAATTTGTCAACAAGTCAATATTCCTGTATATTCCATTTAACCTTCTGTTCCAGGCTGGGAAATGGGCTTGCTATAACCTGGACTTTATCTGCACTTCATTTCAATGATTGTATCTTTTTACAGCTTTCAGTGGGCCACTGCCTTGAAAACCTGTTAGGTGCCATTAGGTTTGCTTTTTTTTTTTTAAATGAATGAGGAATGCAGCCCTATTGTAATCTGCTGTGAGACCACCCCAAGATCAACCATTGATCTACTGAGTTGTATCTCTGTTTTCTATTCCTATGATGATGTGCTACCCATCCAGAAGAAAATATTTTTAAATCACATACCTGATAAAGAACTTGTATCTGCTATATATAAAGAACTCTTAAAGTCCATTTATAAGAAAACAAACAACCGTTAAAAATGGTAAGTTTTTACAGACATTTGAACAAAGATGATCATACGAATGGCAAATAAGCACAGAAAAAGATATTCAACACTTTATGTCATTGGGGAATAAGACACCACTTAATACTAATTAGGATATCTCAAATTACAGATGCTGACCAAGCCAAGTATTGGTGAGGATGCAGAATAGCTGGAACTCTCACTAATTACTGGAGGGAATATAAGTTAAACATAGTCAAATACAAACCTGCTACATGATCCAGGCATTGAACTTCTAGTTATTTACCTAAGAGAAACAAAAGCATAAAATGTGGACATAAATATATGTGACAACTTTATGTGTAATCACCATAAATTAGAAACTACTTAAATGTCCATTAACAACTGCATGGATAAATAAATTGTAGCATGTCCATACACATACAAAGGAGTATTCATACTGCTCTACCATAAAAATGAATTAAGTATTAATGCCTGCAGCAACATGAATAAATCTCAAAATAACTATGCTGTGTAAAAGCAGGCAGACAAAAAGAGTGAACAAAGTACATTATTCCATTTATATAAACTCCAGAAAATACAAAATACTCAAGAGTTGGTATGGAGTCAGCTGGATGCAATGGCTCACGCCTGTAATCCCAGTACTTTGGGAGGCCCAGGTGGATGGATCACTTGAGCTCAGGAGTTCCAGACCAGCCTGGGCAACATGGTGAAAACCTGTCTCTACTAAAAATACCAAAAAAAAATAGCTGGGCATGGTGGCACATGGCTGTAATCCCATCTACTTGAGTGACTGAGGCAGGAGAATCGCCTGAACCCAGGAGGCGGAGGCTGCAGTGCCTAGAAACCGTGTGATTGTACTCCAGCCTGGGCAACACAGTGAGATCCCGTCTCAAAAAAAAAAAAAAAAGAGTTGGTACTGAGTCTGTATGCAATGGGGGAGCCACTGGAAGGTGTTGCCCATGGTGCTATGTTTTAGGGCTCTCTGGAATTAAATGTAAAACTGCATTCATAAGCTGATATTTCTGGCGAAAAAATTTCAACATATCACTCCTTGGGAAGGCTAGAATGAAGTCTGTGGTACTGGTGGTACTGTATTAGAGTTGGAGACATCAGTATGAATTCAGGTTAACTTAATACAGATGGATAGATAAAGAATAATTTTAGCCATGTGTGTCCATGAGTTTGTATACAATGTACGTCCTAGGTCTGCCCAATGAGAGGGCCTTGAGTCAGTGAGCCCCCAGTGGCAATGGGCACCGCCAGCGCCAAGGTCTTAATTTCTAATCATTCTTCAACAAAAGGAGCCAGCGTTCCTTGGAGAATTGGCTGACTGTGGGACTGACAGGGAAAATACAAGATAGACCCGCAGTGTCTTGCAGTGCCAGCAAGAAAAGAAGTACCAAGAAACAAAGCAATTGGGATGTGAACAAGGGACGCAGGAGCCAACTTGGAAGAGCTCCCATCAGCCAAAGCTGAAACCATTTGAACAAGAAAATAGAGAACATGGTATTGAATTATAACCCAAAGTGTAAAATAAACATCACGAGTCTATACTAACATAAACTGCATAAACAAATAAATATGTAAACAGACGAGAACAGACAAATCTTTCATATGGAAGGATTACAAATAATTTGTGTAATACCTTGCCCTCCAGGAGATGCACTTCGTCCTCCCTCCCCGCCTCTGCCCACTCGTGCATGTGGGGCTTTGCTGGATGACTTGGTCCCAAAGTGCAGAGCATGCCACATTCTGTTTCCTCATTTATTCATCAATGTGCCTTTGGGTTATTTCTATTCTTGACTAATTTTGAGTGATACTGCTATAAACATGGTTATAAAAGTATCTGTTTGTGACGTTGCTTCCAATCCTCTTGTGTACCTATGCAGAAGCAGAATTTCTGTATCATATGGTAATGTTATGTGTAATTTTTTGAGGAACTGCCACGCTGTTTCCCACAGCAGCTGCATCATTTTATATTCCCACCGAATGCATGAGAATCCCCATTTCTCTGCATCCTTGTCAACACCTGTTTTTGTTTTCTATTGCTTTTATATTTTTTATAATAGCCATCATAATGAGTGGGAAATAGTGTTTCTTTGTGGTTTTCAAGTGAAATTCTCTAATAATGAGTGATGTTGAGCATCTTTTTTTGTGCTTATCAACCATCTGCATATCTTCTTTGGAGAAATGTCTGTTTAGTCCTTGGCTCATTTTAAAATGGAGTTGTGTGATTTTTGTTAATGTTCTTTATATAGTCTGGGTATTAAACCCCATTCGATATGCAAATATTTTCTCTCATTAAATGAGTTGCCCTTTTAACTGTGGTTATAGTGTTTTCTGGGCAAACATTTTTTAATTTTGATGAAGTACAATTTGTCTACTTTTTTCTTTTGTTGCCCATGATTTTGGTGTCATATCTAAGAAATATTTACCAAATCCAATGTCATGAAATCTTTCCCCTATGTTTTCTTAATTTTATAGTTTCAGCTTTTATGTTTAGGTCTTTGATTCGTTTTGAGTTAATTTTTGCCCATGGTGTTAGGTAAGGTGCAACTTCATTTTTTTACAATACGGATGTTCATGGTCCCAACACCATTTGTTGAAAAGATTTATTTTCCCCTTGAATGCTTTTGGCATCCATGACAAAAATCGTATGTGTGTATGTATGAGGGTTTGTTTCTGGGCTTTCTGTTGTTCTCCACGGGTCTATATGTCAGTTTTTATGTCACTACCACGTTGTATTGATTCCCCGTGGCTTTGTGGATGGGTCTATGTGTCAGTTTGTATGTCACTACCACGTTGTATTGATTCCCCGTGGCTTTGTGGATGGGTCTATGTGTCAGTTTTTATGTCACTACCACGTTGTATTGATTCCCCGTGGCTTTGTGGATGGGTCTATGTGTCAGTTTGTATGTCACTACCACGTTGTATTGATTCCCCGTGGCTTTGTGGATGGGTCTATGTGTCAGTTTGTATGTCACTACCACGTTGTATTGATTCCCCGTGGCTTTGTGGATGGGTCTATGTGTCAGTTTTTATGTCACTACCACGTTGTATTGATTCCCCGTGGCTTTGTGGATGGGTCTATGTGTCAGTTTTTATGTCACTACCACGTTGTATTGATTCCCCGTGGCTTTGTGGATGGGTCTATGTGTCAGTTTGTATGTCACTACCACGTTGTATTGATTCCCCGTGGCTTTGTGGATGGGTCTATGTGTCAGTTTGTATGTCACTACCACGTTGTATTGATTCCCCGTGGCTTTGTGGATGGGTCTATGTGTCAGTTTGTATGTCACTACCACGTTGTATTGATTCCCCGTGGCTTTGTGGATGGGTCTATGTGTCAGTTTGTATGTCACTACCACGTTGTATTGATTCCCCGTGGCTTTGTGGATGGGTCTATGTGTCAGTTTTTATGTCACTACCACGTTGTATTGATTCCCCGTGGCTTTGTGGATGGGTCTATGTGTCAGTTTTTATGTCACTACCACGTTGTATTGATTCCCCGTGGCTTTGTGGATGGGTCTATGTGTCAGTTTTTATGTCACTACCACGTTGTATTGATTCCCCGTGGCTTTGTGGATGGGTCTATGTGTCAGTTTTTATGTCACTACCACGTTGTATTGATTCCCCGTGGCTTTGTGGATGGGTCTATGTGTCAGTTTTTATGTCACTACCACGTTGTATTGATTCCCCGTGGCTTTGTGGATGGGTCTATGTGTCAGTTTTTATGTCACTACCACGTTGTATTGATTCCCCGTGGCTTTGTGGATGGGTCTATGTGTCAGTTTTTATGTCACTACCACGTTGTATTGATTCCCCGTGGCTTTGTGGATGGGTCTATGTGTCAGTTTTTATGTCACTACCACGTTGTATTGATTCCCCGTGGCTTTGTGGATGGGTCTATGTGTCAGTTTTTATGTCACTACCACGTTGTATTGATTCCCCGTGGCTTTGTGGATGGGTCTATGTGTCAGTTTTATGTCACTACCACGTTGTATTGATTCCCCGTGGCTTTGTGGATGGGTCTATGTGTCAGTTTTTATGTCACTACCACGTTGTATTGATTCCCCGTGGCTTTGTG
The DNA here is from genome assembly GCF_007565055.1 of Rhinopithecus roxellana. Lineage (NCBI taxonomy): Eukaryota > Metazoa > Chordata > Mammalia > Primates > Cercopithecidae > Rhinopithecus > Rhinopithecus roxellana. Next base: position 17,230,095 of record NC_044552.1, read on the forward strand.
GATGGGTCTATGTGTCAGTTTTTATGTCACTACCACGTTGTATTGATTCCCCGTGGCTTTGTGGATGGGTCTATGTGTCAGTTTTTATGTCACTACCACGTTGTATTGATTCCCCGTGGCTTTGTGGATGGGTCTATGTGTCAGTTTTTATGTCACTACCACGTTGTATTGATTCCCCGTGGCTTTGTGGATGGGTCTATGTGTCAGTTTTTATGTCACTACCACGTTGTATTGATTCCCCGTGGCTTTGTGGATGGGTCTATGTGTCAGTTTTTATGTCACTACCACGTTGTATTGATTCCCCGTGGCTTTGTGGATGGGTCTATGTGTCAGTTTGTATGTCACTACCACGTTGTATTGATTCCCCGTGGCTTTGTGGATGGGTCTATGTGTCAGTTTTTATGTCACTACCACGTTGTATTGATTCCCCGTGGCTTTGTGGATGGGTCTATGTGTCAGTTTTTATGTCACTACCACGTTGTATTGATTCCCCGTGGCTTTGTGGATGGGTCTATGTGTCAGTTTTTATGTCACTACCACGTTGTATTGATTCCCCGTGGCTTTGTGGATGGGTCTATGTGTCAGTTTTTATGTCACTACCACGTTGTATTGATTCCCCGTGGCTTTGTGGATGGGTCTATGTGTCAGTTTTTATGTCACTACCACGTTGTATTGATTCCCCGTGGCTTTGTGGATGGGTCTATGTGTCAGTTTTTATGTCACTACCACGTTGTATTGATTCCCCGTGGCTTTGTGGATGGGTCTATGTGTCAGTTTTTATGTCACTACCACGTTGTATTGATTCCCCGTGGCTTTGTGGATGGGTCTATGTGTCAGTTTTTATGTCACTACCACGTTGTATTGATTCCCCGTGGCTTTGTGGATGGGTCTATGTGTCAGTTTTTATGTCACTACCACGTTGTATTGATTCCCCGTGGCTTTGTGGATGGGTCTATGTGTCAGTTTTTATGTCACTACCACGTTGTATTGATTCCCCGTGGCTTTGTGGTAAGTCTTGAAATCAGGAAGTGCGAATGCTCCAACTTGATATTTCTTTTTTTTTAAGATTCTTGTTGACTATTCAGGGTCCCTTAAGTTCTATATGAACTGTAGGAGTTTTCTGTTTCTCAACATAAAACAATGTCAGGGTTTTGATAGAGGTGTCATGAAATCTGTGGATTATCACTTGGGGGGTAGTATTGATACCTTAACAATATTAAGTCACAATCCATAAATATGGGATGTCTTTCCATTTATTTATCCCTAATGTATTTTCAACAAAGCTTTATAGTTTTTGGTGTACACATCTTTCACCTCCTTGGTTAATTCCTAAAGATTTTATTCTTTTTTAAACGCTATTATAAATGGAATTTTTAAGTATTAAGTTTGAATTGTTCGTTGTAAGTGTTTAGAAAAGCAATTTTTGTGGTTGATTTTGCATTCTGCAACTTTACTGAATTTTTATATTAGTTTTGTGTGTGTGTGTGTGTGTGTGTGTGTGTATAATCTTTCAGGTTTTATGTGATATAAGATCATATCATCTACAAATAGAAAGAATTTTACCTATTCCTCTCCAAATTAAATGCTTTTTATTTCTTTTTCCTGCCTAAGTTCTGTGGCTATGCTATGGACTAAGTGTTGTATCCTCCCTAAATGCACTTGTTGAGGCCCTAATCTGAATTGAGATAGTAATTAGAGGTGTTGCTTATCCATGAAAAAGAGTTAAACTTTGTCAAATGCTCTTTCTGCATCAATGGAAATTACTGATGAAGAAGAAGATAACTTACTTCTATCCTCTATTTCCTTCATTCTGTTAATGTCATGTATTACACGATTGATTGCCATATGTTGAAGCATCTTTGCATTGCAGGACAAAGTCCCATTTGCTCACTGTGTACGATCCTTGCAATATGCTGCTGAATTTGGTTTGGTAGTATTTTCTTGATGATTTTTACATCAATATTTATAATGGATATTCATCTATAGCTTTTTGTCATGTTCTTGCCTGGTTTCGGTATCAGAGCAATGCTGTCTTCTGAATAAGTTAGGAAGTGTTTCTTGCTCCTGAATTTTTTGAAAGAGTCAGGAAAGGATTGGTGGGTTTTCTCCTTTTAATATTTGGTAGAATATATCAGTAAATCCATCTGGTCCTGGGCTTTTCTTTGATTGGAAGTTATTTATTTAAGTTTTTTATTATTGATTCAATCTTCTCACAAGTTATAGGTCTACTAAAACGTTTTATTTCTTTTTTTTTTTTTTTTTTTTTTTTTTTTCAGAGACGCAGTCTTGTTCTGTTGCTCAGGCTGGAGTGCAGTGGTGCCATCTCGACTCACTGCAACCTCTGCCTCCCGGGGTCAAGCAATTTTCCTGCCTCAGCCTCCAGAGTAGCTGGGACTACAGGCGCCGCCACCTCGCCCGGCTAGTGTTTTGTATTTTTTTTTTTTTTTGAGACGGAGTCTCGCTCTGCCGCCCGGGCTGGAGTGCAGTGGCCGGATCTCAGCTCACTGCAAGCTCCGCCTCCCGGGTTCGCGCCATTCTCCTGCCTCAGCCTCCTGAGTAGCTGGGACTACAGGCGCCGCCACCTCGCCCGGCTAGTTTTCTGTATTTTTTTAGGAGAGATGGGGATTCACCGTGTTAGCCAGGATGGTCTCGATCTCCTGACCTTGTGATCCGCCCATCTCGGCCTCCCAAAGTGCTGGGATTACAGGCTTGAGCCACCGCGCCCGGCCAGTTTTTGTATTTTTAGTAGAGACAAGGGTTCACCATATTGGCCAGGCTGGTCTCGAACTCCTGACCTCAGGTGATCCGCCTGCTTCGGCCTCCCAAAAAATGTTTTATTTCTTTATGACTCAGTCTTGGTAGATTTTGTGTCTCTAGAATTTTGGCCATTTTGTCTAGGTTATCTAATTTATTGGCATACAATTATTCATGGTACTCTCTTATAATCCTTCATATTTCTGAAAAATTGGTAGTAATGTCTCCACTTTCATTTCTGATTTTAGTAATCTGACTCGTTTCTCTTTTTGTCTTAGTCAATCTTGCTAAAGTTTCTCAATTTTGTTGATCTTTTTGAAGAACCAACTTTTGGCTTCACTGAGTTTCTCTATTGTTTTTCTATTCTCTATTTCATTTATCTCTGCTCTAATCTTTATGATTTCCTTCCTTCTGCAGCTTTGGGGTTAGTTTGTTCTTCTTTTTCAAGTTCCTTAAAGTGTAAATTTAGGTTGTTGATTTGAGATCTTTCTTCTTTTTTAATGTAAGCATTTACAGCTTTAAATTTCCCTTGTAGCAGTGTTTTCACTGCATCCTATAAATTTGGGTATATTGTTTTAATTTTCACTTATCTATGAGTAATTTCTAATTTCCCTTGTGATATCTTCTTTGATCCATTGATTGTGTAAGAACATGTTGTTTAATCATCACGTATTGTGAATTTTTCAGTTTTCTCTCTTTTTGTTATTGATTTCTAACTTCAACTTGCTATATTCAGAGAAGATACTTTTATAAAAATAATATCAATCTTTTAAAAATGTATGGACACTAGTTTTGTAGCCTAACATATGTTCCATACTAGAGAATGTCCCATCTGCCTTTGAGAAGAGTGTGTATTCTGTTTTTGTGGGGTGGGACGTGTTTTATATGTCTGTTGGATGTAGTTGATTTATTGTGTTTTCCAAGTCCTCTATTTCCTTGCTCATTTTCTGTCTGGTTGTTCTATTGACTATGGAAGTCTGCAGCTATCATTGCAGAACTGTCCATTTCTTTCTTTACTTCTGTCCATATTTGTGTCATGTATTTCGTGGGTCTGTTATTAGGTGTGTAAATGTTTATGACTGTTACATCACCTTGCTGTATTACAACTTTTATTACTATCTAATATCCTTCCTTGTCTCTTTTCAACATTTTTTTTTAACTTAACTCTATTTTGTGTAATTTTTCTATCCCTTCCCCAGCTCTCTTTTGGTTACTATTTGCATGAAGTATCTTCTATCATCCTTTTACTTTCAACCTTTTTGTGTCTTTGGATCTAAAGTGAGTCTCTTGTAGACAGCACATAGTTGAATTATTTTTAAAAATTTATTCATCAATCTCTGTCTTTTTGTTTGATAATTGACTTCATTTATATTTAAAATATTCACTAGTAAGGAGAAACTTATTTCTGCCATTTTGCTATTTGTTTTCCGTTTTGCCTTTTGTTTTCATCTTTTACGTGACTGTCTTACGTTGTGTTTGAGTTTTTGTAGTGAAACATTTTAATTGCTTTCTCATTTCTTTTGGTGTATATGTTATAGCTATTTTCTTTGTGGTTTCCATGGGATTTACATTTAACATCTCATATTTATAACAGTCTAATTTGAACTCACACAAGCTTACATTTCTGTCTTTACCTTTTAATTATTGATGTCATAAATTACACATGATCAAAAACAATGACTAAAAATTGTTTCTCTATGTATTTGTCTTTTAAATTAGAAAATAAAAGGGGAGTTACAACACAAAATTACAATTATATTAACTTTTATAATTGCCCATGTAAATCCTCTGTTGGCTGTCTTTATTTCTTCATATGGGTTTGAGTTTCTGTCTAGCATCCTTTCATTTCAACCTGAAAATCTTCCTTTAGCATGTTTTACATTTATAGCCACGATATATTTAAATCTCTTTCTTTCTCTCTTCTTCTTGAACTGACACAACACATATGTTTGTCTGCTTGACAGTATCCCAGGGGTCCCTTGGACTCTGTTTACTTTTCTTCAGTCTTTTTCTGTTTCTCTGACTCAGTAATTTCCATTGTCCTATCTTCAAGTCTGCTGATTCTTTCTTCTGCCTGCTCAAATCTGCTTGTGAAACTAAAGAGTTTCAAAACTTCACCAAAGTGAATTTTATATTTGTTATTGTGCTTTTCAGCTCCATCATTTCTGTTTTCTGTCTTTACTGATACTTCTATTTGTTTGTATCTAATTTTCATGAATTTGTCCACGTATTTGTCCATGTCTTCCTTTAGCTCTTAGAGCATCTTGAAGACAGCTGTTTTAAAGTCTTTGTGTAGTAAGTCTGACACCTGGTCTTCCTCAGGTATGGTTTCTGTGCATTTAGTTTGTTACTCTGAATAGGCAACTATTTCCTGTGTCTTTGTATGCTTTGTAATTTTTGTTATTGTCACTGTTGAAAACTGGACATTTGGAGCTTACAATGTAGTAGCTTTGGAAATCAAATTATCTGTTTACCAGAGTTTGCTGTTTTTAAATATACATATATATTCTATACTGGGGATCAGCCTGAGATGTAAACTTAGGAAACTTCAGGTCTTTTCTGAGTCTGTACCCTTCCCTAGACATGCATACTGACTTTCTAAATTTCCTCATATAAGCAATTTCTTTCAAATGTCCTAATGCTTAAATCTCAGCCAAGCCTCTTTCTGGAAGCTAGACACCTTCAAATCGACTCCAGAGTTCCAAAACTCATTACATCAGTCAGGTTCCGGCATTCCTCTGTAGGTATGTGTGCATATATATATGTGTGTGTGTACATATATATGTAATTTATATTACATAATAAATATTACATAATAAATATTACATATCTCAGACTGAAGATGAGTCCTTAAAAGTGGAAGACAGTGAAAGAAGAGTGGGTCAGAGTGATGCAATGTGTGAAGGATTCAAGCCACCATTGTGTGAAGATGGAGGGAAGGGGCCATGATCAAGGAATCCTGTGACCTCTGGCCTCAATTTACAGCAAATAAGAAAACATGGGCCTATGTTCTACAGCTGCAAGGAACTGAATTCTTCCAACAAATCATATGAGGAGGAAAAGTTCTCCCCTACAATCTCCAGAAAGGAATGCAGTGTGCTGAAACTTTGATTTTAGTCCAACAAAGCCCATGTCTGACTTCTTTTTTGTTGTTTTTCTTTTTTCTTTTTTTTTTTTTTTTTGAGACGGAGTCTCACTCCGTAACCCAGATTGGAGTGCAGTTGTGCAATCTCGGCTCACGGCAACCTCTGCCTCTGAGTTCAAGTGATTCTCCTGCCTCAGCCTCCCAAGTGGGTGAGATTACAGGCATGCACTGCCACACATGGCTAATTTTGTATTTTCAGTAGAGATGAGGTTTCCCCACTTTTGGCCAGGCTGGTCTCAAACTCCCGACCTCAGGCAATATGCCTGCATTGGCCTCCCAAAGTGCTGGAATTACAGGTGTGAGCCACTGCACCCAGCCCATGTCTGACTTCCGACAGATGTTACAGATGTTACAGTTACAGAACTGTACATTTGTTACAGTTGTTTTGTGTACGGCGTACAAGTGTACGCCGTACACAAAACATTTGTGTTGTTTTACGCCGTTAAAATTGTGGTAATTTGTTATAGTGGCAATAGAAAACTAATACATACATCCAGTATTATTCTAGTAAATTCAATTTCTTTCTGCTAAAACCAAAAGAATCTTTGGTTATTTAAGAATTTAAGATTAAATCCATATATTCCCTGAATTAGAAAGAAAATGTGTTTTCCTAAAACCTGTGATATGCTCAGTGTTATCTTTCCTTTGTTAGTCCATAATCTATGAAGACAAAGACATTTCTACACTGCCATTGATTTTTCTTCAGAATTAGAAGTTTTGTTTTGTGTTGTTACTGCTGTTGCTTCCTCTGCCAACTTGGAAAAACTCAGCCAAGCAAAGACAAATAGTTAGCGGATGTTCTTCTTTCAGCAGAATTAGAATTACAGCAGTTAAGAAATATAGGTATATGAAATAAAAACAAAAAGTTCTCACCTGTGATTCTGCTAATCAGTTTAATCTATGGGAACTTTAATGATGCTATTAAGAATTAAAATAACTTTATTATTTGTTTTAAAAATAATGATTAGGATTTTGGGTAGGATTGTTCTGTGGTATCTCTAGTGGAATACATCACAGTGAATGAGTGTGCATAAAAAATATGGAGGGATTTCATGTAGCAGAGTAGTAGTCAAGTGTTCTCCTCCGAAGCCACACTACCTGAGTGAAAATACCACTCTTTCCACTTACTTAGCACATCACTTTGAAGGCTTACCCTCTCTTCAGATTTTGATCCATTGAAATGAGGATAAACACAGTACCTGATTTATAGAACTGTAAGTATTAAATGAGTTAATATATTTAAATTACTTAGATGAGTTCTGGCCCATAGAAAATGCTTAATATATTCTATTATGATCATAATAAAAATTATTATTACTATTCAATAAATATTAAGAACATTTAAAGTGGATATTTCAAGTATTTTCAATGGGCTGATTCACTATTCTGAATTGTCAAGACTATTTTATTTTACCTTCAGATATCAAGCAACGTCGTTGTCAAAACAGTTGACTTCTTATTGGTTAGGATGCTTTTCGCTACAACATAAAACTCAGCTAAATGTGACTTAAGCCATAATGATATTTATTGTTTACCCAACAATTACCATTTCTTTGCCTTCCATACAAATTTTAGAACAAGCTTATCGATTTCTACAAATAATCCTTCAGGGATTATAACTAGGATAGCACTGAATGCACAGATCAACTTGGGGGAAAACTGGCACTTTAGAAACATTGAGTCTTTCAATCCATGAACATGACATATGTGGTATACATCCATTTATTTAGATCTTTGATTTTGCATCTCAGTGTTTTATTATTTCCAAACATACAGACCTCATATAAACTCTATTAGGTTTATATCTAAGTATTTTCTGTTTATTGGTGCAATTGTAAATAATACAGTTTTTTAAATTTCAATTATTACTTTTTATTGGTATTATATAATAAAACTATTGATATTTTAGCATTGACCTCGTATCCTCTGGCCTTATTAAATTCACTTGCTAGTTCTAGCCATTTTTATGTATTATCTGAGATTTTCTAAGTAGGTAATCACGTCATATGCAAACAGAGATAGTTTTAACTCTTTCTTTCAATGTGTATTCTCTTCCCCACCTCACTTTAGTGTTTTGGCTGGGATCTCTAATACGAGGTTGAATAGGGGTGGTGAAAGTGCGCATCCTTGTCTTGTTCCTGATCGTAAGGGGAAAACATTTAGTTTCTCACCGTTAAGTGTGATGTTGGCAAATTTTTGGTAGACGCTCACTTGGAGGAAGTTCCCTCATATTCCTAGTTTGCTGACAGTTTTTATCAAAAATGGATTTTGGATTTTGTCAAGTGGTTTTTCTGAATCTAGTCAAATGATAGTTTATTTTCTGTACTCTATTGATATGGTGAATTACACTGTTTAATTTTCTAATATTTGAACCAGCATTGCATTCATGGAATAAATTCCACTTGGTCATGATTTATTATACTTTTATATATTGTTTATTTGACTTGCTAATCCTTTGTTGAGGATTTTTGCACCTATATTAATGATGGGAATTGGCCTGTAGATTTCTCTTCTTGTAATGTTTTCATCTGGTTTTGGCACCAAGGCATGCTAACTTCACAGAATGAATGGATAACTGTTCTCTCTCAATTATCTGAAAGCTTTGAAAAGGAATAAAATTCTGATAAATGAGTGAACCTTGAAAACATTACACTAAGTGAAAGAAAATTATTATGCTAAGTTTGTGTCAAATTGGCACTATTTCTTTCTTAAATGTTTGGTAAATCTGCCCATGAAGCTATCTGAGCCTGGAGATTTTTATGAACTCTTTTAAAAATGTTATTTTAAAAATTGTAAAATATATGTAATATAATATAAAATTTACCATTTTCACTATTTTTTTTATTTTTATTTCTTGAGACGGAGTCTTGCTTTGTCGCCCAGACTGGAGTGCAGTGGTGTGATCTCGGCTCACTGCAACTTCCACCTCCTGGGTTCAAGCGATTCTCCTGCCTCAGCCTCCCAAGTAACTGGGATTATAGGCGCCTGTCACCACATCCAGCTAATTTTTGTATTTTTAGTAGAGATGGGGTTTCACCATGTTGGCCAGGCTGGTCTCAAGCTCCTGACCTTAAATGATTCACTTGCTTTAGCCTCCCAAACTGCTAGGATTACAGGTGTGAGTCACGGCACCTAACCCATTTTAACTACTTTTAGATGTCCAATTCGGTGGCATCAACTATGTTCACAATACATGCAACCGTAAGCACCATCCATTTCAATAACTTTTTATCACCCCGAATATAATAATTCCTCACTTTTACCTTCCCCAAGCTCCTCGTACCTCTATTCTACTTCTGTCTATATGGGTTTGACAACTCTTGGTACCTCTTGGATAATTACTGTAGAATTATACACTAGTTTTCCTTCTGTTCTAGCTTATTTTACTTGGCATAATGTTTTCAAGATTCATTCAAGTATCAGAACTTCATTAGTTTTTAAAGCTGATTAATATTCCATTGCATGCATAAGCCATGTTTTGTCTATCTGTTCATCTGTTGACAGACATTTGGATTGCTTCCATCTTCTTCTCCCAGGAAATTTGGCCTGAAGCATCTTTTTGAGTTCCTGCCTTTAATTTTGTTGTGATATACTGAGGTATACAGTATCTATCCCTGGAAATGGTTATAACTCTTCTTCTAGGTAGTTTATTTGGGAACTTGACTCAATTTGGTCAGGAGTTGAGTTCAGCTGGGCTTCTGTTGCTGCTCTGGTTCACTTCAGTGCACCACTGGCTTCAGCAGTCTCTGGTGTTACTTTGTGCTTAGGTCCTGGAGCATTTTCCTCAATGTTCCTGCTTCATCCTCAGCTTTGGCCTCCTTGGTACTCCTGCACCACAGACATTTTCTCTCTGTGTGTGCTCTTGCCACCTCCCAGGGGTAGACTGTTTCTTCTTACCTGCTACAAACAATCCTTGTGGTGGGAAGCAGGAGAATTCTGTGTTGTCCTGGTCCAGCCTCAGCTTCAGGCAGGCCCTGTGTGTCTGGGACTTCAGGGTTGGGGTTTCCCCTCCTTCCCTTGGAGCTGAATTCTCCTGCATATCTTTGGCAGGGCTTGTGTGCCTAGGGTTGTCAGGTAAAATACAGGATTCCCACTTAAATTTAAATTTCATGTAAACAATGAAGTTTGTTAACATTACTATGTCCCAAATATTGGAATATACTTATAGTAAAAATTATTTATTGTTCTATGAAATTCAAATTTAACGTGTTTTTATTTGCTAAATCTGGTAACCCTAGATGTTTGGTGTTTTCTACCCTCCCCCAGTAGTAGGAGGCCCAGTAGGGCTCTGGGACCAGGATTGTTTTCTTCTCTTCCCCAAAGGTTAGAGGGTTTCTTGAAAAAATTCTTCCTCAGACATATGCATGTTCACCTGTGTCCTGGGACTGACTGAATGTTTCCTGCTCCTCAAAGTAAATTAAAGCTTTAGTTCCACAGAAGAGAGGGTCTGGGTGGGACTCACGAGTATCCCACAGTGACAGCGCTTTCCCAGTCCATGTCTGCACCACGGTGAGGCTCTTTCTAATCCTCCAGCTGCAGCCCTGAAATCTCTCTCATGAGAATCTGGTGGAAGGCTGTAGAGAGAACCTGGATGTGGCTTTCTGTCGTACTAGCTCATTCTTGGTTTCTAGAAATCTGTCTTGAAGGTTTATCTTCTTACCTACTTGTATGGTAGCTGGGGTTCTGTTTCTCCATCTTCTTACCTACTTGTATGGTAGCTGGGGTTCTGTTTCTCCCATTCACCACTGGTAGACAAACGCTCATATCCTTTCTACCCTTGGAAGGAATTGTCTTTTTTTGGATTTGGAACTATTTGGTTACCCTATGACCTCAGGTGTTTGCTGAGCTCAGGAGAAGTTATAATTCTATGGTATATCTAGTTTTTACTTGTTAGAGTGGGGGCAATACTCTTGCCTTTCTGTATATTTTCAACTCCTCATCTGTCTTTCCTTATGAGTGGAAATCTCAATAAAGACATCATAAAACAGAGCTTTAAATGTATGCGTTAAAATCTTCTTTAATTGGTCTTGCAAAGCACATAGGTTCCTCTGTTGTAATAAATAATAAAGATTGGCCGGGCGCGGTGGCTCAAGCCTGTAATCCCAGCACTTTGGGAGGCCGAGACGGGCGGATCACGAGGTCAGGAGATCGAGACCATCCTGGCTAACACGGTGAAACCCCGTCTCTACTACAAATACAAAAACTAGCCGGGCGAGGTGGCGGGCTCCTGTAGTCCCAGCTACTCAGGAGGCTGAGGCAGGAGAATGGCGTGAACCCGGGAGGCGGAGCTTGCAGTGAGCTGAGATCCCACCACTGCACTCCAGCCCGGGCGACAGAGCGAGACTCCGCCTCAAAAAATAATAATAATAATAATAATAAAGATAGTGCCTTATCTTTAATATTCTCTAAATATATGTTAGGGACATTACTTGACCAACAGTATAACTGCAAGGATGTTATTGCAAGGAACTTTCAGGAGGACTGAGAGCCATCTCTCTATGAGGTTGTCTCTCTTTCAAACTATTTCATTCCTAAGGCTACCTGCTGAGCACAACTGGGGCTGCCAGAACTACCAAACTACTGGAAATGAGGTGCATGATAAAATAAATTATTTCAAGTTAAGATCTCACAAAACCATCTTTGAGGTTACTTATTTAGCACACATTGACTTTTAAAAATTATCTTTACAATTTAGGACATTGCATAGTTCACTTCCTCAATATCCGTTGCCTATTTAAGCTGACAAATTTGAAATGATAGAAGGAGGCCTACTGCATGACATGTATAATTCACTCTGCCAGTCAAATTTAAGAGTCGTTGCCTTCATCTGGCCTTTATGCCTAGCACTACCTTCCACTGCTGACAACAGGACTGGAAGTGGCTCTCAGAGAGGCTGCCTGTGAGGCTGGAGGCTGCAGTTCAAGATGCAGATGTGGGCAGAGTGCGTTTCCTCTGAGGCCTCTGTCCTTGGCTCATTCTCCCTGTGTCCTCACATGTGTCTCTGTGTCCTCACCTCTTCTTCTTGTAAGGACATTAGTCAGATTAGTCAGATTGGATCCAGGCCACCCTGATGGCCTCATTTGACCTGACTTACCAGAGGTAGCCATCCACCGTCATACGGGTGTTCAGGTGGGAACCTCGGTATCTACCATGTCCACGTTGATTTTGCATTCAGCACTCCATCCTTTTTTTTTTTTTTTTTTTTTTGAGACGGAGTCTCGCTCTGTAGCCCAGGCTGGAGTGCAGTGGCGCGATCTTGGCTCACTGCAAGCTCCGCCTCCCAGGTTCACGCCGCTCTCCTGCTTCAGTCTCCTGAGACTACAGGCGCCCACCACTACACCTGGCTAATTTTTTTTTTTTTTGTACTTTTAGTAGAGACGGGGTTTCACTGTGTTAACCAGGATGGTCTCAATCTCTTGACTTCGTGATCCGCCCGCCTCAGCCTCCTAAAGTGCTGGGATTACAGGCTGAGCCACCGCGCCCGGCCTCAGCACTCCGTCCTCTTTAGCCACCTTTGTTTCAGTTTTGTGACTCCACCATCAGCTCTTCCTGGAAGACTCCGTCTTCCTCATCCTTCACTCTTACCTTTTTATTTTCCAATGCTTATCTAAGTATTTTTTGCAAAATTAGAACTCAGCTGCTTTTAAAATTATTAAAATAACATGCTTATAGCGATGACCTCCTCGTGGTGGCATGTGCTTTCACTGCTCCCAAAGGTGGGACAAGTGACCATTTTTAGAGTGATCAAAATCTTGTGATTTTGCTGTAAGATACTTAACAAAATTTAAGTTGTTGTTGGGTTTGCTGTGTTTTCTCATGGAATTTGACTCTGTCTTTTCTGCTTGGGTAACCCAGAGGCACCTGAAACTCAGGTGTCTGGGCAGCAGTCATCATTTTCCCACTGAACAGGTTCCTCCTCCTCTGTTCCCAGCCTTTGGGAAGGGCACCGCCATCCATGAAGTTCCCTAAGCCAGGAACCCAGAGGCACCCTTTGCGTCTTCCTCCTCCCCACTTCCCAAATCCAGTGAGTTTCAAGTCCTGCACATCTCATAGTCTGTGGCTTCTCCCACCAGCACCCTTCAGTCCCTGCTTCCCCACAGCCCATCTTTGGTTAAGGTCCTCATTATTTTTCACCTGGCTTTCTGCAAGTCTTCTAACTGATCGCCCCGCCTTCAGTCTTACTAGCAGTCTTACTGCTAGAATATGACATCCTCTAAACTGCCCTCAAGATGTTCAATCTAAAATCTGAATCCCTGGAAGCCTTCCCAAGCTCCCTGGGAGGAGTGTCAGCTTCTGGCGAGGCAGGAGAGGATGATCTTCATCTGTCCCTGCCCTACTTCCGCTCACTTCCTGCCTCTCTCCACACTGCACTCTCTAGTCCCACCTTGGTGCACCACCTCGGGTCCCCAGAGGTGCCCGTCTCTCTCGCCAGCACGCCTGTCGGTCTGCAACACCCTGCTCTGGAACTGCCCTTCACCCAGGCTTCCTCCTCTGGCTGAGGGCTTTTTCCTCATGGGATGCAGCCTGGAGCCAGGCAGGCCTGAGTGTGGATCCCGGCTTAGCCATTTGCTCAGCCTCCCTGAGTCTAACATTCTTATCTGTAAAAAGGAGAAAATAATACCAACCTTCCAGTATTTCTAGGAGGAATTAGAAATAGTAATAAAAATCAGTATGTGGTAAAAACGACACAGATACCTCTTATTATAGGCCAAGCAGGATTCTGAGTGCCTTCCTCATATTAACTCATTTGTTACTCCAGACTTCCTTCACGATTCACCTCCTCCATGTAGTCTGTCTTGATTTCTCAATACTCGACTGGATGCCTTTGCTGATTACTTTTTCCCTACCTGTTCGCGTTCCCTCTCTCTTTGCCCCACCGGTGTCCTGGGAGCTTGGCGCATATGGAACACACCAGTTGGACTCCTTTGCTGGCTGCCGGGTGGGTGTGGCGTTTGGATAAGGTTGAGAAAGTCTAGGGTGTTTCCTCCCCATGCTGTCCGTGATCAAGCTGTATTTTGGCAGCGGGTGTGTCCCTCCCTGTCTCAGTTTGCGAGGGCTGCAATGAAGCACTACAGACTCGGTGGCATAACCAACCATTATTTACGCACAGTCTGTGAGGCTGGAGGCTGGAAATTCAAGATGCAGGTGTGGACAGAGTGCGTTTCCTCCGAGGCCTCTGTCCTTGGCTCATTCTCCCTGTGTCCACACATGGGCTTCCCTCTGTGTCTCTGTGTCCCCACGTCTTCTTCTTGTAAGGACATTAGTGGGATTACTGCTAGTAAGACCGATGGCCTCATCTGACCTGACTGACCTTTTGAAAGGCCCGATCTCCAAATGCACTCACTTTCTGAGGTTCTGGGAGTCAGGGCTTCATAGGAATTTGGGGAAGAGGGACCCAACTCAGCCCCTAGTGATTCCCACTTACTCCACAGCTGGACCCCGGCCATGGCTCCAGTGGTCACTGGGCTCCAACCACGCTGTTCTTCCTCTACCCTTCAGGCCTGCGACGGTCACAGCTTCCCACTGTCTGGTCTCCAAGCCCAGGGCTCCTCTGGGTACTCTTCACCCTGCCATGCTGTTCATGAAGTGACTCTCACTGAAGGTGCTTCCGCTGACTGACTGGAGTTTTGTTTGCTGCCGCTGGGACACGTGAGTACCTTGGGCCACTTTCTTTCTCCTGCCCTGAACACCTAGGCGTGCAGCTCTGTGCTCCCTGTGGAGATGCAGCTTCCGTGGGGTAGAAACCATTCTTGCTCTTTGTACACCCTCAGGACCTTGCCCGGGGTCTGATGTGTGTAGAGTGGGTGCCAGGTGTTTGGTTCAATGCCATCGTTGACGATGGTTTCTGGCGCCACTCTCCCCAGCACTCTCTCCAGCCTCCCGAGCACTGAGTGTTGTGGACTAGGAAACAGCTCCTGGTGATCTCCTGCTCCCAAGTCTTCCCCTACAGTCCTGCTCCGGTTCGTCTCATGAGGCGCAGAGAGACCTGGGATGCAAGGCATCCTGACTCAGCCTCAAACTACCTTCAGTTTCTCTTGCTCCTGCCGTGACGGCAACCACCACCTCCCACCTTCCAGCACATCCCCGGACTCCAGCCTTTGTGTGGCTGCTCACATCCCTCCTCCCACCAGAAGCGGTGGTTGCGCTCCTCACCTCCTGCTGGAATTGAACTCAGCCTTCCCGGGGATATGCTCAAAATATCACGATACCATGGATACCGCCCAAACACAAAACAGCTTGGAGCAGGAGTGGGCTTTAAGGTCCTGTTAGTTGCTAGACAGTGGAAAGGTAGGGGAGCCCCAGAGGAGGGAATCTGGACAGCAAATATTTTCTGATTCTGTCACTTTGTGTGGCCGTGAAAAATCACCTAACGCCTCAGCTGCTCAGTGGCTTAGACTAGCATCTCGTGATCTTCAAGGACTTTTCAAGCTCTACAATTTGATTTTCTTCAACACACGTCAACTTTGACTTGCTGATTTAGCTCATGACCAACCATCTATCTCGCAATGCTGAGTTTTCCTCAAGAAGAAAAGGTTTCCTTTCATAGGCTAAAACGTTCCCAAACCTGTATTCATAGAATTATGCCACTTTTATAGACTTGTAGCCGTTCTAAATTCAAAGGCTTTTCTCAGAAATGGTACTTGTGAGCACCCCACATAAAGGAGAAGGGAAGGGGTGGGGACAGTGACAGGCAGAAATTCACCAAATCAGCTGTGGCTTAGAAGCTGCAGCACAGCCATACGGCCCTTCCACTTGGCATACGGCACCTGCATCCCTCCCTACATATGGCCCCTTTGGAAGCGATGCTTCGTAAACCAAGAGCTCCAGAATTGACCAAGACAGGCCAATCTTGTATTCTTTGCCATAAGTAACAAAAGTTGTTCGTCTGGAAACACATATAAGTATGTATGTTTGAAATAACTTCACAGAAGTACAGAAAGGTAGGATGCTCGTTTTCACGGAAAGGAAGAGCCAGCTGAGCCAGTTCCAAGCATGCCTTCCTCTAAGCTCCCAAAGCAAATTTTACAAATTCAGAGTACACTTCATGACACGGAAGTCATTCACGTGTGGATCCTTGTTTCCCACGGAGTTACAAAGCAACACTGAGTGAAGAGTGAGACAGGTTTTTATTTCTGTGTCCCCAGTTACTAGCACAATGCCTAGAACACACGAGGTTCTCAATAAATGTTGGTTGAATGAATTTAAAAGGGCCCTTAACGCTTGGAGATAGAAAATGAGCACAGGGCTTGTGAAACCCTGTGACCTGGGGAGCCACCGGGGCTGAGGGACAGTATGGAGCAGGAGACTTAAGAGGGGAAATTAAAAGTGATTATTATCAACACATTGATGCACTCAGCCTCTCCATTTTATGAAAACCTAACACCTTTCAGGAGGCTGTCCATCTCCTTTTAGATAAATACTGTTTGAAGCCTTGGGATTGCCTCAATTTAATGTTATAAGAAAAAGTTATTAGACTCTCATCGTTATTGTAAGATGTTTTCCAGAGAAAATATTCGAATAGAACCTGATACCTTATTGACTCGGTTGAGGAAAAGATCAAAATGTGTTTTTCTCCGTGAAGAAATATTGACATTGAAGTTACCTCAGCCAGTATTTCCTTCTGGAAAGCATCAGTTGCCCGGTCCAAGCCTTGAGGAGAAATTCGTTCCTGCCACGTGTTCCAAGCAGCTGAGGGTGCCTGGCCCTGCCCAGCAATGGGAGGCAGCTGCTCTCCTTCAGCATCTCACGCAGGGAATTATTTGTACCTAAAGAGGATGGTGTTTAAATCATAATTGTCTTTTTCTCGTTAAACCTAAAGTATATTTCACCAAAATATACCACGGTTATATGGTAACCAACTGTCCCAGATTGCTCATGACTGAACGGGCTCCTGGGACACTGAACTTTCAGTTTCAGAATCAGGAAAATCCTGGGCAAACCAGGACACGTTGGTGACCCATAGCCCAGAGGCTTTTATACCAAATGGAAGAACCAAATTATGCCCCCTTTTAATGTGGTAACTAAACATTTTAGAAATAAGAAATTCTAGCAAATTAAATAGAAAGTAACCGATACAACTAAAACCGTACATTTAAGAAAACAGAAAAAGAAGGCCAAGGGATTATGAATGTTAAGTCTGTGAAAGAGTTGCACTTAATCCACAACTAGAAGAAAGCATGTTCTGTTTCCAAGGAGTTGTTCTGCGAGCTCTTGATCAGACGTCTTACTTCCACTGCCCCGTGATACTCAGATATGTAATGTTACCAATCAGAATAAACTCTTACACTGACTCTGAAGTTCTAGAGTTGCTATGACTAAAAAACCATACTTTTAGACCAAAAAGAAGCTTCATACTGTGGCTCGGGTAAAACGCCAACAAAGCCGAGAGCTTCCTGCCCCTTTGGCTTGGTGGTTATCACGGTAACAAAAACAGTGAAATTTTGAAAGCAAAAGTTTATTTTAAACTGTACGTATTTTTAAAAGCACTACAGTAAGATGTCCACATATCTGTCTTAAATATCAGTTATCTCTCTGCCCATTCACTGCACCTGCCCACCTGTTAAGCTGCCCTGTAAACCTCAACAAGCAGGAGGGGAACTGCCATTTAAAAGTTACAACCCTTTCTGTCTGTAGAGACAAAGATCTCATCTCACCTTTAAGACAGACTGTGGCTTTGCTTGGGAAAAATTACCATCGTGGACACTTTAATCACATCAGAGGTAAGATAGGTACTGCTTTGTATTTTGGGGAAGGAGGGCAGATAAACTGTTGCCATTTAAGCCAAATATAAATGATTTTAGATTGACACATTGTTCTAGTCTGTTCAGTAATGCGAACTCTGCATGGATGAAACAGGGCAAGCTTAGCCCCAGACTTTTCTGCCCCCCCCCCCCCCCATTTTTTGCAAGGGGCATATGAGAGATGAGAAAGAAATCTATCCCAGCCTTGTGTGATCATGCTGCAATGGCTTGAGCCTCTTCCCAGTAGTTGTCCTCATGTTAGTTGTTGTTTGCGGGGTCTGGAGTTGAGGCCCCATGCAGAGAGGGCACACAGGTATGCAGAGAAGGTGAAAAGCACAGGTCAGACTGGGCACAGTGGCTCACATCTGTAATCCCAGCAGTTTGCGAGGCCAAGGGGGGTGGATTGCCTGAGCTCAGGAGTTTGAGAGCAGCCTGGGCAACATAGTGAAACCCTGTCTCTACTAAAAATATAAAAAATTTGCAGGGAGTGTTGGCATGTGCCTGTAATCCCAGCTACTGGGGAGACTGAGGCACGAGAATCACTTGAACCCAGGAGGCAGAGGTTGCAGTGAGCCAAGATCGCACCACTTCACTCCAGCCTGGGGGACAGAGTGAGACTCTGTCTTAAAAAAAAAAGAAAATGCACAGGTCAACCTTCACTTGAAGGCCAACGGTCAATGGTATCCTCATGAGTAAACATGATATCCTGGTACCAGGTTGTTGCTTCAGATGAGATTGTCTCATCTGGGCAAGGACAGCTCCTCGCCTGCAGGCCAAGTGGTGTTTGGTAAAACAAACAAACAAACCAAAAAAACCCCAGCAAGTTCTCTGTTGTAAAGAATAGAGAAAATGATTCTGGGTTCATCATCTAGCCTGAGGAACCCTCGATACATGATGATTTTCTCAGAATCCACAGGGTTTTCTTGATGAATAACTAATCAAAAGAATGATAAATATTAACACATGAAACCCAATGGAGAGTTTATAATGACAGTGTTATATCATGTCATACGAAACGGACTTCCCCTCTCATGGTAAGTGAAATTTCTCATGGGACATTCCATTCTCTCAGGAAAACCCCTGCTCCCTGTAGCCCCCTACCCAGACATTTTTTAGTGTCTTCAGACCCAGTTCAATTTCAGTTTTGCATGAAAGAGTGAATAACGAAAACAAACAAAAGCAGGGCAAAGCTCTGCACTGGGGAAGAGCTCAACAGTGACACTCGGCAGGCAGGCAGAAGCATCTTTGCGGAGGGCCACCCTAGCCCAGTCACTTCTTTGAGCTGGGGCTTCCCTTGCTGTCCTCCCTTCTGTCTTCACTTCTGGACTGCCCCCTGGTCCCTGCAGGCATTTGAAGAAGCAGAAGTGTGCCTCAGAGAGGGTGGCTGACGGTGCAGGTGCAGCAAGTGCAGATGGTTAAGACTCTCTGTGCAGGGACACTTCGGGTCCATTTCCTGCTGTCCACAAGATTGCAGTCCACATGATCATTTTGAACAGGATTTTAAGAGAGTTGGGGACCTCAGAAAGAGTACCACATCCAAGGCAAATGGTAAGACCTTCCGGCCATGTCTCCTTCTGCCCAGGCGAGTTAGGCTGAGAAAGCAATGCCCACGCTCTGTCTCACAGGAGTCCTGTCAGACACTGATGAAAATGATGATTGTTCTCCTGAGATTAAAAAGCCATTCGTGGCTCAGATCTTGTTAATTGTTTGGACTGGAGTCATTAGCCACAAAATGTTGTTTTTGTTTTGTTTCGTTTTTAAACCATGGAAAGTTTTAAGGGCCTAGTTTGTTGTCCCAGGTAGAGCTTCCTCTGTAGAGACAGGGAAGTACATGGGCCAAGTCTGACCATTCCACACATGGAAAATGAATGTAAGCAACTTCCATCAGGGCCATGCTTAAGTCAGGCATGGCTTCTTAACCAAAGATCAAAGAACAACTTGATGCCAAGAGGCAGAACCACAGAGAGTATTGTGCTCTGCCAAGTACGGCTATGGCTGCAGACCAAGGGGCGGAGTACAGCAATACGTGGAAGCATCGTGTGCGAGGGCTCCCTCCTCTCTCTCCTTTCTCTTCTCTTCTCATCTTCTCTCTCTCTCTTCTCTCTCTCTCTCTCATTTCTCTCTCTCTCTCTCTGTTGAGTGTGCCCTATATCTGTTTCAGAAACAAAAGACAACAGGATTCTGGTTTCTCCTAGAGAGCCGTCTCACATGGAAACTACATTGCTCAAGAAAGGGAAACATGAGGAGATGGCAGCATTGATGGAGTCTCCGGTATATCAAAGGATGAATTATTTGTGATCCTTATGCCTGAATAAATTCAACGGCCTCCCAGATGTGTTTCTTTCCTAAATCGACAAACATCTACATGGTTTCCCACACACTAGGAACTATTTTAGATGCTGGATACTAAGATTGATTAACAACTGGTCCCTGCCCTCAGGCAGCTACCATTTGGGGGAAAACAATGTTGTCCTGAGAATACACAGGCACACATGTTCTGACCTGCAGGCTGATAGTAATGTGACCTCCAAATTTTAGGAACCAGGGCTCTGTCTTATTTCCCCTTTGCTTGACACTGTTTTATAATCTGCCTGATAACTTCATTCCTGCAAGCCTCTGCCAATCCTCCCAGGAACTCTGTCCACAGACTTTTGTTGACTCCCAACTAAATGCCTGACATTTTCCCTTTACCTCTCCCAGATTCTCTGCCCTCCTGCTCACTTACCTGGATATCCATTCCTCTTGCTGCTCTTCCCTGACCCCACACTCTCCAGATATCTGTGCTGAGATCTGAGCCCCCCAAATCTCTTAAGTGAAAGGAGAAAACCATGTTCGTAATCAGAAGACTGCTTGGAAGACTGGAAATTGTGACCTTTGAAGAGCTGAGGTCGTATACCACAAGGGCCCATCCTCATGCTCAGGCTGCTCTGCATGGCCCTGAGAACTCAGGTATTCAGCTGGGCCGCCTCTGTCCGGACAGTGCTGGAGAAACAGAAAATGTTTTGCGCTTTTGCTTCCGTAATTCCAGGTTCCACCTTTTTTCTTCTTTCCACAACTCTTCAGATTCTAGCTTTCTTTTACTTTTAGTCATGCTTTTGCTAGATTAGCTCCTCATTTTAGCTTCTTGTTCTGAATTTGTTAATAATGAACAATTGTGGCTTATGAATTCTGCAGAGAACTAACATGATCTATTAGTGTAGATTTAGTGGGTTATTGAAGAGAGGGGAGTTGGAGACATTTCTGATTGTCATGACTGAGAGGGTGCTACTAGAATGCAATGAGCAGAAGTCAGGGATGCTTCTGAATATTCTGCAGTGCACAGGACAGCCTTCTAGAACAAAAATTTATCCAGCCTCAAATGTCAGTTTTGCCGAAGTTGAGAAACCCTGGACTGCAATATGTTCAAGAGGCCAATGAAGATTACATAATTACTTCTCTGTTGGGTAGAGGTCAATCTCAATGCTCTGAAATTATCACTAACACCTACAATGATTTGGCTAACTCTAATGGTTGAGCTTCTGTTTGTGAGCTTTTATACACCGCCACCTTAAAGTTTAAGGTTACTGCTCACCAAACACACCATTAACCAGTTATCCTTAACCATGTGTAAGTACGGACTCAGCTGTCCTCCGCACTTTGTAGACCATTCCTTATTGTGCACACATGACGGCTTTACCTGTTTTGGAGTTGCTGCCAAAATTTGTGACACTGGCAGTACTGAGAGGAAGAAAATAACAAGAAGAAAAGTGGAAGTAAAAATCTTACATAGTGTGAAAATCCACTGGGCTTGTGATGCCTTAAAATTTTTATGAGTGGGATAAAGAACAAATGAATAAAGATTCTACTTTGGATGTGAAATATGTCAGCTTTGTTGAAGAGTTTCCTCTCTTCCTTTCTTTCCATAATCAAGAGCTAGATAGTAAAAGTTATAGAACTGCAAGACGTGAACATTGGAAATTATTATTATAATAAAGAGAGGTGTTCCAGGGTTAGGGTGGAGGAGAGTACAGAGGGTCTCTTGTGGGAAACTCCCCAACCCCACAAAATCAATAATTTTTTTTTTTTTTTTTTGAGATGGAGTCTTGCTCTGTTACCCACACAGAAGTGCAGTGGCACAATCTTGGCTCACTGCAGCCTGTGCCTCCAGGGTTCCAGCGATACTCCTGCCTCAGCCTCCCGAGTAGCTGGGATTACAGGCACACCCCACCACGCCTGGCTAATTTTTGTATTTTTAGTAGAGACAGGATTTTGCCATGTTGGCCAGTCTGGTCCAGAACTGCTGACCTTAGGTGATCCACCCACTTCGGCCTCCCAAAGTGCTGGGATTGCAGGTGTGAGCCCAGCCAAAACCAATACATTTTTTAAAAAAAATCTTCCTCTTCTGACTTCTGGTGTTAATAGTCTCCTCTTTTCTCATTTAACCAAAAAGAAAAATTTGAGAAAAATTTGAGATTTTGATAGCAACTCTGGGCATGTGGACCTTTTAGGACCATACTGAATGCTGATTTTGACTGTAAGGAGGAAGCCATGGCAGGTTCTGAGTTTAGGGGGAATTGCCAAGCAGATGGTCCAAGCTGGAGAAATATATCTATAAGAAGAGTATGAATAAGAGAAGAAATATTCCCAGCGGATGACAGAAGAAAAAAATCGGTATGAATTAGTCATTCATGGTCAAGTACCAGTTTATGAATTGGTTGTGTTCTTAAACATTCATCTGACTGTTGGATGAACAGCCCAAGGAGGGCAGAGGGCTGCAGAAGTAGTTCATTGGTTGCTGGAGAGAAGCTTCAAAAATTCACAGTTTAATGGTCTTGTTTTAAAGAGAGAGAGAAAAAAAGCTAGCTCAGAAAAGTTGATCATCTTGCTCAAGACCTCCTTAAGAATCAGAAATAGAGGCTGATTACGGGATTCCCCAGGCAGTCCACTAACTATTCTGTGTTGTCTCTAAGCAGGAAGGCGTAAAAACAGTTACTTAATGGCAGTGTGTGGCAGAGGGGAAAGCAAGCTGTCCAGGTGACTGAGAAGCAGGCGGGAGAAGAGGAAGCGAAGGCAGTGAAGAAGGAACATTCTCCCAAAACAAGAGGCAGGAAGCTCACTCTGGGTCTGGGTCCCATTCTATCCACAGAAAACATGCAAGCGCATATTGAGTGAGGGCTTTCTACACGGAGGGTTTTGATACCATTTCTTGCCCAGAGATATGGTGTACAAGGACAGAAATGGCGACAGATGGAGTCTACAAGCTCTTTCCAAACGTTCACATTCCTCAGAACCTCACCCGTTTTCTTGGCCACAATAAATTATTAATTTATTTCACAGATATTTACAAAATCACTATTTTGTGCTAGATTCTGTCCCAGGCCACATGGCTGTAGTATTGAATAAGACAACTTTTTTTTTTTTTTTAATCTGAAAGTTGCTGGCGAGTGAGACAGATAAAAAGAAAGCAAATACATATATTTTCCGATCAATAATACTGAGTAATATGATAGTGACTGGAGGACACACCTGTAACTGGGTGGTTAGGAAAAGCCTCTTAGGAGAGATGGCATTTGGGCCGATACCTCAGAGACAAGAGGCAGCTATGCAGAGAGCTGGGGATCCAGGTGTCTGGATAGTGAGTACAGCCCAGCAAGCCTGACAGGTTCAAGGAACACACAGGAGACCAGCATGTCTGTAACTCGCTTAGCAAGAAGATAAAATGAGGTCAGCAGGGGTGAGCCAGGGCACATCAGACTGATGCATGTACTCATTCAGCAAATATTTAATAAGCACCTACTATGTTCAGGACATGGTTGAGGATACATACATTAAAAAGAAAAAATACTGGCTCAAGGATTCTGTCCCTGGAGAGAAACTTAAGAATTTACGAACGTTGATAGAATGCCCAAAACAATTCTGGACAGGTTAGAAATTGATCCATTCCAGACGGAACCACAATGCAGACATTAAGGGATACACATCGCCCAAGGCCGTGAGGTCTGCGGTCAGAGATCCAGCCATCTGCTCCCCCAGGGTAGGGAGGTCAGGCCTCGCTGGGGTGAGTCACGTAGCCCACCTCTCCCCACCCGCGAGCCTTCTGGGTCTCGGTGCACCGGGCAGGGCCGCAGGAAATCCCCCGGCCTAAATCTGTCGCACTCAGAAAACCCAGGCAGGGGAGGCCCCAGAGACCAGGCCTCTGATTAGCACCTGATTCACGGAGGCAGCCAAGGCAGGGTAGCGACTGCTGGTAACTGGCCCCCGGAGTCGCCCCGGGGGAAAAGGCCAAAGGGCTCCGGGCACCCCCGACCTTGGAGCGGGCTAGAGACCGGCGCAGCCGCAGGGCCAGGGCAGCGCCTGCGCGTCCGCCAGGCCCCGCCCCCCAGTCTCGGGCGCCCCGGCGGCCGGCTCGGGCCGCGCACGCGCTCTGGGCTTGGGGCCGCCCGACAGCCCGCGCCCGAGCCCGAGCCTCCCCCGCCCGGCGGCCGCGAGCCGAGGTCCGCGAAGGCGGAGCGGGAACCCGACTACAAGTCCCAGGGTGCGGGCGGGCGGACCGAGGAGGGACGCTGGGCCTGCCCGGTGCGCACGGGGCGGGGACTGGCCAGGCGGGACCACTGCCCGGCACAGGCTCCGGGGCCCCTGCGCTGCTCCCGCCGGGAAGTTCCAGGCCGCGGACAGAAAGCCCTGCCTTCCGCGCCGGGTCTCTGGAGCGCGCTGGGTGGCCCGGCCCGTCCCTGCCGCCGACTTGTAGACACTGCGCGCACTCAGTCCCGCCCGCGCGCCTCCTCCCCGCCCGCCGCCGCCGCTCCTCCCCGTAACATGCCATAGTGAGCTGCGAGCACACGGCCAGGGGCGCTAGGGTTCGCCTTCAGCCACCATGGGGAATGGGATGAACAAGGTAACGTCTTCCCTCGTTCGCGCTGGGTGTGCTCCGCTCTGCAGCCTCCTCTGCGACGGGTGCCGGCCGCCCGGTCCTGGCTGCCCGGCGACTCGAGCCCGGGGTGCCCCTGCCCGCGGGGGGACGGGCGCGGAGGGAGGGGCGGCGCGCCTGGGCGGCGACTGCGGAGTCGGGGTTCGGAGGGTTCCCGCCCCCGCCCTGCCGGCTTCCGGGTGGGCAGCCCGGGCCGCCGCCTGGCAGCAGGTGCGCGTCTGAGGCTGGAACGAGCCGTGCGCTTCGGGAGCGTGGACACTTGTTCTGCCGAGAGATCAGCTGAGCGCCGAATGGATGTGGTTTCTTTTTTCCCCTCCTCTTCGCTCCCAAACTGCGCTCTTGAAGCATCACCCTCCCACATCATTAGTAAACGGGCGTCCGCTGTAATTTCCTCTTTCTCCTCAGATTCTGTGTGGCTGCCTGTGGGCGCAGATACGTTTTTCTTGTGGACAGAGAAGTTAACAGAGCCCTCAGCCCTGAGCTGTTTCTCGATAAGTGGGAAGCAGAGAAGAGATTCAGAGCTGATTAGCTCATGTGACTTCTGCGACGAGGGCAACCTGTTGCTGGCTGCTTGCCCCATGAGGCCTTCTAGAAAATCTGTGTTGCTCCGTTTGTCCGGTCCGTTTGTGGGCCCCACCCTGTGTTCTGTTGTGTCCCCGCACCTCACTTCCCAGGCCGTGGGATCGCCTTTCCTGTCCAAGGAAGTTGCCAGATTCCAGTTCTTGCGGCTGAGAGTTGCCGGGGTGTGTTCATGTGAACCACAAGGTTAAAGATTTTGTTACTTGGTACTTGGCTGGTTTCAAGGAAGGATTCACCAGACTTTACAAAGCCCACAACAAAGACAGTCCCTTTTTACAGGTCTTTGAATGGTCCTGGATTAGATGAGTCGTCTTTCCGCTTCACTTTTTGATTGTGCTCCACCCACCCACATCTCTACACGCTGTCAGCTTCCACACTGGGTGGGGATGGCAGCATGGCTGTGTTTTCTTCCATGTCTCTCAACACGGGGTCAGCAGTGGTTTGGGTGTTTGAGCTGGAGTGTTGCAAATGTGGATTCCCGGTAGGGAAGGGGAGATGCAGTGGGGAGTCAGTCCAGGGAATACCTGTCTAACTTTTCACATGCCCATGTCATGTTTATTGTGTCCTGGTTACTCAGTTTGTGAAAGAACTATTGTGTGTTTGGGGCCTGCATACAATACTGAGGTATTTTGGTAAACAGAATTGTATTCACTTTTTTTTTTTTTTTTTTTTTTTTGGCGAGTGATCAAGTTTGGAAACAGACTATCTCTCTCTTGGATAAATACTTGTATTATATTCCCATGAGCACTGGAATCCATCGGCATCACGAGCCTTCTGCTTTTTAAATTAAAACAGAACAATAAAGATGGTCATCGTCAGTTTGTGGGCTCCGTTTGCCTTCCCGTTGATGATGGTGGTGTCTCAGCTTTCCTTTGGTTATTTCTACAGTTTTTCCCACTTGAGTTGTTCACTCTCCACCGTTTTCAGCATTAAATTTATAGTATTTGTGTAATACAATTAAAAAATATATTTAGGAATACAGATGGTTGCCTAAGGGATCAACGTTATTTTCATGCTTTTCAACAAAAGCAGTAGTATTCATACACTTTTTACCTTTCAAAATGGGTAATAAATTGCTTGACTTTTAATATCTTGTGAATAGAGACTCACAGTGTATAAATGAAGAAATATATGATCATGAGGTCAGGAGATCGAGACCATCCTGGCTAACACGGTGAAACCCCATCTCTACTAAAAAATACAAAAAACTAGCCGGGCGAGGTGGCGGGCACCTGTAGTCCCAGCTACTCGGGAGGCTGAGGCAGGAGAATGGCGTGAACCCGGGAGGCGGAGCTTGCAGTGAGCTGAGATCGGGCCACTGCACTCCAGCCCGGGCCACAGAGTGAGACTCCGTCTCAAAACAAAAAAAGAAATATATGTATAGAGAGATTTAGAGACTTCTCTGCTTCAACACTTATTTATTATGTACATACTGTGAGCCAGGTGTTGTGCTAGTGGGTGGGGAGGGAGGAAAAGGGGGTGCAGTGGTAAATGACCCAGAAATCCTTCACAGAACCTTCAGTATAGATCAACACTTGTCCAGCACTAATATGATGCGAGCCATGTTTATAACTTAAAATGTTCCAGGAGCCACATTAAAAAATACACTGGTGAAATTAATTTTAATAATATATTTTATCTAACAATATATTAAAACTATTGTTTCAACATGTAACCAATATATAAAATTATTCGTGGAAGATTTCATGTTTTTTACTATGTCTTTGTGAAAGGAAAAATCTCGGGATCCCCAGATCATTTATATATTCAAAGCCTAGCATGTATTTTATACCTAAATCGCGTCTCATTTTGCACTAGCCGCATTTGAAGTACTCAGTAATCACTGTGGCTGATGGCTGCTGTGTTGCACAACACAGGATGTGTGTGTGTGTGGGAGTGAGAGAGAGAGAGAGAACAAACAAGGTAGGGGGGAGTAGAGGCTCCAGAGGATAACATAGGCAATTTCAGAAAAGTGGGGAAAGCAGAAGATGGGATAAAAGGGACCTAGGAGGGGCATTCAGCCCAGGCAAGGAATCCTGCTGCAGTAAACGTGTTTACGTGAGATCAGGAGGAACTACCCCAAATCACAAGGTTAGTTCGTGGCAAAGTAGATTGCTGGAGGCCAGTAACTTAAGAACCTTAACTAGAACTTTTCCATATATTACTGTGTGACTTGGAACGAGGCTTCGTATTTTTCCCATCTGTAATAAAAGAAGAATGTTGATTTGCGGAATCAGTGGAAGGTGCTACCCCTAGAACATTTTCTAAGAACATTTATAAATATGTGCAATGCCTTGGGAACTAACATAACTTGGAATGTGTGTGCCCTGAGGTTACTGGGACAAGATTTCTTTCCAATCTCATACACACACATTGGTCATTTTTGGCAAAAGAACATTTCTGGTCTAAACAGTGCAGGCTCCATTCTGACTGCTTTGGGAGAGCAGTTTTTATTATTTCACATCCCCATGATGGCTCTTCTTGTCAGTACATTCCGGTCTCCTGTATGGCAAAATACTGTGCCAATTTCCATTAGGTATACACAGCAGATTATCAGAAGATGGAAGGGAAAAAGGCTTTTGTATTCTAGAAAATTAAAGATGAGGAGATGAAGGCAGGACTGGGTGTGGTGACTCGTGCCTGTAATCACAGCACTTTGGGAGGTTGAGGCAGGTGGACTGCTTGAGTCCAGGAGTTTAAGACCAGCCTGGGCAACATGGCGAAACCCTGTTTCTACCAAAAATACAAACAAATAAACAAACAAAATCAGCTGAGTGTGTGGTGGCTTGCATCTGTAGTCCCAGCTGCTTGGGAGGCTGAGGTGGGAGAATCACCTGAGCCTGGGAAGTCTAGGCTGGAGCGAGTCGTGATTGTACCACAGCACTCCAGCCTGAGCCGCAGAGCGAGACCCCATTTCAAAGAAAAAAGCAACACCGTTGTGAACCATTTGTTTTTTTAACACTTTATAAAATCTCAGCCTCATGATAGCCATATAAGGTCAAACGACCTTCTATTTGCCCAGATTGGGGAATGGAGATTTGGAGAGGCTAGGTAACATAAATAAGGTCCAATGCTAGGCAGGGCGGAACTGGGTTTGGACCCCAGTCTCTACTGATTTTGAGGATAGGAAAAGTCTTTCCTTTGAGCTGGGTGCCAATTCATCCCAAGTCAGTTTTAAAATTCCTGAAAAGTAATTTGAAAAGCTCCTCATAGCTTCGATTACTTGTCAAATAGCCAAAATCACCTCCTCTCTTCCTTCATGTTTGACATTTATAAAGAAGGGGGTAAAAGGCAGCAACTAAAACTATTTTTTTAATTGTTTTTGTTTGTTTGTGTGTGCAATCCCTAGGTAGATGCCCCACGCGGGCCAAAATTATAATCGCCAATGAGTTTATGGTGTGTTTTGAGTACGTTACCACGTAGAGTAAGCCACAACACCATGAAGCAGGTCCTGTTATTTCCGTGCCTGTTTTCTTGATGTGCACAGAGGTTAGGGAACTGCCAGGGTCACCCAGCTGGTGGGTAGCTGAGCCGGGACTCAAAGCCACAGTCGCTCAGCCACAATGCAGAGTGCCTCTAAGATACTCGTCTGCTGAGATGTTCGTCTAGTAAATGTCTCTGGTGAGATTAGGGTTAAACGAAGCAGGGTGTTGCATGCAAATGTCGTGTTCCTGTGGAGCCTTTGAAAACTCCTAGTTGACTCAAAGTTCTCTCGAGTCTGAACCCTCAAATCTTTTGGGGGAGAGCCTGTAAACAAAACTCCTGTCCTCACTGTCTACTTATTAGTCTTCAGTACTACAATACCCCATTAAAAACAAAACAACGACTAGTCTCTAGCCAAACATTATGTCAGAGAAGGCTGCCCGAAATGCTTCTCATGTGCCAGAAGTCTTTATCTTGATCAGCCTAAAAGTGGGCTGAAGCCTCGTGTTCTAGGGCAGGATATGAGGACCCTCTGGTTGGCGTCTTGCCCTCCACTGACTGCCAGGGTTCGTTCAGCTCATCAAGCATCTGGCCTGCCTGGCCTTGTGGCCTCTTCCTTCCTCCCTGCTGTGTGTCCTCTGAAAGCACCCTGCCTGGTGGGAATGGCTGCCATCCCTGTACTTCTCGGGAAGCCTCTCGTGGTACTGGGAGGCCTCACTTCAGTGGGTGCATCTCGTTCCCTTGGGGAGCCCACTGTTGCTAAGAGGGGCTGGCTACCAAAAAGCCTGACCTGGGGAACCTCCGCCTCTCTGCTGCTTCACGGGTGTGATCTTGAACAAGTCACTTAAATGTTTCTAAGCGTCAGGATTTTTTTCCTTCCTGGATTCATAGATGTATAGAACTAAAAGACCTTAGGTGGTTAGCTAATCCAGTCTCCTCACTGGCTCTACAATGAGGGTAATGATACCTTCCCCCAATTACCACTGAGTTATTGGGAGAAGCAAATGGGAATTTATTAGAACACATTTTTCCAAACTGTAAAGTTCAAATATAGTCTGTTTTGAGTATTCTTGGATGTGACTGACACTTGTTTGAGGATGGCTTTTGCCCTGTTAGGAAGATGAGGGAGTATAGTTGGGAAAGGATTATAATTCAAGGGGAATATGTTCCCTCCAGGCATAGGCCGGTGTTCCTCAGCGGCTGCTCCTGTAGACATTTCAGGATAATTACTTGTGAGACTGCCCTGTGGATTATGAGAGGTTTAGCGACATCTCAGATCTTCACCCAATAGTTGCCAGTGGCACCTCCTCCCCACCTGTGACAACCAAAAATGTCCCTGACATTGGCAGATACCCCTGGGGAGTGAAATCATCCCCAGTTGAGAACCACTGTTGAGGGTTCTTCCTCTCAGAATTTCCTGAGGCCTGTGTGGTCTGGAACTGGAGAGTTATCAAAAGATGGAATAGGGCTTACAGGGTTGAGAAGCTGTATTTTCATACGGGAAGGGGCTGGAAGGTCAGGCACCTTCGTGCTGCTAAATTCATGCGTTTCCACCTGGCAGCAGGTGACTTGGTTGCCTGCATAGTCCAGTCATCCATCCATTCACCTGTTCATGATATTATTATAGAACACCTGCTATTGTCAAGGCACTGTGTTGGATCCTATAGTGGGTTGTTAATATGAAAGACTCGAAGACCCTGCCATGCAGATTAGTCCCAGGCAGCTTAGAGAGGAGCCTCCTGCAGGAAGTGAACACTCAGCCACTGCTGCAGGACTGACAGACAGATGGCCACATGCTGGTGGGCTCTGGTTCCTTTCCTCTACACCACCCCCCGAGGGCTCTCTCTTTTCTCCATTTAATATTACATTTTTATTTCATGTTGAAGAGCAGATGTTAAAGGCAATGTTCTAAGGGCCCAGGAGAATATTCTCATATTCTTCCCTTTTTATATGCAAACTGGTTAAGTCCATGGCCAAATGGCATTTAAAAAGTCTCTGTGACATTTAACCCTTCAAGGAATCCACCAGAGTTTTTCCCCTTCATCCCTGGCTTTGAAACCCAGAAAGTCCTTTCTGACATAGAAAGAATTAAGATTCCACCCCCACCCCCACCCCACACATGGCCTTGTGCAGCTGCTTGCCCAGGAATTTACTTCTCAACATCAGTTTGGGTGGGGTTCTTAGATTCCATGCATCCTGAAGGACTAAAGGAAATGTTTAAAAAATAAACTCAAAATATTTCCTGCCTTAGAAGCGGTATTCTTTGGTGCTTAAGTGCGTTTTTGTGGCTGAGGATTTGTGTTTTTGCATTTCTGTGAAGCTGGAGTTAGCACAGTGTAGCACGTGGGTGGGAAGCTGTCCATCAAGAGGAACCATCAAGCATGGAGAATCTTTAGGATGATTTCAAAGCATTTCTGCAGAAAGGTTCTGCCTGTATTATCTATGCCCAGACAGTCTTGTATCAGAAAACAGGAGTCTTCGACCTGCGGAAGGCCAGAGACCATCTTCCTCTGTGGCCTGTGCTGTTTCATCACCATTTATTCACTGACTTCCTCTCAGTGTGTTCGACTCTGGGCAAGTTTTAGGGACACATTAGGAGACAAGACAGATGCACCCCCTGCTGCAAGATCAATCCGAAAGTCAGGAAATGAATGAAGCCATTTAGCCACTGATAACTGTGGTGAAGAAAATAAAGCAAGGCGATACGACAGAGAGAGTGCCGGGGAGTTTGGGGGTCAGGAGAGACCTCCCTGGAAGTGGTCATCTCATGGGAGGCCGCTCGGGACCAGCGTCCCCAGCACAGGGAAAGGACAGTTCAGAGGCCCGGACAGGATTAGCATCAATTCCGTGCTCTTTACTTGAGCGTAGGGGGACATTCCCCAGTTGTGCTGACAAACTTTTTTTTCCGGCTTGGCCTGGCTTTCTACCAGGTGGTGATGATTTCGTTTTCTCTCTGTGTTTCTTGCTTCTGGCTTGAGCTCAGCTCCTGCATGGGCTGACTGGTCAGCCAGGTTATTCCAGATGAACACCTTGTTTTTCCCAAGTCTCCTCTGCTGGAAAGTTACTCGATTTTATTTCATGTTCTCTTTCTCTGTATTCAGGGATTACCAGCAACAACAATATTGTGAAAGTAGATGGGTCAACATTTTTGTGATTTCCAGGTTGAAAGCCCGCATCAGGGTCCGTGGTGGTGAGCAACAGCATCCAAATGTGGTTACCTTAGGTAGAACAGAACAGAGCAGCCAGCCTGGAAGGCTGGAGAGCCAGACTCGGGGCAACCTTGGCAGGAGCAGATGCTGTAACTGGTCAGTGAGAGCATTTCCGGGGCTACTGCAAGATGCTGATGCTGCAGCCAGTGGACACTGAAGGTGCCAACAGCCCTGCTGCCTCTGTTGCCGAAGAGGACACTCTAGGCTGTCCCTGCAGTCGGCGTGCAGACTTGTTACACACGGGTCACACCCATGTAGCAGCAAAGGCTCGTGTGGGCAGGTACCGGCTTCGGCAGCTTCTGTATGAAGAGCCGGGCTCTGCTTCCCACCAAGACTCCCTGGGCCCGGGATATCCCCAAACCTAGGGAAGGATTTCAGAGCCTGGAAAACCAATAAAATAAATGACCATTACGGGGTTTGTGATTTTCGAGCAAACCCAAGGGATAAAGGACCCCACACAGTGGGAACTTCTTCTCTGTTTAGAATGATTATTTGGGGCAAAGAAAGTGCTATTGCAAGGTGGGACCAGTAAGGGGTATTGGGAGAGTGGGGGTGACCTGGCTCGGCTGGACGTGAGAAGGAAGTTAGGGGAACCCTTCAGAGATACATTGGAGCCAACCTGCAAAAGCCATGCTGAATGTTTATTGAATGTTTGGCCTTGATTTTTTAAGTAAAAGGGTTGTCACTGAACATTTTGAGGTAGAAAATCACCCAGGAAGAATATGGCTTTAGAAAATTAATTTGATAGGACAGAGGAATGAGTTCAGTGTTTGCTACTGTAACCCCCGTGGGAATTGAGGCTCTGGGCAAGGCCGAGGAGGGATACTGTGAGAGGCCTTCTAATTCCCGGGAGGAGGGGAGCAGAGAATTGAGAGAGGTGCCGCAGCGGTGGGAGCCCCAGGTTTTCCATTTGGGGTGACCGGGAGAAGGTGGCATCGTCAAGGGCAGGAGGACTCGACAATGGGGGTGGGAAAAGAGTGGTTTGCTTGAGATGGTTCTGCAGCAAGCCGGGCTCCAGACGGTGAATTTAGGAGTCAGAAAATCATGGTTCTATAACATTAGAATGTAGAGATGGTCTACTCTCATGCCCTCATTTAATTTTAAAGATAATATAAAATTTATTAGTTTGTGCAGTAGACGTACAAAGAAAAA
Organism: Rhinopithecus roxellana; assembly: GCF_007565055.1. Classification (NCBI taxonomy): domain Eukaryota; kingdom Metazoa; phylum Chordata; class Mammalia; order Primates; family Cercopithecidae; genus Rhinopithecus; species Rhinopithecus roxellana. The sequence continues at coordinate 17,263,005 of NC_044552.1, forward strand.
AAGCAAAAATGGGCCGTAATCTGTTTTCCAAATAATCCCTCTTGATTAAAAAAAAAAAAAAAAAAAAAACACCATAAATTGGCATAGTGCATGCACAGGACTAGAGCGTCAGATGGTGTAGGCAAGCTCAGAGAGAAATGCGGAAGCCCTCCTCCAGGACCCCGCCGTCGCCGAGGTGAGCATGGTGAGAAGGGAGTGTGCTTGCACACAGCTGCACCTTTCCTGTTTTTCGTACCTTTTCAAGATATATTAAGTTAAAATGCATGAGATTGTCTTCCTCACAGTCCCAAACATCTTGGGCATCTTAGTAGCATTTCATTTCATGGCACCTAACTTGGAGTCTGGATAGCGGCCAGTGGCCACAGTGTCCGCTGTGCAGGACCGTCTCCTTGCACTGGCCCCTGCCTTCTCTCCACCTCTCTCCCACTTCCCCCCAGTAGAGACAGGACCCTTTCTCCAGGCTGACTGTTCTGCTGTCCCCTACCTGTCTGCCCGCTCCTCTTGGGCTGCAGTTCCCCCGAGTGTCAGTGTCCCCAGGAAGCCCTCTGCCACCCCAGAGTGGTCAGGTCACCTCCACTTTCCCTGTGTGAGCTGCTCCATGAGGGCAGGGCCCTGTCTCTCAGTCACACCTGTACCCCGAGTGCCCAGCGTTGTGCCTGAGTAACTTGATCCACGGCGATATGTTCTCTGACTTTGGGCAGATAAACATGCTTACGGTCTAGAAACGTTCTGATCTAGAAAATCACCCAGTGATTGTAACTGGAGAGATATGGAGCCATTTGCAGTCACTGCTGTAAAAAAAAGTGTTTCTGACACTTGCTTAAGCCAGCAAGGAGGACTCCATTCAAGACTATTGCAACAGGGGAGGACTCGACTCCAGTATGGCAGGGACAAGGGTGGATGGAAAGCTAAGGGTAGGGTGAGGGAGTGGGTGGAATACCACTCGGGAACTGGATTAGACCTCGGGTTGGAGGAAGAGGAGCTTGGTGGGGTCTTAGGGGATACACTTAGCAGGTCTCTGCTCGCATTGGACTCAGTCGGCCAATACCGGGCCTTCTTGAGAAAAGGACTCAGGAACCTGGCTAAAGTTTGGTCAAGGAGGGGTCATTGCACTGCCAGCCAAAAGAGCCACGTGGCAATGATGCTCGTTAGTATCTACCACCACATCCTGAAAAAGACAAGAGAGACCCTTGGGAATGAGAGACTATACACAGCAAAGCTCTGTGCAGCCAAGCGTTGCCAGAGAACATCAGCAGGATCCACATCCAGGGCAAACTTGCATTGTTCCTGTGTTTCAAAATAGGAATGATAAAGTATAGTCTCCACCCTTCCTCCCAGGAGAATTGTAAAGACTGATTATGCTTCCAGAAAGACCTGTCAGGTGTTTCAGCTCACTGGCAGTGGGTGCTGGCGTTGTCCTCTGAGACGTCATCTCACATGGTGCTGGTTACGGAGCTAACCCGACCTGCCTCCATCGGTGACTTCAGTCACGGACATAACTGAGCTCCGTCCCATGGGGCACTCTCCAAGCTAATTTTGCATCCTTACCACTCTGGGTATTGAGTCAGCCAGGGCGATCGCACAGCCCTGTGCCCGGGTCACTGCTGGCTTTTGCCTGTTGTCCTGGAGTGATGATTAGCAGAGCCTGTTTTCATTCTTGGACTGTCCCAGTTTGGTTGATACATTGCGTGGCCCCTTGGCTAGTTGTCCCTCTGCAGAGAGACTAACTCTGGGCCTAGCACTGCTGCCCTGATGTGAGCCACGATAGATCCCCTGCAATGACTAGACATGAGCCAGCAGTTTTTAGCGAGGCAGCCGGTGGTCAGGAAGATTCTTGAAGAAATCGGCAAGCATGAAGAACCGTACTACAGGCTCTTTCGACTTTCTCAGTGGGAGTGAAGAAAGATAGGGGAGCTGCGGGGATGGGAGTGGCAGATAGGAGGGTGAGGCTGGGACATCCAGGGATCTGTGGTGAAGTGTCACCAAAACCGCTGGTTGTATGTGCTTGGAGATCATGGTGAGTGATACAGTGAGCGTATTTTAATGAATGGTACTGTGTCCTTATTTAAATTTCAGAGTGTCCATGCAAAGTGCTGGCAAGACAAGAATTTGCTTCCTATTTCGCAAATCATGGGTGTGAAAGAAACCACCCCCAGTTCTCGTTGCTGATCTGCTAAATCGTTCCGTATGGGGGCCGGAGGTGGAGAGGAGGGCTTGCCCAGAAATCTGTTTCTAACAGAGTCTGGAGTTCGGATGGGGAGTTTGGTTTGAGAACCACTGCCTTGGACATTTTGCGACAAAGATGTGTTCTTATTAACTTGCATATATTTGCAGGTTGGATCATTTATTTAATTATTTAACAACCCCTTGTTGACTGTCCTCCTGGCCTGGGGCTCGGGAGGCAGCAGTGAGCGACAGGATTTGTTTGCTGCCCAAGGAGTTTTCCTCGACAGAAAGATGGGCCTTCACCTGGTCAAGCCCTCGCAACAGCATCGCCACCCAGGGGACACAGAGGGACACAGAGGGCTACCAGCACTGAGTCGGGGGCCCTCGCGACAGCATCGCCACCCAGGGGACACAGAGGGACACAGAGGGCTACCGGCACTGAGTCGGGGGCCGAGTCGGGGGCCAGCCCTGGACTCAGGGCTCAGGACAGGCCAAGGGTGAGGTGGGCGGGAGTGTAACCGCCTGCAGCGGGCACCATGTGTGCAGCAGGCACCGTGTGTGCAGTGGCCTCATGCAGCAGAGCGCAGGGCTGTGGGGCCGCCAGGGCTGCGGGGCCAGGGTGGGCAGGCGGGGCAGGGGACTTGGACCCTCAGAATGCCCACCAGCACTGCAGGGCTGCAAATGAGGATAATGGGGTCAAAGCCGGGCCCTCAACCCAGCGAGGCGATGGCACCACCTGCAGCCTTCCACAGGCCGCTGGGGGTGCTGGGTCACCCGCGTGTCTGTCAGGGAGGGGCTGTACTGGGGAAGCGCCTGGCCTTTGCAGGGATCCTGCTGCTGGATGAGGCCCCCTTCTACAACGCCATCCACTTAGAGTCTGCCAGGCTCATGTCTGTGTCTCTTTCTCCTAGATCCTGCCCGGCCTGTACATCGGCAACTTCAAAGGTGAGTTCTTGCTTTTTTATTGTTGTGGTAAAATACACATAACATACAATGTGTCTTGACCATTTTAAAGTGTGTAGGTCAATGGCTTTAAGTAATTTGCATTGCTGTGCAACCATCACCAACTTTCTTCTGCAGGACATTTCCCGTTCCCAACCTGAAACTGTGTCCCTGTTAAACACTAACTCCCCATTCCTCTCCTCCCAGCCCCGGGCAACCACCATTCTGCTTTCTGCCTCTAAGAATCTGACGACTCTCAGAACCTCCTCCTAGTGGAATCATACAGTATTTGTGCTTTCGAGACTGGCTTATTTTACTGAGCCCAGTGTCACAGTTCGTCCATGTTGTAGCATGTGTCAGAATGGCCTTCCTTCTTAAAGCCGAATAATAGTCCATTGTGTGCATAGGCCTCATTTTGCTTCCATTTATTTGTTCGTGGACATTTGGGCTGTTTCCACCAAAAGTGAGTTCACTTTTTAAAAGATCAGCTTTAGACTTCTCATGTGTGAGACTGACAGGCAAAGTGTAGACTCAGTCTGCAGTCTGTTCTGGGAGTGGCCGTCACTTGCACCCAAGCCCCTTGCTGGGTGCACCCCAACCCCTTGACCGTCCCCTGATGGAGTGGTGTGAGGCTGTGAGGCTCCAGCTCTGCCTTGGGTGCTCCTTTTAACTCTCCACACCCGTTGGGACGTTATCATCAAAAGACGGTGGACAACAGGCACATTCAGCAATCACGTGACTTGCTTATACCCTTTGACCACTTTCATTTTTTAGTTACTGTTGAGAAATTTTCAGAAGCCTGTTCTTTTTAAGTCACCCGGGAAACAAGAGTGACGATTTCATTTCTGGCAGATTCTTCTCATCTGGTGCTGCTTCTCTTCTCACACATTTCCTGCAACTTGTTCAGTGCTGATTGATTTACTGTCAGCTATTGACTCTGTTTTCACTCAGCTCTAGGGCACGGTGGTCACTGGGCTTGTTGGCTTCCAGGGAGGGGCCAAGTCCGCCTGCCAGGTGACATTCAGAGTTTGTGTAAGTGAATCACTGAGAGGAGGTGGGAAGATAGAGATGAGGGCCCTTAATAGGATGGGAGGGGCTTGGGAAGCTTGCAGACAAGGCCTCACCGTGTTAGGTCAGGCAGAGCCACACCGTGTCATCAGCAGCTCATGCTCCTCCCATCTCTCACAAGCCGGAACACGGCCACTCCTGCTGGCTTTCTGGATGCTGCTGAAATTTCCGAGTTCAGATTCAAATTGATTGTACAAATAATCTTTGTTATTTCTCTGTGCTCTGTATAATGTTTATCTCCACACACCTCCCGCCCCTTTTCCCGCCAGCTCACTAATTGGCCTCAAAGAGAATTAAGCACAGAGAGCTGACAGCTGCTAATTGTACAACATGTTAAAAATAGTACTGGACTTGCTAAATTAGTAAGCTTTGTAGTTCTGAAAAGCAGCAAACCCTTTGTGGTGGGTAGGCCAGGGTACATTAATGTAGCGAATGTCAGAGTTATTTAGTGAGGTATTAACTATTTTCATGGGGAAAGGGAGTATCTTTGAGAACAGAGTTTAGGATAAGTTCTTAGAAGTAGAATTGCTAGATGAAAGGTTTGAAATTAAAAATTTTAATAAATATGAACCAAATTCAATACTTCTGACAATAATATGTGAGAGTTTTAGCCTTAATCATGAAAGGTTACCTTTTTTGGAAGGACAGCTTTAAGAAAATATTTAAATTTCTTTTCATACTACAAGCTACACCTGTTTTCTAAATATTCCGTGACATAGGACTCCTTCCAGGTTCCTGGGTCTCGTGCTTTGTGGTTTAGTCTCTGAGACTGTTGTAGACAGCCCATCTCCTCTCCTTGTTCTTCGGGTCGATGCTGTGTTACTACCTTGAGTTATTCTGATATTGGTATGAGGTTGTGTTTTATTCACTCGTTAGCCAAATATTTATTAAATGCTTTCCAGGTACGAGGCTTATGTAAAAGAAGGGAATGAGAGTACAGTGAATTGGCAAGTGGGGCTAGAAGGAGAGGAAGTGTTTTTTCCCCATTGTGCTGTGAATTCACTTGTTCATTGCACAAGCTTGTCGGGAGCACACAATGTGCTGGGAGTTGGATGTGGACCAGCGTCCCTGTCCTCAGGCTGTCAGAGTCCAACAGCAGGTGCAGAACAGTGTGTGTCCTCAGACGGGTTATACACCTGGGGGTGTAGACTGGGAAGATGGCATCTGCCTCACAGGGCTGTAGCGGGGCTGACCCAGACGATGGGCGATGCCCTCGGTGGGCTCAGTGCCCAATACCTGGTGCCCTGAGAAATAAACACCCACACACTCACTGCTGCTGCCATGGGGCCCGATGGATGCCAGGTCTGCAGTAGGCAGCTGGGTGGCATTAGCTGGCGAGGGTGGAAACCCAGTGTAGAATGTGGCCTCTTTCTTTTTTCCTGGGCGGCGAATCCAGCTGTCATATGTGCTCTCGCCTGGCATCTCATATAGTCATTTATCTTGCTCTTAAAATCACAAGTAATACGTTCCTCTTGTAACACAAGAACCAGTAAAGTGGAAAGGAATGTGGACAGTCACTCCCTTCTTCTGTCCCTTCTTCCTCCCCTCCCTTCTTCTGTCCCTTCTCCTTCCTCCCCTCCCTTCTCTTCCCCTTCCCATTTCCTCTCTTCCCGCCCCACTTCCCTCCTTTTTCTCTCCCTCCCTTCCTTCTCTTCTTCCCTCCTTCCTTTCAGTGGGATCCCTCACGTGTCACTCTGCAGCCCTTAAAAAAAAAAAAAAAAGCTTTGTAATGAATCAACAAATGGTTTTGCAGGACCTGGTGATTTTTTCTCCTGGAGAAGACCCACAAACAAACCCAGCTCTGGAGCCCGGTCTTTGGGTCTTCGACGCTTTGGTGAGAGCCTCTCTGTTGAGGCTCCAGGATGCAGCAGGCAGCCTCGCCCACACGCCAGGAGGGAAGGCAGGGAGTGGAAGCCAGAGGGAGCAGCCCCTCCCTGGGCCAGAGGGTGGGTCCGTGGCTTCCTTACAACTGTGTGCCAGCAACAGTGGATGTCAGCTGCCAGAGGAAGCCCTCGTTGTTTGAAGATGTCCACAGAATTCTAGAAAAGAGGGAGCACTCTTAGGTACTGTGTGTATGCGGGTGGTGCACATTGAGACCATGTTCGCGGTCTAGAGCTTGTGTTTTGTGTCTGCCAGTGAGACAGACAGTCCTGGTGGGTACCCAGTTGTTTGGACAGGGCCAGCCTGGTCAGAGGTAGTCTGCTGTCAGCTTGCTGAGACAACATAACCATGCTTGAGAGGTCAGCATATGTCCATCCAGACTTATTTTTTTCCACATGAATTCTAACTGGTAACCTTCCTGTTAGTTTTATGAGTTACTAGCCTGTTGCATTTGTGATTGGCAGTTGGGGAGGGGCCCACTGGCACCAGGCCAAAGTCCATTCCCTCTGGGGCTCAGTGTTAGGGTGCACATGACCTTGTGGGATTCTTGCTAAAGTGCACGTTCTGATCAAGTAGACCTGGGGTGGAGTCAGCTCCAGGTGATGCTGTGCTGCCGGTTGGAGGACCCCATGCTGAGCACCAGCGTGCTAAGTTCTGACCCTGTAGGTCTGTGCTCAGGAGCAGCGTGTTGGAAATATACAAGCTTGTGTCTGTGCACCTGAGGAAGCTCCACCCTGGGCCTTACAGCTGGATTCCCAGCTCGTGACTTCGCTGCTCATTGGCCTTCCAGGACAATCAATAATGTGAAGTCCGTAAGAAATAAAGTTCCAGTGTCATCACCCGGCAGGTTTCATTAAGCATTTTATGCACTCAAGTAAGTTGGCAGAGCCTGTGCCTCATGGGAAGGGATGCATCAGCAGACATGGTGCGAGCGTGCAGTGAGGAAAAGGAGAAGCGCTGGCCCTGGAGTGCTTCCCTTTGCTTTGGAGTCCAGCAGTCCGTTGGCCGTTGTGTGATATCGAGTGGTCTTCTGTATTCAGAAATGTATACTTTTTTTTTCCCCAGGCCACTTTAAAAAGATTCACTCTGTATTATAAAGGCATTTTACTGGGTGAAGAGAATGTTCTAAAGTTATGATTTGTGACAGTTACGCAGCCTTGTGAATGTATGAAACCACTGAATCATGGACTTGATCAGGGTGCATATTATGGTGTGTGAATTATATCTCAATAAAGCTGCTGTGAAAGGAGCAAAGTAGATTGAAACAAATATGGATTGTTAAAATTCAAACGCCAGGTGGAATGGGTGTCTGGAGGAGCCAGGTGGGAGGGTAAGATGACCTGGCCCCGTCAGGCTGCCCCACGTCTGCTGGGTCCCTGTCCCACCTCCTGCGGGTTCAGGGAGCGCCGAAGCCCCGGCTTTGTCTGTTTCACTGCTTGTCTAAAATGTCCATACTGGTGGCGATTGGAAAATCCCATTTTGGTGTGAATGTGAGGACTGGCTGCCTGTGTCTTCCAAAACGATTCTAGCTTCTGCCTAATTAATTCTAAGCTAGCCCTGCTGGTACTCCAACTTGTGAGGGGTGGGGGGTTGGCAGTGAGTCCGCATGTGCTGTGTAGATGGCTCCCATCCATAGCAGGTGGCTTCGAGGTAACGATTTAGCTCAAGCGGGAGTGAGAGGAGACTGCCCTTACGGGATGGATGCCTTTCTGAGCCTGATAAAGGGCTCGTGTTCCTCATATAAAAAGGGTTTTTCTTTCTCACTTTGGGTCAAAAGATGAGCTGGTCAGACATAAACTTAGGCAAAATACTTGAAAGCGATAGCCCTGAACCTGAAGCTGGAGAATTTGAATCTGGGAAAGCAGCAGCCTGGAATGTGACGCCTGAGAAGTTGGAGCAATGAAAAGAGTCTTAAAATGAAACTGGTATTTTAATATGAGTTAAATTTTTTTCCTGACATTGCTGAATGTTTAGAACAACGTTTCTTGATTTCTGCATCATCATCAAGGCTTGTTAGAAATGGAGATTCCTCAGCCCCGGGGTGGATCAGGAACTAAGCTTGCACTCTGGCCTCCACCTTTCTAACTGAGCCTCTTGGTAGTTCACAGGGTGTTAAACTTTAGAGCCACTCATGTAGAACACACACACACACACACACACACGCAAGCGATAAAGAAGGAAAAAAACCACTTGTAATTCCGTCTCTGAGCTGGGGCTGCCTTTGGACCAGTCCCGCCACGCTCCCTGCTGTGGGAGGGAGCATGTCTCTGTGCTTTTATACGTTGGGTCTGTGTCATATTTATGGTTCGCATTATACCCCGAGCATTTTCCCATGCTGTGAAATAGTCTCCAGAACCATGATAATTAAACGTTTGCCTTTCTTTGTTGTTGCTGTTTTGTTTTGTTTGAGGTGGATTCTCACTCTGTTGCCCAGGCTGGTGTTCAGTGGGACGATCTCAGCTCACGGCAACCTCCGCCTCCTGGGTTCAAGCGATCCTCCTACTTCACCTCCCTAGTAGTGGGGATTACAGGTGCACACCACCACGCCCAGATAAATTTTGTAATTTTAGTAGAGACCTGATTTCGCCATGTTGGCCAGGCTGGTCTCACACTCCTGACCTCAGGTGATCCGCCTGTCTCGGCCTCCCAAAGTTCAAGGATTACAGGTGTGAGTCACCACACCCGGCCTAAACATTTGCCTTTCAATCCCTTTCTCCTGTATCATTTTGAAAAGCTTGGCCAGGCTGGGATGGGGGTGCAGAGAAGTGGACCTCCTCATTTCCTGCTGGCCCCCCGTTTTGTAGATTAGTAGAAGGGTTCCAATTCAGGGGATCACACCATTCGGTCTTCTTTTTGCAGATAGGAATATTGGAAGGGGATATCATTTTGTTATCTTCTTAGGTTCGTATGGAGATAATTTAATAGCCAACTGATAGCTGATAGACAGTTCTGTTTGGAATTTCCAGAAAGAGTTTCATTTTCTAATTGTGCTTTAAAGTGAATATAGATCATGTAAACCACAGGCCTGTCTGAATCCAGAACCGTCCATGCTTTTGACATCTGGGGAAAGAAGTAATGCACAGAGTTAGTGGTTCTTTTGTATTTAGCTTTTTAAGAATTCTAATCATTAAGAGGTCATTGAATTTAAAAAATATATTTTAAATATCCCTAATATTATGTGTCTCATGCAAAAAGACTGACCTAAGGTCATCTCTTACAAATGCTGACTACAAAATGGTCTCGTAAATTTAGCTTCCTGATGATGTAATCCATCATGATTACAACGTTGATTAATCTAAGTGCACTTCAAGTGCTGGATTAACACTGTTTTTGCCTAAAAGGAAGAAGCTGAGGCAAAATTAATACAGAGAGTTTATTTGGGCCAAGCTTGAGGACTGTAGCCTGAAACACACTTTCAAGTTGCCTTGGGGAGTGCTCTGGAAAATAAAATAGAGGCTCAAGTTTTTAAAGAAAAAAAGATGAATCAGGAGAGTGGTGATTACAGAAAATTGTTCAGCAGGAATTCTCATTGGTTTATAGAAGTAACACTGGTTCATGACTGGCTGTACAGTATTGAACTGTGATGTGTGGCATCTTATGACTCCTTGGCATCAGTCTAGGGACCACATAGCAGATGGTTCGAGGTAGCCATTTAGCCAAGCGGCAGTGAGAGGAGGCTGCCGTTATATTCCAGAGGCCTTTCTGCGTCTGATCATTTCAAGGGACTCTTGTTCCTCATAGAAAGTTTTTTTCTTTGCCACTCTGGGTCAAAAGATGAGACAGTCAGAAATAAAGTTAGACAAAATATATGAAAGCAGTAGCCCGAAATTCCCTACATGTATGGTCAGTTACGAAGTTTCAGGAAAGAAATATGTAAGTCATTTTGTGGGGTTTTTGTTTTTTTTTTTTTTTTTCTGGCTAGACTTTAGGAGTAATTAACTTGCAAAGATATCAAAATGTCCATCCCCTTTCTTCTCTGACAGATGCCAGGGATGCGGAACAGTTGAGCAAGAACAAGGTGACACATATTCTGTCTGTCCACGATAGTGCCAGGCCTATGCTGGAGGTAAGAGGGCACCGGGGGGCGTGTGTGGGCGTCTTCATTTGTATTCCGTGGGAGTGCATATGACGTTCATGAAGGCAGCCACGTTCTCTCCGTGCGAACGTGCTCCTGTGGTCTCTGGCGGTGCTCCCGTTGTGCTCAGGCCGTAGTTATGTCAGCGCGCTCTCTGTGGCGTGGCACAAGGGTGTGTGCTTTTTCTGATCACACTCCTGCTGCGTTGCCACTTTGGCTTTCTTGGCTAAATGCCTAGGAATAAGCTGATGCTGCATTTCCCGCTGGACCTTAAGGACATTTAAAGCCCATTTCATTCCTTTCAGAGTCATCTCTGGTTTTAAAATCCAAAACACTTCAGCCTGCTCATTTCCTGATTTTGTCCCAGTTACGCTCAAATAGCCACCATTGGCATCCAGGGGTAAAAGAAAACAGAAGGTCAATTGTGCCTGGAGGTTTCCCAGGGCCGCTCTAACCTGGAGACTTTCATGTAGAAGCTGTTGTGTGTCAGGTTTTCAGGGTAAACAGGGTGTGTCTGCTTGTGCACTAATTCCAAAAACATCTTTAAATTTACCCTAATGGACGGTTTGAGCTGTTGGCTAGAGGTAAAATCTGTTTATGTTTATTGGCCTTGACAGAGCCCAAGTTACCTCCTTTTAGAAAATAATGCTGTGTGGTTGCGATGTGTGTGTTTTTCTATTTTAGGGTGGGGTGTTGGAAAGGGAGGGGTGACTTGTTCTGAAAGAAAGAATCCTGGTTCAGGCTGTTTTCATTTAAATTTATATTAGGCAAGAGTAGGTAATGTTTTTTAATTGTATCTGTTCTCTTTAGCCATAAGGGCTGCCAGATTTTAGTTAGTATAAAGCAAGCTAAAACTGGTGAGAATGTAGAATAACAAATGATTCTACTAAACATTGTAGTACCAGAGATTCATAGCTGGTGAACAAACCTCAATTAATTTCTCCAGATCGCCGAGCTCCTACTTCCTTGTATTGTTTACTCATAAATTTTTTGGTAAGGTGCCATAATTTGTGTTCCAGCATGATTTTATTGGAAATAACAACAACAACAAACATTTTTTGGAGCCTAACAGTTCCTTTGAAAATAGCCACTCCATTTTTTCATCTGTCAACAATAGTTTGTATTTAAAATACAGCCAAGCTATGGCCAAGATGGCAAGTTAAACTGCAAACTGGTCATGATTGACTTCCTCTTAAATCACAAGATGAGGCCTGAGGTTTCCTTTATTTTAATAAATTGCAGAGATGCCCTCTCCACCCTCAGCCCCAGGCCTGCCTCCTGCTTTATACTCCATTTAATGGAACACACTGTCGTGTGTGCACATGACCCTTCAATCTGCTCCCATTGTGACCTCTGTGTAAACAGGAGATCTGCCAGTGTTAGAAATCAGAGCTGCAGCCCTTGTCACTCGGGAAGCCACAGGCTAGCGAGTGAAGCAGGTGGGGTTGTAACTCAGGTATAAAGAGCGCACTGATTGTGTAAAACCTCAGAGCTGTGGGCACACTGTGTTCCCAGCACAGCACACTACAGATGCTTTTTTATTCCCTCTGTAGCTCAGTCTATAAGGACAAATTCTGCCGTTAAAAAGAGAGAGAAGTCTGCCCTTTTTCTTCACTGGGATGGCTTTTACTTGGAGACATCCTGTTGTAGTCTCTGGGTGCTATTATCATCTTAGCTTCATAATAAGTACTTCCTTGTGATTTTATATTTATTAAGTGTTATACCACTGTTTTGTAGCATAGTGTAGTTTCGTATTGCCCCTCTTAGCATTTTATTAATCTTTAAGTTCACAAGTAATGCATGATCTATTCTTATTTTAAAAATTAAAACAACAGCCTCTGATTGCACAGTGGGGAAAAGTGAGGCACCAAAGTTATTGAATTGGTGGTGCCCACATTAAGTTACACTCTTAGAAGTTTCAAATCTTTGTTTAGCTGTCTGCGTGGGGCATAAAGGCAGTCTTCTGTCTTGAGTTTCAAATCCAGATCCAGAAGCTGTGTCCTCACGCAGCCTGAGATGAGTCAGGGAAATGATGTGTTTGCAGCCTGATCCTGGGAGAGAAACGGGGCAGGGATGAAGGTGAGCGGGGAGACTGTGCAGGGTCAAGCAAATGCAGTGCGCTGACCCCCCGGTTGGTGAGAGCCCCGAAGTGAGGGTGAAGGGATAAGTGGTAGGCGAGGAGAGAGCTGGGTCTCCTCTCTTTTCTGAGATCTTCAAAACCACACGTATTTATTGAATGGCCGCTGGCTTCTCTGGGCAGCCCCGGGCTGGGGCTTGGTAGGAAGTGGGAGGGTAGCTCCTGTCTGAAATGGAAGGGTTTTGGTCTTACTACGTCCATGCCGGTGTCCCACGAGCCCTGCTGCTGTGAAGCCGTGTGCTGGGCACTACGCTGTGGATACTTCTGTGGGTCATTTCCGACGAACATCTCAGTGCGTTTAAAGCTCTGGGGTTCTTAGCATCCATTACAAAGGGCTTTTTTCTCAAAGAGTTTCTACTCTAGTTCTACCTTTATTGTGATGGAGACTACGTGAGAGAGGGTATTCATATTGTTGGATGTGGTCATGCAAGTTGAGAAAACTTAGCACACTTTATTCCCCTCTGGAAGGTTCGTGGTCGTGTAGTCAGAATAAAGGCTTGAGAGCCCTGTTGTGCAGACATACATCAGCCTTTGTGAGCCAGGAAACATTGTATGTGCTTGCTTATGTGATGCGCCTCCTACTGAGACCCCCATGAAATATTTCCTGTGAAATCCAGGGGATCCAAATAAGGAGGCCCCCATGGGAGCCTCCGGGGTGAGCACTGGTCTGGAGGGTTGCTTGTGCAGCAGCTGGGCCGAGGCACCTGGGTGGGAGGGGAGGGTACCACTCTGGGCTTGTTGCTGGCTGAGGCTGCCTTTGTACAGACTGCTGCCTTTCAATCCTGGTTTACTTGGTTTGTTGTGAGAACCTGCCATAGGCAGAATGGAAGGTTGTACAGTTTTTGAGCCTGTTCCATCCTCTCTGGAGGTAATGATCTGTAACCTGTCACAACTCCCGACCAACGACTGTGCTATGAAATGTACCTGCTACGAGAGATCTGATGAAGAAAGTTTTAGTCCTTATGCACTTACTGAGTTTACTTAGGAAGGAACTGAGGAACTTGTGCCTTGGTTGCTTTTGGTTGGATTAGATCGGACTTCATTATTTGGGTAATTTGTTGGGGGTTGGGGTTTCCCAAAATAGCATTCACAGCATCTTGTACTCTTCCTACAGCCTGGCTGGAAAAATAACATGGAAGGTCTGTTCTCAGGCCTTCAGAGTGGCTGTGCCTTGCCTGTGGTCAGGCAGCGGCTGGATGGTCTCTGATGCGTCTTGGGTGGATGAGACAAGGTGTGTTTATCCACTGGACCATGAGGGATGAGGTGGTCAGCCAAGGGAAAAAGGCCTGTGTCTCCACTTACTACCTCTTCAGAAGAGTGGCTGAGGAGTAGACCTTCCAGAACGGAGATCTTAGAAACGTCATAGAAAACTGGGGACTTCTAGGCTTTCTAGTCCGCCCTAAAGTCACATCTGAGATTCTGAGCAGCTCTGGCCCATTTCTGTGCCCCACCGCTGTCTGTCTGAGACAGAAGTCCCAGCTAAGCAGGGTCTAGAGATGAGCAAGCCCAGCTCCGTTGCTGGGTGGACAGAAACCTGGACGACGGGAGACGTGAACGGGCTTGCCTGGGATTCATTCCCACGGCCGTCTGGGTCGCCTGATGGAAGCCGGGACTCCTCGTTCAGACCAGGGCTTCCCAGCATGCCTCGCTGCCCCCGTTCCCTCCTGGCACCACTGATGTTTCCGATATCCTTAGTGGTATTGATAGATCTTACCAGATCACCTTGGAAAAAGGTTGTGCGATTTGTGCTTGTACTAGCAACGGATGAAAGTGCCTTCCCCCCACGCCATCACCAGCGCAGAGCTTTGCTCTTCTTTACTTCTAATTAGCAAGATTTTTTTTTTTTTTTTTTTTTTTTGAGACGGAGTCTCGCTCTGTCGCCCAGGCTGGAGTGCAGTGGCCGGATCTCAGCTCACTGCAAGCTCCGCCTCCCGGGTTTACGCCATTATCCTGCCTCAGCCTCCCGAGTAGCTGGGACTACAGGCGCCAGCCACCTCGCCTGGCTAGTTTTTTGTATTTTTAGTAGAGACGGGGTTTCACCGGGTTAGCCAGGATGGTCTCGATCTCCTGACCTCGTGATCCGCCCGTCTCGGCCTCCCAAAGTGCTGGGATTACAGGCTTGAGCCACCGCGCCCGGCCCATTAGCAAGATTTTTGCTGTTATTTGCTGCAAATACCCTCTTCACACATCCCGTCCCTTTCCAGATAGTTCTTCCCTTTGAAGATAAAGGGTTACTGATTTATTCATTTCTTGAGCTCCTACCACGTTCCAGGCCTTGGGACGGGTACTGTGGGTGACAGAAATGAGTTCATCCCAAGATCTTCCCTGGCAGAGCCTTTAGTGTTTGCACAAGATATGCATTGTAGATGCTTTATAAACATTAATGACCATGAGAGAAGAGCTGTAGCTTGGAGCAGGAACAGAGCCTGTGGAAGCCCAGAGAATGAGGTCCCTCTTCTGCCGTTGAATCTGGAGACATTTGACTGGGCCTGTGGCGATGCCTAGGAATTCAGAAAATGTGATCCCTGGTACTCCGGCTGGTGGGCAGTGACAGGACATGACTTCCTCTGAGAACTCGGAGTCCAGCAAGGTGGATGGTGTTATTTTGGTGCCTCTATGGCTTACCCAGGCTGCCTGGGTGACGTCTCACATCATCTGTCAGCAAGTGGCAGGGCCAGGGCTGGAACCGAGGCCTTCTCACTCCAGAGGCAAGGGTTTTGCAGCCCTTCAGGAGTACACTTTTGGTATCAAAACTTTGGAGCACATGATGCTGGTAAAATGGCGGAAAATGATTGCCGCATATATTAATTTCAATAGAAAGTAAGCCCAGACCTGTTTAAGAGGAAAAAACAAAATCCTCCTTCACCTGTGTCCATGTTCGGACTTTGTCAGGGAGTTGCTTGTGTCTGCTCAGAAGTCTTTCCTTTTTCATGGGGCTGGGTGGGGGCAGCGTCTTCAGCGTCTGCTGATGGCTCCAGGTTTGAGGGTTGGTGAAAACTCCGGTTGCAAAGACAGTGATTTTTCAAATCAGAAACCCGATATTGTTTGTAGTTGCTGAGAAAATAATATTGAGCAATGAAAGGTTTCTCCCTTCCCCTGAAAAAAAGAAACAGAACTCTTTCTAATGTAAAAATTTCATGTTTCATTTTTCATTTTGTGTATTTAACCAGAGCACCTGCAGGAAACAAAACTATTTCTCACTATTAACAAAAAAAAGTTCTAAGAAATATTATCATGCCTTCACTAGGCTTCTAACATGGAGAACCTTACCTTTTTAAAAATAACACATATCGTAAGATGATAGTGTAGGATCAGGTAGAGAAAAAATGATTTATACTCATCTATGAAGACCAGGGTATTGTTTGTGTACCAGGTAGCTTTTATGAGCTGGAGTTCAGCTTGGATATTTTCTGTTTTCAGTGTGAACCATTTATGGTATTTTTAAAAGAATGGGATGTTTTCATATGCAGACATTTATTCTTGGTGATTCTATTTATGTTTCTTTTAACACTGAAGACATTTTTTGAAGTGTTGGTGCCAGGACTTCAATTGTGTTAGTTTGTGGTTGGCTTCTGCCTCTGGTTGTTATCTGTATGCCTGTACTTCTGTCTTTATTTACCTGCTTACTGATGAGCAAACTCCCCAAGGTGAGATTCCCAGTCCGCTGGGATGGCCCCATCCTCTTTCCGTGGGTTACGACGGCTCCTGGAGGGACCCTGGTTTCCTGCCACATGTTCCTCTTGCTGATCCACCCCATTCCTCTTGAACAGAAGTTTTGTTGGCTCCCCAAATGTAAAGCAAGCCAGAAGCAAGATGATAAAGGGTGTTTAAAGCTGAAGAAGGCATGTGTGTATTCTCTTTCCTCTCTTCCCACCCTCTCTTGCCCACATGAATTCTCCCTCCCTCCGAGCTCAGCCCCAGCTCTCCTTCCTCCAAAAGGGACACCGTCAGGGTCCTCCGAACTCAGGACTTCTGCCCCGTTTCTGTAATATCTTCAGTTGGGTCGTGAGTTATGTGTGCACTGTCACTACTTCTGTAGGGTATTAAGCATCCATTTAACCTGTGCTTGATGACGGAAGTGTTCATGGCCCACATCGGGCTCCTGGGCCGGCCTGCAAGCCCACACAGGCAGCCGCCGTGCTGGAGTTTCTCTGGTCCTTAGAGCACTCAGCGTGGATCCAGCACACAGGGGCCCCTCTGCAGACGTCTGCTAATGAGAGGCGAGATATGCACCTTTTTAGCCCCATTCCAAAGTGAGAAATCACGTCTTGTCGTGTCTTTGGTCACTTGTGGCTCGTTAGGGTATGAAAGTAGAGTTGGGTCAAGAATGATTTCTTTATCACAAGCAATTTGTGAAGCCAGAGGATCGGTTAGTCCAATGCAGCCTGGCTTCTCTGGGCTGTCTGTGTAGTTCCTCCTTTCTCTGGTAAGCAGTGGTGCCTGTGGATGTCCTGCTCTACAGAGCTGCTGTGGCCTCTGGTTCGGAATGATCCTTTCCTAAGTTACTAACAACCAATAATCCCCTGCACAGCTCCTGTGACTTTCTCACTGATCTCTAGAGAGCTACCTTTGGTTGGCATTAAAAGGTTCACTCTGCAAGGAGGACCATGCATCCACGACACAGACAGTGACAGTCAGTTAAAGGTGGCTTTGCCGTGGTCAAGCCCCATGCCAGGGTGGGGACACAGCTTGTGGAAACGCTGTCACAGACTTTGCAAAGCTTATCATCATTAGGAAAAGCTGAGAGGACATTCAGGGCACAGGGACTTATGTTCTGGTTGTCAAGAGAGAACCTCATTGCCTGTGGCTCTCCTCCAGCAGCCACTGAGGCTGCCATGCAGGCCGTCACCTCCAGCCCCACCTTTCACCAGGTGACCACAGCAGGTCTCAGCTCTCAGGACCCCAAGGCCTTTCCTGTCCAGAACTGCAAGTCACAGAAGCTGTGGGTTGCACTTCTCCAGGCACAAGGAGGATAACGCCCCAAAGCCACACATCTCACACACACAGATGAGTGCAGACGTTCAGGTGTGCAGCCATTCATGGCAGCCCTGTTTGTAATGGCAACAGATTGGAGCCAACCCCCATATTCGGCAGGAGGGGAGTGGTCAGTGATGGTTCATCCATTTTCAGGAATACTTGGCAGCAATTCAACAAGAAAAGGAAGACGTCTGTGTGTTCACAGGGTTAAGTCCACTGTTAAGAAAAAGAAGCAAGTTATAGGATGATACCCATAATATAACCACATCTGTGTAAAATTTAAAGTCAATGGCGTATTTCTGTATTACATTTATATGCATGATGATGCACAGATAAGGGTTGGAAAGGACCATGCCAGACTCCTCAAACTGGTTATTTCCTAGAGAACTAGAATGGAAAGGGAGGGAGGGATGGATGGTTCCCACTTTTTCCTCTATTTAAAAAAGAAAAAAATTCTTGAATTTATTTGTCACAGTAAGATCATGTCCAAGTATCCATTTGAGTGAAGAGAGGGAGAGAGAGAAGGGAAGGGCGTCTGTGGGCCATGCTCTGTGTGTCTGGTAGTGATAGGTAGATTTCATTTGAATGTTCAGGCCTGACTGGAAGGCAGTCTGTGTTTGGCTACATCCTGCTGTCCATGGCCAGTTGGTCCAGAGCAAGTATGTCATCCACTTCATATCAGTCATCTTAATCTTCAAAGGGAGAAGACGGCCCAAGACACTTCTTTAATGGTCTAGACTTTATTTCCTGTGTGCTCTATTTCTACCTGATTGATTGGACACAAAATGAATCTCTGCCCCTTTTCAGGACTCACAGATCCCCGGGGGACACAGCTCGAAGCGCTGGGCAAGCTTTCCTATTCACGTTGGCCATGGTTTCCAGCGTGGGTGAATTCAGCTATCTCACCGAAAACACTGTGGGTGTCAAGTTGCTAGAAAGGTCCAGGTCTTTTGAAAACCAGTTGCTGTTTGACCTGGAATGGTTTTCAGATTGACAGTTGTTTCCAGCACACCTCAGCTGTTTTCACCTCTCTAGGAAAACCTCTTTGAAGCCGCCCAGAATCAGTGGTACTTGCTGTACCAAAAGCTACAGCAGCTTTCATGTGTTGAGGCAAATTTGTTTGAAGCCAACCCCAGATTTAAATAGATATGACTCAAATAGAAATGATTATAGCAGGGATCGAAAACTGTCTAGTAATCGCTCTTTCTTGAAGCAAGCTGCATCTAGGTTTCTTGTGTGGCAGTCAGGTGTGTGAGAGCGGCCCCTCCGCCTGCTGGTCCTGCTGCCACAGACTCACTTGCAAATGGAGCCCTAGAACCCCTGCATGGCTGGACTCAGAGGGCTTGAGATCTTCCGGTACTTAACTGAGTCTAGGGAGGAAACGGTTTTTTAAATTTCTAAATCAAAGAGCTCTTTTGGCCTGGCTTCCTAGAGGTACCCCGTCCTTCAGCTGGGGAACCGTCTCTCTCGGGCTCATACTCACTGACCAGCCTCTCCCTACAGCTGAAGACTTTTGCAGAACACTCTTTCTAGATTTTGCCTTCGTGTTAAGTCCCGGTGTCAACATTTCCTCCTGACTGCTCTGCTTGAGCAATCACCTGGCACAGGTGTGTGGAGGACGGCGTTCTTGGAGTGGGTTTCCTGGTTTGCATCTCACCCTGTCCACTGTGGGGAATGTGTGAGGGGCAGGATCTGCCAGGATCTCCAAACCCAGATTCTGGGAGAAGCGTGTAGCACGTGGGCTCCTCCATGTTTCGACTGAGTGTAGTGTGCATAGACGCCACTGCAGCCAGGTTGCCTTTGGGTGCCAAAGTGCCTATCATAGATGGCACAGGCTCTGCCAGTCCACGCACGGGCTGCATGGCCACGGGCTGGGAGATTTGGGGAAGCCTTTGTCACGAGAGGGGTGTTGAGGCAGCCTCGCAGGACTACTGTGGTTTGACTCAGTGGGGAGGGCAGGTGAGGGGCATGTCTTCCGTAGGTTCAGTGCTTCAGGGCAGGTCGGGGACGGGGAGGGGAGCCCCGCCTGGCGATAGTGGTGACAGTGGCCAGCACGGCTGAGGGTGGTGCTGTAGGTTCAGTGCTTCAGGGCAGGTCGGGGACGGGAGGGGAGCCCCGCCTGGCGATAGTGGTGACAGTGGCCAGCACGGCTGAGGGTGGTGCTGTAGGTTCAGTGCTTCAGGGCAGGTCAGGGACGGGAGGGGAGCCCCGCCTGGCGATAGTGGTGACAGTGGCCAGCACGGCTGAGGGTGGTGCTGTCTTCAGTTCTCCTTCCGGCTGCCTTGGAAGTTGTTAACCCTTCAGACTCAGCAAACGTTTATTGAGCGCCTACCTCATAGCAGGGACTGGGAATAAAATACAGAGAGAAGCGGAGCGCGTCCCAGCAGTAAGGAGAGACAGGCGTGTAAATCCTGAAACATGCATACCAGAGGCGAGGGCCCTGGGAACCCAGGAGAGGCAGCTGACACTGCAGGGCAGACAGCAAGGCTCCGACAAAGGTGAAAATTTGGTCCTAAATGATAACAGAGGTTTGCTAGGCAGTGATGGAGATGACAGTTGAGTTGGAGGTGGGATTCTGGGTAGAGAAAAAGCAGTACGTGCAGAGGCACAGCGCACACTGAGGGATGGGGCATGCAAGGAGAAGGTGTGTCCTGGCACTCTTGAGAGCTCACCAGCTTGGCCAGACTGGAAAAGCAGGCTCAGAGCAGATTAGCAAAGACATTGTTTGTTAAGCTGTGGGATCTGAACTTCGTCTTGCAGTAAGCAGAGACCCAGCAAAGATTCATGAATAAAGCCAGGTGACACATTCAGATTTCTTTTGCAGGATGTTGCCTCGAGGATGGAGTGGAGTGAGGGAGGTGGGTACCCCAGAGACCCTCGAAAGCTCTTGAAGTAATCCTCGTTAGCAGTGATGAAGGTCTGAACTGGGATGCTGGGGACTGGATTTTTTTTAAAAGTGAAAGGATCAGATTTGATCTGAAAATCTTCCATAAAGTGACATAACAAGGTTGAAAATGAAAGAAGGGTAAAGATTCTCTGGCAAGAATCAAGCAAAAGGAAGATGGCATAGCGATAGTTTTCATGAGATAAAATGGAATTGAAAGCAAAAGAAAAATTAATAATAATTAGGGTAAAGAGGGAAACTACATAAATAAAGGAACAATCCATTAAGAAGTTACAACAGCCAGAAACTCAGGCACCTCATCAGACATCTTCAGAAGACAGACAGAAAGTCATTTCTCAGGCTGGGGAGTCAGGGACGCCTGAGAGTACAGCCAGTGAGGCCGTAAGTACCCACAGCTCTGCCACCCAGGGATGTGAGTGCTCCAGGAAGCAGAGCCAGGTGGAAGAAAGGGACCAAGCTCAGCCATGGGTGGGATGTTCGTGTGATATTCATCAGTGGATAGAAATACAGGTCCAGGGCTCAGGAGAGAGGTCTAGGCTGGACTTGAAGATTTGAGCATCACAGTGTCACAGTGTATGCACGTAGGAAGCTAAGCCCTCGCTCTTGAATAAAACCGTGCAAGAAAATGCTAGGACAGCATGACCGGGGATTGACGGTGGGGCCATCCTCCAGCGTCTTGCTTTTATGTGGTGGTATGTGATGGACTTCACAGCCTGTGAACACATGACCTTGTGAGACACACACATCTTTGTTACTCCTGTAACCCGCCGTGTGGGTTCTACTTAGTCTCAGCTCTTTTGAGTACAGTCCTCGGGGTCCCCTGCAGGGTGCCTCGGGGCACTGTGGCCCCGATGTAGAGTTTGTGTTTTGCTTCCCCCAAGCTGAGATGCTGCAGCGTCTCATTCACAGACCCCAATCCGAGACGACCCTCGTGTTTGGCTGTTTTAGGTGCTGTGGACACTGGAAAGGGGAGGCTCAGTGACATGAATAGTAAGTCTGGGATGCTTTCAGAGGAGATGCAATTCCATAAGGAGTTTGAAAGAGAAGACAGGCTCAGTTTGGTGGAAACAACCGAGGGGAATGTCCATGGAGAGCATCCGCGGAGGGAAAGGGTGCGTCTGGTTCTGGGTCAGGACAGCACTGTGTGTGTGGCTGGCAGAAAGCCTGAGCTTCGTGGCGGTGGTGGTGATGGAAGAGGACACCTACTCCAGGGAGATTCCGTGGGTTGTGGCTGCTTGGTGGGGAGGGCCTTCGAGTCTGCAGTCCGAAGTGTAAATGGGAAGTTAAAGGGGGTTGGCTAAGACCCAGCGCCGGGTTGAAGGGCTCTCTGAGCACCACTGTTGTTTTTAGCCATAGGAAAATATGCCCTAGTTTACCAAAGACTGGTTTAAGCAAATCTGCTGTTTTCAGGTGCCCTGAATAATCACTGCCTGCCAGGCAATGCAGGTGGACCTTGCGTCTGCCCACACCTGCAAGGGAAGTGATCCAGCCTTATTTTAAAACTCTGAGAGTGAAGCAATAGCACCTAGCTAGTTTCATCACCTTATTACAGGCTGTGAACAAGCGCTGTCCATGCTTTTAAAAATGTGTTCCCCTCGGTGTGGCCAGACTACCTGGGGTGTTTTAAAGACGTGTGTGTGTGTGTGTGCGTGCGTGCGCGCGCACACACATGTGTACGTGTGTTGGGGTGGACAGTACCAAACCCTAGGTTTGAACTGAAGTATTATTTCTCTCCTTTCAGTTATCACCACAACTACTGCCGGCGTCAGGTTTCAGCATTCATCACTGGGCAGGGGCATCACCTGCTAGCTCTGGCCTTCGGTTCCCGTGGGAAAGCGAATGAAATGCATGGTAAAGGTTCTGGGCATGGGACAGAGTAGGTGCCTCCGAAATCTGAGTTACAGCCTCTTTCTCTTGAGGTCCAACTTTTCGTTCTCAGATTTTTCCCCGGCTAGTGGAGGTTAATCCCTGGCTCCTTCCGTGAGCGGTGCAGCCACTGTGAGTGCAAGGAGAGGACACGGGGGAAGTGGCTCGTAGGGCGTCCCTTTGCCATCTTAGGATGGCTGCAAAGGCACAGACTTCGCTGTCAGTTTGTAACTCTGGGCTGAACAGAGCAGAGCTCAGACCTTGGCTTGAGACTCCTACTCTTGGAAATTATTCCTAAGCAGAGTAGTTCAAGGATCATTTCAGCTGTACTGACCTGGGAGGAGGCAGAGCCTAGCCAGGGTAGAATAGGTACAAATGAAATATATCTAGCTGATGAAGTACCTCGTTCCGGGAGATCAGCCCCGCAGCACCCGAATGGAAAGCAGTTCGAAATCTCTTCTGAATGCTTGTCAGTGAGAGTAGATCTAGGCTGCAGTTAAATTGCATTATGGAATCTCATAGCTAGCAAAGGAGGGTAACGTTTCCAGGTGTGTTTGGTTTTTGCTTTCTGGTTTTTAAAACTATCCTTTAAGCTGAGGTTTCTGACGAACCCTCTGTAGCTGCCCCTACATCGGCAGTGGGCTTGCCACCGCACGGCTGCCCCAGTGAGTGTCCTCTGGCCTCCTTGGTGGCCGGGGCACTCTCTTCCACGTGCTTCCACATGTGGGCTCTGACCGAGGTGACCTAGGGCCTCCTTCTGTGCCGTGGTGCAAGAGGATGCAGCTGTCAAAAAAAATTGCCCATCAGACTGGTAGCAATGGCAGGCATGGAGAGGGTGGAGGGCTTGGAGAAGCACTGCCCCTTCCTGGGGAGGCCAGGGAGCAGTGACCTGCTGGTCCTTAAGCAGAGCAAGGAAGACGCCCTCCCACCCACACCTGCTGCGTGAACATCAGGCAGTGAGTGCTGCAGAGCGCAGGAATGCAGCTCGTCTCTCAGATTCACTCACTCCATAACAGAGGGGTGTCCCTCCCAGTGTGGAGGAGAAACAGAAGAGCTGCTGTTCTCACTTCTCTCCACTCTCCCAACCCGTGGACATTCTTTCTGCCCTGAGCTCCCGTGGCCCTCACCACGTCCAACCTTTGCACGTCTTGAGCCTCAGCCCTGCCCGTGCAGAACTGGCCAGCCCTGGAGGGCAGCACCCTGCTCTGGGCCAGCGTTTGCCTCTTTTTCGAAACAGCTTCTAGAGTGTGATCCCAGAGGGAGGACGTGGTGTTCAGCCGGAGGATTCGTCTGTGCTGTTCAAAAAGGATTTCCTAGATGCTGCACATCGTGTCCAAGCCTGAAGACAAGCAGCAGTCTGCAAAGCCCGTAACCCATCTGCAGCTGATGGACTCAGTCCATCACCAGCGAGGGGCTCCGAGAGCTCACTGGCTTAGCCAACTGCAAAGCAGGCACAGTGTTCCCAGCAGTGCTCTGTGCCTCCCTGAGGAGGGAGCTGTGTTTAAGGCAGGCTGCTGCGTCCTGCCGGGAGGGAGAGGCTGGCTCGGGAGGTCGGTACAGGAGACAGCTTGAAGAGCAGTGTGGCCCTCTCCCTGCTGGTGCCTGGAGAGTCGTCTGCCCTGGGCTTCTGCATCCTGGCGTGTGCAGTGCTGTATCTGCTGGTAACTATGCAGATGGGATTGCCCTTGAGGGAGAGTCGCTGGCGACAGTCCTGTCAGCTACCGTTTATTGAACACCCACTGTGTTCTGGCACTGCACTCAGTATTTTTCACATGTCACATTGACTTTCCTTGTGTCAAGTCCTGTGTTCAAGGGAAATCCTTCTGTCCCTCTCTGCCTTAAGGGAGAACTGAGCTGAACTGCCAGTTAAGAATGTTGCAGTTCTAAGAAGGTAGTGTGCTGTAGCAGATGTCATTTAAATGTCGAAGACAAATGGGACGTGCAAAACAAGCTGCCAGCCATGAGAGTGACTCGTGCAATGGGACTGTCTAGACCAGGGCTTGGCACGCTTTGTCTGTCAAGGCCCAGGTAGTATCTGGGGCTTTGGGGACTTCAGCTGCAGCTACTCTACCCTCCACCATGAGGTGAGGAGCCACAGACAGTAACGTAAATCGGCGGGCACAACTGTGCCCCCGTGAACATGGGCCCTAGTTCACCCACCCTGAGCTTTGCTGTTGGGCAGCAGGAGAATTACTGAGAGGAAACAAAGAGCTTCCGGGAGCCCAGCCAGGTCTGAAGCTTGGGGCTGGGTAGCCCCCAGTTTAATGCAGCCCCCAAAATGCCCAGCATCTTTGCCTTGTCTTTGCCTGTCGTGGTTTTCCGTGTGGGAGAGCGTGCTCACCACTCTCCCTAGAGGCCGCAGCAGAGCCCCACTCACAGGATGGAGGAGAGCGAAGGTGGAGGCGCGGGCCTGACAGTGCCCTGGACTGGTCGGCCTGCGCTGGACGGTGACTCCAGGGCTGCCTGCAGGTGCCGTGGCCAGCCTGGGAACAGTGCTGTCGGGGCACATTGGGTTGGTGGCCACATGTTTACAATTCTGAAACGGCTTGTCCCTCCTCATGCATTCCTTTCTTCACTTGGAACCGTCTGCAGGAGAGAGGTGCCAGGAGACTGATGGGTGATGACCACAGCCCTGGGCATTCGAGGAATCCGGGGGTCTAGGGAGAGAGACTGGCCCTTCACACAGTGCCAGTCCCTGCCAGGGCCATGCGCCGTGTGCTGCTGGTGCTGTGGGGTGCCCAGCATGGGGCTGAAGTCTGCTAAGGGGGGCCCGAGGAGGTGAGGGAAGCCTCCACAGAGAGCCTGGTGGGTATGTCAGGGAGGTTTTACCGAGAAGAGCCACACAGAAAGCCTATTCCAGAGAGAGAAGACCACAGGGACTTGGCAGGATGGCCGGGGGCAGGAGAGCACAGAACAGTTGGGAGACTAATGGCAGCCAGGGTTGCTGGCGTTCGGGGAGGCAGGGGCGATAGAGGGAGATGTAATGAATGGGAGGTCAGGAAGGGGTTGTGGACAGATGTTGAAGCACTGTGAAGATGGGTCTTCTCTACTTTGCAGAGAGAGCCACTGAATATTTTTCAGCAGCTGAGATGTGTGATCAGGTAATGTTTGTAAAAGATAAATTTTTCCCTAATGATACATACAGAGAATGCTCCTAGAATATCTACTGCTGATTTCTAAGCAGCAGCTTTCACTCATGGCAAGTTTTTGATACGGGTTGTTCAGGATTCACCTTCATTAAGTAATACCACGGAATGCCAGTGACTGCTGAGGCTGGCCCAGTTTTCATGAGTCACAGTTCTGTACATCAGCAAGTCCTCCAGCTGAACCGAAAGCACCTGATAGGACTTTCAGTGGTGAGATGGAGCTAGAGTGAATCTCCCTCGCCGCCTTCCCATAACCCAGCCCGTACTGGCTGGAGGAAATCCAGCATTCTGACTGTGCCCACTTTAGCCCTGCACTGAAATATCTTGAACAAAAATAAGCTTTTGAGTGCTCATCTGTTGATCTGACAAGTCAAATGTATGTCGGTTTTTGACTAACCTGAAAGAAGTCACAGGTGTTGGAGGGTTCATTTGCATGTTGTCTCACAGAATCAAACCAGAGGCTAAATCTTGTCTCTCCACTCTGACCTCCTCCTCCCGCCCCGCCCCATCAGTACCACAGAGTTCTTGGAAGTTGTTATTTGTAGTACTGTTTCCTAAATTTAGCGGGTGCAGGAAGAATCAGTGGCAAATGAGTGCTTTAAGAAAATACATCTTCAGTTTAGAACCCAGACTTAAAACATGAGTAATGCAGCCTAACTAAAGGAGCATATTTATCTGCCATGGCAGCTTTCTACAGTAATTTATTTGGGACTTTTGCTGTGATGCAAACAAAAAAGAGAGGAGAGGTCTTGTCTGCTGGACCTTGCCTGTTTTATTTTTTTGTGTTGACTTCCAGTACTTAGTGCATAGGCGTATGTAAGTTTTTCCAGGTGTAGTCTTCCTTGGGATGGGATTTCCAATTCTGCTTTTTCCCTTTAACCTTACATAATTTCTGCAAATGTTATGGGCTATGTGAACGTCATACCTGGAGGAGAAATAATCAAAATGCATGTATCCCAGGCACCGAGTTGGGCTTCCACACATGTAAGTGAGCATTTTCATGTGCTTTCTGTGGAATAAGGACACCTTGCAAAGAGGAGACAGCTCATCCCACCTGCAGTGTGCATCAAAAAGCAGTTTCAAGTTCGTGACTGCCGTCTCCTGGGTCTACGAGTGTGGCCAGACTGTTTTCACAGTTTGCTTGCAGTCAGGTTTGTACGACAGTGTAGTAGTCAGATTCATAGAGGTATAAAGGAGAAAGGTGGTTGTCGGGCTACGAGGAATGACGAGTTATTACTTGACAGGTGCAGGGTTTTACTTTAGGAAAATGAAAAAGTCCTGGAGATGGGTGGTGGTGATGGTTGCACAACAGTGTGAATGTACCTAAGGCCACTGAACTCTACACCTTAAATGGTTACGATGGTAAATCTTTTTTTTTTTTTTTTTTTTGAGACAGTCTCACTGTGTCCCAGGCTGTAGTGCAGTGGTGCGATCTCAGCTCACTGCAACCTCCGCCTCCGGGTTCAAGCGATTGATTCTCCTGCCTCAGCTTCCTGAGTAGCTGGGATTACAGGTGCGTGCCACCACGCCTGGCTAATTTTTGTATTTTTTAGTAGAGACGGGGTGTTACCATGTTGGCCAGGCTGGTCTCAAACTCCTGACCTCGTGATCCACCTGCCTTGGCCTCCCAAAGTGCTGGGTTTGCAGGCACGAGCCTCCACAGTGCCCAGCCTACGATGATAAATCTTACGTGCATTTTACCACAAAACAGTGTAGAGAGAGCTTGTCTCCAGTGAGAGAGTCCTGCTGTGTTTCTCATACCACAAAACAGTGTAGAGAGAGCTTGTCTCCAGTGAGAGAGTCCTGCTGTGTTTCTCATACCACAAAACAGTGTAGAGAGAGCCTGTCTCCAGTGAGAGAGTCCTGCTGTGTTTCTCATACCACAAAACAGTGTAGAGAGAGCTTGTCTCCAGTGAGAGAGTCCTGCTGTGTTTCTCATACCACAAAACAGTGTAGAGAGAGCCTGTCTCCAGTGAGAGAGTCCTGCTGTGTTTCTCATACCACAAAACAGTGTAGAGAGAGCCTGTCTCCAGTGAGAGAGTCCTGCTGTGTTTCTCATACCACAAAACAGTGTAGAGAGAGCCTGTCTCCAGTGAGAGAGTCCTGCTGTGTTTCTCATACCACAAAACAGTGTAGAGAGAGCCTGTCTCCAGTGAGAGAGTCCTGCTGTGTTTCTCATACCACAAAACAGTGTAGAGAGAGCCTGTCTCCAGTGAGAGAGTCCTGCTGTGTTTCTCATACCACAAAACAGTGTAGAGAGAGCCTGTCTCCAGTGAGAGAGTCCTGCTGTGTTTCTCATACCACAAAACAGTGTAGAGAGAGCCTGTCTCCAGTGAGAGAGTCCTGCTGTGTTTCTCATACCACAAAACAGTGTAGAGAGAGCCTGTCTCCAGTGAGAGAGTCCTGCTGTGTTTCTCATACCACAAAACAGTGTAGAGAGAGCCTGTCTCCAGTGAGAGAGTCCTGCTGTGTTTCTCATACCACAAAACAGTGTAGAGAGAGCTTGTCTCCAGTGAGAGAGTCCTGCTGTGTTTCTCATACCACACAACAGTGTAGAGAGAGCTTGTCTCCAGTGAGAGAGTCCTGCTGTGTTTCTCATACCACAAAACAGTGTAGAGAGAGCCTGTCTCCAGTGAGAGAGTCCTGCTGTGTTTCTCATACCACAAAACAGTGTAGAGAGAGCCTGTCTCCAGTGAGAGAGTCCTGCTGTGTTTCTCATACCACAAAACAGTGTAGAGAGAGCTTGTCTCCAGTGAGAGAGTCCTGCTGTGTTTCTCATACCACACAACAGTGTAGAGAGAGCCTGTCTCCAGTGAGAGAGTCCTGCTGTGTTTCTCATACCACAAAACAGTGTAGAGAGAGCCTGTCTCCAGTGAGAGAGTCCTGCTGTGTTTCTCATACCACACAACAGTGTAGAGAGAGCCTGTCTCCAGTGAGAGAGTCCTGCTGTGTTTCTCATACCACACAACAGTGTAGAGAGAGCCTGTCTCCAGTGAGAGAGTCCTGCTGTGTTTCTCATACCACAAAACAGTGTAGAGAGAGCTTGTCTCCAGTGAGAGAGTCCTGCTGTGTTTCTCATACCACACAACAGTGTAGAGAGAGCTTGTCTCCAGTGAGAGAGTCCTGCTGTGTTTCTCATACCACACAACAGTGTAGAGAGAGCCTGTCTCCAGTGAGAGAGTCCTGCTGTGTTTCTCATACCACAAAACAGTGTAGAGAGAGCCTGTCTCCAGTGAGAGAGTCCTGCTGTGTTTCTCATACCACAAAACAGTGTAGAGAGAGCCTGTCTCCAGTGAGAGAGTCCTGCTGTGTTTCTCATACCACACAACAGTGTAGAGAGAGCTTGTCTCCAGTGAGAGAGTCCTGCTGTGTTTCTCATACCACAAAACAGTGTAGAGAGAGCCTGTCTCCAGTGAGAGAGTCCTGCTGTGTTTCTCATACCACAAAACAGTGTAGAGAGAGCCTGTCTCCAGTGAGAGAGTCCTGCTGTGTTTCTCATACCACAAAACAGTGTAGAGAGAGCCTGTCTCCAGTGAGAGAGTCCTGCTGTGTTTCTCATACCACAAAACAGTGTAGAGAGAGCCTGTCTCCAGTGAGAGAGTCCTGCTGTGTTTCTCATACCACACAACAGTGTAGAGAGAGCCTGTCTCCAGTGAGAGAGTCCTGCTGTGTTTCTCATACCACAAAACAGTGTAGAGAGAGCCTGTCTCCAGTGAGAGAGTCCTGCTGTGTTTCTCATACCACACAACAGTGTAGAGAGAGCCTGTCTCCAGTGAGAGAGTCCTGCTGTGTTTCTCATACCACAAAACAGTGTAGAGAGAGCCTGTCTCCAGTGAGAGAGTCCTGCTGTGTTTCTCATACCACAAAACAGTGTAGAGAGAGCCTGTCTCCAGTGAGAGAGTCCTGCTGTGTTTCTCATACCACAAAACAGTGTAGAGAGAGCCTGTCTCCAGTGAGAGAGTCCTGCTGTGTTTCTCATACCACAAAACAGTGTAGAGAGAGCCTGTCTCCAGTGAGAGAGTCCTGCTGTGTTTCTCATACCACACAACAGTGTAGAGAGAGCCTGTCTCCAGTGAGAGAGTCCTGCTGTGTTTCTCATACCACACAACAGTGTAGAGAGAGCCTGTCTCCAGTGAGAGAGTCCTGCTGTGTTTCTCATACCACAAAACAGTGTAGAGAGAGCTTGTCTCCAGTGAGAGAGTCCTGCTGTGTTTCTCATACCACAAAACAGTGTAGAGAGAGCCTGTCTCCAGTGAGAGAGTCCTGCTGTGTTTCTCATACCACAAAACAGTGTAGAGAGAGCCTGTCTCCAGTGAGAGAGTCCTGCTGTGTTTCTCATACCACACAACAGTGTAGAGAGAGCCTGTCTCCAGTGAGAGAGTCCTGCTGTGTTTCTCATACCACAAAACAGTGTAGAGAGAGCCTGTCTCCAGTGAGAGAGTCCTGCTGTGTTTCTCATACCACACAACAGTGTAGAGAGAGCCTGTCTCCAGTGAGAGAGTCCTGCTGTGTTTCTCATACCACACAACAGTGTAGAGAGAGCCTGTCTCCAGTGAGAGAGTCCTGCTGTGTTTCTCATACCACAAAACAGTGTAGAGAGAGCCTGTCTCCAGTGAGAGAGTCCTGCTGTGTTTCTCATACCACACAACAGTGTAGAGAGAGCCTGTCTCCAGTGAGAGAGTCCTGCTGTGTTTCTCATACCACAAAACAGTGTAGAGAGAGCCTGTCTCCAGTGAGAGAGTCCTGCTGTGTTTCTCATACCACACAACAGTGTAGAGAGAGCCTGTCTCCAGTGAGAGAGTCCTGCTGTGTTTCTCATACCACACAACAGTGTAGAGAGAGCCTGTCTCCAGTGAGAGAGTCCTGCTGTGTTTCTCATCATCGTGTTATGAGCTGTGACCTTGCTTCTGATCGGGGAGGAGTGGTTCAAATTTAAATTTGGCTTTTAATTCTGTTTTTTTTTCGGGGTCAGGCTTCTGGGAATGTGGTGAAAGTAGCTCTTGAGAGGTCACTGGCTGGTTTCACTCCGTTGTGAATTGTGGTGGAGGGTCCATGTGAATACAGTGTGTGCAGGGGCTGCCCAGGCCAGTGCAGCAGGGCACCCGACGCCTCCCTCACGGGACTCACGGTCAAATAACAGACACCATTGCCGGAGGAGGACCCCTCCTGGGCTCGCCCGTGCTGGCACGACTGCCGTACGGGCTGAGATGAGAAACCGGGGCTTCTAGTCGTGACGTGCTTATTAGCAGCCAAAATAACGTTTCTATTGCGTGATTTCCTGATCCTGGCCCTTAGAAACGTGCTCTCCTCCTCCTTGTGTTTTGAACAGGCCCCTGCAGGGATCCAGTTCTGTCCTGTGACTGGTTTCTGCTGGCTTTGCAGGAAGAGAGACGTGGCTTCTGAAGGGCTTATCTTCCTTGTGGAAAGTAGAATGTCAGCTGGTCCTTCAGAAGACTTGCCTTCTTACAGTGCCTCAGAAAGAGAAGAACAGTGAATGTTAGAAATCATACTTGAAACAAGCGAGAGTTTGATCTCTGTCTTTACCAGTCGTGAAATCAGAACCTTGGCCCTGCTTTTCAGGGACCTGCCTCCGTATCGTTTTAAGTGTAATCTTTAGTTTCAGGCCCAAAGAAAGGTAAAAACCTTACTTTTGGTGGTTACTATACTTGTTGAAACAGAAAACTGAGAAGTATTAGAGCCTTTGAGAAGATGGACTTAGCTCTAGGCGCTGGTTCCAGAAGAGCTGCTGGAATACTTTCTGAACTTTCTTCTCCTCCAAGTGACATCTGCTGTTTCTTTCAAAACCTAAACACAAAACCTCCACTAGAAAGCTTTCCTTAGCAGACCTCCCATCTCTCCTGCCTCTTGCCTGCATCTGCCTAATTTTGGCATCGCCTGGTTTTATACCAGTTGTTTTATACTAATGGTTTTATATGTGCTGTTTGGCGTTAGTAACATTCAGTGTACACGTGGGCCCCTCAACACGGATGGAGACTGTTTCTTCTTCCCCCCTTTCCCCTCTCTGGTGCTCACTTCATCATGTTAAAATGCCGTCATCAGCTGCTCTTTCTTTGTCCTCACCAAAATCATGATGGTCTTGAAGCGTACACAGAGCCCCTTTCTCCTAACGAGCTTGTTTTCTGTATTTCAGTGCACTCGAGATTGAAGCCCAGTAACTTGACATTTAATAGCCTCAAAAAACTTTATGTTAATTGGCTTCCCACCAGTCTGCTTTTTTGGAACATCATGGAAAGTGCTGAATTCTTATTTATTTAGTGAGAATTTTATTGCAACAGGAAGACAACCCATTTTATCTTGACTTTTTCAAATAGTAGCGGTAGCATGAAGGAGTGAATACCTTATAGGAAACCCTATACTAATGGAAACATTGCTGCTGTTTTTATTACTTACACATTTTTCAGATTGTTCTGGAATTTTTGCTTTTTTTAAACCTCCAAGTTTGTTATACTTTCCATAATTTATCTAAACATATCCTTTATTTCTATTTCTGTAAACTTCAAAACTGGAGAGTGGTCCTGTCTTTAGGACCTATGTGGTGAAACCATCGATTCCACATCACGTTAGAACATTTGCAGAACTTAACTTCTGTAGTTAAGCGGGCCCAGCTTTCTTGTGGCACTGGGGGACTCATGCTGCTTTCTGAATTAGTAATTAACTGTCGTGAATTGTGCACATGTGCAGGTATCTGAAGCTGGTTTAAGGCAACTCACATTCTGTAGTCTGTGGCTTGGAAGAGACTTTCGTGCTTTGTTAATAACTAAACCAAGATAAATAGGTGTTCCTGGGCGGCGAGCAGCTGGACCTTTTTGACAGTTTTGACTCCTTCCTGGACCGAGTTTGCATGTTCTTATTGTGGATCACGCCGACTGGCTGTCAGCCGCGTCCTGTTCCCGTGGCCAGGAGGGACGCTGGTGTCCCTCGAGCGTGTGTGGGTGGCTTGTCCTTTGCAGGGTGTGGGCCGAAGCCCAGCTCTCGCTTCATGGTTGCTAGGACAGAGGATGATGCTTTGCGGGGTGTTTTTCTTTCCTTACACTCATCTCGCAGTGTGGTCTTTGTGCGCATTGCACTCATCCTCCCGCTCATCGCTCCACGGACATTTCAGTGGGTGCCTGCGACGTGCCGGGCACCCGTGCAGGGAAGTTTGTTATCGTTGCTGTTGTTATTCCGTCTTCGACAGAATGTAATCTTGACTTAGGTTTTATATTTTTATCTGTCCTGCCTTAACCGCAGGGGGTCCCCACATTGTGGTTGGGAGCCATTTTGTTCCTCTGTAGAGGATCCACAGATGGGAAACTGCAGCTCCACACGCCCACCCCCGCACATGTGGGCAGGGCCAGCGTGGCCGAGAGCTGCCCCTCATCCTGGGTGGTTCCCAGATGGAGAGAGGGCCTTTGCCGTCCTCCTGTGGGTGGATTTGCCCACCTGACAAGGTGCTCCTGGCTCATGGGACCAACCTGATTTGGTCCTTTTATGCATCGGGTGCCACAAAGGGGAACACAGCGACACATGGAGACGGCCATGGGAAGCACAGCGCCGTCCAGTCCCATGGCTGGTACTTAGAGTGAATGCTCTCAGCCAGCACAGAGCTAGTCAGCAGACCCTCTGTCCATTCTCTTCCTGTCCTTCTTTTTGTTTTTCTTTCCTCTCGATATGTAGACCAGGCTGATTTTAGATTCTGCTAGAATAAAGTGGCTGTGAGTCAGCATCTGTGACAGGCGGGCATTTCCATCGCGTCTTAAGCTTCCTTGCCAGATGGAAGTCGCTGACACTGAAGATGGCTCTAGAAGGGAAGGTGGGAACTTGAGACTCCTTCTGGTCTGTCTGGAGGTCCTGGTCTCCAGGGAGGGTGGAGGAAGAGTGTGGGAGGAACGGATTTCACAAGCTTCTGGACTGATCGACTGCCAACTCTCACTTAAGAGTAAAAGGAAAGAAGTGAATGAGTCATTTCAACGGTGGCTGCAGGAGGTATGTGCATCTATACCGACAAGCTTGTTTGACCTCCATGAAGGAAAGGACTGAACTTACTTTTAACAATAATATTTCCTTTTCCGTTTGCTTTCCCTTTAAGTCCCAGCTGTACTACCTCTCTGGGTTTGAAGATACTTGAGAGTTTCAGACAACTGCTCAGTGTTCCCAGCAGAGCACAGCCCACGGGCCGGGAGAAATGAGGACAGAGACAGGAGGAGGCAACTGGGGAAGACAGAATGAAGGCAAAGGAGGGAGAAGCTGCTGCGTCCCTTTCCTCTTCCACCAGCAGATCCTAAATTAACCCTTGGCATGGCTGAGGCCCATTTGGTCTTAAGGGAGATGTTCCCATGTGGATAAACAGCAGTAAAACTCATCTCCTTCAAGAACCAAAAGGGCCTTTACTGGAAGGTGTAAAGATTGATGCAAAGCGGGAAGCAAAATATACAGAAACTGTGAGGGGAAAAATGTTTTTGATTCACACTGTACAGAAACTGTGAGGGGAAAGTGTATTTCTGACCCCTCATCACTGTGGAAGGGGCCGCAGGGATCCTCTCACTTAGGTCTTAGTTGCGGTGAACAGACCCTGCTCTGACCCAGTTTCAGCAGGAAACAGAGCTCTTACTAAGAGAGAATCAAAGCTCACGGTTCCCTCAGAATAGATGGAGAACAGGTTTTAGGCTGAAGTTCAGGAGCCATCCCCAGAAAACTGGCCCCAAGCTTAGCGCCCACTTTGCCCCGAGCCAGCCCACCTGTGCCCACCTGCACCAGCGGCGTGTGTTCTGTCCCCGCCCGGCGCCCACGAAGCCCACGTGTGCTTCCCAGATCCCACTCGGTAGCTCCCTGTCTGACTCTGAGGGTGGACCCTTGGGTCCATGAAGCCAGGTCGGGAGTCCCTCATCGCAAGGGCGGTTGGGACACGCGTGTGTCTGGTGCCTGTGTTGGAAAAGGAGGACTCGCAGTGTCAGGAGTTATAAAATGTGTAGGGGGTGTGGAAGGATTAGGGGCAGCTACACATTCAGTCGTTCCTGTTAGCAAATACAGCACAAAATTCCTAACAATAGGAGTTAATGGTAAAAGTTTAATTAAAAAATGCAAAAATTATTTGTGAATAATCATTGAAGATGTGCTGCATTGTAACTCCATCTTCCCAGGAACCTGAGATTGTTTGTCTATGTCACTCTTCTCTCTGTCTCTGTGCTTTTATTCTTCAAAGTTGGTTACTTTTCCAGTTTCTGATGTGCTCCCCTCACCCCTAGTATTGTCTGTGACATGATAGCAAGATTCTGTGAGATTAGGCAATTAAGAGAGGAATAATTTAAAAATAATTCATCTAATTCTTCATCAGGCTATAATCTCTTACAAAGAGAATATCAGAGTTTTATGTTTTGTGTTTCTACTTGGCAGAGCTCTTGAAACATTCTTTCAGTCCCCCCGAAAGAGAAAGAGCCAGTTTTTTTAAAAAACTAAATCTCAAATTTAGCATGCCTGTTATAGCATGAATTTACGTAAACCTTTTTCTGAGTGTTATAGAGGAGCTTATGAAGTTTATTTTTTTCAAGTTTGGCCATTCTTTAAAAGAGAAAAAAGTATGTTTGTTTGGTATATAAACCTTTATTGTCCTGAAAAGCAAGCAAAATGAAACCAATTATCCCTAGGGTAAAGCTCATGTTGGTGCATCCGTGAAATCGTAGCTGTCATGATACTAAAATTGATGTAGAAAGCTGTAATGTGACACTATAGTTTTCACTCATTATGTTAAGGCTTTTACGAATAGTGCTTCCTTTTTGAATATTCAGATTCCTAAATGAAACATATAAAAAATTTGGAATATATAAACTAGCATCTGAGATGCTGGTTTTGAAAGTAGTTGAAACTTACTGAAAAGCACTCCAGTATTTCACTTTTTTGACGTGTCCTTTGAGTTTTGCCTAAACCTACAAGCTGTTTGCAGACCAAAGCAGGATTATTTGTACGCATGGTCACGGAAAATAACCAGGAACTTTAATTAGTTTTTCTGCAGTTCCTTGGCAACAAAAGACGAGTGAAAAACTTCTCCTTTTTATTTTTTATTTTTTGACCTGAGTAAATAGTTCCTTAAATACTTTTCTCCACTGAGTTTCATGTTTTTATTTTTATGTTTTTACTTTTTATTATTCTGCAGGGAGTTAAATACCTGTGCATCCCAGCAGCGGATTCACCGTCTCAAAACCTGTAAGTTTCTTTTTTCTGTCTTATTTGGAGACATTTTAAAAAATGAATAGAGGATGGTAAAGTCAAAGAAGTAGAAGACTGTGACGTCGTCAGAGCTCGTGGAACCCTTGCTGACCCTGCAGGCCTGGTGCCCCAGGGAAGAGGCTGTGAACCTGCGACGTCGATGCTGGGCACGCTGGGATGAGCTGTGGCAGGAGGCTTCTTGCAGCTGACTGGTCCTTCCGTTATGCAGAGAGACTCACGGGATGTCCACAAGAAGGGTCTGATGTTTAAAAAGGGTACCTTAAACCTTTAGTGTGCTCATCTTTCCTCTAGAAATAAAACCGTAAGCGATTTGTTGGGTTTTGTCTAAAGCAGCACCGTCCAGTAGAAGTAGATAGTAAGCCACAAATGGGCAGTTTTAAATTTTCTAGAAGCCACATTTCAAACAGCAAGCAGAAACAGGCAATATTAATTCCAATAATACATTTTACTTAATCCAGTATATCTGAAATACTATTTTGATATGTACTCAATATAAAAAATTAATGAGCAAGTTTACGTTCTTCTTTCATACAAAGTCTGGTGTACTGTTTCATACTTAGCATGTCTCAGGTCAGCCCAGCTGCATTTCCAGGGCTTGAGAACCCCAGGAGGCTGGCAGCTGCCTTACGGACAGCATGCTGCGGAAGCCTGGCTGAGTTGAACGAATAGGTCGTTCTGGCTTAGGAAAGTCCGGTCCACTATTTCTTCGTAGCCGAATAAACCTTTGATGTCGTTTTAACTCTGTTTGCACCTAGAGAGAGATTCATAATTGCCCCCTTTTCCGTATTGAAGAAATCCTGTGGAGACAGGTAGGATTAGGTTTTGGCAAGATAGGGGGCAGGGCCCTGGAGACCCACGGCAGCTACAGCTTTAGCAGTCACTCGTGGCTGTGTAGAAGGAGCCCGGAAATACCGTGGTGTGGAGTAGATGACAATTTTCCTGAAGCACAAATGTGACTTTTGCAGGCCGAAAGGCTGGGGCTGGAAGTGAAGTACTTAGCAGCCCATGCTGCTGAGTCCGGCCTCTGGTTCTCAGGTTGGTCCAGTGCTGTATGACACAGGTCAAAGACACAGCAACCCTCCTGGAACTACATGTTACTGCATTTCACAGGGAAGTTGTAGGCTGTGGCGAAGTTTGTGAACCTGAGAGTCCCCAGGCTTGTCTGGATTCACCTTTTATGCCCCAAGCACTGGTGCATGCATACCCTACGAATCAGGAGTGCAGGCCGTGTGCCCCGATGTTCAGGATCCCAGGTGTCCCACCACTCTGGGAGTTACTAAGCGCTGGCCATCAGCCGACCTTGAGTGTTCACTGGGGCAGAGCAGAGAAATCACAGGTTATGCAATAATTTTGTGAGATCTACCTTTTTGGGGAAAAAAATAGAGCTGGAGTAAGATGGGTTGACATGGGAAAAGTGAGGTGGTAGATCAGGAGGGGAATGGGAGGTGGGAAGCTGGAGCCACTGTGTGCTACCCAGGGCTGTGTCTCCACATGCTCTCTTGATCCTTCACAGAAAGGTGAACCTTTAAGATTGAGGATGGTGGAGGAGGGGTTTTCCTAGGAAAACAGAGTAGCACTCCAGGCCTGGAAGGAGGAGAAGCAGCATTAG
This sequence comes from Rhinopithecus roxellana, assembly GCF_007565055.1. Classification (NCBI taxonomy): domain Eukaryota; kingdom Metazoa; phylum Chordata; class Mammalia; order Primates; family Cercopithecidae; genus Rhinopithecus; species Rhinopithecus roxellana. The sequence goes on from NC_044552.1 coordinate 17,300,001, forward strand.
AGAACTTCCTTGGTTCCTAGTCGTGTCAAGAAACAGAAGTGGTTGGAAGGCATGGTGCACACGGAAGGAAGTGAGCCACTGCCTTTCTCCGAAGACCATAGCAATCTTCTGCCCGTGTTTTGGTGGCTATTTTTAGAATGGTTGCTTTGCTCTTATCTCAAACCGAGATTCTGACATGCTGTTGAACTTGTCAGTACCTGATTGGCAATTTGATTCTGTAGAAGAAAAACTCAGATGTGACCCTGGACACCTGTTGTCAGATCAGGTGGCTACGTGTCCTTGAGCTGTCCCTAGTGCTTCTCAGCTTTGCTCGGAGTTGAGTGCCGTCTTTGTCTGTGACAGTGACTTGATCTAAGCGTGGAGTGGCCCCTCGCACTACAGACACGTAAGCAGTCGACGTAGATGTTAAAAAGTCTCAACTGTAAAGCCAGTTACCCCTGCCTTGGGCATTTTAACCATCTACACCTCCGTTCTCTCATCTGAGAATGCCGGCCCTCAGGGTTCTGGGAGGCGAGGTCATGTATGTGAAGGTGTTCTCTGTGAACTCTGGGCACTTGTAAAAATGAGTCTGTTTTTACTCAGTGTATATTAATGTATCTTGAGAGTTACAGAAAAGGTAGTTGCAATAACAAGTTTTGGTGCCCAGGAAGCCTGCTTCAGTTACTTGAGAGACGTGTTGAGTGGAAGGACAGGGGAGACAGATACGCCAGCTTCTTTTCTGAGTTCCAGGTCTCGTGGGTCAGTTCAGATCATCTGTCAAAACCAGCCTAATTGCAGTCACCTTTGGTGCTGAAGGACTAGCCTGTACTTTTTCTTTTTAAAATACGTATAGATTTAGGGGGTGCAGGTGCAGTTTTGTTCCATGAATATATTGCTTAATGGCGAAGTCTGGACTTTCTGTGCATCCGCCACCCGAATCGTGAACGTTTTACTCTGTAAGTAATTTTTCATCCCCCACCCTACTCCTACCTTTTTAATTAGTTCTCTCCCATCCCACATATGTAAAGCGGTTCTGTTAAGTTGATGGTTTGCCTTTGTAACTCGTTCTTTGTATCTGGATGACAAAGGAAGAGTTACAAAGGCAAACTATAAATGTAGGTGGGCTTAGGGGTTAGGTAGGTGTGGCAGTGCCGTGTCTGGGGCATGTGCCCTGGTGCGCTTCCCAGTGAAGCTACAACAGTGAGACTTCTGTTTCAGCTGGAAGAGGAAGTCAGGGCCATAGCTCATGAAAAGGCGGAGAAAGGTGGACACTCTGCTGTTGGGAGTCATGCTCTTTGTGATTTTTGGGGAAACGTTTATTTTTAATCCATTAGTAACAGCAAAGCTTATGAATAAGTCAGGCTTCAGCACACATATGTCCCTGACTCTAAACAGTGCTTGCTGTACTAAAGTTATGTGGAAATGGGGGAGTTGACTTTGGAACTTTGAGTGACTCAGCTTGTGAAGAGGCAGGTGATGAAGTAGCTTGCGTTTCTTTTTACCAGTTACGGTGTTCTGCTGGAAGGCATAGTGAACTTTTTAATGGGGAGCTTATTTTCACTCGGTGTTCTGCTGGAAGGCATAGTGAACTTTTTAATGGGGAGCTTATTTTCACAATGTAATCAAATGATTCACCTCAGGTTGGCAGGCAGAACACCTACCTCTCTCAGGGCATTTATTAGGGTGTTTATTACTCACCGAGTATCACGTGCTGACGATCCACTTTTGCTTTCTGTATCATCAACCAGTGAGGATGGTCAGACGACAAATGTTCGTTTTTCTCTAGTTAACAAAAGCAAAAGAAGTCTTACCTGCCACTTGGAAAATGTGTTCTGCGGGACCTGAACGATTTGAAATTGTAGCTCTTTAGCCACTTAAAAAATTCTTGATGCCTAGGAGTTTCTCTATTCAATGATAAAATAGATTCTGGAAAACTATGTTGCTCATTGTTTTAAACTTAAGTACAGATTTTTAAAATGAGTGGCAGTTTTGATGTAATTTAACACTTTATATCTTAAACTTTTCCCCACAAATCCCTGCACTAACAGGAATTCTGGCTAGTTATGCTTAGTAAGAGATCTGTGACCTTTGAGACTAGCTGTTGTCACTTGACATTCAGTTGCTGCAAACTGCCCAGAAAGGTCAGTTTTCTGTCTTGGCCTTAATCCTCTCAAATCTCCCTCTCTGATCTTCCAGGAACGTAAAATGCAGCAACCTGGTTTGAGATAACATTAACATGTTAGAATTTCAGCTCAGTTCCCCAACCAGCTGGCCTTGCCAAGTCAGGAAATGTAAAGTTCAAGTTCTCAGAGTTGTAATAACGCCACAGACCTGTTGTGGTGTGTTTTGCATGATTTTGTCATAATTGGAGGCACCGTAGAGTTTGTATCAAATGCACGCACTGCATGTTCCCCAGTGGCCAGCGTGGTGTGCGTTAGTGAATTAAGGGCTGTGGAAATACTTGCTTGTTTTGCTTTTGCTTTCTCTCTGGGATTTCTTAGGCAAGTCATTTTAACCTTTCTTCTCTTATCTGTGAAATGCCTGTCTCACACGGCTTTTATAGTGTTAGGTGGGATGAGATCGGTGAAATTGTTTTTTATGAACACTAAGCATTTCTGAAAATGTGATTATGTTTTCTGCCTATTCAAGTACAGAGTATTAATGTATTTGGAAAGTGAATGGTTAGATGCATATTAACTTATGTGTACTCATCCTGTTTTAATATATATTACATTGGCATTTTGTAGTTTGACATCATGAAGCAAGTAATCATAGATTTTTTTTCTTTTTCTGTGAGGTCCAAGGGCATTTGATCTCTGCCAGGCTATGGGGTCGGTGGGGCTGCATCATTGCAGTAACGCCTTTGTGACATTCAGTGGTTTTAGAATCTAGCAGGTCTGTAAATGTCTTGAGGTTTTTGTGGCGAGTAGCAGCATTAGCAATACAGAGAGCCTGTATTGAAAACGTCGGTAAGACGTCCGTGCCTTATTCTATCTCCCTATCTTCTTGTCTGTATTTTCTTTAACTGACACTTTCTGTACTTTCAACTCTCTTTTTCTCTCATTTACGTTTTTCTTTATTCTATTATAAAGGAGCACTTTTGCAAGATTAGAGCTAGATGGGCCCTTGGACGACTGTGGTCCTGCTTCCGGACACTTCCTGAGGGCTCTGCCAGCCCGTGCTGATGCTCTCCTGCTCCAGGAGAAAGAAATGAGAGCTGAACGCGGCATTCAGTGTTAAAGACTTCATTTATTCAACTTAAAGAACTGTTGATCAGTCTTAGACTGGGTCCTTCTTTTTTGATGTTGAAATTTCTTCTGGGGATGGTGCTGCAGTCAGTCGTAGAGAGGCCTCTCCTTGTTTCAGTTTGGTTTTAAGAAGACCTTATCTGGCAGAACGAGAAGTACAATGTATGTATCCCCCAATTTTATTTTTAATGTTGACAGTTCATGAAATATCGAAGTTCAGGAATCACTGATACAAACGTGGGCTGGTTTCGTGTGTAGTGCCGGGCCCTCCCGGGGCAGCTCCTCTGTGCCCATCTGTGCCGGGCACTCACGGGGAGGCTCCTCCGTGCCCGTCTGTGCTGGGCCCTCCCGGGGCGGCTCCTCCGTGCCCGTCTGTGCTGTGCCCTCCCAGGGAGGCTTCTCCGTGCCCGTCTGTGCTGGGCCCTCCCGGGGCGGCTCCTCCGTGCCCGTCTGTGCCGGGCACTCACGGGGAGGCTCCTCCGTGCCCGTCTGTGCTGGGCCCTCCCGGGGCGGCTCCTCCATGCCCGTCTGTGCCGGGGACTCACGGGGGGGCTCCTCCGTGCCCGTCTGTGCTGGGCCCTCCCGGGGCGGCTCCTCCGTGCCCGTCTGTGCTGTGCCCTCCCAGGGAGGCTCCTCCGTGCCCGTCTGTGCCGGGCCCTCCCGGGGCAGCTTCTCCGTGCCCGTCTGTGCCGGGCCCTCCCGGGGCAGCTTCTCCATGCCCATCTGTGCTGTGCCCTCCCAGGGAGGCTCCTCCGTGCCCGTCTGTGCCAGGCCCTCCCGGGGCGGCCCCTCCGTGCCCGTCTGTGCCGGGCGCTCACGGGGAGGCTCCTCCATGCCCGTCTGTGCCGGGCCCTCCCGGGGAGGCTCCTCCGTGCCCGTCTGTGCCGGGCCCTCCCGGGGCAGCTTCTCCGTGCCCGTCTGTGCCGGGCCCTCCCGGGGCAGCTTCTCCGTGCCCGTCTGTGCTGTGCCCTCCCAGGGAGGCTCCTCCGTGCCCGTCTGTGCCGGGCCCTCCCAGGGCGGCTTCTCCGTGCCTGTCTGTGCCGGGCGCTCACGGGGCGGCTCCTCCATGCCCGTCTGTGCTGGGCCCTCCCAGGGAGGCTCCTCCGTGCCCGTCTGTGCCGGGCCCTCCCGGGGCGGCTCCTCCGTGCCCGTCTGTGCCGGGCCCTCCCGGGGCGGCTCCTCCGTGCCCGCCTGTGCCGGGCGCTCACGGGGCGGCTCCTCCGTGCCCGTCTGTGCTGTGCCCTCCCAGGGAGGCTCCTCCGTGTCCGTCTGTGCTGGGCCCTCCCAGGGCGGCTCCTCCGTGCCCGTCTGGTGAGGACGTCCTTCCCACTTACCTCTGGGTGGAGTGGGGGCTTCACCGTCAGCCTGTCCGCTGGAGAGCTGCTGGGGCAAGGCCTGTGGGTGGGGGCTGTGGACAGATTCTGCCCCAGGAGGAAGCAGCTCTCTGATATGAAACCCCCTTCCAGAGCCTGGACCCAGATAGAATACTCTGCTCATTGGCTATTAGAAAACAAACAAACAAAAACATTTTTTTCTAAGCAAAAACATACATATTTACATACATAACGTATAAAAATACACATTTTTTTATATATAAGGGCGCTTGCCTGTTTTGGATTTCTCCTTTGCTTTCATTGGCACACACACTTCTGCATCGTTTGAAGGAAGGAGGAGCCCCCGGGTTCCTGTGGCCTTGGCTGCCGTTACAGCCGGGCCTGGCACCATGGGCTTTTGGGGTAGGACCGGCTGCCATTCACGGTGCTCAGCCCGATCTCTGGGCTGCCACTCCAGCAGGCAAGGTCCTTTTGAGCGGGGCAGGACCACCTTAGATCCTGCAGTGGGAACTGAGGCCTCCAGATCTTGCAGTTCTGGAGTGAGAAGTAGTTGTCCAGCCTCAAAAGTGAACACCGTGTAGTGTGACCTACAGGCTCCCCCACCCTCTTCAGTAGAGCCGTCTGGGCATGGCTCTTGGCCTTTGATGCAGAAAGGAAAGGAACCAGGCAGAGGGTGCTGGTCTGTGAGGAGGAGGGAGACAGCTGCGGGTGGCTGGGCTGTTTGCAAGTTCCCTCTCCCTGGAGGTGCCCCTGCTGCCCTGGGTGTGCTCCAAGGACCGAGAGCAGGAGCGGGCATGAGAGCCCCAGGCGCTGTTTGGTGCGTTTCTAACCAAGTGCGGTCCGGTCCGTGCTTCCTTGTGCCTTCCCTGGCTCTGTGTGGACAGAGCCTGTTCCACACGGCTGTGCGTGGACGTCAAGGTGAACTGCCGATGAAACGGAGAGCAGGAACAGGGAACTTGCGTTCATCGAAACAGCCTGCGGTGGGATAGTGCTTCACACGCGCGCTTCTGCTTCTAACTGCAATTGAGCAATAGAAGGACCGGGACTGTGGGTGTTTTCCACTGTGGAGGAGGGAGTTTAATGACCAGAGCTGGGACTTCTGTCATCAGCTTCCCTGGAAATAACACCCCACACACAGTCCTGCACCTAAGTGGCAGAGTGCTCGCCTGCCTCTGGGCTTTTCTTGGAAAAGGCATTTCTAGGAATATCTCTTTGGCTTGGCCTTGTGCCGAATTGTGTCCATGAGTCACGTTTCGCGGTGGGGCTCCGAGCAGCCGCCTTGTTGGCATCCTTCCGGCTCCTGGCGTGGCGCCATGAGTAGCCCTGTCGTGATGCCTGCACAGGGGCTCTGCAGCCCAGGCCCCTAACACGGTGGTGGATAGGAGCTATGTCCTGTGGGCGCTACTGGACTAACTCTTACTACAGACGGAACGAGCTCCCGGTGGGGGTGGTGCCAAGTGGGGTCACCTCTCCACAACCTCCTCAGCTCCTTCCCGTGTCCACTCGGCTGCCTGGGCACGGATGGGTTTGGATGGTGCCAGGCTGAGCACACACCCCTCTTTTATTTTGAGATGTGGCAGGGCTGACTCTTGGACCCAGGTTCAACCCCACAATATGTAAGAAGCCCGGTTTCACAGTGTTTGTGGTTGGGGACGTGCAGATGTCAAAGCCAGATATCAGAAGTGGTTCCCACTCCAAGGTTTCAGTGAAAGGATTCAGTTGTCGTCTTTACAAGACCTTGGTGAGGTTGATAGAACCGAATGTGACCCGGTCCCATCCCACTCAGGGCACTGCTTGCTTTCGTGTTGCTGTGTGGTCTTTGCAGTGTGTTCTGAGGTGCCCTGTGGTTTTCATTTACTCGGGCGGTCGTCATTCATTTCTAGATTTGCTTTTGCTTTTTTGGCTGCTGTGCCTGCAGACACGGCTGTTTCTGAGCAGAAGGAGACCCACCCAGAACAGACCAGAGTGGGCCCTTCAGCAGGGGGCAGCATCTTGGCACCCTGGGGGCCACAGCAGTGGGACCAAGGAGGGTGCCGTCCAGCTGCACCCCTGCAGCCGGCCAGTCAGCTGCCCCAGCCTGTGCACTGGCCTGTCTACGGTGTGCAGTGGCCTGCAAGGAGGGCAGGCACCTGGTGTCAACCACCAGGCAAGTTGCAGACCAGCAGTCTGGAGCCACTTCTGGGCCAGATGAGTTGGCTCAAGGTTTTAATCATTGTTGAATTAGTTGCATAATATCAGGTAGCAGGAATTTGGCCATGAGTAGCGGAATACCGTGTCTGACCGACACACGGCATTCTAAGGGAGAGACACTTGGCAGCAGGTAGTGCAGGTCTGAGCATGGCACTCGCTCCCGGCTCCATGGCGGGAAGTCAGGGGCAGAGAGAGATCCCTTTCCTCTCTTCAGGAAGGGAAAGATTTTCCAGAAGTCCCTGCCCACGGCCTTTCCATTACTTCAGCGTGGACAGAGCTGCAGGAAGACAGGATGTCCTTCCCAAACAAAATCAGTGCAACGGACATGTCTTGCTCCAGTTCCAGTACCTGCAGACCACAGACTTCCCTGCCAACGCCACATGGCTCGTCCTGCTGACAGGGTGGGCAGCTCCCACTTGGCTGCCTGACTCTTTGCTGGGGGCCAGGCTCCTGCCCAAGAAGTCGCCCTTGGTGCCCCACTCTGCTGTACACTTGGCTTCACGGCCTGGCTGTAGTGGGTTCTGCTCCGAAGTCTCCTTCAGCACTGATACCTTAGATTTCGGGATTACAGCAAGAAAGCAAGAATCCTTTCTTGCCTGCTGTGTACCAAGCCACCCTATGAGTTTACATCTGGGAGCAGTTATTCCTGGAACAGCTAACAGAAGCAGATGTGCTAGTTAGAGACGTCAGGTCAGAGTCCGGAGTCCTTGATTGGGTCCGGGGGATTTGCGCTTTGCCGACACTTGGAGTTGTTGCAGAACATGTGTGTGCATGTGTGCGTGTGCATGCATGCACATGGACAATCGCTTCTGCTCCCTGGCTGTCCTCATCTCGCTGAGCACCCATCATGAGGTCGCTGAGTTTCTTCTGCAGTCGGTGCTGGGTGAGTTTGTTAGGCCGTGCCTGAATTTCTCATTCTTATTACATTCATGTGCCCTGGCATTCTGAATGTCTTACAGTTTATCAGTCCCTGGCAAATTGTCAGTATTCAATCATTGTTGAAAGAGAAGTCAGTTTAGTCCATGGGCAACTTTTGCTGCTTCATAAGCCATTCAAAGGTAGAAGACATTGGAGAGGTACACGTGCTCCTCGTCCCCTGAGGTATCTGCACTTAACCCACAAACCAGTCCAGAATGAGGTCTGAGTGGCGCGGGACACACGTGCCGGTTGGGAGCGCACCAGAGTGGGGCTTGAGTCCTATCTGGCTTTGTGTCTCAGGCTCGGCACAAGGCCATACAAGTAGGCACTCCCTGAACTACTTGCTGAATGAGTGACAGTTGGGGGCTGATTGAGTGACAAGAGAAAAGGGCGGTCTGAAGAGCTAAGAGTTAGGAAGAAAGGATTAACCCTGCGTCGTCATTTAGAGCTTAGTTCTGTTATTTATTTACTTATTTATTTATTTATTTATTTATTTATTATTTATTGAGACAGGGCCTCGCTCTGTCGCTCGGGCTGGAGTGCTGTGGCGTGATCTCGGCTCACTGCAGCCTCAACCTCCTGGGCTCAAGAGATCCTCCCACCTCAGCCTCCCGAGTAGCCGGGACTGCAGGCGTGCACCACCACACCCAGCTAATTTTTTTTTTTTTTTTTTTTGGTATTTTCTGTAGAGATGAGTTTCGACATTTTGCCCAGGCTGGTCTCGAATTCCTGAGCTCAAGTGATCTGCCCACCTCAGCCTCTCCAGGTGCTGGGATGATAGGTGTGCCCCTGCATCCAGTCCATTAGGACCTAAGTTTGCAGAGCATATTGGCACGTATTACCTCATCCGCCCTGTAAGATGCCAGCCCCACTTTATAACTGAGAAGATAAGTGGCTTGTCCGGGGCCACATGGTCCAGTAAATGGCAAAGAGGGATCACAGCCAGAATTTCCATCTCCCCACAGCTCCCCACGGAGCTACAGACAGGACTGCCAAAGTCCAGGGAGACCAGTCTGAGAGAATGCTTTTAGATTTTCCAGATTGCCGGGAGTGAATTAGTTTTTAGGACTTGGAAAGCCCACACGACATGGACACCTTCCTCGCCTGTGTCATGGTGGCCTGCACCACCCACAGCCAGTGTGAGGGTCCCTGTGTGCTGCTGGGGCTTTGAGGGGCTCAGATTGAACATGGGGGACTGGCCAGACCCAGTCCGTGGTCACTATGAGTTTCAGGGATTTCTTACAGAGAAATTCCAGACAACCCACAGCCTTCCCTAGACCTCAGCGTTGTAAATGATGGCTTCTGAGGCTGAGACGCTCCAGCCGCAGACAGTGTGACCGGGTTTTGATGGTATGGGACTGGGAGAGCTTTTGGTAAACTACAGGAAGAACAAATTCTGGTTTCTTTTTTTTTTTTTTTTTGGCTCTGTTGCCCAGGCTGGAGTGCAGTCGCGTGATCTCAGCTCACTGTAATCTGTGCCTCCTGGTTCAGGAAATTCTCCTGCCTCAGCCTCCCTGGTAGCTGGGATTACAGGTGTGCACCACACCCAGCTAATTTTTGTATGTTTAGTAGAGATGGGGTTTCACCACGATGGCCAGGCAGGTCTCGAACTCCTGACCTCAAGTTATGCGCCTGCCTCAGCCTCCCAAGTTGCTGGGATTACAGGCGTGAGCCACCGCACCCAGCTGTGTTCTGGTTTCCATTACATGGTGGATTATTTGATTATAGCAAATAATAATGCAGTATATGTTTCAAGAGAGCTACAAGAGAAGCTTTTGAATGTTATGACTACAAAGTGATAAATGTTTAAAGCGATTAAACATTTATCAGGTAATTATCCTGATTTGATCATTTATACAATGTATACATGCATTGAAGCGTCACACTGTAGCCCATAAATATATAGAATTTTGTGTCAATTATACATAAAAATCAATTAACATTTTAAGAAAGAGGCCTCAGTTAGAAATTTCTTTTCATCATATGTTGAGTAAAGTAGGCAATGTTGTTTCTCTTTTTTCTTTTCCCAGGACAAGACATTTCAAAGAAAGTATTAAATTCATTCACGAGTGCCGGCTGCGCGGTGAGAGCTGCCTTGTACACTGGTGCGTGTGTCTCTCGCTTTAGCGTGTTCTGGTCGGCTTGGCTTCCTGTCAAGTGTTTTTCTGTGTGTGAATAATGGTTTCACCTCCCAACAGTTTGCTGTAAACTCTCAGTCTCAAATGCGTGCTCCGTGTGTCCAGTGCTGTGTGTTAGTCACCGTTGCCTTGTGTTGAAGGAGAACCCTAACTCATTTTGCTTTTATGTTTTTTTTTTCCATTTCTGCTGTTAGGATTTCTGTAGGGACCGTGAAGGTTACTGGACAACAGAAACTTCTCTTTGCTGGCTTGCCTCCAGCATTTCATCAGAACAGCCTCTTACAGATGACACGGATTCTCTAGGCTCATCCTTGAAACCTCAGTGGCTTTTTGGAGACACTGTTGGTTTATTCTTTAGACTTCATTGCAAACGTGGATTTTCAGTATCGCCAAAATGACCCGGTTTAGTGACAGCTGTCTGTTTGCATTCTGCTGTTTTGTGTCTGTTTGCATTCTGCTGTTTTGTGTCTGTTTGCATTCTGCTGTTTTGTGTTTGTTTGCATTCTGCTGTGTTTTGTGTAGATACACACATACATACACACAGTGAAAAGAAAGCTGCTGTATCACATTTAACCCGAGAATGATGCATCTGAAGCTCTTGGCCGTGCGCCTGGCATAGAGAGAGTTCTTAGTAAAAGTGGGATGGCATTTTTATTACCACTTGTAATCATGCTAATAACATGGCTAATTTGTTCACGGAACCAGTAGCCAAAATTCTGGAGCCAAGGCTCTGTTTTCTAAGTGCTGGGCCGGACGTGTCCCCTCTCTGTCTTGAATGAAGTGTGTTACTAATTAACTGAAAGCCTAACAATCTTTTGACCTTCCCCGCAACAGTTACTCTTGCACTGTAAGCTCATTAGGTCTGTGAAGTGATAACTCCTGGGGAATATTGCTGCTGAGGTTGGTGGCAGCCCTGCCAGGACAGAGGGGATGCAGGGACCCAGCGCATGACATCCAGAGAAGCCACCTGTGAAAGCTGTCGTGTGTTCTGAGGGCCAATAACCCATGTCAGGGGAGGACGCTGATAGTTCAGTTGTTTTCAGAATGGTGTCTGCAGTTTCATACAGTTCTTGAAATCACATGATCTTTCATCTCACTTTTTTAAAGAGTAGAAAGTGTAATAAATACAAAGGGTAGGGTTTTAACGTTCATTTCTGTTTGGCTTTAACATACCTTGGGGGTTCAGGGAGCCAGTGAAAGCGGAATTCTGGAGCTCCCACTGCTGGGTTCTGGCTCCGAGTGAATGTGAGTCTCCAGGGTCGCAGCGCAAGAGGATCTGTCTTCTACAATCACTCCCAGCAGTTCTAGTATAAAACCCTAGTAAAGAGCCACTACTTGAGAGTGGGGGTTTCAAATTATTATTTGTATTTGAATATGTGTAGGTCTGATATTCTAGGAATTAATATTTCATACAGTTATGTACATCTAAAGATAGGTTTTTTCTAAAAGTGAGACATTTGCTAAACTTCCCCATCTTAACCTGTTGCTAGAACTCTCCAAGTCTGATGAAGCGCAGCCTTTCTGTGACCACCTTCGTTTGCATGTACATGTAAAATGTGTCTCACTCAGCCTGCTCCAGGTAACTGACCCTAACCGTTACCGCCTGCAGGATGCCTTGCTCGCACCCGGCAGACACAGTGTGCCTGCTCTGTACCCTGCATATTTATGTCAAAAAGAGCACAAAAGTAAGATTGGGTAAGGGCTTCTGTATGTCATGGGCTTTAAAAACTACAGATCTAGCCCTCATGTAGCTAAGAAAACTAGACTTCTAAGGAACATGAAGCATCCTAAATAAATGTAGGTTATAAATGGGTTTGTCGTGTAGATCCTGGAAGCCTCAAGTTCCCTTGGAATACCTCAGCTATGTCATCTGTCTAGGGAAATGGGGAGACCTGAGGAGGGGCTTTGGAGCAAGGGGGCATCTGGAGCCACAGCCCATAGAAAACCAATAAACAAAGCTCAGGCAGCGGAAGAAAGCGTGCGATTCTGGTGCCAGGAAGTAGAGGAAGCTGGGACGTTGAGTGCTGAGTGGCTTCCTGGTGGTGAGCTTGCTGTCCACATATAATCCAAGGCAGGAAGACTTTCTAAACAAGGTCCTTAGAATCCCCTGCTCCACGTGGACTGGGCGATGGACCCGGGGGTCTGAAACTGCCCTCACACGTGTGCTTCTCTTGGCCCCGCAGCCTGGCCGGGGTCTCCAGGAGCGTGACGCTGGTGATCGCGTACATCATGACCGTCACCGACTTTGGCTGGGAGGATGCCCTGCACACCGTGCGTGCTGGGAGATCCTGTGCCAACCCCAACGTGGGCTTCCAGAGACAGCTCCAGGAGTTTGAGAAGCATGAGGTCCATCAGGTAAGCAATTCCTAGGGGACATCAGAGATTCAGGCAGGTGCCCCTGGGCAGTGCCCACAGTCTCTCTGTACACAGCCAGCATCATGGTGTTTGGAGTTGAAAGGCCCACAGAGGACATCGGCTCCCGGCGCGCCCAGCTGCGCCCCCTCAGAAGTCATCACAGATCCCTTGTGCACCTGCTGAAGCCACAGGCGCCTACCTTTTGTCGTTTTCCTTGTGCCTGGTGCCCCCTACTAGCTTGTTTCTCTCCCTTTGGGTGACGTACCGTTTCCTTGGTCTGGCCTATTTTCATGTCCTAGGCCAGCACCTTGAAGGAGCAGTTACTTCTCTTGCTTGACCCTGGCTAGCCAACCACAGAGCGTCAACTTCCCACGGCTGTCTGTTTCCCTGGTTGTGTGTGCACCTGTGTGTGACGTGTGGGGTTTGTTTCCATCCTCTCCAGTATCGGCAGTGGCTGAAGGAAGAGTATGGAGAGAGCCCTTTGCAGGATGCAGAAGAAGCCAAAAACATTCTGGGTAAATATAAGGAGCAAGGGCGCATGGAGCCCCAGCCCGGCGCCAGGCGGTGGAGCAGTTTTCCGGCACTGGCTCCGCTGGCCTACGATAATTACACGACGGAAACCTAACGCAAGGGACCTGCTCCCTTCCTTCCCACTGCTTGTCTTCAGTGTGCCCGGCTGGACGGCGGTGTGGTGGGACCTGCTGCCTTCCTTCCCACTGCTTGTCTTCAGTGTGCCCGGCTGTGCGGCGGTGTGGTGGGACCTGCTGCCTTCCTTCCCACTGCTTGTCTTCAGAGTGTACCCAGCTGGGCGGCGGTGCGGTGGGACTTGCTGCCTGCTTGTCTTCCGTGTGCTGGCTGGGCGGCCGTGCGGTGGTGTTGGCCGCTGAGGACAGGAGAGGGAGATCGCCAGGGTGCAGTGGGCACTCAGGGCTCCTTCTCAAGCCACACTGCCCAGCCCTGCTTGAGGCCCCTTCACTCCACCCACCCCCACCCTGGTGCACCTGAGCTTGCTGCCCCCGGGATGTCGCCCAGTGGCTGTGCACGTGGGTGTGTGTGAGTGCACGTGTGTGTGGGTGAGTGTAAGTGAATGGATGCATGCGTGTGCCTGTGTGAGGGTATGTGCACCCTAAGTGTGTACCTGTGTGTACGTTGTGAAAGTGTGTGTGTGCCATGAATGTGTGTGTGTGAACCTTCTCACTGCTGGAAGTCACAGGATGCATATTGCTGCCTCGGTTGGTGTGGCCACCTTTCCTTTTGTCCAGGACTCCACATGGAAGGCATTGGAGCTCGACCTCTGAAAAGCTACGCAGCAAACAGCAGTCTGTGCTTGTGGGCAGACCGTGAGAACTCAGGGGATGAGTGGCTGAAAGCGTGGCCTCTCCCAGAACCCACACAGGGTGGTGTGGTGGGCAGCAGGGGCCAGACTGCCCTAGACGGAGGGTGGCTCTGGGGCCCTGGAAAGTGTGAGAGACTGCCCTGAGCTGGTCCAGTGGGCCAGTACTTTATACCAACCCAGCCGTTGAGGGGTGTCTTAGATTGCCTCAGTCTCAATGTGGATGCACCAGGCTGAGCGTTCCCTAGCGCCTCGAGCCAGGGCCGCTTTCCAGCCCATCGAGCCTTGAGTTCTCCCTGGTGTTTGCTCTCTGGAGCTGATTGCACTTGGGCTCTGTGGTGGGCAGGTGCACTAGCCTAAGGTGGCTGTGCCAGGGCGCCCCTCCTCTCTGCTGCTTGCCAGCTTCACTCACTCCCAGCCTCTTGCTGTGCTCACGTTACAGGGGTTCCTCCTCAGGGTTTGCGCCTGCAAGAACGGGAAGAAAGAGCATTTGTTGGGCACTGTAGCCGTTTGCATTTTAAAATGCCTGAGCGTTTATTAAGCTTCTTGGTGTTCACTTGGGTTTGATAATTGACCTGAGCTACCTCATTGAGTGTTTTTGGGAAGGTGTTTTTGGTGTGCAAGTCACCTTTGCCTCGCAGTTGAAAATGCTTGGTCATGATTGCGTTTGAAACCACAGGGGAAGGTGCCAATATCATTGCGCTATTTAAAGTTGCCGGTTTGGGCTCCAGCAATGCTTTCTGGTGGGTAAAATTCCACATTCAGGCCACGAGAGCATCCACAGTTTGTACTTGGGGCTGCAGGCATCCTGGGACGCTGTACCCGATTCGGTGGTCTAGTCCTTTACACCGACTCAGATTCCGTCAGCAGGCGGTCACTCAGATGAAAAAACATACTCGACCTCTCCCTAAAAAGATGTTGCAACCCCGTTTCTCTGAATTCCACCCCAAAAAGAGCCCCTGAATGAGGAGAGCGGTTTTCCCGCGCACGTGGAGGGTGTGTCAGTGGTGAGCTTTCTGGGGACCGGGGAAAACACGTTGCCTGATTCCGCGCACGTGCGCAGGCCCTGGGTGTACACCCGGAAAGGGGCTTGTGGCTGTAGAACCATCCGTCCATCTACAGCTAAAACAATTTGCCAATAAAGTACATGTTTTTCCTAAGCCAAAAATAAATATAAATATGTTAACAGAAAAATGATTTAGGATATTAGCTTGAACGCTTAAGTATGTGCATCTTACAAGCCTCTCAGTGTGTCCTTGGAGTTCCTGAAGTGTTGTTTTAATATTTGTTGCCAGTAATGTTCTTTCTTCACAGCCGCTCCGGGAATTCTGAAGTACTGGGCCTTTCTCAGAAGACTGTAGTGTACCTGAAGTGTCTGAAATGTGTAAACCCACAGAGTTTAGGCTGGTGCTGCCAAAAAGAAAAGCAACGTAGAGTTTATATTTTTAAGTATTCAGTAGTGATTTGTAAACTTGTTTTTCATTTGAAGCTGAATATATACGTAGTCATGTTTATGCTGAGAACTAAGGATATTCTTTAGCAAGAGAAAATATTTTTCCCTTATCCCCACTGCCGTGGAGGTTTCTGTACCTGGCTTGGATGCCTGTCAGGACCCGGGAGCCTTGCTGCACTGCTGTGTGGATGGCTGCGCTCGCGATGCCTTCCTGTGAATGCCCCCCAAGGACGAGCCCAGTGTGGTGGTGTGGCGTGAACTCTGCCGTGTGTCCTCAAATTCCCCAGCTTGGGAAATAGCCCTCAGTGTGGGTTTTATCTCTGGTTTGTGTTCTCCATGGTGGGATTAACCGAAAGCTCTCTGTTTTTATTAATAAAGGGCAACTTAGCCAAGTTTAAGGTCATGTGCAATGCTTTCTTCCCGAGCCAAGGGGCAGCCACCATGCACCCTTCTGCCTGTGCGATTGAAGCCTGCTCCTGGTTTTATTTTAGAGGCTATTGTTTTCCTCCAGAAGGCGCTAAAGCAGATGCTACAAAAGGTGGATTCATGTCTCCAAGAAAGAAAAAAAGGCCATCAGTGTGAGGTGAAAGAAATTTGGACATGAAAGTTAGGTTTTGCCTGCACGGAGTGGGAACTGCGTATTTGGCGCCTGGAATGAGTTGTGTGTGCAGCCAGCCCTGCCCTGTACGTCTGCTGCACAGCATTGAATACAGTTACTCTGCTTCCATAGTCAGCTCTTAATCTGAAGGAACATCACCTGACTTGAAGAGAAGTTTGGTCAGTTGGTAACATTTTCCTTCTCTGATTTGGTGGGGGAAAAGGGAAATCTAACTCTACAAGGGTAAGTTTGGCTTGATCTAAAGGCAAGTGAACTCACGAGCCGATTGACTGTAGGGGGCAGACTTTATGTGGATTCTGATGCCTGGACGCTCCTGGCAGTGGCTCGGGGGGCGGCTGGGGGCCACAGGAGAGGCAAAGCGAGGTAAGGCACCTTGCCAGGTTCCCAGAGGTCTGACTCCTGAGCTTGTACCTCTGAGCAGTCCCGAGGAGCGTGAGGGGACCCTCGGATCAGTTTCAGGCGACAGAAACACCTCGGGTGTGACAATGCTTATCCTGAAGCAGCGTGCATGCCTGGAATGGCACAGGTAGCTCTGTCCTCGGTGCCTCTGAGTGTTTTCATGGGCCAGACCAGTGAACCCTGGGTGTGTCTCCTGTGGGGCCCACTCTGGAGGCAGCAGCCAGGCCCCAGCACAGTCCCGGGAAGACCTGTGTGTGTCTCCCGGAGTGTGAGGCAGTGGCCACAGCAGGAAAACAGGTTTTCATGCAACGGCGCCCGTCTGCAGGGTCACCCAGCTCTCAGCCAATGTCACTTCCCACTGCCGTGTCTCAACCGCGGGATTTATCTGACACCAGCACCCGCCATCTCATAACGGCGAGCTGCTCTGCAGGTCACGAACTGTTGCCCCTAAGCTTTATAAACCGACAGAGAAGGTATTTCACTCACTTGAGGCTCAGAGGGGCCGTGAGATGCCCCTCAGAATGCGCCTGAAGATGTCCACATTGCTGGGACTGGAACCTGCTGGATCTTTTGGTCCGAAATCGGTGGGCGGGGAGGGAAGGAATGTGGGCACAAGGGTGGCTGTGGCTGGAGCAAGCAGCTGGGAGGAGCTCAGCAGAGTCCCTCACGGGCTCCGGAGGGTTCCACTGAGGCAGGTCCAGGCCCCACGTGCCAACAGTTGTTGGCACAAGTGTTGAAACCAGGAACCTCTCCTTGCCTGCCCCCTCCAGTCTCTGAGGGTTTGTTTTGGGCCATCGAGCGGGGCAGTCAGTTCCGGACCTCTGTCTGGAAACTCGGCCATGCTGAGATGGTATTGACCATCTTCGATGTGACGAGCCAGAGATTCCGGTCTGTTCACCACCCGGCCAGGCCGTGTGGGTCACCCTGGAGATGGGAATTGGCCACCTCTGAGGCTCCGTGAAGACCTGGGCGTGCACAGTGAGGTGGGGTGATGTCCGTGGCACTTTTGGTTATGCTGGTTTTTCTTCGATTTCTTTGAACACGGGTCTTTTCTAGCCTGAAACTCAGAACTGCAACCTACAAGCAGAGGAGACTTTACCGGGTCAGCTGCCTCTCCATTCATTAATTCATTCGTTCATCCATTCATTCATTCATTCGTTCATCCAGCTGCCTCTGCATTCATTCATTCGTTCATCCATTCATTCATTCATTCGTTCATCCAGCTGCCTCTCCATTCATTCGTTCATTCGTTCATCCATTCATTCGTTCATCCAGCTGCCTCTCCATTCATTCATTCATTCGTTCATCCAGCTGCCTCTCCATTCATTCATTCATTTGTTCATTCACTTGACAAACTTATGTTCATCGTCACAGGCACTCTGGAATCCAGCCAGGCCTCAGACACACCCCTGATTCTCAGAAAGACTGTGGCCGGGGGGTTTGGTGGTTAGGAAAGCTGTCACATCAGGGCTCCCCAGCCCCTGGGGCACAGACTGGTACTGGTGCATGGCCTGTTACAAACTGAGCCACAGCAGGAGGTAAGCCGTGGGTGGGCGAGTCCACGCTCCTGAGTCCCACCTCCTGTCAGATCCGCAGTGGCATCAGATGCTCATAGGAGCACAGACCCTATCGTGAACTGCGCACACGAGGGATCTAGGTTGCACGCTCTTGATGATAATTTAATTATACCCCAGTGATCTGAGGTGGGACAGTTTCTCGAAATCATTCCTGCCCCACTCCGGTCCGTGGAACAATTGTCCTCCACGAAACCGGTCCCTAGTACCAAAAAGCTTGGGGACCGCTGGCTTCCAGGACGGCATGGTGAGGACTATTGCAGCTGCCCTGGTGCCACGTATGGTGAAAGGGGCGAAAAGACACATTCCAGTTGGAGGAGGTGGGCGCATTTAAGGGAAGTGTCTTAGAAAACGCAGTACCGGCCGGGCGCGGTGGCTCAAGCCTGTAATCCCAGCACTTTGGGAGGCCGAGACCATCCTGGCTAACACGGTGAAACCCCGTCTCTACTAAAAAGTACAAAAAGCTAGCCAGGCGAGGTGGCGGGCACCTGTAGTCCCAGCTACCCGGGAGGCTGAGGCAGGAGAATGGCGTAAACCCGGGAGGCGGAGCTTGCAGTGAGCTGAGATCCGGCCACTGCACTCCAGCCTGGGCGACAGAGCGAGACTCCGTCTCAGTACCTACTTTAAGACCTGCATTATAAGCCATGGAATGAGCTGGTCATGGTGGGAAGGAAGGAGAGTTCGGGTGGAGGCCCAGCCCAGCACGTGGGCATGAAAGACCTTGGCTTCAGGAACGACAGCCACTGCAAGGCTGCAGAACTAAAGCAGCCTTCCCAGGACTGGGCAGTAGTGGAATCATGCCGGCAAGGCTGTGAGCGCAGCCAACGCCTGACCAGTCAGGTTTGCTTCTTAGGCCAGCCCTTGGAGCTAGGCAGGCTCAGAGGGGCAGCACCTTACCATGTTCTCAGAGGTCTGACTCCTGAGCCTGTAGCCTTATAAGTGCTGCAGATGGTGGGGGAGTGGGGGACTTGCTGAAGGGTGCTGAGCCAGCGGGACATACAGCGGGTGTGCAAGCGGAAGGCTTACTCGGGTGCCCACGTGGGCTGGGGCTGCACGTTGGGGCCCGTCAGGAGGCTGCTGCTAGGACTACCCCAGTGAGAAAAAACAGCAGCCTGCCACGGGTCATGGTGGTGGAGAGGAAGAGGGGCCCAGCAGGCCCATGGGCTTGATGGAGGGTGGGGAAGGACACGCAGCTCTT
This sequence comes from Rhinopithecus roxellana, assembly GCF_007565055.1. Taxonomy (NCBI): domain Eukaryota; kingdom Metazoa; phylum Chordata; class Mammalia; order Primates; family Cercopithecidae; genus Rhinopithecus; species Rhinopithecus roxellana. Next base: position 17,318,739 of record NC_044552.1, read on the forward strand.
CTTGGTGACTGACTGCATGCTGGGGAATGAGGGCCCAGTGCCCTGCCCGCTCCCTGGGATCTTGCTGACTGCAGTGGCCCGTTTGTCCCAGCGTCTTCCTGGGCTGTGTGGTGTGCGTGCCTCTGCAAAAAGGTTTAAGGAAGATGCTACAGAAGGGGCCGACCGGGTCCCAGATCTGGGGCCTTCAAGTGGGGCTGTGCTTGGGTGTAACCTGGCTCTGCAAGTGAGGTACTCATGTTTGTACATCATCCAGGACACATTCCCAGGGACCAGACTCATGAAAATGAAGGTTGAATTCAAATTTCCAATTTCCTGTTTTACTGTGAAGGATAAAATATTGGTTCTCCAAAGACTAATGTTATCCCCTGGTCAGGCTGGCTCTGTTTCTGTCGTTAGCAAGATCTGGGGAGATTACCTTAGTCCTGGAGCATTGTGCGGTGAGCACGAGTGGTCAGGACCTGAAGCTGGCAGCCAAGGCTCTGTCCGTGCCTGCCGTGTCCCTGGGCTGGGGCGCTGCGGGGGCAGCAGGTGAGGCACACGTGGTCTGAGAGCAGGGCTGCTGCTCTTGAGGCTGCCGCTCTGGGTCCCAGGCAGACCCCTGCTGCCACCTGCTCTCTCTGCCCGTGGTGATGATGATGATAATTATTTTGTGTGTGTGACAGAGTCTCACTGTGTTGCCCAGGCCAGAGTGCAGTGGCGCAGTCTCGACTCACTGCAACGTCTGCCTCCCGGGTTCAAGTGACTGTCCTGCCTCAGCTTCCCAAGTAACTGGAAGTACAGGCGTGTGCCACCATGCCTGGCTAATTTTTATATTTTTAGTAGAGACAGGGTTTCACCATGTTGGCCAGGCTGGTCTCAAACGCCTAACTGCAAATGATCTGCCTGCCTCAGCCTCCCAAAATGCTGGGATTGCAGGTGTGAGCCATTGCGCCTGGTCTGCCCAAGGTGATTCTTTTCTCAGATCACTTTCCTTAAACTCGAGTGTTTCCAGATCTTCTCAGCGCTGTTTGTGCTTTTCCCTGGGTTCCTGCTAGTGGCTTTTTTTGTTTATTGGGTGCCAGCTCTTTCTAGTTTCAGTCTCAGCAGAGAATTCTGTTTCCAACTTCTGGAGCTGCCTTATGTTATTTGGACACAAGACAGCCATAAATTCTGCTGACTAGGGTGTGCGTGTGTGGGCAATGTGTATTTTATTGTTTTAATTTTATTTATTTAATTTTACTTCAAAGAACACCTTAGCCTCCAGGATGTGCAACCTCTCCGAGCGTGTGAGCTCAGGTACTTGGCCATTCAGGTAGCTCAGGCAGCAGGTACCTGAAAACACTCAGGGAAGTGGCCAAGCCCTCATCGTACAGCCAGAGCTGGTCACGGTGCTGCTCTGCACACCAGCCTCTAGTCATAAAAATAAGGAACACGCTAAGAATCACACCCCTGTGATCCCACATCAGATGTCTCCTCCCATCCTGAGTTATTAATAATTTTATTAAGAATATGCTTTCAACATGCTGTATTTATATATGTACTTAACAAGAAATCACCAAGACTGCAGCGGGCAGTTCCTCTTCCCTTTCCATTTCATCGCCCAGAGAAAGGGAGAAAAAGAAACAGCCCTGCATTTGACTTGGCACTTGGAGGCTGAATTCCCTTCTTACACGCAGGGGTCTCCTTCCGCCCTCAGGCACAGCTTGCTTTGAGACTTGCAGTATCACAATTAGTGTTCTCTTGCGGCTTGGACTTAACCAGCTTAAATTACCATCTGACTGAAGGGTGCCAGTGCTGGGTCTGCATGTGTTTCTTTCCATCGGGGGAAAGATTTGCCAGTGTGTGTTTGAACATTTGCAAGTGTGGGTTTATTTTGGCTTCAAATCTGTATGCAAACTGTTGGTCATAAAGAGTTAGAAATTCACAGCAAACCTTCGTGAAGCTTCTAGTTCAGTTTTTAGAGCCTGGTGTTGGAAGAAATCTATTTCAGCAGGTGCCTGAAAGTATGGGGAGTTCAATATTCTAATTGCGTGTGGTGGCGGCTGTTGGTTTAGAGGTAGGTTTAGCAGAAAAGACATTTTGGATGGGGTCATTTCTGTGCATGTCCTGTGTACACTGGCCTGATTTTAAAAGCTGTATAGGCCGGGTGGAGTGGCTTACGCCTGTAATCCCAGCAATTTGGGAGGCCGAGGTAGGTGGATCACTTGAGGTCAGGAGTTTGTGACCAGCCTGGCTAACATGGTGAAACCCTGTCTCCACTAAAAATACAAAAAATTAGCTGGGCGTGGTGGCATGTGCCTGTAATCCCAGCTATTTGAGAAGCTGAGGCAGGAGAATCGCTTAAACCCAGGAAGTGGAGGTTACAGTGAGCGGAGATCACGCCATTGTACTCCAGCCTCGGCAATAAGAACCAAACTCCGTCTGAAGAAAAAAAAAAAAAGCTAGATGACGGGTGAGGTTAGGGGGATGCTTTTTGGGTTAATAATTCCTTCAAGGAATAATGTTACGGAGGACAGGGTGTGGAAAAGTGCTAATCCCAGCAAGAGCCACCTTCCCAGCTTGGCCCGAGGAGCCACATCACCACGCAGCAGCCCCCATGATGCCCAGTAGTGGCGGAAAGGTTGGCCCCTCTCTACCTCAGAGGCACGTCGTCCATCGTTCTGTGCTGGGCCTTGGGCACCCAGCCCCAGCAGCGGCCCCATCGCCTCAGACAGGAAGTGCACCTCGCCGGGGAGCAGGTTTGCTGCTTTGCTTTCAGCCCTGGGTTTCCCCAGACACTGATGGGCAGCCTTTTTGGAAAACAAGAATCAGAAGACTCCAACACAGCACCCAAGAAATGCCACCTTCTGCTTTACAAAGGGTGTGCCCTTCCTGGCAACAGGCCCAGCCCCACAGAGCTTCCTCACAGCCAGGGTCCTGGGAGAGGCCTGTCATGTGCCAGGGTCAGCTGCCGGGATTCTCCTGGGTGTTGTGTGAAGCCGGGCCAGTGTGGTGACACAGGGAAAGGTGTGAGGAGAGGAACCGAATCTTAGCTGGTTACAGCGGCTGTTTGCAGGTTCAGGTGTGGCTGAGGGGTGCGGCAGGGTGGGCTGCCGTCGTTTCATGCCTGGAAAGTCACTTCCACAGCGAGAAACCCGCTCCATGCCTTGCCAGGCCCTCCCATCACCGTGACCCTCCAGCTTCCAGGACCACCAGGTGCACAGGTTGGGGCGGAGGTGGTATCAGCAGATGAGAGCCTGGAAGTGGCTGGGGCCAGGCGGACATGGCTGAGGTTCAGTTGGATCCTGATTCTCTGGAATACCTTGGGGAAGTCCCCGAGGAGGCAACACACTCGTGTGGGGAACTTCTCCCCTCCACTGCCATGAAAAAAACTCCCGAGAAGGGATGAGGGTGCAGACAGCACCCTGTCTCGTGGCATTTGATGTGGCCAGAGCCAGCCTCTCTGGGTGGCATTTGATGTGTCTGGGAAGGCCGCTTCTATCCCCAAAGACCTCCCATTGGACGGCAGGGTGGCCAACCTGAGCATGGCCAATAGCCATTGGGCACTGATTCGTGGTGAGAACTGGCAGAGGACCTTTTCTTTTGAAATCACGTCCTCATGACCAACTTGTGAGATAGGTTTCACTATGATCCTTGCTTTCAGATGAAGACACTGAACGCTAGTCTGTCAGCCAGGAGGCAGCCAGATCAGGACTGGAATGCAAGCAGTCTGACCCCAGTCACAGGCAAGGTGCGCCTACAGTCACCCCAGTGCCTTAGAAGTGCCAGTACGGTGAGGAGGGTGAAACCCATGCACTGCTGGCAATCACATGCCACCGTGTTCAAGTTCTTCTCTGAGGATGGGGCTGCATTCGATTAGAGGCCTTGTCGAGTGTGGGGAGGTAAAGGAGGAAGGCAGGCAGTGGCAGAGCGTGATTCACTTCTCGCTTGCAGCCAAAGGGTGCTCGTTGGGTGTGCAATAGGACGACGACGCACGCCTCTGCCCAGACCTTTCTGCTTTAGCCTGCTGGGCCCTGGGTGTCCTGGGCCCCGGGATGCCCTCCGCAGGAATATAGAATTGCCTGTGTGTGCAGTGGTGGGGGCTTTCTGTTCTCGATGCTCCATCTCTGTGAAAGGTGAGCTCTGCATGTCCCACAAGGTATCTTCAGAAGCACAGAGATTTGCTGTGCTTGTCCAAGAAAGCACCCTGTGTGTCCAGAGTGGTCAAGGCAGGACCTCCCCCACAGCCTGGCACCAGGTCCTGACAGGAAGCAGCCCATCCCGAAGAGCTCAGATGAAGAAGGGCTCCTCAAGACCAGGCAAGAGAAGCAGCCCTGGGTGTCGGAGCAGCCAGACTGGCAGCAGCTCCCTCCAACCCTGAGGCTGAGGGGCAGGGCTGGGCCATGGTGGCAGCTGAGTGCATTGGGACCTGGACCCTGGAGGGAGCCAGCAGGCCCTGGGCAAGGCAGGCTTGAAGAAGCGCAGCGAGGAAGAGTGTGTGGGGCAGCCTGGGTGGGTTGGTTGCCTTTCACACAGGCAGCCCTGGCCATAGCCATGGGTAGGGCTGGCGCCTCAGTGATTGGATGGAGGAAGTGCTGCCAGCTTCTGAGTGTCAACAAGCTGACCCTGAAAGTGGTCTGAGTGGGGAGTCTGTGCTCCAGAAATGTGCTGTTTGGAGCTTTACCTGTGACCCCTGCTTTGGAAGCATTCCTGCCCGTGTGCCCCACTGATCTCTGCTTTTCCTGAAAGCCTGTCTGGAGAACCGACCCCTCCCGGGAAGGTCATCTGCGCTGTGGGCATGGGAGCATCTGCTGTGAATGGTGGCCTCGTAAGAGACCTCCATGAAGAGGGATGGCCTCGTCTGCAGCCCCGTCAGCCGCTGTGCCCACAGCCCCCCCGTGAGAGCAAGGCTGGCACCACACAGACTGCCGTGAGGGAAAGGAATATTTAATCTGGGCAGCCTCTGTTCGGACACTGTGCAGAGGAGGTGGGGAGAGAAGGCAGTCACTCCGGAACATTCCGTGAGCAGAGCGAAGCCTGGAGCCCAGGCAGGGAGGCCCACAGGGGCTGCTTGGTGGGGGGTGCCCCCTGGGTGGGGATGGGGGTCTGGGAGGAGGGGTGACAGCACGGGGGTGTGAATGGCCTGCAGGGAAAGGCCCGGAACTGGCATGGCCTTGGCAGCGCACTTGCAAACGCTGAGGCCCTGTCCTGGGGAGGCCAGAGACTGGAAGGCAGGAAGGGCTGGTTTCCAGGTGCCTGCCAGGAAGCTCCTGTGCTGTGAGCTGTGGGCGGCTGTGGAAGGCCCTGGGGCTTGATTTAGGCCTGGGGAGGCTGGGCTGGTGGCTGGGAGGGAAAAGCAGTCAGGAGTGGGCAGGAGCCACTGCCTGGACTGGATGCCTCAGGGGCCTCTCCGCAGAAGGATTGAACAAATGAGGCGACCATGTGGGGGCCATCGCCATCGTCTCCTTGTGACTGGCTGTGGTGGCTTAGGTTCTCCAGAAGCAGAAGCAGCATTAGGGGTGCAGACGGCACACTGGGGGGTTTACACCTGTGACAAGAGGAGGAGGCCGCTGGGTCCTCCAACTCCCACTCAGTCTCACCTCATCTCCACCTGCCCATGGGCGCTGCCCGCAGGGACTGCCCTTCCGAGGAGCCAGGGTTGGGGAAGGGTGCAGAAGTGCCCGGCCCTGTGCCCCCACCTCACCTGGGTGTGACCAGAATAGCATGTACTGCCAGAAGAGGCCGGAGCTCAGGGGCACCCACCATGCTCTCAGACTACCTCTACTGCAAAAACAAAAAGCAACCACAGCGCACCTCTGTTTAGTGATGTGATCTGATTGAAATACTTGTCATGGAGCGTGCCCTCGTTCTGTGCCAAGAATCGCCACGTTCATACCCCTATTTTACTGTAATATTTATTTTCTTTTTTTTTTTTTTTTTTTTTTTACTGGTATGATAAAGTTCAATAAAAGAAAAGTTTTACTGCATGCCTTTTTTCTGTCCCTTATTTATTTTATCCCATGATTATGAATGATTGTCACATAGAATGCTGACATTAATCAGATTTCCCTAACACCTGACACTTGCCCACTGGTTCCATTTCATTTTTTCTACAGAAACAGAAGTGAAAAGGTCTTGAAAATTATCTGACTTTTCACAGCTTCTTTCATTCTTTCTAGTCCTTTCTTCAAAGATAACTGAAGATGACTGGGGATTGTTGAGGACCCTGGATGGGAAGGCTGCTTTGTTTTTCTGAGTGTGTTCTGTGGTGTCCCTCCCACTCAGAGACTCGGCTTGGGAGAGTCGACATCTCACCAGAGGCTGATAGAGGCGGGAGCTTTCCCCTTTCTCTTTGTCAAAGAAACCCTTTAGGGTGTCTTGAAATTACCATTTCCCCGAGTGCATTTCAGAGTCAGATTTGCAGTCATTTTATGTAGATACAACTTGTTAAGACGACCTCTACTGTGCCCAAAAAAAAAAAAAAAAAAAAAAAAAAAAAATCACAGAGCACCTCTATTTGATGATGTGATCTAACTTCAGTATTTGTGAATTTTTGATGAGGTCCAGTCATGCCAGTGCCTCTTTCTGCGCAGAGAATCACCGTGTGCATTTCTCTAAGGTGGGGCTCCAGCCTTCCTGCCAAGAGACCTTAAGCTTCTTGAGGGCAGGGCCTGGGGCTTTTCCACCACTTAGAAGGGACTAGTGCACAGTAGGTGCTGGGTCACCTCCCGCCACGGACCCTTGTCGAACAGGCAGGGCCAGCTTTCGGCCACCTGGAGCTTCATAAGCTTCTCCACGTGTCGTCGACATTTGTTTCTGGGCCTTTCTGTTAAAAAAGAAGAATTAGGAATTGACTCTCAGCCTCTTAAGCTTTCTTTTTTGCTTCCTTAAGCTTAAAAAAAAAATCATTCTGACACGTTCATTCCCTTTTCTGCATTTAAATCAGATGATAAAGTTACTGTTGGCCCACTGTGCCCCCAGCCATGTGCCATACCCCCACCAGCTGATGCCAGGTGCCCACCTGAGAGGGAGGGGCTGCACTTGGAGGCGAGGGAAGCCTGGTGCCCAGCGCCTTCGTCTCCGCCTGTGTGCCCTGCTCCTGCAGCTCCACCCTCCAGCTTCGCTCACCTTCTGGTTTGAGTCTTTAAATTACTCTTTTTCTGAGCATATCATTGACCTGATTCTTGTCACCTTTCACTCAAATCCATGCACTTAATATCTGATAGCCTTGTTCTATTTCCTGGGTTTTTTCATTCACTACCTTTCTCACAATGTATGCTCATTTCTTGGAAGAGTTTGATGTTGACTATTTGCTGTGAAACTAGCTCTGAACAAAGTTCACTGTAGCAGTTGAAACGGTTGTTTAAAGCAACTTTTCTTTGAAAGATGCACAGCGTCTGATACCAGACTCCCACACTGCTCTGTAAAATGCCCAAGTTAACACTGAACAACTTGAGCCATCAATCCTGAGCCACTGGACTGACCACCACGTCCCTGCTGTGGGCCCCCGGCCTGGACTTCACACTGCCTTTGTGAACACTTTCAGGACCACACATGGCATCCGGGTTTACAAATCTGTTTTAGTTTGCAACATCTTCTATGTAGTTTTTTAGGAAAAAAAAAAAAAAAAAAACAGATTGTCTAGATTTTCTGTCCAATAGTTTCTTTCTGAGATTACAAAAAAAAAAAAAGTATTGTTCCTTCATCTATGTCAGAATCCAGAAACTACTTTTATTTGGCCAATTCTAGAATGCTTTCAAAATGTTTTCTGCTTACAAAGCACTTTCACAAAAATTAACTCTTTTTCCCAACAAACTTGTAAAATGACTAGCACACATTTAGCTCTGAGCAGCAGGGCCTAATCTACCACTGCGGCCCGACTCTGGGACCAAGGCTCTTCACCCTATACTGCAGGACATAGGGACATGAGCTCGCCAAGTAGCTCATGGAACAACGAGGATAGTTGTTCCTCTTTGGAACCCAGGGACAACGAGCTCGCCAAGTAGCAAAACAAAGCCATTTCAGAATAAGTTAGAAGCAAAGGTCAGGATCGCCTAACAAATGACATAATTGATTTGAAATGCATTTGTTTTTAAGTTAATAAAAAAACACAACTAGCGGAGGGGACCACAGTTACCTAATCTACAGGACAGTGTTGTCACCACTCAGTACAGTCATGCAGGAAAATGGGTTTCCTTGAGGATATGCCTTGAGGCTATAGGACTTTGAAGTCATCTTGGAGGCCAGTAGTAGGCATGGACTCTGTGTGTAGGATCCCACTGAGGAAGTCTGGACACACAGCTGGGCGCCATCATGATTAGGTGGCAGTGAGTAGACATGGATTGGTCAGGAAGAGACATTGCTGGAAGAGGCAAAGACAATTCCAAAGTCTCCCAAATTCTTGGAAGATTCAAGAAAGGCAAAGGTACCAAAAAGAAGCAAGAGGCCCCCCGAAGCTTCATGGGAGGGCGGATGAGGCTAGTGACTCAAGCACTGAGCAAGCAGGGAGGAGGAAACTGGACCTGGGTGACTGACTGGGAGCAGGGGCAGGTGCTTCCACCGAAGGGCATGCTCTGAGGAGCACTTGAGGTGAGCAGAGCTGCTTCATCCACAGCTGGACAGACCGAGCACTGAGTTATGTGTTCTAAGAAATGCAGTTCTGACTCAGTGACTGCTCTTCAGCCTAATACAAACCATCAAACACAAATGAATATCCTTTTGAGGTGGTGCAACCAACGTCCTCTTGCCCCAGAGGTAGGAATTGTTTTGCCCCAAAACTTTTACAAAAGGAAAAAAAAAAAAAAAAAAAAAAGCCTGCAAGTCCTTGGAAAAGAATGATCTTAAAAAGAAAAATCTCAGTGGGAAAAGAAGCAATGGGGTGATTACAAAGTGGCTGTGACAACCACCCATGTAAAGAGACGATGATTCAGTGGGATGGTGGGCGTCCTTCTGACTTTCTGAGCCGGACTAAACTGAGTCAGCACCACCACCACCACCACCACCACCCTCTTCGACGTCTTCCAGGTTCAGACTCAAAGGTTAGGAAGCAGAAAACCGTGACATTCTTCGGAAGTGAAAAACAACTTGAGATTTGGGAAATTAGCCTGACTGGCATCACTTGGGCGGCAAAGATTTTCTTTTGTCCCAGTTGTATACTTTTCGATCTGATAATAGCACTAGACAAACATTCATGTGTGGAAAGAAAACGTCTCAGAACTGCCTCTGAAGCTTGTATTTATTTATCTATGTGCCGAAAGGAAGCAGGTAGCTTTAAGGTAAAAACAAACAAAAAACTGCGTCTTCTGTAGTGACATCACCTTTTTCTTATTTCCATATTTTATGAGACCCTTGTTCTTAGTGTGCTTGTTGCTCAAATCTCACTCAAGGAGACCTCACTGTAAAACCCCCGATGTGTATTTCACAGAACAGGCAGGGACCACACTGCTGTCCTGTGACGCTTCAGTGCCTGCCGGCCAACAAAAACCAAAGAGAATGTTCTACACGCCGTTTTCTAGGAAACGAGTGGGATTTGATCAGGTGGATCCTGACCTCCCACTCAGAATGATTTACGGCTTCGGTGGCTCTTCCTGCCGTGTTGCCAGGTGCTGCTGGGCTCGTCTCCGGCTTTGCTGCCCTCCTACTCAGGCTCAGCGCAACCTCTCCAGTCCATGGTGTCCCAGTCCTTAGAGTAGGAGCAGGATTTCTCAGAGGTTTGCTCTTCTGTAACTATCAGATGGAGAGTCATTAAAGGAAGTGTCTTTTTGATGTGTGGCCTTTGGGAGAAATTGGAATCATGAAAATTATTTCCGCTCGTCACTGTCGCCACAGCCGACAACACATCTAGAAAATGATAGAATTTTCTATTATCACCTTTATCCAAAACTTTGCCAGATTTGGGTCCCAGAATAATTTATCCCAAAACCCCAGTTTCTAGCCCATTTCTCACGTTGCTTGGCTCCGAAGAGCTGAGGATTCCTTGAATGGCAGGTGCCGCCTCCCTCGGGCCGTGTGTGCCGCCTCCCTCATGTTTATAATGTGGTAGGAAAGGGCTCTCCAGGAGCAGACAGACGCCCACCTCGTGGCTCTCCAGACAGGTCATGAACCCCCTGAAAATCTAGGTCTCTAAAAGAGTGGATATTTTTTACAGTAAATTAACAGCAGCTGATTCTCCAAGAAGACATGGGTTACCCCATTTACACTAAGGGTCCTCAGAATTTCTTTGAATAGCAACAGCAGCTGTCCTGTAATGCAAACCAAAGGACAGAGAAATTTTTTTTTTTTTTTTTTTTTACTGTGGTAGAGTTTTGAGTGGGCCATGGGGAATTCTGAGTGGTTTCAAGCCTTTTCCTCTTTAGATAGCAGGTCACACTGGGCATGTTTCATCGCTGATACCAATTGTTTTATATCCTAACAGGCAACGCAGACTGCCTTACGAGACACGCCCGTGCTGACCCCGGCCCCGCCCCGGCCGTGCAGAACTTGGGTGATCATGCATACACATTATTTTCCACAGAAAGATACACACCAGAGCTCATTAGACAGCCCACTGGGTTGCATCAGGTGCTAACAGACATCGCAGCTGTCTGACCAGCAAAAATATTGTGGGCTTGCACTAACGGTCATGTGGCTAGCTAGAATGTGGGGAATCTGATCTCTCTGTTTTTAGGATTATTTCCCGTAGTTAAAGGAAGTCACTGGGATTGGTTTTAAGTCCTATTTTGATTTTCTTCTCCTACAGAACACCATCCTCTCCTAATTTTTTTCACGCTTTTTGAAAGCAGCTTTATTGAGGTAAGATTCACCTATCATAAAATTCACCTGAGGTCGGAATTCGAGACCAGCCTGACCAACAAGAAGAAACCCCCGTCTCTACTGAAAAATACAAAATTAGCCGGGTGTGGTGGCACACATCTGTAGTCCCAGCCACTTGGGAGGCTGAGGCAGGAGAATTGCTTGAACCCGGGTGGCAGAGGTTGCAGTGAGCCGAGATCAAGCCATTGCACTCCAGCCTGGGCGACAAGAGTGAAACTCCATCTCCAAAAAAAAGAAAAAAAATCACCCATCTACAGCGTACAAGGATGTTTGGTAAATCTCCCGTCCCGTGGTGTGCAGCCATCTCCTCCATCCGGTTTCAGAATATTTTCATTGCCTCAATGAGATCCCACAGCCTGTGTGCTTCCCGTTCCCGCTCCCCATACTGACAACCGCCAATCTCCTTTTTGTCTCTATCAGTTTGCCTTCTTAGGGCATTTCATATAAAAAGAATCATGCAACCTTTCACGTCTGGCTTTCTTCACCCAGCATCAAGTTTTTGAGATTCAGCCCCCCAGGCACGTCTGGGCAGCTCTTTCCTTTTGATTGAACAGCCTGGTTTCTTTCTTATTGGAGTGCAGGACCGATCACGAGTGAGTTGGGCCAGTGGTTCTCCCCTGGGGCCGACTGCCCCCAGGGGCATTTGTCTGGAGACATTTTTGGCTGTCACACCTGGGGTGGGGGCCGCTCCTGACATCAAGAAGATGGGGAAGCTGCTAAGCCCCTGCAAGGCACAGGGCAGCTCCGCACTGGGAGTTACCCCGCCCAAGTATCACCAGCGCCAAGGTGGAGGATCCTGTGTTAGACTTCACCGAATTTTCACTTACCATCCAGGCGCCTGTCTAGAACCAAGTGGTCCACGACGTAAACCTCCTTCCCTTTGAGAGTGCTGATGCCACTGCACTGGAGTTTTTGTTTAACTTTTACATAGATTTGAAAGTACGCGCTGTCCACGAGAGGAAGATGAGGAGAAAAACAGTACAACCCTTGCTCCTGGTTGAGATATCCACACAACCTGGTTTTAGAAACAGAAAAATCTCAAGTGGTTTGGCTGATGCAGGCTAAGATCCCATGAAGCTGCAGAAACAGGTGGGAAGCTTATGGTAAAATCATATAATAAAGTACATTCAGTTTATTCAGCAACAAGTTGTATTTTGTTTGTTTTTGTGGTGTGAGGACCAGTGTTCCACATTCTGGTTCCACTGTTCGTGTGAAGGAATAAAGTTCACAGTGGAGTAGAGGTGAAAAGGAAACAGATCTAAAGAAGTTCTTATCATTCCAGCATTTGGCACAGCATAAAATCCCTTTAGGAGCAAGAAGAAATCAGCCTGAATTAAACTATTTTGTTTTATCTGAGACCAGGGACTCGCTGACCGCTCACTTCTTTTTCTCTGGGGTGGCTGAGATGCCAAGACATGAAATTCCATCTCTCAGTTCTTTGGAGCTCTGTGTGTTGATAAATTAGAAACAAAGCACTCTGTTTGGAGCTTAATAACGTAAAAGGAGACTGCTGTGATGTGAGTCGGTAAACTGTAGCTGGGAGAGGGTACCTTTGGAGATTTGACGAATAAACAATGGCAGCGTTTCAGCTGCCCAGGCAGTCTCCTCTCCCTGACCCCTCTTTTGCTCCAGTGGGCAACTCTGCGTCGGCCCTACGAGGACACGGGGAGGTGGTGGGACCTGCCCCGGGGGCTCTGCTGCAGCCTCGGGTCCCTCATCTCCTTCCTCTTTGTTTTGACACAAAGAATAACCGCACCAGAAATATATGGTGAGAGTAAACTGAGGGCAAAGCACACACATACACACACAGAACACATGCATAAACACGTGTGCACATGCGCATGTACACGTACACACAACACATGCATGTACAATACAACATGTGTGCCTATGCACACGCAGACACGATACACACAGATACACCTATGCACAGATGCATCCACATATCCACATGTACAGAATGCTTGCATACACTTACAGTATGTGCGCACACCATACATGCATACCCACATACATGTGCATGCACATGCAGGCAGACATACATGATGCATGCATACACATATACAACATGTGCACATATATACATATACGCAGTGCATGCAGACACATGATTCATGTACATACACATACAAAGTGTGTATGCACACTAATACAGGACTCACATACACACATTCTTCAGAGTTATTGCAGGCACTTGGACGCATTCTTTATTCATCACTGCCAGATCAATATTGTGTCCTGTGTTACAGAGGAGGAAACTGATGCTAAAAGAGGTTAAATAATTTGCTCCGAGCCACACAGCAGGTAAGTAATAGAGCCTGGGTGGAAACCACGTTCTCTCCAAATCTGAACTCCAAAGAGAAGCAGCACGAAGGAAGTATTCCCTTTAAAAAGATGTGCCAGGAGATCGAGACCATCGTGGCGAACACGGTGAAACCCCGTCTCTACTAAAAATACAAAAACTAGCCGGGCGAGGTGGCGGAAGCCTGTAGTCCCAGCTACTCGGGAGGCTGAGGCAGGAGAATGGCGGGAACCCGGGAGGCGGAACTTGCAGTGAGCTGAGATCCGGCCACTGCACTCCAGCCTGGGCGACAGAGCGAGACTCTGCCTCAAAAAAAAAGTAAAAATAAAAATAAAAATAAAAAAATAAAAAAAATAAAAAGATGTGCCTCCACACGCAGGTGTTCCAGCCCAGTCATCCCAACACCACCAAGCACCACTCACCTGTGCTCAACGAGGGCCTGGAATTCTACCTGAACGTGAAGCACAGGAGTCTGATAATAGACATAATCTCTCTCTCTCTTCCCCACCTATCCCCCCGAAAAGAAGGAGATGTAAGCGAAGCCCCCTGCCCTGCAACACATTTCTCTAAACCATTCCAGGAATAAGTGGTTTGCTTTTTGGCTGTTGGAGGTGGTGGCAATGGGAGGGGTTCTGAATTCTCTATGCACATCTTTCTCTCCAGAACTGGCGATAGGATGAAGCTCTGAGAACCCCAGGGAGGAGACTGGTTAGTGGTTTTGCTGTTACAGTCCTCTCAGGAGAGTGTCTGTTCTTCCCTGAAGGTGACTTTCTGCCCCCCAGAAGGGTTTGCGGCTGATGGAGGCCTGCGGACTCTCGAGAAGCGGGAAGCTCCCAGCTCTGTGAGAAGCTGTTACCTATGAGAGCTCGACGCCCAAGCTCTGCTCCCTGAACCCACACAGGCTCCCTGGGCAGAGCTGGGCTCACAGCCCCCAGGACTTCCCTTCTCTTTGTTTCTGTGATTGCCTTCTCATTCTTGGGTCTTCTTTGGAGACATTTTATCTTGTAAATTTGAGGATTTCAGTTGCTATTATTATTATTATTTTGAGATGAAGTCTTGCTCTGTTGCCAGGCTGGAGTGCAGTGTCGTGATCTCTGCTCACTGCAACCTCAGACTCCCTGGCTCAAGCGATTCTCCTGCCTCAGCCTCCCAAGTAGCTGGGATCACAGGCATGTGCCACCACGCCCACCTAATTTTTGCATTTTTAGTAGAGACGGGGTTTCACCATGTTGGCCAGGATAGTCTCGATCTCCTGACCTCATAATCTGCCTGCCTTGGCCTCCCAAAGTGCTGGGATTATAGGGGTGAGCCACCGCGCCCGGCCATCACTATCATTTTTTAAATGGGGACTCTGGCACTCAGGAAATGTTTATCCCAACTTTGGAGACATACTATGAGCTAATGTGCAGCCAGGGAGAAGTGATATCAGCCCTAAAAATAGTGAAATTCCTCAGGCCACTCAGCCCTTGCCAGAGGCTGGCTTCCCGCACGGCCAAGTGACTGGACTGTGAGTCCATTCCATGTGTATTGACCACCTTCTCTACCAGTGAACGCGAAGCATTTCATTTCTTCTTAATGTCAACAAATTTTAAAGGACAAAAATTGTATATGTTTATGGTGTACAATATATTTTGAAAATATGTACACATTGTAGAATAAGTACAAGGCGTCCATTGGGCAATTCAGTGAATCTAATTAATAACAATGTATTGTATGCTTGCAAGTTACTAAAATAGTGGAAGTATTCTCACCACTCAAATATAAGTATGTGTGGCAATGAATATGTTAATTAGCTTGATTTAACCCTTCCATGAAGCATTTTGATGAGTTTTTAAACCCTCATCCTGTTGTCCTTAGGAAGAAGTACTTTTCACAACTTCTGAAAGGAAAAGGAGATATGCCTCATTTTCACTCCAGAGGGCAGGATGGCCACTAGAAGAAGAGGCTTCTCCCTGCCTGCCCACTCGCCAAGGATTTTTCAAGCTTCGTGTCCTTCAGCGTCAGGCTGAAGCTGCGAGTTCCCTCCTCAGACTGCTGGGAAACTTGCTTAGGGTCACAGAGTTAGAAACGGCCTCGCCAGGTCGCAAACAGAGCCCTGGTCCTGAAGCTGTCTGTGTGGTCCTGCCTGGCAGACCCCAGGTTTTCTGTGGCTTGCCGCACGGTGAGGGCCCATGGAAGCCCTCCCCAGAGGGGCTGGTGGAGAGAGTTCTGGATTGCGGGCTCTGGGATGTGAAGGGAGGAGACTGCGGGGGAGAGGACTGTCAGCTTCCAAAATGCTGCTGGCATAAATGTTGCTGAATGAGTGATTCATTCTGGGAGTGTGGGGTTTGGGTGACTCTGAGTCCCTGTCCTCCGAACATCTACACACGGCACCTCCATGTGGGCAGGGAGCATAGGTGCCCACCTCCCATCCCCTGAGACAGGGCTGGTAGCATTGGCTAAAACCTTAGGGTGAAACACACGCCAGCATGGGGCTCAGCATTGAGGACTGAAGATAGAAATCCATATTCAAATAGCCATTCTGAGGATTTCTGCTGCACAGGCTGATTTCTGGTCAGATCTGGTCAGCACTTCGTGGTCTGGGCCTGGACAGGCAGCTGACCAGACCTGAGCTGGGATGGGGCCCGGCTCACCATTTTTTGGCTGGCTCTTTATTGGATTATATTTCTTTCAGTTTTGTTGCTAAAAGTTCTTTTGGGGGTTTTCTGCTTAAAACCAGAACCTGCACATCCATGTAAAGGGGCTCCCTACAGTGAGCTGCGGCAGTGGCCAGGGAGGTTTCCCACACACTGCTGTGACTTGTGATAACATGAGCATTGCTGGCTGGCGCTCTAGGCCTAGCGTGGCTTCAGCTCATTTTTGATATTCTAGATGCAAACACGTAAAGACGGATGTTCTGACATGTTATTTTGGAGACCCTTCTCGTGCTCTGCCCGCCCCAATGTAGGCTCTGAGGGGACCCTGGAGCCACTTTACCGTGCTTACCCCAGAGCAGTGCTTGGCACGGGGTGGGCACTCTGCATATGCCTTTAGAGGGAGCAAAGCCATTCGGGTTGAAATCACCTTCTCATGAACCCAGGGCTGACACAGTGGCAGGGAATAAACACATGCAGAGTCACAGACTCACGGCTGGTTGTGCATCCGAGCCTGTCCTCTCCATGCTGGCGTTTCCTACAGGCAGACGGGCCTCAGAGAAGTGCCCCAGACCCCCTGGCACGCTGCATCCATCGAGTCTGAACAACTTCGCTGTAGATTAACAGAAGGGTTATGGAGAGGCCAGGATCCAGTCTGGGGGTCCTCAGATATGTCAAGAGCTCACTGAAAAAAGAACTTTGATGCCAGCTTCCCAAATGGGAGTTAATGACAAAGATACGGAGAAGTAGTAGTAGCAATAGTTACAAGAGCCGTAGCAATAGCAGCGGCAGTAACTGTAGTAGTGCTGTCGTAGTAGTAGTTGTAGTACTCATATTAGAAGTCACAGCAGTAGCAGTAGCAGCAGTGCAGGAGCAGTGGCAGGAGTAGTAGTGGTCGTAGCAGCAGTTGCAGTAGTAGCAGCAGCAGCAGTTGCAGTAGTAGTGGTAGGAGTAGTCCTAGCAGTTGCCGTAGTGGTGGTAGGAAGAGTAGCAGCAGCAGTTGCAGTAGTAGCAGCAGCAGCAGTTGCAGTAGCTATGGTAGGAGTAGTCCCAGCAGTTGCCGTAGTGGTGGTAGGAGGAGTAGCAGCAGCAGCAATTGCAGTAGCTGTGGTAGGAGTAGTCCCAGCAGTTGCCGTAGTGGTGGTAGGAGGAGTAGCAGCAGCAGCAATTGCAGTAGCTGTGGTAGGAGTAGTCCCAGCAGTTGCCGTAGTGGTGGTAGGAGGAGTAGCAGCAGCAGCAGTTGCAGTAGCTGTGGTAGGAGTAGTCCCAGCAGTTGCCGTAGTGGTGGTAGGAGGAGTAGCAGCAGCGGTTGCAGTAGTAGCAGCAGCAGCAGCTGCAGTAGCTGTGGTAGGAGCAGCAGCAGCAGCAGCAGTCGCAGTGCAGTCGTGGCAGTAGCAGCCTGGGTAGCGGTAGCAGTGCTATAGCCACAGCAGCAGCAGAGCCTCAGTAGCGGCAGCAGCAGCAGCAGTAATAATAATAGTACAGGAGCAGCCACCCTTTTGTGAGCACCTCCTATGTGGCGAACACTGTAGTAGGTATTATTTCACTCGGTACTAGAAGGAGCCCCTGGCCGCGGTGCCTGCCCACTGCTCAGCCCTCCTCTGGCCACATGCCCCACCAGCACGCAGCCTGCATCCTCCTTTCACTTCCTCAAAGGCGCTGTGCCCTCTCCCCTCTGCACTTTCCACCCCGACCCCACTGGCCTGTCTCCCTCACCTCCATGGACCTCAGATTAAGTCATGCGTGGTGAAAGCTCCTGCATCTCAGACACGCTGGTTCCCTGTTACTGTCATTGCAGCTCAGTCCTTTATCTCCCCGTCCAGAAAAGAAGGGTGTGCTGGAGAAAGGACAGGACCCATGGAGGAGCGCCAGTGCCACCTGAGGGAGCGCCCACGGCAAGAGCTGGAGCAAGCTGAGAAAAAAAAGATGTAGCATTACATTCTAACCCCCAGAGCAAAATAAACACCCACAAGCCCATATTGGTACAGAAAGTGCAAACTCAGCGAGAGGAGCGCGTTCATCTGCCTTGCCCACCGCCCGCCGTTGTGCCCCTCCAGGCCTTCGCAGGGAACACTGGCGCGTCGCAGGTGCTTCGTAAAGGACAGTGGCGTGAAGGCAGTGGATGTGTGCCAGGCGAGGGTGGCGGCCGGAAGGTCCGCTGGTGCCCGAGGGAAGCGGTCGGGATCAGAGTTGGAACTCTGCAGCTGGCTTTAAACTTGCTTTTTTTCTGACTGTCTCCCAAAGGTGAGGAAAACTCAATTGGATTCTTTGTTCTCACATCCCAAAGACAGGAGCCAGGACTGGCATTTTACAGCTCAGCAAGAGGCTGACCTGCCCCCAGAAAGTGGAAAGGATTGGTCTTTACAGTTTATGATGCCACATTTCATGAATCTGAGAATCCATGCCACACATGGTCTTGCTTTACCAATGCAAAACGGCAAATCAAAGCATCATTAAACTTGTATCATTCAAACTGTCGTTTTGAAAAGTTCAATGAGAATGCTTTGCCCGTGATAAGAATCACAGGAGAGTCTTCGAGTGCTTTATCCTGGGAGAGCTGAGCGGCACGTTCAGCAGTGCGGATGCTTCTCACGTTACCGTCGGTGGCCCCTGCTCCACGGGGGCCGGAGCGGTTCACCGCCTGGCTTTCGAGTGTTCGTGTGTAAATTTGGCACAGGCATGCCGGTGGGTTCTACAGAATCCATGTAAGGATTGCACGTTGGATACCAAGCTTGCCGGTGACGCACTGGCTGACATGCCCCCGGCGTGTCCCTGTTTCCTGGCCGCTGCAGCAGCCTGAACCCAGCTCTGCAGAGCAACTTAGCTTTCCTGAACCTTAGTTCTTTAAGAGCTATTTTTAGAAAAATTAGGACTGAGGTTTGATTCCTGGTTTTAGGCTCCCCAGGCTGGCAGAAGCTGGAATTGCTTCAAAGCCACCAATTCCTTCTTTGGCCACTCACCAGTACTCCTTCTGCTGAGGGATGAGGAGCCACCAAGGGAGACAGAAGTCAGCCGAGCTCTGCTTGTTCCCCTCACACTGGCGAGCTCCTAAGTGTGTCAGTGGCTGCTCCAGGTCGTGTGGGCATAGCCGGGGCCAGAGAGACCAGCTCCCTGCTCTCCAGGGGCCAGCATCTCCATGGATTCAAATGCAACTGACTGTGGCATGGATTAAAATACGGGAGTACAGGTTGCATGGAGAAGTGATCGATTCCTTGGGCTGTAGCAGGGAAAATGCCAGAGGAGCCTCAGACATCTTATGGGGCCAGAAAATCAAGAGGTGCTTGAGAAAGAAAGGGATGTGTCGAGAAGTCACGTGACTAACCTGAAGGCGCTTCCAATGGCCAAACGTGGAGCAATTTGAGCAACAAAATAAATAATGAGAATAATGGATTCTGATTCACAGAATAAAAATGAATATCCATAAGTCCAGATTGATGTAAATAAATAATTGAATACATAATAAACAACAGAGAAGAGACGGTTCTTCCTCATAGAAGAATCCAGGTTAATGATTGTGGAAGGAATGAGAAAAATGCAAAATCATCACTAGGCAAACTTTACAGCAGCAACTGCTGTCAGCAGGAGCCACAGGTGGACACTGAGACCACTGGGCAAGGCTTTGAGAAGCAGCTGTCGCAGCTGATGGAGAAATCCTGCAAGCGCCACCTTCGCCAAGTGATCCAGGGAAACAGCACCACCCCTAGGACCACGGACATCACATCCCCCAGACACGTGGCAGTGAGGAGGACACATGCCCTTCGGTGGGATTCCTGCCAAATGTGCACTGACCTCAGTGCAACCGAAGGAAACAGACAAACCCAACAGAGAGGCAATCCGCGGAGTAACTGACCAGTACGGAGCGTGGGGAGCACGAGAGACGCGGCAGCTCTTGGACACGCCGTGAAGAAGACTACTGACCAACTCCTCTGTGGAATAAAGTGAAAGCGCTTAGGACAAAAAGACACTTTTAGCTGGCCGTGGAGGCTCACACATGTCATCCCAAAACTTCGGGAGGCTGAGGCGGGCGGATCATGAGGTCAAGAGATCAAGACCATCCTGGCCAACATGGTGAAACCCTGTCTCTACTAAAAATACAAAAATTCACTGGGTGTGGTGGCACATGCCTGTAGTCCCAGCTACTCAGGAGGCTGAGGCAGGAGAATTGCTTGAACCCGGAAGGCAGAGGTTGCAGTGAGCCGAGATCGCACCACTGCACTCCAGCCTCCAGTCTGGTGACAGAGCAAGACTCCATCCAAACAACAACAACAAAAAGACACTTTTAAACCCTGGCAGCAATGAAGCATCATGTGGAAACCTTGAGAACCAAGTAAAATGTGCAATAGCAGGGCGGTCACCGAAGGGGCCAAGTGAAGTGGAGAGGGAAAAGGCAGCTGAGTCTGGCCAATGTCCATGGACAGTTAGGGTAATGCAGACCAACATGTCTTATCTTTAACAGCAGGTTTTTACAAATCAGCCTTATTTGAAAAACTGTCTGAATTCTCCTTTGCCTGATGGGTAACTTACTTTGTGCACAGCACTATTTTAGGTTCTATTAAACATAATTAAGAAATAGAATAGAAAATAAGAGTTTACAAGGAGAAATGCACAAGTCAAAGATCAAAAAGCATGTCCATCAAAGAAAAGAGAACCCTGGTGTACTGTTGGTCAGAAGGTCAATTCGTATAGCCATTATGGAAAACAGTGTGGAAGCTCCTCAGAAGATTAAAAATGGAGCTACCATATAATCCAGCAACCTCACTACTGGGTATATGTCCAAAAGATATTGAAATCAACGTATTGAAGAGATGTCTGCCCTCCCATGCCCACTGCAGGATTAGTCACAATAGCCCAGATCCAAAATAAATCTTAGTGTCCCATCAGTGGACACACGGATAAAGAAAATGTGGTAGATACACACCATGGGATAAGATTCAGCCTTAAAGAAGAAAGAAGTCCTGTCATTGTTGACAACATGGAGGAACCTGGAGGACATTTTTCTAAGTGAAATAAGCCAGGCACAGAGACAAATACCACATGATCTCATTCACATGTGGAATCTAAAAACGTCCAACTCATAGAAGGAGGTAGCACAGTGGTGGGAACCAGGGCAGGTGAGGGGCTTAGGGGCATGTTGGTGTAAGGATACAAAATCTTAGTTAGACGGGAGGAATTAGTGCAAGAGAACCATTGTTCAGCATGGTGACTATATTTAATGACAGTGAATCGTATCCTTGAAAGTAGCTAGAAGAGTAGATTTTAAGTATTTTCAGTGCACAAAAAAGGGGAGTTTATGTATACATGCTTGATGCAGCTATTCCACAATGTGTGTGTACACGTATAAACATATGGTACACCATAAATATATACAATGTTGACTTTTCAATTAAAAGAGATAAAAGGAAGATTTTCTGACCAAAGTAAGTAGCTGATATAATTATATTACGCTGTTATTAGATGCTAATTACATTACAACAAAATTTCCATTTGGTTAAGAAATATCTTTTTTAAGTGCCCATAGATACTGCATGTATTCTGAGCTACAACTTTGGGAAGCCTACTACAGGTGAGTGGGTCCGAGAGGCCCCGTCCAGGAAGAGGAAGCAGTGGTTTAATTAGAACTGGGAAGGGGGTTTGCCTGTTTCTGCCAAAGACAGAGACTTGAATCATTAGGAGATGGGAACAGGCTGGACGTGAGAGGCAGCAATGAGGTTTGTTTTCTGTTGTTTATCTTTCTTGGGCTGAAGAGGGCAGCTGGGCCACTGGGCCCAAGGTTAGGAGAACAACTGGTGTCATGATAAAGATCTTTCAGGGTTTTGGTCAGATAACTGGGGTTGATCAATGTCATGGTGGGGCCTAGAGATTCTGAGAAGGAGGAGAGGAGTTCAGCTAGACGCCCAGTGGGCCATGAACAGACTATATGTGCAGAACACCCCCAGAGCCCACAATGAGGTGGCAACATGAGGAGGGGCCGTCGCCTTGCAGAAGGCCGAGAGGCCCAGAGGCTCAGAAAAGGGATGAGGCCATTGGATTTTTGCCAGGAAAATGTCACTGGTGGTTTTGGTAAAAGTAGTTCCTCCAAGGTAAAGACCGAACTAGAACTACTCAACTGAAAATTTATTGAGGGGAGGAACCATGCTGTCATATATCTTTGTATTTCCAAAAACATCTAGCCCAGAACATCATCTTCAAATTCTTGACATTGGGGTTCTGTGTTTTCCTGCTAAAAGCTTCAACCAAAGCCGCATTTCAAGCAATTAAGAAAAAGGCATCTTGGGAGGCCAAGGCAGGCAGATCACGAGGTCAGGAGTTCGAGACCAGCCTGGCCAAAGTGGTGAAACCGCATCTCTACTAAAGTTACAAAAAATTAGCTGGGTGTGGTGGTGCACGCCTGTAATCCGAGCTACTTGGGAGGCTGAGGCAGCAGAATTGCTTGAACTTGGGAGACAGAGGTTGTAGTAAGCCAAGATGGTGCCATTGCGCTCCAGTCTGGGCAACAGGGCAAAAAAGTCTGTCTCAAAAAAACAAACAACAACATAAAAAGGCATCAACATGAAAATAAGTAAACAGCGTCAAGATGTGTTTAAGGAATACGTTTTACAATGGAAAGGAGGAGAATGGAAGACCGGCGTAGAGGGAGGGCTTGAAAAAAAGTTAAGGTCAAGAGATATTGTCCTAGGGTTTGACATAAATCAACGTGGTTCATCAATTCTAATGTGTGTTTTCTGCTCTTAGGAAAATATCTATATGGTTTTGCTAATAATACATGTTTATCCCCCCAAAAGTATAAAGTTCAGGGAAAAAGTTGAGACCAGAACAATCTATACCAGTAACGTGTGACCCCATCACCTATGTTGGTAACACGTTGGGGATTTCCCCGAGGCTTGCGGAGTTTTCTCAGAGTTAAGATCCTATCATGCATGCAATTTTGCGTATGCTTTGTTCCCTTAACCTCATATCATAAGCATTTTCCCCAAATTAACCAACATTTTCATATAGTTTTCCTAACTGTGTAGATGTGCCACTGCGTATTTAGTTGCCCCCCCATGTCTAGATACTTAAAATATTTCTAAGTTTTACGGTAACCAATGCTGAGATGGCCATCTTTGCAAAAGAACGGTCCCATTGCTCTCCAGAAGGAAGCATGTGCATTTCAGCTGCATGGTTATTGTCTTGTGTGTTCTCATTTAAATGGGTGTGAATTTGCTTTTTCTTTGTAGTAATCATTCACTCCTTGATTCATTTATTCGAAAAGATTTTATTTGGAAATCTAATCTGTGGAAACACAGTTCGAGAACCGGCAGTCTCACAGAGCAAGAGAGACGAGGCCCCAGCCCACGTGGCACTCACAGAGACGAACGCCGCAAATGAGAGGCAGAGGTTGGCCAGCACAGGAAGAGAGGTGCTGGGGCAGAAGGGAAGGCGCCTGAGATGTGCGAGTGCCCGGGACACCGAGGGTCTCCCCGAGATGCAGCCTTTGAGTGAAGACCTTAACAAAGGCAGGGAGCAGGGAGTCATCCAACAGGGATTATTACTGAGGCTGAACATGTTTTCAATATTGATCGCATTGGGCTCATTCCTTGATGAAACGTGTGGCAGGGGCTGTCCTCACTCCGCAGCTGCTCCTGTTGACTTCGAGCAATTCTACCAACCCGTCCACCTCCACGTGTCCTCTCTAAATGGAATCACAGTGCCTGCTTCACCTCCCTGCTGGGTTCTGTGAAAAGTTAGAGGGCTGGTGCAGAGAATCCCACTAAGTCAGCTGCAGACCAGACACGAGGTTGGCCCCTCTGCAGCTTGTCACTGAATGCCAGTCTGACGTGACTGCTACGTGGAGTCCTCTGACCTCCTTGGGGGCCTCAGTGTGTAAACAGGTGCCAGGCTGAGCCACCTCCTCCAGGCTCCTTCCTCCCAGCATGTGGCTTCATGTTTCAAAACCAGTTTTGGAGAGAATCCTCCCTGCAGTGGCTGTGCTCGTAGAAAGGGCCGGGCAATCCCGCCCCTCCACCCACACACCCCCTGCCCTGGTCACTGTGCTCCTCCCAGGGCTACTCCCCGCGTGGGTCTGCCCAACAGGCATGGACACCTGCGGCACTTCCTTCCAGAGCCCGGCAGCCTGGACAGGAAGTTACCTCGTTGTTCCCACCCAGGGCCACTCCAAAGCTGTGCTGAAGAAAACCTGCCTGAGGGAAGTGATCAGTGCTACGGTCAGAGGAAACCTAGTTCCTCCTGACCTCCCCTTGGCCCTAACCTGAGACATCTGGGGCCGGAAATAGAGAAGCTTGCTGTTAACCTCAGTGCCCCCGGCATTCTGCACAGGTCACGAGCCCTCTCTTCCCTGTGTGTCTGCCCATGAGAGCCATATTCACACACCCAGGCCGAGCCACCTACCTAGCCCGCTTTGGGAGTGAACTTCCAGCTGCTTTTTACAGGACAGTCCTCCTGAACGTCCCTCTGGCGCTGCAAAGCCGGTTCTCAGCCAGACTTGCTACCTTCCATCCCAAATGCCACTCCTCGGTCATGGTTTCCTGTCCCCAATGATGGCACCACGGCCCCTGGTACTCAGCCTCTCTGGAGTCCTGCCTCCCGGGGTGTGCAAAGACAGCCCTCCTGAGCAGCACCCTCCCTGATTCCCAGGACCACCCTGGCCCAGCAGCACCCAGTCCTTCCACTGGGGCTCTCTTGCGCCTCCAGTCCAGCCTGGAACCCCTGGTACCAAATGTCCAATGTGCCTCCCTCAGCCGCCTTTTTCTCCAACTGTGCTGTTCAAAGACTGTGGTTCTCAGATCCCATAAATCAAAATCTCACAGCTGTCGGATGGAAATGCAGGTTTCTGGGTCCACTGGCTGAAGCCAGATCGCTGGTTGGGGCCTGCAAGTGACTCTGACATCCAGTGATGTTGAAGAGCCAGTGACCTGCCCGTGGAGTACGGACTCTCGCTGGCGTTGAGGCTCCCCACGGTCTTCCTGGATGGGCCTCAAACCTCCTTTCTGGCCCCACGCCCTGGGTCCCACCCCATCCCAGACTACTTGCTCTTCCACTCTCACATGGGGGGAGCTGCTGCCAGGCTGCACTCTCCGCCTAGAATTCCTGCTTCTATGGATTGAAATCTCAGGACTTCGAAGTTCAGGTGAAACGCCGCCTTCTTCATGATGCTTCCTTTAGTTCCCCCAGCTGCCTCATCCCCCTTTCCATGTTGTCATCATCATCTTTCATTCCATCTTCTGCTGCCCTGGAGGATGACACTGCCCCCAAGTGAGCTGACGTGCCCCCAGTGCCAGGCCGAGGGACTGTGCGTGTCCCCGCACAGTGGCTCCGTGTCCTAGCCATCCTTGTGTCTTCCTCAGTACCTTGGTTCTGTGCCTCACAAAAGCTATTGGGTTGAAAGAAATCACAGAACCTGAGAAGAAACCCATGCTTTGTCCAGACTCAGGATGCGATTCTAGCTGGAAACCGTTGCAAGAGGAACGCCACCAACGTCAAATCCTGCTTTTGCAAGCCCCCTCACCAGAAGGCAGGGAGGATGTGCAGTAGAATGTCCCCTCGCTTCACAGGCCAGGGCACCACTCCAGAGCAGGGACTCAGAAAAAGGCAGAGGAGTGTTTGCTGGCATGTGGGGAGTGCAGCATGGGATACCAGTCAGGAGGGGAGGAAGGCTTGGACAGGCAGTGGCCCCGCACCCCACAGCATGGCAGGTGGAGGGGAGGAGGGCGTGGCACGTCAGCAGGATGTGCATGGCTCCTGCTTATGTTTCTCTGAGACACCTGGTCACATCATAGGGTTTGTGGTCCCTGGAAAAGTAAAGTCCCTCCTGGGGTTACACAGCGCATGCTGGGACATCCTCCTCCACTACACGAGTGAATAAAGCCAACAGAAATCTCGCTCAGACTGCCACAGGGACGCATTCCCTATAACTCTCAAGTGTCCTTCCGATGCCAGATGGCCCCACAGTGCCTGAGTCCTGAGAATCTGCTGCCAGGGGAGATCACAGCAGAGTGCCCCACACCTCACCATCAAAGGCCAGGGAGGCGATGGGCCCCACCTCCGCTGAGGATGGTGTCGCCAAGACTAGAAGCTGAGTATAAGTCGACATTCAAAGAATAGACGTTCCTTGAAAATTATTCAATAGGCCAGTGCGAGAAAACAGTGCCCACTAAATACACAGTCATCAACTTCATGTTTTAACAGGGATATCGAAATGACCACATCCTGCAACTAAACTTTGCACCTGGAACTTGAACTTGATTTTCAAATGGAATTTGGAAGTTTCCATGAATTAAAAAAGGAGGGTGGTTTATAATGCATAAACCAGACTGGCAGAGGAGAAGAATGTATTAGGGGCTTTTTACTATAGACATTATAAAAAGAAGTCAGGAAAGAACACAGACTTCACGCCCAAAAGGAAGGCAAATAACTCATAAAATGAAACGTTCACATAAATCACAAATTAGCAACATTTAACATTTTAAGCTTCCCAAAAGTTCTGTGCAGTCCACTCTTGATGAGCAGATGGAACCTGGAGGAATTAATTTGTGAAACTGTGACGGTCTCATAAGAGACTGCAGCCACCCATGAGTGTTCAAGGTAAAGCAAAATGCATCTGCCAAAGAAGCGTAATTAAAATATGCACAGCATAACTCGTGGGATCTTATATTTGATATAAGTTAGCTCCATTTACACTTAGCAGATAATACCAAATTAAAACAGAGACTAAATTCAGTGAGCAGAGAGAAAAGCCTAGCCCATGGATTTATTCTCAATGCACTGCCTCCTGGCTTTGGTGATTTTGCAAAGAATTGAAAGAAAAAGCACAACATTCAGAATAGAAAGGGAATTTCTGAAGGGAGTTTCATAACTGAAATTTCAGTTTGAACTGGATGAGGGACGCTGTGTAGTTCAGTGACCACTGAGGACCTCCGGTGGGCTTCAGGGTGTGCAAAGACAGCCAAGATTCAGCCTGCCCCCGTGGAGGGCCCCGCAGCACAAAGGCGCCAAGAAGGGATGGCGAGAGGACAGCCAGGGTGCTCACAAGCTCAGCAGGAAGGAGGCTAACATCTCATGGAAGACTCAGGATGGTTCTGGTAGAATTGTCCTCTTGAAACCCTCTGCTGCCATTATTGGGTGCTGGCCAACATGCCTTATGCAAAACACTGACAATAGCATCCACCTTTCCAGAATGCTGGCACGTTCTGGGCAATGCTCAGACTGTCCTGTGAGTTGAATGCCCCTGGCAGGATGCATGTCCACTCCCGCAGGGCCATGGGGCCTCCCTTGTCTCACTTCTCTGCTTTGACCCTTCCCAGAACTCTGAAGGTTTGAGGTGAAATGACTGAGCCACACCTAGTGCACGAACAAGCACCAGGGCCTCTCTGCAATGGCTGCTTCAAGGGCCACCAAATAAGCATTGCATGGTGCCCCCAGGTATTCCTTCTTTTGCTCATTGGACCACCCTGAGAAGCCTCAGGGAGGCAGGAACCTCCTCTACGGCAGCAGGAGAGGGTGGAGGCGTAGCTGACAGGTGCATCTCACGCCTCCATGTTTTCCATGGGGAGGGAATGGGCTAAGAGGCGAGTGGAGCAGAGGCCTAGGCCAATGTGAAGGGTCAGGGGTAAGGGGGTAGAAGACTGGAGGGGGTGAATCCAGGAGGCAGCTGAGGCTGCACTGTGCAAACACAAGCCTGGTTACGTCTGTGTAGCTTAGCTTCCCCAGCCCACCTGAGCCACACAGGTCTGCCCGTGCTCCCCGCTTCCATTGACATCCAGAAACTCCAAATGACCTCTCCCATCTCGATGTGCTCATCTCTGAAGCCAAATCTTATAGACTGCCTCTCTTCCCCACCAGGCTATAGTGGAAAATCATTGAGGAAACTATGGTTGAATACATCGCACGGCCTCTCTCGTGTCTGAGAGGAGGCTTCATAGCCAGCAGGCTGCCGCTGGTGGGCAGGTGCTGCATGGAGGTTCTGTGCCTCCTGTGTGGTGAGTGGGAAGGGCAAGGAGAGCTTGTCAGTGGAGTGGGCCAGGCTGTCACATCAGATGGACCAGGCCTCCCATCGCTCTCTGTGTCCTAAGAAATGTCTGGACTTGAGTGCGTGGGTTTGTGGTACTGCAATGCCACAGTGCCTTGGGGAGCCCCCAGGCAAGCCCAGAAAGTTCTAGGAGGCCACAGCCCTTCACTCAAGTTCAAAGGCTCAAAGCAGGGATTCCACGTCACAATTGTGAAGGTGCCCACCCCAACAGACTCTGCGGCTCTGCAGGGCACGTCGGGGGCAGACCCCTAAGGCCTCGTCCCAGTGGAACTGCCCTCTCACTGGGCCTGGGGACCCACTCACGCTTCTGAAACAGGAAACATCAGCTGCGTTCCTGAGTGGGAGCCTCAGAGCTTTAGCAAGAAGATAATGTTCCAACTTTTTAAAGCTAAATATGTGTGGAGGGAAGCTGAAAGAGGACTTTTGACAGTCAACTAATGTTGATGTTGAAATTGACTTAACGACCCTCTGGCTAAAATCTGTTCTCTCTTGGGAAGCACTTGAACCCTCGTTCTCCCGCCACTGCTCTGACCCCTGGAAAGCAAGGAGCAAAGGCACATTCAGCAGCTCCCACTCCAAAATGCCCTCCCGAGTCCTCCCAAGCAGCCAGAGGATGACTCCACACCCAGAACCCAGAGCAGCCTGGGAACCAGGCCTCAGGTTCCTGGCCCATTTGTCATTGCCCAGGGTCCTCCTGCCAGGAAGGAGCCAACCTTATCTCCCATCCTGCCCTGCCTAGAGAAGCCCAGTTCTTCCATCAACGTTCTGCTCAGATGTCACTGCATGTTACGTCTTCCTCACACACTCCCACCAGCCTTACCGCATCGTGTCTGGTTTGCTGAGCTATGTGTGGGTCTTTCCTTCCCAACCCTTCTCTCCCTCAGAGGTGCAACGACTTCATACTGAGGCTGTCCATTCCCCCACTCCTGACCCATCCACCAAGCCCGGGAGGCACGGGCTTAATGCATCATGGTTAAAAGAAATGAATGGTTGAATTGCACAGAGAAGACACTGCGCCCCAGGAGATGTGCCCTGCGCAAGATCCCTGCAGCACATGTTGGGAGGCTCTGCCCAGGTAGCACTTGGGAAAGAAGGATGTATGCCCTGGGCTGCTGGGAGCACTGGGGGAACTCTGGGACGCCCTCCTCCTAAGAGCTGTGCTACCCTGATTTGGAAACAAGACAGAGGCTTCTCTCCGGGAAGAAAACATGTCCCCTTTCCACCCAGGAGCCACCTGGCTGGGGAATCGGCCTAGCTGGGGACCAGGTGGGCATGCTAAGGAGGAACGGGGCTGTGTCTGAAGGAAAGATGCCAGCAGGATGCAGGAGAGCTCTCCTGGTCCTGGGGTCTGAGAGTGCTGGGCCAAGGAGGTGTGGGGAGCACGGATTCATATGAGAGAGACCGGTTCAGTCTGTGGCCATGCTCCTGGGGCACAGCCCTGAGCACCCAGCAAGGCCCCAGGACATGCTGAAACACACGGCTAGGATGACTCCCAGGAACGTGACTACATTGACTACATTCCTGCATTGACTACAGGAAGCCAGGCAGAAATGCTGCAGCCAGGGCGTGCTGTGGGAGAAGGGCTGGGAGGATGGAGCTCGCACACTGTGTCAGAAACCTTCACATAGTCCTTGTCCTCAGTAGGAGCCAAGGCGGGGGTGAGGAGAGGCCCCACTTACCAAAACCCTCAGAGACCCCGTGTGGAATCTGTGCTTCTTGTTTCTGCAAATCTGGGCTCTGCAAGGTTCCAGGAGACACAGCAGGGGTGCACTGGACTCTAAGCTATGCCTTTGGGAGGCTCGTTGGGTGGAGCTTAGCAGCAAGAAGGCCCATGTTGACCCTGGTCATCAAGAGGTGTGGAGCTGCTGCTATACAATGGAGCAGGACCCCGGCAACCCATCCAGACACCTCTTGGCTCTCCCTATGTGTACTGATGGAAAACGGTACGTGGAGATGCAGCACCCCTGGACCAGGAGGGGCATGGTGACCAGTTCAAAGCCCTCAAGGATGAAGGCTTGGGTCTGGCTACTGAGCTGTTGAGGAAAGGTGGGAGTGTCTAGAAAGGACAGAGTGGGAGGCACTTGATGAGTCTTCACTGGGGTTCCAGCTGCAGTGGCTGAGGCTGGAATTTGTTCCACGAACTTTCCTCTTCTAAGTTTTCTCCAGGATAATGTTGCTGTTTGAATTTCAGATAAACAAGTAGTTTCTTTAGTGTAAGTATATCCCAAATGTTGCATGGAATACACCTATACTAAAACAAGTTATGCAATGTTTACCAGAAATTCCAATTTAACTGGGAGTTTTGCATTTTTATTTGCTAAAACTGGCAACCCTCCTCCAGGGACGGAGGCCCACTGGAACCAGGAGGAGCTGCCCTCAGGAGCTGTGAGAGAAAATGGGTCACAGCAGAACGAGTTGTAGACTTGGGTGGATGTTGCTGGGCACTGCTTGGATTCCCACTTGGGAGTGAGAGGTTCATGCCCTCGGGCAATGGGACTCCTCCTGGGAGGTGGTTCTCAGCAGGCAGCCTTCTGTGGCGATTGCACCAGCTGGAGAAAACCACCTTCCCAGGCCACGTCTCCTCTAGAGGCGGCTGGCACCCAGTGCCAGCTCAGTCAGGGTGTGGGGGTCTATCCCTTCACTCCTCATTGGAACAGGCTCATCCTAGCTCCAGAGCTTTCTGTAGCATTGACTGGAGTCCATTTGGCTTGGCGTTGCATCCAGGCACCTCTCAGCCAGTTCTGCTCCCTTCCCCTTGACTTCCAACCAAGCATGCTCCCTAAGAATACACGCCAACCTCCATCTCAGAGTCTGCCACTGTCCTTGTGAAGGGCTGAAGGGGGACTAGGATCATTGCCAACAAAAGCACGACCCAAGAGGCAAGACATAGTCATGTTTAGAGCTTATTACTCTGAGCCCCTCACTGCTTCTAGATGTCATGGTTCAGAGGTGATTGAAAGACAGCTGTGTTTCCCAGTGTCTGCTGGAGAACTAACTCGGCACGGCCCGTGAGACAGCGTCTCTAACTCTGCCTGTCTCCCCGGTAAACTTGTTTCTCCTCCTCACTTCTCTATTGAGGTTCTTGGTAATAGTATCCCCCCATATTCTCAGAGGATAGGTATGTTCCAAAACCCCTAGCAGATGCCTGAAATAGAAGATAGTACTGAGCCCTTTATAGACTATGCTTTTTTCTGTACGTACATAGCTAGGACAAAGTGTAACTTATAAATTAGACAGAGTGAGAGATTAGCAACACTAATAATAACATCAGGCAATGATGGCCATATGCTGTAATGAGAGCTGTGGATGTTGTGCTGTCTCTCTAACATCTTACTGCATGGCACTTGCCCTCGAATGGCCTGAGGGCTGCCACATGGCTGACGGGCCAGCAGCATACACAGCGGGGTCCGCTGGACAACGCAGTGATTCACATCCCAGGAGGGATGAAGCGGGACCCTGCGCAATGTCACCACCCTGCAAAGCATGGCATGCAACTTAAAACACGAAGTGCTGATTTCTGGAATTTTCCATTTCACATTTTCCGACTGAGGTTGCCCTCAGGCAACTGAAACTGTGGAAAGGGAAACGGTGGGTACAGGGGACTCCTGTGTCATTCCCGATCCTGGAAACCCTCCGGCAACCCCTGACTCCCCGACCACCCCACCCCCCGCCAAGCACGTTCACTCAGCCCCATACCTGCTTGTCCTTCCCTCCTCTGCCACCCATGCACCTGCCCATCTGAGAGCTCTCTGTCTCACCCTCGAGGCCTCCCAGGCCTCCTGGCCATTGTTCTCTCTCGGGTGGTATCCACATTATGGCCGGATAATTCCTCCTTTACTGTAGTTCTTACCTTATTACGGGGGAATATGAGCCAAGGCCATGCGACTCGCTGCCAGGTAGAAACTAACAGAGCCAGCACATGCTTCTCCCGTATCCTTCTCTCCATCAGGTGGCCGGGAATGTTCTGGATCCCCGTGGCTTTGCCATGGATATCTCATTTGAAAGAGAAGTAACCCCCCAGAACCTCAGGGGTCTCGTTACCACAGCATAATCTAACCTCTCTAGAAGGATACACTCCTCTATCCAGCATGCCCAGAGTCTTATATGTGACAAGTGACGGTGTGCTGTTTCACAAAGTTTCACTGCAAGAGCCGTTGATGAACTTTAGAATAACCCAACATTAGGAGCTGTTACAAATGGGTGGAATTAGACAAAGCCATTTGCCTTTCACCTCTTGCTTCAGTTTTCAGAAAAATGCCCAAAGGTATTGCAAACCATTTGCATTTTCATTGGCTTGGTTAAGGAGTTGGCAGTGTCAACTGGCCCTGGGTAAAGCCACGTCACTGTTTCCGTAGAGAGCATGACACGTCAGAGAGGAGGGAAGTGTTGCCAGGATTCCTCTTAGAACGCTGGCAAGAAGAGGAGGCGAAAAGGGAAGAGCTGTTTGTAAACAGGGAAAGGCGATGACTTCGCCTCGTATCCTTGACTTCTCATTATAATCGATTGTAATCGCTTACAATCACAAGTCTCATTTCCTACAAACCTGAAAGTGGTTTCTATTCTGCATCTAGGAAAAAGCCCTGCTTACTAACTCTGTGCCCTCAAAGAGATCACAAGCTGGTCCTGAACACCCTGTGTCCTGGGAATGCTTACTGTCGAAGCTCTGCAAATTTTCTCATTGAAGGCACTCAGGGCATTCTGCAAATTAAATTAGGAAAATGTATACAGCTCTACATGAAAAAATCCAGGTTTATGCTCTGTATTGTATTACCAAAGAATTTAATCACTTTTCAAAGAACATTCAATTATTTTAAACTGAGTGTGCAGTGAGAGGATTTATAATATAATCTCATTTCCAGAGTGTTCCATCCCAACTCCTCTCTGGTATAAGTAGCTTAGAAGGTTAGATTTTTTTTTTCCCCAGAGGATTAAACGTTCGAGAAGAGTGGCTAAGAGGCAGCACCGGCTTTCTCTCATTTCCTAAAGTGAATTTAGCCTTGTGAAGAAGAATAAAGTGAAGGTCAATGGTTAGATCCATGGCTTAAAAAAAATGCAGCTTTCCTTAGTCTGAACTTACCATAACCAAAAAGGCCACGAGGCAGCCATTAATGATCCGAAGTTGCAGCAGAAAGAAGAAAACACTTAGGGTTAAACGAGGATTCAGTGGTCACTTGCTGCCAACCTCCACTTCGCAGGGGAGGAGGATGAGGTCCGGGAAGACTTTCTTGCCCACACTGACTTGACCATCGATGCCAGCGCCAGAGTGAAAATGCCCCCTCCTATGACAGCCTGCACTCAGAGGCTGATGCTGAAACAGTCATGCCAAAGTCAGCCAATCCCTGTGTACAAGGAGAAAAAAATAGTTCCTCAGAGTTGTGTCCTTGGGCCAGCCATCTGGACCTCTCTCAATCTCTTTCCTTCTCCCTACACTTGGGCTGAATCCCATCTTCCCTGCCTGACAGGTTTGGTTTGGGGTCCAAATGAGTGAAAGTCTGTGAGATGCCCCCAAGTATTGAAGTGCTTAGTAAATGACAAAAGCCCCGATTTGTTGAACATGACGATGTGCCAGGCATTGCGCAAAGCATCATTTCACCATCACAATAAACACTGCTGGGAGTCAGGGACACGCCCACCCTCCTTGTACACCCAGAAGTAGGACTTTGGTGAAATGGTTCTCTTAAGGCCTCACAGCCTTGAAAACTCAAGCACTTATTTAATCCCCAACAATACTATCTTTTGGCCATGCAATGTGTCACGGCCCATAATTAGATTTGCAAACACATATAACCAAAGACGATTAGAGAAGAAATATATTCTATATAAATTACATGAAAATAACACTTTCAGTATTTTCCTGATTTTTTCTGGTAATTAAAAATGATGGCCCTTTATATTTCTTCATGGATACAGCTGCATTGTTTTTAACAAATCGTAGCCCCCCCTTTTTAAAGAGTGAATTAGTGCTAGTGAGAAAATAGTGTTATCCAAGATTTTAAGAATCTATTGTGTGGTGTGTGTGTGTGTGTGTGTGTGTGTGTAGGATGGGTTTTCTAAAATACTTTTCTTGCATGCAAATGTGTACTTTTAAAGATTGGCTTTTAAAATACTGAATTGAGGTAAATTCAGCTTTTCTTACGGACTCTATGATAAATGTGAAATTGAAAATGGAAATGCTCCATTCAGATTGTGCGCCGACTGCAACCTCAACATATGGATAATTCACTGAAATAAGTAACTTCCTCAAGGAATATGATGGCCAGCCTTTGTTTTGGGTAAACATTTAATGAACTGATTTCCTATTAGTTTCTGCTTTTCGGCAAGTTGTGTCATTTGCTGATAAATATCCAGCCTTTTACTAAGGAACACTGATTTTCTCAAGTCTCAGTGTGTGGAGGGGGTGGGAGTTTGGTGGGGAAGCTTTTCAATTTGAAAAGCTTTGCCATTTTTTGTTTCAATCATGACTAATATATAAAAGTCCTTGGTCAGCATTGCCAGTTGCTACCTGGTCACTGCCTCCCCGAGGGGTAATGAGGCCATCCAGAGTTTTAATGATTAAAATATTTTATTATTTGTATTCACATCATCATTAAGAAAAATAACTTCTAGTGGATCAATATGGCAAATGAGTAAACCAGAAGATGGCGTTGAAGATTAGCAATTACATTTAAAAACAAGGTCGTGGTGTGAAGGCTCAGAGTTTCACGCAATGACTGTTGTTCTGAACTAAAAGCAGAGGATGTAGATGAGTGAGGGAGGGTATGTTGAAAATGACTAAACCCGGTGCAGAGGACACGTGTACGAAAGTGCAAAAATTTGCCATTTTTATCCTTAGCAAACTCCTCTCTGGTACGTTTGTGAACGTTTGAGGGGAAGGTAACTATTGACTAAAATATAATGCAACAAGAAGGCAACGACCTTTGCTTTGTTCACTAATGTGTTCCAAGTGCCTAGGACAGTTCCTGACAAGTAGTAGGTGCTCAAAATATATTTGTCAAATGAACAAATCTGTGAAAGGAAAGGAAGAAAAACAGGTTGTGACCAGATCTTTTTTTGAACAAAACCCTGTTGTTTATTACATAGACTTTGGTAATGGAAAACTTACTTGGGTGAAATAAAAAATGGCATCCTGTTAATTTCTGAGAATGTCTGTTGGTTGTAGGAAAGCATACCTATCCACACCTCACTACCTGTTTTGCTCTAGCCTAAACCTAGTTTCTCCTTTGCTTAGGAGACATTGACCCAACATATAAGATTAAAACAAAACTGAGAAATAAGTGAAATCAAAAGCTTTTCAAAAGTTGCAAGTTGACCTACGGCGGTGGTGGTCTAAAATCATATAGAAACCAGTGATCTGATGGTTTACCTGAAAATGCGAAGTAAATACACATACTCAGCATCCCAGACCATCTGGTGAAAGCTCAACGGGTGAAAACTCAGAGAGTTAATTTTGCGATTAAAGACATCTTGGAAAAGTATGTAAAATCGCTGGTCCACTTAAGTATTATTCCTATTTTGGACTATTATTTCTTTATTTTGAGATGGAGTCTTGCTCTGCTGCCCGGGGCTAGTGCAGTGGCACCATCTCGGCTCACTGCAACTTCAGCCTCCCGGGTTCAAGCGATTATCGTGGCTCGTCCTCCCAAGCAGCTGGGACCACAGGAGCCCACCACCACGCCCGGCTAATTTTTGTATTTTTAGTAGAGATGGGGTTTCACCGTGTTGGCCAGGCTGGTCTCGAACTCCTGACCTCAGGCGATCCACCGCCTCGGCCTCCCAAAGTGCTGGGATTACAGGCTTGAACCCCAGCGCCCGGCCTATTTTGGGCTTTTATACCCCACTAGGAAACTGCTTTCCTCCAGGTTGAGGTTAAAACGACATCATTTTAAGGTGAACTAAGTCTGGAAGTGATTAAGCACTTGGATCCTTGGGGATCTCTCCCCGCCGCCATCTCTTTTATGCTAAGATAATTAAAACTTTGGGGCCGGGGCATTGTCTGAGTCACTTCAGTTCACCAGCCTAATAGATGCGAAGGGATGTAAGCATGGCAGGCGCGCAGAGACAGTATTTGAATCAAGCTCGAGGGGGCCAGGCCATTTCCTATTTCTTCTTAGTGAGTGCGATGTTCTCCAAGCGCCGCGGAGGGGCAGGGTTCTCGGTGCCGGCCTTGCCAGGCTCTCCCGCAGCCTCCACTCCAGCTCCATCTGGGCCGTTCCTCCGTCTTCGGTTCCGCACTCTGCAAAGCCAAGTCCCCCTCGCACCGGCCTCCCGCCGCTGCACGCCCCAGTCTCCCGCCCCGCACGTCGCCGCAGTTTAGCTGCCGTCGGTGACTGACCGGCCTCCGGAGGTCCCGGCGCAAAGGCGAGATTCGCATGTCGCACCTCGCCCTTCGCGGGAAACGGCCCGAGGGACAGTCCCCGAAGCCGAGGCGGCGCGCGCGCGGCGCGGGGGGTCGCCAGGGCGCGGGAACCCCACGCTTCCCGCGGGCCCCGGGGCTCGCCCGCCCGGCCCCGCTCTCGGCTGCGCAGCCCGGCTCCCGGCTCCAACCCGCGGCCCCGCCCCGCCCCAGGCCCCGCCCCGGAGAGTTTATCTATAAAGTTCCTCTTTCCCACCTCGCGCTCTCAGTTCCACCGCTCGGGCTCGCGACCCACCGCTGCCCTCAGCTCCGAGTCCAGGGCGAGGTAAGGCTGGAGTCGGCCGGAGGAGGGGTGTGAGGCCGATACCACGGAGGATCGCGAGCGCCAGCCGGAGGTTCGATCTCCAGGGCAGCGCCGGGTACCCGGCTTCGGGGCGGGAAGGGAGCGCGCCGGGTCCTGGAGCTCCGACTCCCACCCCATCCGCGCAGAGCCGGGGGCGCCCCTCCAGGGGCGCGGCCCGAGTCCCGTCTGCTCTCCTCGCTCCCGCGCCGGGGTCGCCACGAGCCGGACGGGATGAGCTAACGGGACTGTCGGGGCCCAGGAGTGGCTGAGGCGGGGCCGTCCAAGGCACCCACACAAGACGTCACCATTGCCCGCGAGAAACAGCGCCGACCCTGTGGACCCCGGTCCGTAGCTCCTTACCCTGCTCTTCGTCCCTGAGGGGCCCAAACTCACCGCGGCCTCCAGCGCGGCGCTCGCCCGCCAGTGCATTTGGGTCTCTCGAGCGCGGCGTGCGGTGGCCCAGCCGGCCTGGCGCGGTCCCTGCCTCCCCGGCTCCGCGGCTGGCGTCGCCCTCTCCCGCGCGCTCCCCGCCTCCGCTCTCCCGGGCCTGCTCCGGGGTCGCGCGGACGCTCTGCGCGCGGAATCCCCCACCACTGGGCTGCAGCCCCCGCGTCACCGCCACTAGTTGTTTGCAGAGCCCACTCGATCCTCGCTAGCTGGGCAGGGATAGGGGTCCTATTCGGGGCGAAGGGTGGGGATGCGAGCTGAGAAAGCGGAGGGTGGAGGAACCCGGTGCTGCGCCCCTGGAACGCCCGGCCGCAGGCGAGGTCCAGGGGCGTGGAAAGTGACAGAGTCGCGGGGAAGGGGCGAGAAACGGTTTGGGAGTGAGCGAAGAGAAGCCAGAGCTACCAGTGAGTGCGGACGGAGGGCCCGGAGGGGGCGGCTGGAGGGCAGAGTGTGCAAAACCAGCAACGTGTGTCGGGAGCCTTTGGGCCGCGGGTGCGTTCCAAGAGTGCACAGGTGGAGCCGCGGGCAGGGGCCTTCGCGGGGGCCGAGCTCGGAAGGCGGACGGCTGTGCCCGCCCAGGGGATGCGCCCGGGCCAGCCGCGAAGGTGCCTCCTTCCGGGGGCCTCGACGACCCTGACGCGGCACGCGCGCGCTTCGCAGCCTCAGAGACTCCAGGGCCTCCGGGTCACCGACACAGGGTCGGGCGGGTCCCGGCGCGCTGCGCCTGGTGGCTGAAGGGCAGCTCTCCTCCCTGCAGCGCAGAGCAGAGCGGGCGGAGCACCCCGGGCGCGGGCGCGGACGGCACGCGGGGCATGAACCTGGAGGGCAGCGGCCGAGGCGGAGAGTTCGGCATGAGCGCGGTGAGCTGCGGCAACGGGAAGCTCCGCCAGTGGCTGATCGACCAGATCGACAGCGGCAAGTACCCCGGGCTGGTGTGGGAGAACGAGGAGAAGAGCATCTTCCGCATCCCCTGGAAGCACGCGGGCAAGCAGGACTACAACCGCGAGGAGGACGCCGCGCTCTTCAAGGTCTCCGGCCTGGGGAGCCGGCGGGGGCGCGGGGGAGGGCCCAGAGGTAGAGCCCGGTCCCGGCGCCCACTCCGCGGCGAGCCCAGGGCACCGCGCGGGGCGGACTGGCGGGCAGCGGCAGCACCGGGTGGCATCGCCAGAGCCACAGGAGGAGGAGAGGAGGCCTCGGCTCTTAGGGGGCGGGAGCCGGGCGCCAGTCCTGAGCGCGGGGAGCCTGCAGGGGAACCCCCGGAGGCGGGGCCTGGGGAAGGGCAGTCCAAGACTCGAGGGGTTTTGGTTGTTGGTCTGTGTGTTCCCGTTTCCACGCAAGCCTCCCACGCTTCCCCGGATTCCTGTCTGCCTCCTCCATCCGTGGGTCTCCGTCTCTCGCGGTGCGTCCGCGCCTGTGCTCGTTTCTCTCACCGCGTCTGTCTCTGTTTCTCTTTCGCTGCTTTTCTCTCTGAGTCTCTCTCTCTGCATATGTTTTCTGAGGTCAGCCTCTCTTCTCTCTCCTGTCTTTCTCTCTGTGTGTGTCTCTGTCTCTCTGTTTCCAAGTCTCTGGAGACCTCCCCCCATCGCTCTGGAACTCAGGGCCTCTGGCTAGATCTGTCTCCCTTGCCCTTTGCGCGAGTGCACACACCTGTGTCCCTGTTAGGACTGTTTTCCCCTAAGGCAGTTTACCCAGAGAACTGTGCGTCTGGGCCCAGCCCCCACCTGTGGGCAGAGCAGGGGAAGGGGACTTCCTCCGGGAATTTGGTCTGAATTTGCTCTCAGAGTGCCTCAGCTGTGCGGCCATCCAGATGTCTCCTGTGGGCCGCAGCTCACGCCACAGCTGTCCTCAGCCCTAGGCAAGCTCACCTCAGACACTGGGTGGGTAGAGACCCCTCAAGGAGCCTCCGCATCTCACTCTACCTTTTCTAAATACCCAGAAAATGTGTCTTCAGCTTGGCAGTGATAGGGTCCAAGATGGAAAATCATTTTCCTAGAGGATAGTTGGGTCTTTCAGTTTGCATTTTGAGCAACGGTGTGAATCTGAAGGACCCACGTACCGTTCTTTCCTTTAGAAATACAATTTCAAGATTCCTTACAAAAGAGCTGTCCTTTGGGTTTAGCATGGTGGCTCACACCTGTCATCCCAGCACTTTGGGAAGATGAGGTGGAAGGATGCCTATGCAACACAGTAAGACCCTGTCTCTGCAGAAAATAATAAAAAAAAATTAGCCAGGTGTGGTGGTGAACACCTGTAGGCCCAGGGCCCAGCTATTCTAGAGGCTGAGATAGGAGGATCCCTAGAACTCAGGATGCTGCAGTGGGCTGTCATCATGCCACTGTACTCTAGCCTGGGTGACACAGCAGGACTCTGTCTCCAAAAAGAAAACTAATAAACCAGACCTGTATTTTGACTTTGCATTCTCTTCATTCTTTCCCACCAGGCTTGGGCACTATTTAAAGGAAAGTTCCGAGAAGGCATCGACAAGCCAGACCCTCCTACCTGGAAGACTCGTTTACGATGCGCTCTGAACAAGAGCAATGACTTTGAGGAACTGGTCGAGCGGAGCCAGCTGGACATCTCGGACCCGTACAAAGTGTACAGGATTGTTCCTGAGGGAGCCAAAAAAGGTAGGGGCTTTCCGGAATTTGGGTCACAGAACAGAGGCAGCCAGATCCTTGAGGCACCTTAACTTCACTTCATTCTGAGCATCACTTTCTAGCCTTCCTTTTGTATTGCCTGCCTGCCTTCTGCCTCACAGTGAAGCCCAGCCTCTCTGCCTGGGTTATGTGGGTCACAAGCTGAAGTTCCTGTGGTGTTTAGCATAGGGGAATTAATCACACTGTATGCCTCAACGTGTATGGGGGGGGTGTGTGCATTGAATATGTGTTTTCCAGTTACTCTTTCAAAAAAAGAAACCCAGATAACTTGTTAAAATTTACTTATCTAATAGTCTTTAGTGAGTAACTATTTTGCAGAAGAGGGGTAATGAGAGGAATATCTCATTACCATTCATGGTAATAAAATGGTCAACTTTTAAAGTGTGACATGGTCAGCTGAGGTGCTTATTAAAAGTCAGATTCCTGGACCCCTCTTTTCAAGATTCTGACCAGTGTGTCTGGAAGAGAGCCCAGGAATCTGCATCTCAAACAGATCCTTCAGGTGACCTCACTTGGGAAACATCTGGCTGGCGAGGTCCTTCATGTCACAAGGCACATTCGCATGCCATCTGTCCTGTATTTCTCTACCTGTCCTGTACAACTCAGACCTTGTAGAAAAAAATCAGTTTAATAGCATGAACAAATAACTTCCCAAGGGAGTTGCTGAAAAATACCTTATTTGTCAACACCGTGTTATGCATTCTAAGAATTAAATGCTCAGGTATTTTTACAAGATTTGACATTTAGTTAGGTCAGTTCCTGTTTTTACATTGTGCCATTTCCCTTTTCCCCAAACATGTAGGAGCCAAGCAGCTCATGGAGGACCCGCAGATGTCCATGAGCCACCCCTACACCATGACAACGCCTTACCCCTCGCTCCCAGCCCAGGTATGGTGGAGGGCACTGGGCTCCCTGAGGGCGAGGCTGTGCAGGCCAGCTGCCCACATGGCCAGAGAACTACAGCAGCCCAGACAGCAGAACTTGCCATTTGCTGTCGCTGGTCCAACAGCCCAGAAAAACCCCAGGTCACCGAACGAATGTCTCTCTTTCCACACGGTGCTGCCATTGGTGTGGGTCTTAAGTAGGGGAGGGTTGGGCATGTCCGCCTGCTGGAATATGCTCCTCAGGTCTTCTGGGAAACAGATCTTTTGTGGAAGTGGAAGGTTTTGGAAGTAGTGTCTTATCATGTGAAACCACAGGGCAGCTGATCTCTTTAGGCTTTCTTGATGTGAATGACAGCTTTGTTTCATCCACTTTGGTGGGTAAAAGAAGGCAAATTCCCCTGTGGTATTTTGGTGCCAGGTTTAGCCATATGACGAAGCTTTACATAAAACAGCACAAGTGTCTCCATTGTCCTTTATGATCCGTGGGTGTCTCCACCTAGTGTGATGAACGATTCACTCCAGTCTTTTTGGATGATAAAATTCTTCGGCTGTCAGCCTAATAAGGGATTCCCTTAGGAGTCTGGAGGCTATAAGAGCACCCCCCTACCCGCCGTCTCAATGCCAGTGCTGCTTCTCTCAGCCTCTCCTGTGCTCCTTTAGCAGGTTCACAACTACGTGATGCCACCCCTTGACCGAAGCTGGAGGGACTATGTCCCAGATCAGCCGCACCCGGAAATCCCGTACCAATGTCCCGTAACGTTCGGACCTCGCGGCCACCACTGGCAAGGCCCAGCTTGTGAAAATGGTAAGGAAGTTACAGGGCAGGAAACAGAAGAACTAACTGCTAATTTGGCCATGGGCCACGGTGAATCCTGGTCTGTCCTGGGCAGCACCAAAGCTCTTTCCCCTTCTTGGAGGCTGCGTGTGCCGCTCAGGGGAGAGGAGGGTTTTCTCAGTCCTGTGGGATGGTGCCATCCCACAGCCAAGTTTACTGTCAGGATCCATGCTAGGCACTGCCCTTCATGGGATCTTATTTAAATGCCACGGAGATCACTCCAGGCAGTGGAAAACAGTCCCCCACTTTTTATATATAGAAGAGATCATGGAAGCTCGTAGATAATAAGTAGGGATGCTGGGAGATTACTGAGCTGGTATATTTCTCTCGAATAGTGGTGTGTTCGTTGTTGCTATTGTTGGTATTAGAGGTGATACTAAAAAAGGAATGGAAAAATACCATGGGCAGACACATGAAAAGTCTCTACAGGTGTCTACCTACCAGTGAGTCCCAGAGAGACTTCTGATTCTGGATTAGATGTGGTCCCCTGCCCTCAGGAGTTCCCCAGATATCAAAATAAGCTCCATCCGTAGAAGCACTCATTAGCTAGGTGCAGGGAGAATCTCGCAACGCTGTAACGCAGGCTTTCAGGACTTTTGAGTTAGTTACTTAAATAGAAGTCCTGAGATGGGTCAACACATTGAACCCTTTGGATGTTTTAGGAATGTTTGCTCCTTTGCGATTTGGCCTTTTTTCCCCCAGTCACGTTCAGGTTATCCTTGGCTGCAGGTAGTGAAGAGCTGTACCGCTGTTTAATGTTTGTATTGAGTGGCACGTTCACAAAAAAGCCCAGAATTCAGTGGGATTGGCTTTTCAAGAGGGATTTGTAGCAAGGGCTGGTTTCCAATATGGTAGTGGAGGAATCGGCTGACATAAAACTAGTTCCTGAGGCCGGGCGCGGTGGCTCAAGCCTGTAATCCCAGCACTTTGGGAGGCCGAGACGGGCTAATCACAAGGTCAGGAGATCGAGACCATCCTGGCTAACACGGTGAAACCCCGTCTCTACTAAAAAAAAAAAATACAAAAAACTAGCCGGGCGACGTGGCGGGCGCCTGTAGTCCCAGCTACTCGGGAGGCTGAGGCAGGAGAATGGCCTAAACCCAGGAGGCGGAGCTTGCAGTGAGCTGAGATCCGGCCACTGCACTCCAGCCTGGGCGGCAGAGCGAGACTCCGTCTCAAAAAAAAAAAAAAAAAAAAAAAAAACTAGTTCCTGAATTTCAGACTTGTGTTCAGTGCTCTGGCTCTATGGAGTTAGTGACCATGGGAAAGAGGCGAGGCCTAGAATTGTGTAAAGTGATGGTGGAATAGGTAGAGACCTGTCTTGAAGCATCGGTAACAGTAAATGAAGCGGCAGCACAATCAGGTGTTCTGTGCCACGTTCTTCCTCCATTCGTGTTTCATACAACATTGTCTTCAGGAACATGGTTCAGTCTTCTCCCAACCCACAAGAGACAAGCAAAATAAACATGGACTAAACCATTTGTTACTTTTTTAATTGGGCTCTTTGGCACAAACTCAAGTGGACCTGAACTCTCAGCTCTGTTGTGAACCCGCTTTGCGAACAAGGAC
This sequence comes from Rhinopithecus roxellana, assembly GCF_007565055.1. Taxonomy (NCBI): domain Eukaryota; kingdom Metazoa; phylum Chordata; class Mammalia; order Primates; family Cercopithecidae; genus Rhinopithecus; species Rhinopithecus roxellana. The sequence goes on from NC_044552.1 coordinate 17,361,557, forward strand.
AAATCATGTCATCTGTCTCTGAGCCTCAGTTTCCCTGTGGGTCAGTTACAGAGAGAGCACTCCAAGTTTCCTTTCAAAGCTGCGCACTGTCTCGTTTTTCCCTCAGCTTTGGTTTTCCAGTTGGCCTCCGGCTCGTCTTTGCCTCACAAGAATATGCCCTGCTAGTCACTGGTGCTGGGAGTGGGTGGGAAGGTGACTGGGCGCCAGCCTCTTCCTTCCCAGGCTTCACACACACACCCCAGGAAGCCCTGCAGTGCGTCGGACTCTCTGCCTAGACATCATCTGATTTTTATTTGCAAATGCAGGTTGCCAGGTGACAGGAACCTTTTATGCTTGTGCCCCACCTGAGTCCCAGGCTCCCGGCATCCCCACAGAGCCAAGCATAAGGTCTGCTGAAGCCTTGGCGCTCTCAGGTGAGTGCAGGGTTTGGTTCCGGAGGCACCGCAGGAGGCCAGCCTCTGCTGCCAGCTCTGTCATCTTTGGGCAGATTTGATGGGACTTTAGACACTTGCTTTGCTCCCCCTGAGGTCTGGAGTAGATGTGGACACGTCCTGTGCATGAGGTGACCAGAGTGAATTAGGAGCACCACTGGAAAAACCCAGCATCATTGCTTGTGGTTCTGCTGACAGTTTCAGCCACTGGCTTGAATGGAGTCATTCTGGCATCTTCACTGGCACCTCTCCGAATTTCCAGGAATGTGCAAACACTCCAGTTTCCTTTACCAAGAGCCCCTCTTCAGCCAGCATTCTCCATGTGGAAGTGTGGAAGGGCTTCTCAATTTGAGAGGCTGATCATCCTTCCAGGTTGAGCCACAAATAAGTCCTCCTCCTCTGCTCCCTGGGGACATTAGTTCTGGTCCCTCGATAACATTGATATGCCTAAAAGTAATACACATTTTGGTCTTTAATATAGCTTGCAAACAAATATGGATTCAACCTGATTTTTAAAGTTTTATTTCTAAAAAAAGAAAAAAGAAAAAAAACTATTATAAAGAAGGCACCCTCAGACTTGCCAAGCATATGTGCTATATGTCTACTCATTTTTTAGATAATATTTTGGATTGTTTTTAAGGTTTGGAATTCTCATCTTGCCCTTTGGCATCTTTAAAAATCATTGATGAAAAATACTAACTAAATTCTGAAGATTTCAGGGAGACGAGAGTTGTGGCACTACGGCTGCTCACGGGGGCTGGAGTTTTACCTGGCCACTCCTTCTAATTCTGAATGAGGCTTGCACCTTTTTTTCTGAGATGCTCATGAGTACCGAGGATGCCCTTTGGGAGGAGTTACTTCTGAGCAGGAAGGCTTGTGTTTGTTTTTAGAAACTTTCAAACCCTTTTCTTGAACACCTAAGACTTGTGTGGGTGCCTGAAGAGTAGGAAATAAACAGCTATTTATATCTCTGCAACCTCGTGATTTCTGATGACATTAAATGAAATGAAACCTGCCCCGAGAATCACCTCAAATGGCCAACACCCACTCTCTTTGGGGCGCACTGTCTGACTCGTTCTCAGTGCGTCAAAGCAGAGAATTGAGACAGTGATGTGGGTTAAGTCTCAAAACCTACTATTGAGGAATAAGAGTTTCGTGGGTTTCTTTTTTTTTTTTGGTATGCATAATACAGATTATCAGCCATGAGCACATTTGTTAGAGAACTGTGATTCCCATTGATTGTGGGGTCTCATATGGTTACCAGTGGCAACTGCCCCCTGTCTGTGCCACTCCCCTGCAGTCTGGCTGAGGAGCTTATGCAAACCTAGCTTGGTTCTTTCAACTCATGGGCGATGTTTCAAAGAGGTTTCTGAAATCAGCAAAACATTTGTAAATGGATCATCTTGTTTAAAGTTTCAGAGAGTTTTAGAGTTCTTTTCAAACTTAAACACAAAACCCAGTCAGCAGACTTTACATGAACTTTTAGAGCATTTTTCTCATTAATTTCTTTCTTTTCACAAGAATTAATTTTGTGATAAAAACACCACATATCCAGTGTGGAAAACTAATTTAAAAATCAGAAAAACAAAAATGGAAAATAAAAACGTCACATTCCGCCACCCAGAAATCACCATTAAGGCCTTAGTACCTACCCTTTAATGTGTATATGTGTGTGTATGTTTATATATAAACTCTATAGACATAAATAAGCACCTAATTATATATATAATTTATATATATGTATACACACACACACACACTTGCTTTTACCTAAATGATGTCATATTATTATTTTGAGGACCTTTCAGGTTTGTGGACAGACTTGCTTCTTTCTGAAACACTGTCATATTTTTTGCTAGTAGAAATTAAACTTAGGGTTCGTTTTTTACCAAAGTAAAAACTGATTCGCTTAAAGATGAATTTTCATTCACTGACACATGACTTAAATGTCATCACCACTATCATCATCATCATTCACAAATAAGACTTAGTAAGCTCTTAGTGGTGATGATCTATAATATGAATTCAACTTACTTTTCCAGAAAATTAATGAAAGACACACTCGTCCCTTAAAAAAAGAGTCTGTGGCCACACACGTTTGAAATATGCTGGTTTAGACAAATTAAATGGGTTTATTTCCACGGGACTTCTCTAAGTGTTGACCGAGTTCGTGCTGCCTGTGGATCTCGGGGGAAACAGGGTATGCGACGTCTCCCAGGCCTCCTGGACGCCACAACCTTTTGTTCCTCCACGGAGCCTGCGGGACAGTAGAGTCCCGCCACAGGTGCTTGGCTCTGTGGAGCCGATGGCCTCGAGCTGGTGTCCTCGGCCCCTAGCACTGACTCCGGAGCCTTGTGTTTGCAGACTGCCGGCTGCACATCTGCCTGTACTACCGGGAAATCCTCGTGAAGGAGCTGACCACGTCCAGCCCCGAGGGCTGCCGAATCTCCCATGGACATTCCTACGACGCCAGCAACCTGGACCAGGTCCTGTTCCCCTACCCAGAGGACAACGGCCAGAGGAAAAACATTGAGAAGCTGCTGGGCCACCTGGAGAGGGGCGTGGTCCTCTGGATGGCCCCCGACGGGCTCTATGCAAAAAGACTCTGCCAGAGCCGGATCTACTGGGACGGGCCCCTGGCGCTGTGCAGCGACCGGCCCAACAAACTGGAGAGAGACCAGACCTGCAAGCTCTTTGACACACAGCAGTTTTTGTCAGGTGAGGCACTTCATTATCTGTTAGAATGGAGGTGGTGATGGCCCGTCTGCCACAGGGGTCAGAAACAACAGGGTCCCTCTCACCCCAGGCTGAGGTCTTCCTCCTGTTGACTCCAGCGCCCACCGGGCTTGGGGCTTGACCCAGTAGAGATCTTCTGTCTGGCTTTGTTGAGGGCAGAGAGTCCAGATCAGATGGTCCAGGTGGACCGTGGCTCAGGCTGTACTCTTGCAATTCTGGTTTTCAACAGTCACCTGTTAACACAGTTCCGTTTTATTGCACTGTGATCTCAACAAACACGTCTGCTGATGTGACGGCTCTTTTCAGGTTCCCAGAAAAATCATAAAGGTTAGAAGCATATTGTTAACATTCTTGGTTGTGAGAGGAGTCACCCTCATGCAGATGCCGCCCCACGAGTGAGACGGAGGGTGGAGCGCACTGTACTGGTTTTGCACAGGAGAAGTTACAGGACAGTGCTATGAGTGGGCTCTGTGATATGAATGTTTCTAAGCATAGTTTTTAGAACCAGTGAGTTTTGTTTTTCTCCCTTGGATTTCATGACCATTCAGTGAAGCTCTGGCTGGCTTCTGCGAAGCCCCTGGCCCTGTCACACTGGGCTTCCTCCCAGGCTTCCTGTGGCTGTCCAGGTGGAGGGAGCCTCACGTGAGGGAGGGAGCTGCTCTGCCTGCCACCCCACCGCCAACTCTTCCTCTGCCTTTTCCCAGCGCTGCTCCTTCCCGAGCCGCTTCAGAAACTCCTGTGTCTTTGGTTTTTCATGTGCCTCCCCTTTTCTTGAATGTGCTTGTTCATTCCACTTATTTAAAATAAAAACAGGACCCACCTCTGTGCTCTGGCACTGCAGACACGTGCTCGTGCTTTTGGGTGTCAGTGGCCCACGTGTGTGTAAGCTCATCCAGATTTTCTTTTGGTGCCCAAAGCAAATGTGTCCCTAGATAACTAAGCTTCAGGCCGGGTGTGGTGGCCCATGCCTGTAATCCCAGCACTTTTGGGAGGCTGAGGTGGGCAGGTCAGTTGAGGCCAGGAGTTCGAGACCAGTCTGGCCAACATGGCAAAACCTCGTCTCTACTAAAGATACAAAAATGAGCCAGGCGTGGTGGTGGCGCCTGTAGTCCCAGCTACTCAGGAGGCTGAGGCACAAGAATTGCTTGAACCGGGGAGGCGGAGGTTGCAGTGAGCTGAGATCGCACCCCTGTGCTCCAGTTCGCAGGACAGAGCAAGACTCCATTCTGGCCCCCAACCCTCACTGCCAAAAAAAAAAAAAAAAAGATAACTAAGCTTCACACAGAGGCTGACAATAGGAAGAGGGAGAACTGTGCAGGTTCCCCGAGGTGAGGAAGTCACCTTGGGCTGGACACCTCTCATTCTAAGGGCAGAACCATCCCCAGTCCCCGACCAGGGAGGTCCCATCCTTCTTGGGGTTGGGCGTGGTGTTCATGGGGAAACCAAGGAAATTGAAGGGCGACTGGGGAGACCCCCCATCAGCCTCTCCCGTGTCTGCCTTGGGGTCTGGAAGAGCTCACATGGGCCAGGAAGGCTAAGGCCCAGTGGGCCTGGATTTCTGAAGACTCTGGACCTTGGTGCCAGTGGTTTCGGAAGATACCACACGGTGAGGGCTTTCTGATGAAGGTGTCACAAGGAACGGGCACTGTCTTCTCCGAGTGCCTCTTGCCGGGCGTTTTTAGGAAGGTGGAGCCCCCATGGTGACTAAGCTGGAAGGTGCACTCTGAGTCACAGGTACGCTGCGTGAGAGAAGGCACAGGCGGGGGTGGATGCCTGTGAGTGTCCTGGGGCTGTGGACTTGCAAGCCTAGAACTTACTATTAATCTGTGAGCGAGAGCTGGTCTTGGCTTTCATTCCTTCCTCTGTGACCAAGGGCTGTGCTCTGCCCACTGCAGCCTCTCACCTCAACGTGTTCACTGAGGTTCAAGGAGGATGCTGTGAACGTAAAAACTGCAGCCGTGCCGACCAGCGTCTGCAGAATTAAGGATTCCCACCAAACGCTCTCATGTTATCTAGGGTTGGAGGCAGACTTTTTCAGAGAATTGTGCCAACTCGCTATTCTGATTAGCCTGTGTAGGTGTAGTCTCAGATCATGGCAGTGTGTATGTGTTTTACACATTCTGACTAAGTCATTTGGGTTTGATTTGAATTCTGGAAAAAAAAAAAAAAAAAAGCAGGAAGTCAAGCAGTCCTGTAAGTTAGCTAGAAATTTCTGTTCAGTTGAAGAGAACAGTGGAGATCTCTGATATCTCCCCTTTCAGGTCTGCACAGCACTGGGGACAGCCCCGGGGCACGGCCCCAGGGTGTGAGTCTGATAGGGACACATCTGTTCTGCATTAGCTTTAGCAGCTCCTGTGTCAACTGGTTTCCTTTGCGGGCTTGACATTTTATTGTAGGTACAGGCAGAAGATTTGTCTTGTGTACAGGGGAGGGGGCATGGGCTAAAGTCAGGGGATGGGCATTTGTCCTTCCAACAGTGTTCCAGTCCCTTTCCTATCTTTTGGGTAGGTGTGGTGGCTTCAGGAGGTATTTGTGCGTATCCACAAGCGGGAGGCCAGGGGGGCTGCCCCACTCCCCTTCTCAGGTCAGGTTACTGGTCTGTCCCTGGAGATAGGCACGAGTCTACTCAGAGTCACGCAGTTCAGGCCCAGGGACAGCAGGACTCAGCTGCCGAGGGCTGGTGCTAGTCACCACGTTGGTGTTACGTGTTTTCTGTGGTGCCTGAGTTACGTGGATATCTGCAGTAGCACAGACACTGGATTGTGTTACGTGTTTTCTGTGGTGCCTGAGTTACGTGGATATCTGCAGTAGCACAGACACTGGATTGTGTGGGCTCTGTAGGGATGGGATGAGGTTTTCAAATGATCCCAGGATGTCAAAACTTTCTGATTTTTTAAATGAAAACTTGTCCATGGCATAAATCAGTCTTTTGCCATTGCGTGACTACGTTTCTCATCCTTTATCTCCCAACTTCACTGCGGTCTACTACCTTTTGAGTCTTTGTGGGCCCAGTGCTGCAAAGCAGTGTGCTTTAGCTGTCGACTAGTTCCTTCTGAAGCATGGAGGGAGACCGAGGGCCCTGGGGAGAAAGCACGCATGCTGTTTTCTATCTGAGATGTTCACATCAAGAGCCCTGCTCAGGGAAGTAGACGATTCAGAGTCACAGTAAGCTCCTGCTTCCTGTTTAACCTGGTGTGTTTGGTGACGAGGGTTTCTGAACGTGGTCTTTTTCTTGTGGGCCTCTGCAGAGTTGCAAGCGTTTGCTCACCACGGCCGCTCCCTGCCGAGATTCCAGGTGACTCTATGCTTCGGAGAGGAGTTTCCAGACCCTCAGAGGCAAAGGAAGCTCATCACAGCTCACGTGAGTCCTCAGTTGCGCTCACCCCACAGTGGCTTCCTGTTCTTTGTAAAGGGCAGCGTTTCATTTAGAAAAGTCCCAAATGAAAAGTGAATGTCAAATGACCTGGAAAAGTAAGCGTAAGCCTTGAACTCATGAGGGAGGAAGCATGGTCCAGCAAGCAGCACCGTCTGAGGACCCACGTGCTCCTCCCAGACTTGAGACCTGCTCGTCAAAGACCCGGGGAGGACAGCCTCCATGGAGGGTGCCTCTCTCCCCATCTTTTTTATTTTTCAGGAAAGTTGTCATATTTCCATTTTATAGGGATTGAGAAAGATTGATGGTAAAAGCTGCCCTTTAACATTCTCCATGCTAAGACGGCTTTAAGAATGCTGTCTAGCTAGCGGATCTTCATTCAGAGGAAAAGCTTTTCCCAGGTGGGAAACTGCCCATTCCCTGGAGGCATTTTGTAGGTCTGCATGGGTGCCCTAGCACCTCTTTTATTTCTGGAACTTTAGAAATTATTCAATTATTGGGCATATGATATTTGAAAGAGGCTGAATCTTTCAAGGAATTCAAGTAAATCAGACCCTCGTAATGTTCTCTGGGATAGTTCAAGATGGGTTCAACTGTGGCAAGTAATGCTAAAGGGTTAGGGTTAGGGTTAGGGTTAGGGTTAGTTTTCTTTTTTATGAGGAAAGGTTTCTATAGGTGACATGAAGCATTAATTTGCCGTGGAAAACAGGATCTTGAACCCTTAAGACTTTTGAATTTGAAAACTTCACATTGCTACGTACCTGCAAGCTTCATTAATGGGCTTGCATGGTGAGCAATACCAGGTAAAACTTACACCCCTAACATCAAAATTCCCATCATATTGTAGCTCTGATGCTGTTTCTCATTGAGAACTGAAATGAAACATGGTTTAATCTCGAACATACAACCCCCCTTCTTGGTTCTAAAAACAAAGACCAACCCACCAACCAATATATAATCCCATAGACTGAGGATTTCTCATGAGTTCTCTCCAGTGATTGACTTAACAATTGCTATGATTGTTGAAATCATAACTGATATGTTGTTAACAACAGGAATTGCTAAATGACTAAATAAACTTGGCATTGATAAGCAGCATTTAAGAAGTTGATGATGGGCCAGGTGCAGTGGCTCACACCTGTAATCTCAGCCCAGCGCTTTGGGAGGCTGAGGTGGGCGGATCACGTGGTCAGAAATTTGGGACCAGCCTGACCAACATGATGAAACCCCCTCTACTAAAAATACAAAAATTAGCCGGGTGTGGTGGTGCGCACCTGTAATCCCAGCTACTCAGGAGGCTGAAGCAAGAGAATCACTTGAACCCGGGAGTCGGAGCTTGCAGTGAGCCGAGATCGCACCACTGCACTCCAGCCTGGGCGAGAGAGTGAGACTCCGTCTCGAAAAAAAAAAAAAAAGAAAACAAAAGAAATTGATGATCAGCTCAGCTATACATCAGTCCAATTTTAAGGGTGGCTTGGATGAAGTTGCCGTCCTCTAAGTCAGGGAAAGATGGATCCCCAGATGATCCCGTCATCCTGAAGACGAGGCTGTGTGGTCCGTAAAATGAATAAACGCACATGTACACCTATGAGTTCCACTTTTAAAAGTTATTAATTTAATTCATTTCAGGTACTCAGAAGTTTTGCTTAAGTCGCTATATATAAAATATAGACTTTAATATCATGATTGATGGAGAGCATTCAGCTTGCCTTAGATGATGTAAATATAGGAAAAGCTGATCGTTAAGTTGTTTTTGTTTTTTGGTGAGCGTGATGCATGCTAATAACCAGACGGGATAAATTTGAGGCCAGTTAACTTCTCTTTTTCCACAAGAGTAGTTTTGTTGTTGTTTAACTTTACTTTTTATTTCTTTTACCTCTGGTTTAGAACTGTACCGATGACCTGGAAATCAAATCATTCAGGATGGGCTCCTTGCTTCTTTCAAACTGCAGTTGTGGAAAAACAAAATCATTGGCCTAAATTACCCTGCAGATTACCTCAGACTTCCTTTTAATTTAATCACTTTACTTGATTTGATTCAGCTTTAGTTAAATGTACATTTTAAGTGGCAGCTGATTTGAAAGTAACATCTTTAACCCAGAATTAAGTCGCTTTGGCTGTTTTTTTACATGTTGATCTATGGAAGGACTAACAAAAAAATTGCTTCTTTAGATGGCTCCAAGTATGAAATGTTTTGATGTGTTCTAGGACATAACTTTGGGCTTTACGTTACTGTCTCCTTAGAATATGAGCGCTGTTTAATAGTGAGCCAGTTGCGGGATATCTCAGTAATGTCTTTTTTAAAATCTCTTATCAAAGGTAGAACCTCTGCTCGCCAGACAACTGTATTATTTCGCTCAGCAAAACAGTGGACATTTCCTGAGGGGCTACGATTTACCGGAGCACATCAGCAATCCGGAAGATTACCACAGATCTATCCGCCATTCCTCCATTCAAGAATGAAAAATGTCAAGATGAGTGGTTTTCTTTTTCCTTTTTTTTTTCTATTTTTATTTTTTATTTTATTTTTTTGATACAGGGTCTTGCTCTGTCTCCCAGGCTGGAGTGCAGTGACACGATCTCAGCTCACTGCGACCTCCCCCTCCCAGGTTCAAGAGACTCTCCTGCCTCAGCCTCCCTGGTAGCTGGGATTAAAGTGTGAACCACTGCGCCCACCCAATACAAATGATTTTCGTTGTAAATATTTAACTTTAGTGAAAGCATCCAATTGACTGCCCTCTTGCTGTTTTGAGGAACTCAGAAGTGAAGATTTCAGTGCAGCAGTTGCGGAGAATTGCCGCCAGACAAGTGTGGAAAATCAGTGACATCTGATTGGCAGATGAGCTTACTCCGAAAGGAAGGTGGCTTTGCACTTCTTGCGCTCTGTAAACTGCCATCATTGATGATCACTGTGAAAATTGACCAAGTGATGTGTTTACATTTACTGAAATGCGCTCTTTAATCTGTTGTAGACCAGGTCTTGCTGGAAGACTGAGAAAACTTGCCTTTCAGTATTGACACTGACTGGAGTGATGACTGCTTGTGGGCATGTCTGTACCATTTCTCAGGGAAGTAAACGGAAGGCGCCTCGCATGTAACAAGAATGTATTAATGTATGTAGGAGCTGCCATTCTTGTGGAAGACACTTGAGGAGTGAAGGAAATGGAATCTTTGACTGAAGTTGTGCCTGTAGCCTGGGGGCGGCCCCTTCCCCACCTGCCAGCGGTTTGCTGGTGTGGGCCCCTCGGCCCCGCCCTCCTTCCCACTGGCTTCTCTCCTTGGCCTCCCCTGGAATTCAGTTAGTAAACTTACTAATTTCTTGTGCCAAAAAACAAGAGAGCTCCTCTTGGTTGGAACGTTTTTGTCTGTCTTACCATCTAGTCATGTCTAAGTAATGGTTAAGTTTTCTTGTTTCTGTGTCTTTTTGTCTCTCATTCTCTAGAAATGCTAAAATTCTTCTCATAAAGAAGAAGAAATTAAGGAGCATATATCTTACTACCTGAACTGTTGCCCTTCTGTCCAAGTACTAACCTGTCTGTTCCCCTCCTCTGTGCCACTCTCCTCTGTCTGTTTGGCTATGCACTGATCAGCCACGGTGACACTAAAGGAGGAGGAGCCTGGACGCGCAGGCTGGAGAGCACTGCCAGGAGCCGCCCCTGGAAGCAGGATGGAGCTGGCGGCGGAACTGCACACCCAGTGGGCTGTTTCTGCTTCTTTCGTCTGTTCTGTGCTTCCTCACGCCAATTATAGTTTGACAGGGTCTTAAAATTACTTGGCTTTTTACAAATGCATCTATTTATAGAATCCCAAAGACCTTCACTTGCTTAAGTCAACCTGAAAAAAGGAAAACATTTTTGTGGTTTTGAGAAAGTACAACGGTGTAGACAGGGGCATCTTCCCCAGGGTGTTCCTCGTACTGCAGGATATTTCCTGTCACTCCCAGGATCCGCAGACTGCGTAGCTCTCAGACGTGTGCTCCTGCTTTTCTAATCGGTATTTTAAATGGATTCAACAAGCACATAATAGGCGCCTGCTGTATCCATACATGACACAGTTCAGCCTTTATCAAGCTTAGTGAGCAGTGAGCACTGAAACATCATTTTTTAATGTTTAAAAAATTTCTAATATTAAAGTCATATGTATTAACTACAGAAAAGACAAACAGTAGAGAAGAGCAAAAAATAAAAAGCATCTCCTTTATTCCCAGCTCAAATTCTCCTCTCTCAAAGGGTCTACAAGAAGGGGTGTTTCCTCTTCCAACACATTCCACTTTTCTGTAAATATACATAAACTTAAAAAGAAAACCTCATGGGATCATCTTGCACACACTTTCATGCAGTGCTCTTCGTAGCTAACAGTGAAGATTTACCTCGTTCTGCGCAGAGGCCTTGCTGTGGAGCTCCACTGCCTTGTACCCAGTAGGGTTTGACATTTCATTAGCCATGCAACACGGATACTTATCGGGAGCACACTGTGTTTCGTGAACTGCAGTGATGTATGCATCTTATAGATGCAAAGTGTTTTGGGGTATATTATCCTAAGGGAAGGTAAAGATGATATTAAGAACCACTGTTTCACGGGGCCCTTACCTGTGACCCTCTTCGCTGAAGAATAACCCCACACAGCACTTAAAAGAAGCTGTCTTGGAAGTCGGTCTAAAGGGCATTCTGTCTTAATTCTCCAAGCGGATGCCCCATTTCAGTTGCTTTGTGACTTCTTCTTCTTTGTGTTTTTAAATATTGTGCTGCTTTAACAGTGGAACTGAATTTTCTGGAAAATCCTTGTTGACTGGGGCCACTACCTCCTTTCTTATCTTCACATCTATGTGTATGTTGACTTTTTTAAGTTTTGAGTGGTCCAGGGTATGACCTAGGGAATAAACTAGCTGTGAAATACTCAGGGTTGGGAATCCCAGCACTTGTCTCAGGACTCTGAAAAGGAACAGCTTCCTCATTCCTTGTCTTGATAAAGTGGAATTGGCAAACTAGAATTCAGTTTGTACTCAGTGGACAAAGCTGTTGAAGAGTTTGGGGACCTTGTTACGTTAAAGAGCATTGGGTCACATGGAAAAAATGTACGTGTCTCCCAGGTGCATTTCTTGGTTGATGTCTTGTTCTTCATCAACTCTGAGATTTTGTATATTTAGGAGAACCTCAAGCAGTCATTAATATCTCCTGGAACACTGTAGAGAACCAAGTGACTGACTCATTTACAACTGAAGCCTTGGAAGCCGCTGACTCATTTACAACTGAAGCCTTGGAAGCCGCTCAGTTAGAACCTTGGAAGCCCCTCCGTCCTGAGCAAAAACAGGACAGTTAGTTGCCCTGCGGAAAACCCAGCTAGACTATTGGGTATGAGCTAAAAAGAGACTACGCCACGGTGAGAAAACATGTAAAATCCTACCGTGGAATGAGCAGCCCTTACAGTGTCATTACCACCAAGGGCAGGTAGGTGTTTGTGTTTGAAAAAGATGGTCTTTGGGTGAGGGCATAACTGCAGCAAGCCCCAGGGGTGGAGCGACTCTGGGCGTCTTGGGTGCTTGCGCCTCTTGGCTTTGTGGATGCTTCACCAGGAAGGCCACTTTGTGTGTGCGTGTCAGTTACTTTTTTAGTAACAATTCAGATCCAGTGTAAAGTTCCTTTCATTGCTCTCCAGTCACATGCCCCCACTCCCCACCGGTGAAAGTTTTTCTGAAAGCGCTGGGATTGGTTAAGGTCTTTATTTGTACTGCATATCTCCCCAAGTCTTCCGTGGCCATCTGCATCTGTCTGGATGGTGCAAGAAGGCTGCCAGACCTTACACACCAGTTTGCAGGTAATGTTTTACATGCACCGTTTTTGAGACAGATCCTCAATGTAGGTGGATCTCCTTGAGATCCTTATAGCCTGTTACATTAATGAAGTAACGGTCAGTTTTTCTTGTATTGATTTTCACAGCTTTAAGGAACATGCCTAAGAAATGTAGCTGAAGTAGAGGGGATGTGAGCGAAGGGCCAGGCCAGCAGGCCAACCCTCCTCCAGTGGAAATTCCCATGTTGTTTCAAACTCTGAGATAAATGGGACTTAACAGGCAATGGGGTCTGCGTCCCCCTCTTCAGCACCCCCTGTGCCCCACTTTCTGCTAAATGAACTGCTGGCAGGTGGGACCTCAGAGACCCCCAGCTGAAAGCTTGAATTTCCCCTACTGGCTCTGTGTGTTGCTGAGATCTATAGCAAGGGATGTATCACAAACTGAGGTAGTCAGTGCTATGCTGCCGTTGGTATACGTCGTGAATTTTTATGTAAATTGCTCTGCAAAGCAAATTGATATGTTTGATAACTTTATGTTTTTTGATAAATAAAAACTTCTAAAAATTTGTTATGGAATGTGTGTGTGTTATTAAACACGCATCCTGATAGCTGTTAAAGCACTTTCTCCTGCGGTTACGTTCCTTCGGAGAGGCAGCTGTATGTGTCCCTGCAATCAGACCTCCACGTGTTCACCTTGTAGAAGAGATAAACACTGCCCCAGTGCCGGGCGGCTCCTCTCGCACAAAGGAGTGTCTGTGAAGAGTGATCGTCCTGCTCTCCCGTTGGCATCTGCCTCCTCTTCCTTTACCTGTACTTTAAAAGGTGTAGGGCTTTCAAGGAAGTTGTTTTTAATGTTTTCTTTTGTTTATATTCGAAGCTCCTCTGATTTTGGTCATTGCTAAAAAGAAGGGATATATGTTAACTAACATTCGAAATGTGAAAGCCGAATGGAAAACTGGATACAGAGAACAGGATTTAGATGGAACCCCTGGGGATCTGTACATCTGCTGTTGACCTCAGCTCCAAACTCTTCCTCTCTCTGAGCAGCCAGGCAAGGGAGTCTCCTTTCTCAGCTTCATCGCTTCTACTGATTACATGGCTCAGCTCCTATGCACCTACTATCTTCCAGTCCAGCGGAAAAACTCAAAGAACCAGGCTGCAGCTACTGGTGCTAAAATCCTTGCAGCTGAAGGTTACATGGAGCTGTCACAAAACTTTGTAATTTGGATCCAGAACCCCCCTGGAATAGGAGATTAGCATAATTTTGATTTTGCTAAATGGTAACTAAAGGAGAGGAAATATAATTTCTAAACCCTCATAAGTTCCGTTGAGACACCTTCCTGAAAACAGAAGTCAGATTAACAGAAAAATCAGCAGGTGGTGTGTGCTGTACTTATTGTGTGGAAGAGATCGCAGTTCAAAAGTATCTCTCTCAAGGCAGTGGCGTAAGGGTCTTGCCTAAATGGTATTTTAACAAAGATCAATAAGTCTTAGCATAATGACAACACAAAGGAGACAGCAGCTCCAGAGTTTTAAAAGGGGACAAAATGAGAGAAGGTAGTAAAATCTGTTTCCAGATTCCACTGCTGCCTTCTCTGGCAAGTGCTGTTCCCAGGAAGGAAGGATTTACTGGCCCAACCTCAGGAAAACAGGCTTAAGCAGAGCACTTCCCTGCGAGTTCAGTGTTCCTAACTTAACAATTCTCAACATTTTGGGGAGAAATATTTTGGTTTCCTTCAGTCCCCCCTTGAAACTTTACTTTCAGAAATTTCACATGTTAAAAGCTAAGTTGGTAGTTTTGGAGAGACTTGGGTTAGAAGTTTTAAGATAAGAGATTTGGCAAAGCAGGAGAAGAACACAGTTTGGAACGAGTAGAAAGCAACCAGTTTGGGTGCATTGTTCCATCTCTTATCATATCAGTCTTTCAGTCCTGAAAACAGGTCAGTTCCGTTAAATCATCGCATCCCATTTCAGAGGTGGTGTAAGCGGGTTTCCATCAGAGTTAGGTCTGCATATGGTGTAGGCAAACAGGTACTTTATCGGAGACATTTCTATGGAGACAAAAAGAAGACAAAGGTCTATGTTTCAAGCAGTCTATAAGCTAGTTTCTGGAGAGCAACCAGCTGAGATTTCTAGATTTGGGTTCAAATAATTTAAGTTGGAGTGGACAGGTGGTGGCAATCTGACAGATTTTTCTGGATTATAGTTTGCATCAGACGTTCCAGTGAAGTTTTTGTGCATAAATAAATTGTGATGATTTCTCCAAAGTTTATGTCAAGTTATCCAGCTTTAGTGTGCGGGGCTTCGGGAAAGGCACAGTTTTAATTTTTAGTAATTTCAAGTCAGAAAAGTGGGAGAAAGTTGGGAATGTTAGTCTGAAGAGCCGTAGCAGGTATTAGAGGAAACTAAAAATTCGGGATTCAGTCCAGATAATTTTTAAAAACTCTGAAACAATGGACAGGGCTAGAATCTAATAAGAGCTATAATATAGCTATTCTGAAACATATTTTTCCTCTTTACAATCACCTCCCTGTTTACCAAAGATAATCACAGTAAGTCCAATTCACTTACAAAATAAGTTTAGTGTCATTATATTTAACCTGATCACTTACCTAAGTACAGCAAGAACAGTGCTTTAACATATAAGCTCTTTTTAAGTTGGATTTGCTGGAACTTTTGGTAAAGAATTTTATTAGATTAGAACACTAAAATCCTCTCCAGGCTAGGAAACTGTGCCACAGACTTACCGACATATTTTATCTGAGATACCTGGCTAAAATTTTTTTCTTGAGGTCTCCAAAATGTTTTTGAGGTTCCTGGGCCTGTCAGAAAATGACATTATTTATTTACTGCAAGGCTAGAAATGCTGGAAGGGCACCACATAGTTCAAGAACAAAGTGCCAGGCCAGTTCTTCCAAGGTTTTTATTGGCTGCTTAAAGTTAACGCTCATTCCTTAAAGCAGTCTGGTCATAGCTGAAAAACTGACATCCCAGTCCTAGCCTTGCTGATATAACCTGTGCGTCCAGTCATTCCAATCTGAAGAGAGCAGATTCCTAGTGAACTTATGCAAATAACTATCTTGCCATAAAAATAAAATTTCTCACATATAGTTTCTAAATCCTGCAGGGCTCGGGTAAAGAAAAAGATAAATGTTTCAATATTTGTGCACAAAAATACACTTTACAAAATTACTGTAAAGCCATAGACTACTTAAGAGGGAAAAAAACGTTTTCTCAACTATGGAAAGAAAACATAAAAAGAATCAGCAATGTTTTAAACAAAAAATGTTGCAAAACATCATTTTAGTCCTTCCTTGGTTTAGTTTTGTGTAATTCTTGTTTTGCTTGATTTGGGGTTGGTAATTTTAGGAGTCCAGTTTTTTTTTTTTTCATTAGCATTCTGGGAATTTTTAATGACTCCAATAATACGGTCTCAAAGTTGTCAGGAACCTGTATTTAACTTCTTGCAATCCTTTCTATGAACCTTCTTGAAGACATAACACTTTAGGATCTGCACAGAGCTTTTAGAAAAAAGTATCATAATAAAGCAATTAGTAGCAGATAACAAGACAAAATGGACATAGTTAAAGGCACAACTGACATGGAAATTTGGTTACTTTCTGTGGCCTACAACAATTTAACATAATACCCATAATTATAACTGACAGCATATACCAAAACAGATTTTTAGGACTCTCATACAGTTTTGGCACACATATTAATAACATATCCATATGATATGGTCTGGATCTGAGTCCTCACCCAAATCTCATGTTGAAATGTAAATCTCAAGGCCAGCGGTGAGGCCTGGTAGAAGGTGACTGGATCACGGGGTGGTCCCTCATGAATGGTTTAGCACCATCCTCTCAGTACTGCTCTCATGATGTTGAGTGAGTGCTCTCAAGATCTAGTTGTTTAAAAGTGTGTGGCATCTCCCCCACTTCCTCCTGCTCCTGCCATATGAGATATACCTGGTTCCCCTTCACCATCCACCATGAATCTGTGTTTACTGAGGCCTTCCCAGAAGCCAGGCAGATGCTGCCATGCTTCCTGTACAGCTGGCAGAACTGTGAGCTAATTAAACCTCTTTTCTTTATAAATTACCCAGTCTCAGGTATTTCTTTATGAAGTGCAAGAATGGAGTAATACAGAAAATTGGTACCAGTAGTGGGATATTGTGATAACGATAGCTGAAAATGTGGAAGCGGCTTTGGAACTGGATAACAGATTGGAAGAGTGTGGAGAGCTCAGAAGAAGACAGGAAGACAAGGGAAAATTTGGAACTCCCGAAGGACTTGCTGAATGATTGTGATCAAAATGCTGATAGTGATGTAGACAATGAAGGCCAGGCTGAGGAGGTCTCAGACGGAAATGAGGAACTTATTGAGAACTGGAGTAATGGTCACTTTTGTTATGCATTAGCAAAGAGCCTCTGCTCTAAAGATCTGTGGAACGTTGAACTTGAGAGCAATGATTTAAGGTATTTGGCAGAAGAAATTTCTAAGCAGCCGTGTTTAAGAGGTGACCTGGCTGCTTCTAACAGCTTAGGCTTATATGTGTGAACAGAGAAATAACCTGAAACTGGAACTTATATTTAAAATAGAAGCAGAGCATGAAAGTTTGAAAAATTTGCAGCCTGGTCATGTGGTATCTTTAAGAAAGGAAAATCTTGTTAGCACCTCTATCTAGGGTCTCAGGTTCTCATCTGACAAAGTACACAAAGGCCTTACAACCCCATGTGTCCACAGATAGAAGAATAAAAAAGACAATCTGTAAGAAAGGAAATCAAAAGCTGTTCATGCTGGTAGAAAGGATTACCAATGGGCACCACAAAAAGTCAAGACTCATATAAATAATTAAAAACAAGCCATTTAAACTAATTTGTATAAATGTTTCTCTCCCAGGCTAAGGTATTCACTAAGGAAATCAATTTGGTGGTGGGTCTAAAGAACTTTAACTCTGTGTCAAATCCAATCTCTGCTCGAATGCTGCTTAATTAATTTCCTGAATGACATTTCAGAAACGTGGTAAGATTAACATCTTCCATGAGCTGAGAAAGACTTAGAGAATCAAGCTGAAGAGCATTTTGTCAATCTTGCAATGACTTACAGGCAATTGAAACATGAACTTCTCTAAAAGAAATTTATTTTAAATATAGTCAGTCTAATTTATTTCAAAGTGATTTAAAGTGAACTTCTCTAAAAGAAATTTATTTTAAATATAACCAGTCTAATTTATTTCAAAGTGATTTAAACCAATAAGCCAAAATAAAAACACCAGAGTCACTATATCTAAGAGCCAATTTATACAAATAATTTTCTCCTGTTAATTTGAATTTGGAAATGAAGGAAAAAAGAAAAAAACTCTTACCCTCCCCTCTCAACTGAGCACTACAAATAGAGATGTGAAGAGCTGACATTGGTAAGAAACCTTAACCTTTTCTGCTGGTTTCTGTCGGATCTCTCAGAACTCCATCCACTGGCCCTAGTGCGAGCAGAGTGTCCCTTTGTGGTTGTCAAATTGAAGGAAAGAAAATATAATTTATTTTCTCAATGCTCATATTTTCTTACCTGAGACATTTTCCTGGAAAAAAAAAAAGTCATATTAACAAGAGAAAAGCCAGAAGAGGTTTATTGATGAATATTGTACCCATCACATAGGAGAAGGCCTCAGTTCAAATGTATTTCTCTCTCAGGGCAGAGTAGATGAGGAATCTTTCTTAAGTAGCATTTTAACAAAAAACAGTAAATCTTGGCACAGAGACAAAGCAAAGGAGGGAGCAGTTCCAGTCTTTTGAAGACTGGGAAAATGTGGAAAGATAGTAAAACTTGTTCCCAGATTCTTCTGGTGCTTGCTGATGCCTTCTCTGGGCCGATTTCTAGTAAAGAAGGATTTATGTCCTGACATCAGGCAAACAGAGGTAGAGAGGCAGAGTGTTTCCTTGCATTTTCAGTATGTTTAACTTAATATTCCTCAATATTTTTGGAAGAAGTATTTTGGTTTCCTTCATAATGAAATAGAAGTAATGGACAAATAAACTATCATTCTTCTCAGGGCTCCATTTGCTCAACAAATATAGGCGAACTCAAGTCAGTATACATACATAGGCAAGTTTTTCTTCAAATTATATACCAACTGGTTATATCTAAAAGGGTATTCCAAAGGGTTTTGAGCCCTTGAGATTGCTCTGAAGCAATTTTATGTATCTTTCAGGTACCAGTGTTTATTCTCATAGTGAAACTGTTCTGTAACTACAGCACAAGTTTGACTGTATTAGATCTGATTTCCTAAAAACAGTTATCACCTGACAATTAAACACGCTTGTTCCCGTGTGCCACCAGTGCTCCCCTAGGCGAGAAAGACATGTTGGGTCCTATCTCATCTCTCTGCAAAGGAGCTCTGGGCAGGCTATACCTAAATTAACCCAGGCAGACATGTATTCTCTGTATTAGTGTAGCATTATGAATTATATGGTGTTTGAAGGCAACCTGGTATTTTCAGTGAACCCTCCTCCTGCCAGGCTGGTAGCATGTTGGCAAAACATCTGTCCTTAGGGGGTCTTCAAAGACTCCTTCCTTCTCTACCCTCTGCCCTCTGTCCTCTGCCTCTGCTCCCCTGGCCAGTCTGCTCCCACAGGTCTTGGCTGTGGCATACTCCCCTTCTGCAGGCATTGCTTCACTTCTTATTCCACCCTCTGTTTGGGTCTTCGAAGTGTGATACTTGTATTGAGAAACAATTTCCCCCACTATGTCATTCCCCTTTCCTTACTCTCCAAGCAGCTGGGCCACTGGCGCTCAGGGCTCAAACTGGCTGGGATGTGAGGAAGCTAAGCCCCTGTCCCCTCCTGGCCTGCGACTTGAGACTAAAGCAAAACGCTGAGGGTTGAGGAAGGGAGAGCGAGTGCTCGCTGAGGAAGGAAGAAATGCGTGTTTAGACTTCAGCCACTCCCTGATAAAGGGGGACGATCTGCCTCCTGGGAAAAGCCTTGAGGAGACAGCAAACTTGAGAAAAGTTTGTGGGAAGGAACAGTGAGAACCGCAGGTTATGAAGGGGCCAGATGGGCAGGACTAAAGGATAACTCCATGGTAACCTGTGTGGATCGATGATTATGGGGCCAGAGAGTGGGCATGCCTGGGCGTGTCTGAGCAGAAACTGCATTGAGGACAAGACACCCTGCCCACCACCACAGGCTCTGGCTCTGTGGGAGTGATGCCAAACTTCGCCCCAGCTCAAGGGAAGGAGAGGGATCCAAAGTGAACTGAACTTGAATGTGCATTGCCCTCATGGAATATGAGCTTAAAATTAACAATTATATTGTTAAAGAAAATATGAATTATATTTCTTAAAAACTTTGGCTGTGGACTTAGATTTCTATCCACCATGTCCATAGCATAACACTGCCCATTCTTTATTGTAATTGTTTATTAATTTGTCTTCAGTACTATAAATCCCTTGAGGAAAGGAACTGTGCTTTCCAGTAAACACCCAGTACTAGTGCCACGCCTGGCTCATAGTCAGCACCACAGAATTCTCAGGAAATGACACAGTTGGTGAACTTCGATGTCTTCCATGTCCAACAGTGTCCAATAGGATGCTGGCTAAGTGATGACCCACCTATGGCATGAAACGCTATAGAACCACTTACAAATTGTGCAGTATACAAGTATTTCATGGCATGGGGAAATGGTTGTTACTTCGTAAAGTAAAACGAAACAGGTTTCAAAACAATGTGATACATTTTTTAAATTTTATGGAGCGCATACATAGAATTTTTTTAAAAAGAACATTCAGCAGTGTAAATTATACCCCTGAGATGTGGGGTTATGGAGATCTTTAATTTTCTTGTGTACATTTTTGTATTTTTCAGAATTTCTCCTGAGACCACATATGTTGTTACTAAAAGGGAGAAGAGCACAAATGTAATCTTTCTAGTTGATATGTCCTTTACATTTTTTGGTGGGCTTCCACTTTCTCAAGCTGCCTTGTGGGGTCCCCAGAGCTCTGGGGGTGGGGCAGGAGGTGCAGGGACCAGGGGCTTAGGGGCTCAGGGCCCGTCTCCCAGCACTGTCTCCATTAATTTCTCTTCCTGCCATTTCCTCTTGATACGCTTTCCCCCAACTCATCCTTCCCAAGGGGCTTCTTTGTTCTCTGAGCTATGCCACTGTGGATGAACGCTCTCAGCTTTCTGGCTGCAGCTGCCTCCATGCAGGGACCCCCGGCCTGTGAACCTCCCTCTGCCACCCCCACCCTCCCATGTGGAAACTCCCTCAGCCACCCATTCTCATCCCCAACCCATGGGGGACCTCTCGTCTCCACCCCCAGGTGGGACTTCCCTCCCCTATCAGCACCCCCACGTGGGATTTCCCTCCCACACCAACACCCCCATGCAGGACCCCACCAGCACCCCCATGGGGGACTTCCCTCCCCACCAGCACCCCCATGCGGGACCTCCCTCCCCCACTAGCACCCCCATACGGGATCTCCCTTCCCCACCAGCACCCCCATGTGGGACCTCCCTCTCCCACCAGCACCCCCATGTGGGACCTCCCTCCCCACCAGCACCCCCATGTGGGGACCCCCCTCCTGACCATCATCCTCATGGGGAGATCTCCCTCTCCACCAGCACCCCCATGGGGGACCTCCCTCCCCACCAGCACCCACATACAGGATCTCTATGCCCCACTAGGACCCCCATGCAGGACCTCCATCCCCCACTAGCACCCCCATGCGGGACCTCCCTCTCCCACCAGCATCCCCATGCAGGACCTCCCTCCCCACCAGCAACCCCATGCGGGGACCTCCCTCTCCCACCAGCACCCCCATGCAGGGACCTCCCTCTCCCACCAGCATCCCCATGCGGGACCTCCCTCCCCACCAGCAACCCCATGCGGGACCTCCCTCTCCCACCAGCATCCCCATGCGGGACCTCCCTCCCCACCAGCACCCCCATGCGGGGACCTCCCTCTCCCACCAGCACCCCCATGCAGGGACCTCCCTCCCCACCAGCACCCCCATGTGGGACCTCCATCCCCCACTAGCACCCCAATATGGGATCTCCCTTCCCTCCCCCACTAGCATCCCCAACTCAGGACCTCCCTTCCCCACTCCCACCCCCATGTGGGGACCTCTCTCCATCACTAGCACCCCCATTGTGGGATCTCCTTCCCTCACCTCCAACCCCTATGTGAGAACCTCCCTCTCACTCTCACCCCCATTCTGGGACCCTCCTGAGTCTCTGCCCTTCCTCAGTCATCACAGTCTCTGTACAGCAAGGGGCTGACTCTTTGCCTTTGGCCCTGCTGTTTCGCCTCACACTAATGTCAGCATTTGGGGTTGCCAGGAGACAGGAAGGATAAGAACATTGATTCTTCTTTTTTATTTGTGGAAAATAAGCATAACATAAAATTTACCATGTTAAACGTGTTTAGGTGTACATATTACGTAATTCACATATTAAGTAATTCACATTGTTGTGCAGCCATATCCAGCTTCTATCTCCAGGACTTTTTCATCTTCCCAAGTTAAAACCCTGTCTCCATCCCACACTATCTCCCCATTCCCTGGCCCCTTTACCCCCAGCCCCCACCGTTCTACTTTCTAGCTCTATGAAACTGACTATTCTGGATACCTTGTATGAGTGGAATCCTACAGTATTTGTCCTTCTGTGTCTGGCTTATTTCACTTAGCAAGATGTCCTCCAGGTTCATTCATATTGCAGCATGTGTCAGAATTTCCTTTCTTTCTAAGGCTAAATAATTGCATGGGTGGACCATATTTTGTTCATCCATGTATCTGTCCTGAACACATGAGTTGCTTCCGTGTTTTAGCTATTGTGAATAACGCTGTTGTGGACATGGGTGGGCAAATGGGTCTTCAAGACCCTGCTTTCAATTCTTTCATGTATATACCCAGAAGTGGAATTGCTGGATCAGATGAAAATTCTATAGTTAATATTTTAAAGGTACCACTATACTGTTTACCACAGTGTCTGCATCATTTTACATTCCCACCAGCAATGCACAAGGATTCCAGTTTCCCCACATCCTCACCAACACTTGCTATTTTCTGAAGAACATTGATTTTTTTAAAACAATTCATTCAACAAACATCTTCTGAAGACTCCCCATGTTCCTGACCCTCCCTGCTTTCCAGGGATAGCCAGCTTTAATTGCACAGCTTCTGGGTGGGTGCAGGAGGACAGCAAACACTGAGACAGATGCTATGGGCAGGACATTTCCAAGAAGGAAATATTTTCATTCTCCATTTTTAAGGCGAGAGACTGAGGCCCAGGAGTGTAAAGCCATTACCCTAGTATACAACTACTAAAAGGGGAAGCCAGGATTCAAATCCAAGTCTTTCTGGTTTCATAGCCTTATCTCTTAATTCTGATGCCAGCCTGCCTTCCCTTCCACCACTGACAAACAAAGAATCAGACAGGTGACACAGTGTACCTGTATCCACACTACTGGTGAGCAGCCCTCTAACATCACACTCAGACTTTCTAAGATGCTTGGCCTCTTTGAAAAGAGTCAAACAAAGAGCCATCCCACAGATGGGAGTCAATTTCTTTAGGTGGGGAAAGAGAATGGGAGCAGAAAGAACAAGCCTGTTCCACAAAGAAAGGAGAAGAACCAAGGGTTTGGGATTAGGCATAAAGGTCTAAATAACATTTATTAGATGCTAAGTGCACTGCCATGTGTCAACTCCTGTAATCCCTGAAGTAATCCTGGGAGACAGGCATTTCATTTCTCACCTTACAGACGGGGGCACAGAGGACAGGGAGGTATCTCGTGAGGGTCCCATGGTGAGCGAGTGTTGGTGAAAGGATAGAATCCTGGCTGGTCCTACTCAGGTGCTTCATCTTCATCCTACAAAACTCTCTGTGCTTTAGTTTCTTCTATGAAACAGGACACCTATTTCATAGGGTAGTTGTCAGGATTGGTGATAAAGTACTAAGAGTTAACTGGGGCACAGTTGATCCTATGTAAATATTGACGAATCATCTTAGTCTGTTGCCTGTTGCTGTAATGGAATACCATAGACTGGGTCATTTTTTTTTTTTTTTTTTTTTTTTTTTTTTTTTTTGAGACAGAGTCTCGATCTGTCGCCCGGGCTGGAGTGCTGTGGCCGGATCTCAGCTCACTGCAAGCTCCGCCTCCCGGGTTCCCGCCATTCTCCTGCCTCAGCCTCCCGAGTAGCTGGGACTACAGGCGCCAGCCACCTCGCCCGGCTAGTTTTTTGTAGTTTTTAGTAGAGACGGGGTTTCACCGTGTTAGCCAGGATGGTCTCGATCTCCTGACCTCGTGATCCGCCCGTCTCGGCCTCCCAAAGTACTAGGATTACAGGCTTGAGCCACCGCGCCCAGCCGACTGGGTCATTTATAAAGACAAGAATTTATTCTTATGATTCTGGAGTCTGGGAAGTCCAAGAGCATGGCACTGGTACCTGGTAAGGACCTCCTCACCATACCATAACATCGCATGGCTGAGGGTGTCACATGGCCAGAGAGCATGAGCTTGCCAGCTCAGGTTTCTCTTCCTCTCCTTATGAAGCCGGCAGTCCCATCATGGGAGCGCCGCCCTGACGACCTTATCTGATACTCATTACCTCCCAAAGGCCCTACCTCCAAATATCATCAGCAAATCAATGTGGGGATTAAGTTTCCAACACATGAAATGTGGGGGGCACAATTAAAGCACAGCAGCTATTACTACGACTAACGTGGTATTTATTAGAAGCTCCTCTGAGAGTAGGGCAGTATCTTCTTACCTCAGTGTTTCCTAAATTTTAGTCCTATTTACACTGCCTTCAAACTTTTATTGATTATTTATTTAAATATTATTTAATTTAAAAACATGATGACTATTATGCATTTAGTATCTGTTATCTATTTAAAACACTACTTCTTAAAATACTTTAAACAGTATTGTTATTTTCTTAAGACTGTTGGTTTTAAATTTTTTTTCTTCAGACAAAATCTTACTCTGTCACCCAGGCTGGAGCGCCATGGCACCATCTTGGGTCACTGCAACCTCTGCCTCCCGGGTTCAAGCAATTCTCCTGCCTCAACCTCCTGAGTAGCTGGGACTATAGGCATGTGCCACCACACTTGGCTAATATTTGTATTTTTAGTAGAAATGGTGTTTCACTATGTTGGCCAGGCTGGTCTCAAACTCCTGACCTCAGGTGATCTGCCCGTCTCAGCCTCCCAAAGTGCTAGGATTACAGGCATGAGCCATTGTGCCTGGCCTAAAGTTAAATATCTACTTTAGTATCATGTTAAGCAATAAAATGTGTAAAAGCCACAAGTTTGATGGGCCAGTGATATATCTGTTTTCCAATATCTTTTAAAAATAATTAATAAGAATTAAAATGCCTTTAGATGCATCTGAAGTCCTCTGGATTCTGCCTGTGGCAGGTGTAGTACTACTTAGAGAGACATCAAATTCCTGTCTGTCTCCCATGGTGCCTAGCATCTGCGTTTTGGGCCTCATGCTTATCAAATGAATAAAAAATTTAATCAATTAAGAAGAATTAATTGATTGATTATTGACTTCAGGGGAGATCTTCTTCATTTTTACCCTGTAACTTTAATCAGTAGGTCAAGTCATAGACTAGAAGGAGGAGTTTCCTCTTTCTCTGGCCAACCATTTTCTGTGATCAGTCATAAATCTCCAACAAGCAAATCTCTCTTTGAAACCTGGTGACTGGATGCTTTCCTACATCACAGCTTTGTTGGGAAATTCTGCCTTCCTTCTGGATAAGGAACATAAAGTCCCTGTCCATGGCCAGTCTCATAGATTGATTTACATTATTTCCATGTTGCTGAAACATGACTCTTCTCTGTAAATGATTACATGTTGGAGTCTTTTCCTGGCCAAAAAAAAAGCCAAGAAATGCAAACAACTGGAGCTGAGATACTCACTTCAGAGGCGCTCGAACATTTTAGTCATCCCCGTGGCTATGTTTGCTTGGGTGACCTTGTACCGGGGCTTGCTCACCATCATGTGATTTTGTGACCAAATCACTTTTGCTCAGTGTTTTAAAGGTTCATGAAACAACCAAGTGGCCTGCTTTCCCTCAGGTTCCCAAGCAATGGCAAAGCAAAATTCAGGGTTTTGGTTTTCGTTTTTTTGTTTGTTTTGTTTTGTTTACATTTAGGACCCAGGTCACGATACAAAACATTAAACTTTAAAAAATGTTTAGGCCGAAATTTCTAAAAATAGATTTTAACTGTCTAAAGGAGAGAATAAGCAGAATGAGTGACGGAGTGACGTCCCCTCTCAGCGTGAGCTGCCTGGCCACATGCGGCCACCCTGGACCTGGTCGGCTGGTCACTTTGTTCTTAGTATCCTCTGTGCTGGGAGGCTGTCCCTCCCCTTCTACCGGGTTCCTTCCACCTGGAATCAGGTGCTAGTTCATGTCTGCCCTCACCAGTGACCACAGCCAGGAGAAGAAGGAGGAAGGTGAGTGGAGGGGCTGTGGACAGCTCCCACAGGCTTGTAGCTTGGCTGGACGGAGTCCCTGCTTTCCCACTGCTCTGTTCAGGATACTCTGGGTCAGGAGCAGGAAGCCCTTGTGCCTCTTACTCTTGATTCCAGACTTTCTTCGGCCTCCAAAGAGAGACCGTGTGTGGTGCAAGATACCACCTCCTCTGCGCGATGAAGGAGGGAGCCCTCAGAGTCCCTTTGCAGCGCAGAAGACAAACTCAGCTGTGGAACAAGGTAGAGAATGGAAGCACGTTAGTCCTACCAGAGAGTCTGCCTGAGACCTGGCTAGGTCCCCAACATTCAGGACGGCTGCTTTTGTCCTGGAGACTTTGATGGAGGAACCCCTGAAAGATGGGTGTGGCCGCGGGGAAAGAGGTGGGATGTGGGTGGAGGGGACCTCAGGGCAAGGCTTGGGGTGGGGCGGGGGCTGCAGAGGCTCCCAGTGCTGTGAGATGCGTGGCCGCGGCCCTGCTGGGTAGGACGACCTCCAGGAGCCCGTGGGGGCCCGTGAGGAGGGCGGGAGGTGCTGGGCCCTCCATCCGCAGAGATGGAGCAGAACCGCTTCGCAATGGGAAGCCGACACCAGCAGCAAAAGCACAACTTTCTGTCGGGAGGAAAACACACCTTCATTCATCTGGCGCTGGGCCTCGGGCTCTCCGGTGGGCAGGGTCCCTTCCAGGCCACCGCCCCCCCGCTGAGCCCTGGACGGTGCGTCCCGCTCCCCCCCCCCCGCTGAGCCCTGGACGGGGCGTCCCCCCCCCCCCCGCTGAGCCCTGGACGGGGCGTCCCGCCCCCCTGCTGAGCCCTGGACGGCGCGTCCAGCCCCCGCCCCCCCCCCCCGCTGAGCCCTGGACCGGGCGTCCCCCCCCCCACTGAGCCCTGGACGGGGCGTTCCCCCCCCCCCGCTGAGCCCTGGACGGGGCGTCCCGCCCCCCTGCTGAGCCCTGGACTGCGTGTCCTGTCCCCCCCCGCGTCCTGCCCCCCCCCCCGCTGAGCCCTGGACCGGGCTTCCCCCCCCGCTGAGCCCTGGACGGCGCCTCCCGCCCCTCCTGCTGAGCCCTGGACGGCGCGTCCCGCCCCCCCCGCTGAGCCCTGGACGGGGCGTCCCCCCCCCCCCGCTGAGCCCTGGACGGGGCGTCCCGCCCCCCCCCGCTGAGCCCTGGACGGCGCCTCCCGCCCCCCCTGCTGACGGAGGTCCCCTGGGCCTTCCCTCCCGCGCCACCCTCCCCACCCTCCCCGTCCTGGGCCTGGCCTGGGGGTCAGGGCCTCCTCCTGGGGCATCGGGGGCATGGCAGGGGCCGGGCTCCCTCTGTGCGCAGCGTCTCTGGGGTCTGCTCCACGTTTCCAGCCAGCACCGCAGGAACTTGCGCACCCAGAACGGGCAGCGGGGCAGAGCGGAGCCGCGGCCGGGGAGTGGGAATGCGAGGCCTGCAGTGGGGCCAAAGGCCGCCGCTACAGAGAGGGACTGGAGCGGGGATGGGGGGTCATAGGGGGTCCGGCCGAGGATCACGGGGCAGAGGGTCTGGGCAGAGCCCCACTGAGGCTTGTCTTGAAGCCAATGAGCGAAACTCTCCAAACCAGAAAGCCCCCGGTGTGCCTCCGCGGGGCAGCCCCAGGGCTCCTAGTGTCACACAGGCCCCTGCAGAAAGGAGAAAACAAGGCTGCACAGCGCGGCTTCCTGCCCGCAAAGACCTGGGAGCAGCCCTGGGCTCTGCACTCGGTTTGCGGCTGCAGAGGCACAGGGGGAAGAATCTGGCCAAATGCAAGCGCCCTTCACTGGGCATCTCTGCCGAGAAGGGCCTGGGGAGGCGGGCCAGGCCCCAGGGGCCAGAGCCAAGTGTCAACTTCTCTGCTGTTTTTCAACAGAGCCACCGCAAAAAATACATTACATAAACTTCTAATGAATTATATTAGAAACAAAGGTCAACTGCATTTACTAGCGTCTCTGCTTTAGAGACGGTGTGTACTGCCTCTGTGGGTGAAGGGTGTGCTGAAGTGCAGACTTTTCCAGTCCTGTGTTCAGGGGCGTCAGGCTGGGAGCTTGAAGCTGGTGGGAGTATTTACACCACAGGGATGGGCAGACACCGCACATCAGGGCTTGCCTCACCCCCTCCTCCATGCGCCTTGCAAGCCGTGCATCAGCACGTTCTGAGTGGGTTTGGTTTGCTCTTCTGCTCCCCATTCCTTCCACGTCTGGTCTTAGCAGCTTGGGGCCATTAGGGTGAGAAGGAAGGACAGCAGAGATGGAGAGGGCCTGGGGCCTCTCCCTCTCTGGTAATATTATAATACAGCTTTTTCTTGTACAACTCTGGCTGGCAGAGGTGTCCAAGGGCTGGCTCTCGTGAATGAGTCCTGGGTGAGGCAGAGGAAAAGTTCGTAGGGATGGAAGGAGAGCTCTTGGAAGTCCCATCCCTGCAGGCCCTTCCCAAAGCACTTGTCCTGGGGCTGGGCCAACTCAGCCAGGCCCAGCGACTTCTGCTGGGTCGGCTCCTGCCTCCCCGCACCGCGGCTGCCCCACATCTGTCTGTGTCTCCCTTTCCCTCTCTCTTCAGACATCTTTCCCCACTTCTCAGACACTGGGGCCAGGGAGATGAGTGTGTGTAACTCCTGCGTGCAGCTGTCTGCAGGCTCTCTGTGTATATCTTGGAGCACCCCTCCTTTGGCTCTGGCAGGGAATGAAAAGCCAACCACACTGGCCTCGGGAGGCAGGAAAACCCACTGGGTTCTCTCCAGCCACCGACACTCCTTGCTGTGGAGGTGTCCCAGCCTCCCTGCCTCCCCTCCCCCAACCAGGCATCTGCCTGGCCAAACCAAGAGATGCAGTGCTGACCCTTGATCTGAGGAGTCTCACACCATCATCTTCAGATTTCTTTCAAATCAGGCTTCTCCTTGCCTCTTTGCCTTGGTCACACATGGCAGGTGATTCCTGAGCATCAGCCAAGGCTCTGCAATCTCAGGGCACCACAGTTGCAGAAGGAGCTGCTGAGGATCTGAGTGCAGGTGTGTTTGCTTCCATGAGGACCGCCTCTGCCTCCTGGGACAGTGGGGTGGAGAGAGCTGCATTTGTCCCAGTGGGAGAGGGGCGGCAGGACAGGGCCTGGGCTAGTGTATGCAGGGTTTCCTCTGCAGAACCAGGATGCCCCGCTACAGGCTTAGCCAAGAAAAAAACAGGAAGCCCCTCCCGCACTGCCCAGCACACAGAAGGTGCTCAATAAACCGCAGTCATATTCAGCGTGGGAGAAGGGGCACCAAGGCACAGGGACGTGGCCACACATGTGCAGCCGCTCTCAGTGGGCAAGACGCCCAGCGGGCTCACATGCACGTCTCTGTCCCCATCTTGGGGCAAGAGCTGTTTCTTAGGGACCACTTTACTGCATAGCGAGGGTGAATGCCCACTGCCCTCATGCCCATGCCTCACAAGCCCCTGGAATCTGTAGGAGGTGACAGCACCTTTCTGCAGGCTCTGCAGCCCTGACAGGAGAGGGCTCAGGGGTACCTCAGTTGTCCGGACATGCCACCTGTGGAATCTCTGATGGGTCCAAGCAGCAGCACAGTCCCAAGCCCTCTACCTGCTGAGACACCTGCTGCATGGGTTAGGAAGTGGCTCAAGGGGAGGCAGCAGTCTCACCCCTCTGCTCACGGCAGCCCTTAGAGCGTGCGTCCCTGCTCTCCTGCTCCTGCTGACGCTTCTCTTCTTGAAACCCAACATTTTCACTTCCTCAGGGGCAGGGAGACATGAATAAATAAAAATAAAATCCGAAAATGTGAAAGGTAGCCCAAGTGGTAGGTTCCGTCCCCATCTCCCTTGGCCTGCTGCCAATATCCCACAGTTCCACTGGACTGTCTCTACGAGGTTTGGGTGTCTCATCTCTTCACTATCCCTCTCACACATTTCGCCCAGGGTGGAGAAGGATTTCTTTAATACCAGAGACGTCATGTGGAAATGAGACCCCAGTCGAGTGGTATAACTGTAGGAGTGATGACGGTCTCTGACCCCGTCCTTCATCCCAAGATGAGCAGACTCCATTGAGCGAGTCGTGGCACTGCAGGAGAGAAGCAAGCACTGCCTTCACTCCTGCGTCCTGCTCCTAAAATGTTGAACATCAAACACAATTCTCCAGGTGTTAACTGAGCAGAGCACAGGGAGGCTACCACCTTGCTTTTTCTAGAAACTGGCTTCCACCAAGGCAGCTGAAATAATGTACAGAGTACTGTATAAGCAGAAGGTGCCTGCTCTGGAAGCTGTGTGGCTGGAATCTGCGGGGAAATGTTGCAATGGGTACAATTTGTTATCCTGCCTGTTTATGCCAATGATGTTATTCTCTTCATTTAGTCATCTTAAATTCAACTGTTAAGTCATTATTAGTAATTCTAATTTCTTGTTTAATTTCCATGCAAGGTAGGACTTCCCTGTAACAGGCACAGATAGAGGCAGTGTTCTATATTTGGTGAGAGAGATATTATCTACAAATTACAGGGAAATGATTACATCAAGGTCCTCCATTGATGAAATAAACCACAAGAAAGAAACGAAGAGTAGGAGAGGAACGCTGTGCTAACAATGGCTAAGAACCAAAGCAACCGGGCGTGGTGGCTCAAGCCTGTAATCCCAGCACTTTGGGAGGCCGAGACGGGCGGATCACGAGGTCAGGAGATCGAGACCATCCTGGCTAACACGGTGAAACCCCGTCTCTACTAAAAAAATACAAAAAAACTAGCCGGGCGTGGTGGCGGCACCTGTAGTCCCAGCTACTCGGGAGGCTGAGGCAGGAGAATGGCATAAACCCGGGAGGCGGAGCTTGCAGTGAGCTGAGATCACACCACTGCACTCCAGCCTGGGTGACAGAGCGAGACTCCGTCTCAAAAAAAAAAAAAAAAAAAAGAACCAAAGCCAGTTGACTCTCCTACATCTGATGATTCCTTTACCTCCACGAGTCCCCCCGTGAATGAGAAGCCTTTGTGCCCTTCAGAGTTAAGGGAACCGCATTAGCATCGTGACAATTTCCTCTAGACCCGGAGAAAACCATTATCTTCTCTACTGGACAGTGATGTCTCTAAACCACAAACCACGAGGGTAATTGGCTGTGTTCTTAGGAGGGACAAGAAGCAGGGCATGATGTTTTTTTGGGTGCCTAAAACCAGGCATCCAGAGAGAGCTTCCTGCCTCATACCCAGTCCGTCTTTCACATTCTTAAAGAAGGAAACTCAGGTAGCGTGCAGGAAAGGGACCTACCCAGGGCTGGATGGCTGATGAAGCAGAGACTGCCCAGGTCCTCAGCGTCCCCGACATGTTCTTCCCTTTCAGAATAGGAAGCTCTCTCTAAGTTTCTCCTAGCAGTTAGTGTCCCACAGAAACTCGATACAGTCTGCAGATGAGAACCCTTCTGTGAATTTCTTAGGAGCCACATTAAAAAGTACAAAGTAACAGGTGGAATCAATTTTAGTAATCTATTATATTATAGTAATCTAATATTATTGCTAATTTTAGTAATGTACTCAATCAAAGCAACAATTAATGAGATAGTATTCTTTTTGGCACTAACCCCGGTGTGCATTTCATACTTCCTGTATATCTCGGTGCAGACCAGCCCGCTTCAAGTTCTCAGTCGTCACATGTGGCCAGTGGCTGTGGTGTTCAACTGTGAAGATGAGGACATACCTCTGGTCAGGAGGCACAGCCTGGGCTCTGATGCTGGTTCTTCCGCTTCTTATGGGTGTGACTTTAGACATCGTCCTATCCTGCTGGAAGCCAGGCTTCCTCAAGCCAAAAATGAGGGTACAAATACCTATTCCACTAACCCGTGAGGCCTACCTAATCCCGTAGAGTCCATGATCCCCAGGAGGCATCTTGCTTGGTGCCTGGCACACGGTGGTACGCTGACCCCTATTGCTATTATGAAGAGTTGTGCCATTGACTGGGTGAAATTCTTTCTGGGGGTTCTAGGAAATACATCTTTTCACAGATTTTCGTCGGGGTAATTCAGGACCACCTTCTGGTAGAGATCATCGGTTATGAGTAACTCAATTTGATGTTTTAAAAAACATGTATTGAAAACCTCCTGGGTAGCAGACATTGGGCTTGGATATAGGAACTTGATATTTGAAAAGACATGGTTCCTGGTGGTGAGAGAGACAGTATTTGGGAACTCCCTGTACTTTCTCCATAATTTTTCTGTGCACCTAACACTACTCTGAAAAATAGAGCCTATATATATTTTGAAAAGACGTGGTCCATCATTAGCCTGACTGGACCTTTGTACAAATTAGACAGAGGCACCTCTTTGTGAAACCAATTTTATTGCCAACAATCAGAAAGTTGTGCTAATAAATGTATGTATTACATCTATGTGTATATTTATTTATACACATACAGCGACCACAGTATGAATGGTGTGTTGGAATTGTGCAGCATAAAAACCTGCACAACAGTGCACAGCAGCCCTCTTTACCATCAGTCCACTGGAGGAAGCAGACACACAAACTGACTGTAGACTAACAGGCAAGATGAAACAGGTCCAATCACAGTGGGAAAAATGAGAAGGCAGAGGATAAAGGACATCAGCCCGGGAAGAAAAGTATGTGGCAGAGGTGAGCAAAGAAAGTGGGGACTGAGGCAAATGGGGTGAAAGGCAGTGGTGGGTGTCACACTCCCCTCTGCCATGTTTTGTTCTTACTGCTTCCTGTGCACTGAGCATCTGTCTGTGTACTCCTGGGCGTGTCTCTAAGGACTGGGGATGCCCCTGGAGCCGTGTGGTCTTGTGAAAGTAAGATATTGATTTAAGGTTTCTAGTTCTGCTGGGGCAACATTAGACCAAGAAATGGGTCTCTGTTCTGGTAGAGGCGTCGCCACCATCTGAAACAGCTTTAAAACACGCTCCGCTCCCGTAGAGAGAGAATGTCGTTGACCCACCAGCACCAGGGATCCAGCAGGTTTGTTTCCCAGTGGTGGCAGATCCTTAGTTCCTTCCTGCCACCTCTTTTCCTAGATACTCATGGAAATACGTGCTCTGAGGATGGCTGACACCTGCTTGGTATCCACTGGTTTCAATGCCATGGCATTGGCCTTCTTACCCCCTCACTAGACAAATAAACGAAACTAGCCTCAGACCCATGCAGAGGTGCCACCTCTGCTCATTTCCCTGGGAGTCATCCTTAATGAGTTACAAAAACACGTGACGTGACGTGACCCGGGCAGTCATGCAGGAGCCAACACCAGACGTGCATGTCCTTCCCGCAGGGTGGTGGGGTGGGGTAAGGGAGAGTTCCGAATAAGCAGCTGCCTTTAACTTCCTGAAGTCAGGGTCAAATCCAGCAGCTACCTCAAACCACACCTTCACAGGAACAGTCATAGCTTTGCAAAGAACTGAGAAGAGACAGTTGTGTGTGACCACATCCAACCAGAGGTTACACTCACATCCCAGCCAACCCTGTAGAGAGACCACAGGAGAAAAGTCAGAGTGTGGCCACACAACAGAACCGATGCAGCCTTGGCCAGCTCATGGAGCATATCAGGAGACGTGGACTTGAAGAGCCCGGTCTTTTTTTAATGTATATATAATTTCAACTTTTTCTTTAGAGTCAGTTGGTGCATGTGCAGGTTTGCGACATGGGTACATTGCCTGATGCTGAGGTTTGGGATATGTTGGATCCCATCACCCAGGTACTGAACATTGCGCCCAACAAGTAGTTTTCAACCCTTACCCCACTCTCTCCCCTACCTACTAGCCCCCAGTGGCTATTATTGCCAAAACAATCAGATGTTGAAGATGGGTGGCAATCTCCATTTCCATTGTGCTTTTCCGGAAATATTCTATTTTCATGCTGCCTCTCAAGTGGTATTGTTTGTGGTGACCGACACAAGTAATAAATAAACAAAAGCATCCCTGGGAATGCTACACACCAACAGCCAGACAAAGACTCAGTCCTCCACGCATCGGGGGTGAGTGGGCAGAGGAGAACCTGTTACACCTGCATGTTTGAACATTTCATGAGCAAATAAACCTCCACCCAGGAAGATATGTGGATGGCAGATAGGTGTACAGAAGTCTGTTAAATGCTATTCATCATTTCAGAAATTCAAGTTCGGTTACAATGGGCTCTACACGCCTATTAGAATGGCTGAAACGGGAATGAAAAAATCTGGCAATACCCAGAGGACACGGAACAACCAAAACTCTCACATGTGTTGCTGGTGAAAGTGAAAAATGGTAAACCAGTTTGGGAAAGAGTTTGGTGGTTTCTTACACAGTTAAACATATGCTTTTACCATCTGACCAAAAGATTCTGCTGCTAGGCATTTAACCAAGAAAGATGAAAAGTTACCTTCACATAAGCATGAATTAATTTTCAGTGCATTTAAGTGGAAGAAGCCAGACTCCAGAAACTACCTACTGTAGGTTTCACTCATACGACCTTCTGGAAAAGGCAAAAAATGGTAAGAACAGAGGAGAGAGAGATCAGGGAGTGCCAGGGGCTGCGGGTGGGAGAAGTCTGCCCCAGGCAGCAGAGGAGGGTCCTAACTGTTCAGCACCATGCTTACGGTAGTGTTTACCCAATGTGATGCATGCACACCAGAAAGAGTGAATCTGGCCGGGCACGGTGGCTCACACCTGTAATGCCAGCACTTTTGGAGGCCAAGGCAGGCAGATCACCTGAGGTCAGGAGTTTCAGACCAGCCTAGCCAATATGGTGAGAACTTGTTTCTACTAAAAAAGTAAAATAAAAATGCAAAACTTAGCCAGGCATGGTGGTGCAAGCCTATAGTCCCAGCTACTCAGAAGGCTGAGGCATGAGAATTGCTTGAACCCAGGAGGTGGAGGCTGCAGTGAGCTGAGATCATGTCACTGCACTCCAGCCTGGGCAACAGAGCAAGACTTTTTTGAAAAAAAAAAAAAAAAAAAAAGTAAATTTTACTGCACCTAACTTTCCTTTTAAAAACAGAAGAACAAAAACCCTACGTCAAAAGTAGGCATTTTAGTAGCTTTGGATCTGAGAAAAAGTGTTTTCCCACTGAGGAATGCCGCAACATTCTGTTTGTCAAATATATAATGTTCCTGGAAGAGCCAAAATTAAACTTAAAAAAGAAAAACAAAAGGAAGAAAGAGGCTGACGTCATTGACAACTTTTATAGTCTCCTCATTTCATTCAGGTCAGGAAAGAATCAGCAAAGAGAAGCAGACGCCCAGTAGACCACGGCCGGGACCCTAAGCGCCGTGCAGGCCAGGCTGGAAGGTGCCTCCTAGACCCAGCAAGCCTTTGCTTACAGGTGCGGAAGCTAAGGGCATGTGTGAGCGCAGAGTCGGGCCTGGCCTTCAGCTGCTGCTGTGCTCTGCCAGGACAAAGGGAGGCACTGGTCCCCAGGGGCCAGCCAGACACTGGTGCACTTCTGACTTTGCCAGCATCTTTGCTACCTTCTCTTTCCTTTTCCTGTAATCCTGTTTCCTTTCACAGCATGTTCCCTATGTGAAGGGCAGCAAGTACCTGCAGACCTAGAACCAGGGCCCGGGGCCACAGAGACCGGCCACGGGATGGGCCAGGAGGGAGGGAGGAGGAGATAGTCAGTGTGTCTCTGTGTCTGTCACCAAACTCTTCATGGTTCTGTTTCTTCCCTTGGCATTTCTGTCTTGCTGGGCAAGTTTCAAAATGCCAGGACCCAATCTATTTTCAGCTGTGGCCAGGCACCCCCCAGCACAGGACACAGGAAAGGCAGAGTCCTGTAGTCACTTTCCTGTGGCCCTCCGGACCCCACAGTCTTCCTGAGAGGTTGTGGAACCATGGAGCCCATGGTCTGAGGACACACTGAGTCCCTGGAGGCACACAGGCGTCCTCCCTCCACCCCCGGGCCCAGAGCTGCATGTTACTCCTTCTGCATCCCCAGGCACCAACAAATAGCTTGGGATGTCACGGATGATTCAGCAAGATGTGCTTAAAAATTAAATGCACGGTAACAGGGCTAGGACTGCCACCCCTGGCTCCCCTGCTCAAAGGAAGGGAGCAAGAATTCTGTCAGAGACACAAGATGGCATTTTGGGGGGAGGTTAACTCGTCTTAGATGGACTATTTTCATCAAGCTTTTGGATGACACACACTTGGAATAAACATTTTACCATTCCAATGAGAATAACCTTCACCACAGAGCTGGAAAGCAGTACAGGGAAAGAGGTCAGTCCCCTGCGGCCCAGCAGGAACATGCCAGGCACGTGTGTCCATGCTCCATCCACTCTTTACAAAGTGGCCTCGCGGTGCCCGAGACCCCGTGGGCACGCTGCGCAGTGGAGACAAACACGAGGAGAGGCAGCAGCCCACGGACGGCAGCAGGAGGGCCACCGCGAGGGACGGAGCGCTGTGACTCATCTCGCCGCCGACGCCGTTTTCATCTCTGCGGGCTTGATCAACTGTCGGCTTTCATGGGGAGACGCCCAGGTCAAACGCAGTTCTTCAGTTATTAGAAACACTGCGTGGGTTCCCCCAATTCCTCGGCCTCAGCCGCTGGCATGAACTGAAACACAAGGCAATCCGCCCACAAGCTGGTCTCATTTGTTTTTGATTAGGACGTGTTGGAATGGGAAAGAAATGTTTCTTTATCAGTTGAGGTATTAATGGACCGATGGAGGCCTGCAAAGCTGCAGAGGCAGGATTTCTGGTCCAGGGGCTCCTCTGGGGCTTTGGAGGGGCAGCACATCAGCAGCCGTCACGCTGCTCTCGCCACGTGGCATCCTCCTGAGTTCTGTCCTGTCCAGCGTGGTTCCCTCCCAGGACAGGCCAAGCCCCATCTCATTCTGAGCTGGGAAGCCCCCATAGAGAGTCCACATCCTTTGGCCTCCGTGCCCAGCTCCGGGCCCAGGAGATATCTGCTGTACCAGCCGTGCTGCCCTCTGGGCATGCATTGTGTGGCAGTCACAGGTTTAAGCTTCTGTTTCTGGGATTCACAGGCAGTCGCATCCATTTGCCGCCACATACAAGTGCTGAACCACACACCACCTGCCGACTGGACCCTGAGTAATATCTGGCTATTTCCCTAAGTCAGTTTCACTGGAAACAACTGTGAATGTTCAAAGAGAATGTGTTTCATTCTGCTCTGGAATGAACCCAGGAGAGAGCACCAGGGGTCTCCGCTAGGTGCAGGGAATAGAAGGATGAAGGAAGCACAGACACCAGCTTTTTTATATACATATAATATAAAAATGCACCATTTTAACCGTTTTTCTGTGCATAGCTCGGTGGCATCAAGCACATTCCCAGGGTTATGCAACCATCACCATCATCCTTCTCTAGCACATTTTTATCTTCCCAAACCGAAACTCCGTCTCCATCAAACACCAATTTCCCATTCCTCTTCCACCCGCCCCTGGCAGTCAACACTCTGCTCTATGAATTTGACGGCTGTAGGAGCCTCACAGAAGTGCAACCACACCGTGTTTTTCCTTTCATGACCTGTTTATTCCATTCAGCAAATATCCTCCCGGCCCATGCGTGTTGTAGGATGTCTTAGAATCCCCTTTGTTTTGCCACCTGAGTAACTTTCCGTCGTATCGTACCATTCCACATTCTGCTGGTCCATTCTTCTGTTGATGGACACTCGGGCTGCTTTCTTTTGACTCTTGTGAATAATGCTGCAATGAACATGGGTGTGCACACATGCCAAGGCCCTGCTTTCACTTCTGTTAGAATTCTACCCAGAAGTGGAGTTGCTGGACCAGGTCGTAATTCTGTTTCACTTTTGAGGACTACCGTACTATTTTCCGCAGCAACTGCCCCATTTTACATTCCCACCACTGATTTGACTGCTTTTTAATGGAGACAGGTGTCAAGACATGATGTTAACTGAACAGATCCCGTGCCCGGCAGAGGTGTGTGCAGCAGTAGCAGAGCCAGGACGGGAACCGGACTTCCGGCCTCACCGCGGCAGGCTTCCCCAGAGAGGCATCCTTAGCCGAATGCAGAAGGAGGCTGTGTCCACAGGGTGCAGTGGTGAAAACAGGTGCTTGGTGAAGCACCCAGCAGTGTGCACGGAGAGGGGCCCCTGCACTTGTGTCCCAGGAGCTCCCAAATCCTTGATGGTAAAGGCAGAGAAAACACCATTCTATGAAAGCTGCCACAATTTGAACCTGTTAAGAGTGGGAGAAGTCAGTCCTGTTTTAGGACAGAGTGGATTCTTTTTTCTTTTTGGCAAACAGGGTAGATCTAGGAAAACTGGCTGAAGGGACACTGAGTTGTAGAAATGCAAAACAAAGGAGCTCAGCCTCCATGACTTCTGGCTGCCACGAGGGCGGTCATCACTGGAACACATCCATAGCCGCCGTTTACTGGCTGGCATTGACTTACTGATTCATTAGAAGAATTCTATGAGGAAAGTACTACGGTCGTCCCATTTTACAGATGTGGGACAGAGAGGTCAAACAAGTTACCCAAGGTCACCCGGCTCATAAGGGTGACAAGTTCTGCTCCAGGTAGCCTGACTGTGCTTAATCTCATCTCTGCAGGGTGGAGAGTGCTGAAGAAGCAGACACCTGCCCTCGTTGTGCTTGTGCTGTGGCTGGGGATACAAATAATAATAAACAAATGATCATAAACATACAGGACGTAGCACAGGGGGTGGCACTTTTTCTGTGAGGGGGTCAGCATGGCTCCAATGAGACTTTCTTTATAGACACTGAGATTTCCCTGGCGAGACGGCTGTCAGATGGGGTTGGTGGGCTGGTTCTGGGCCTCACGCTGTCCCTTCTTGACTTCGTGCTCATGTCTCTCTGATATCACTTCAGGAGTCTGCAAACGATGGACTGTGGGTCAAACCCAGCCCACTGCACATGATTTTTTTTCAGCCGTGAACAACATGTGAAAATTATTCTTACCTCCCAGGTATTTGATCTCATCATACATTTTTCATTGTCTGCAGCAGACCAAGAATTGCTCTACTGCCTTATAGGAACTTGTCTGTTCCAAGTGTACATGAAATGACTTTTAAAACACGCACCGACAGAAAGCATAGCACAATGGCCACGTACACTCATCATGAGCCCAGCCTTATCTCATCCGTGACCTGGCCTTTGCCCCTCCCCTAGAATTCTTTTGGAATAAATCCCAGACATTGTGCCAAGAAACAAATGAATCTTAAAAGACATATGTCTCAGAAAATTTTTATATGTCTCAGAATATTTAACATAAATCTATCATACACATCAACTCAGGATTATATTAAATATCTGTCATTTTGCTTTATTTAGATTCGTCTGAATTTACCAGAAAGAAATCTAAGTATTTCCTGATATAAATGTACCAAATATATTCTACTAGTCTACTTGTATTGAAACTCAGAATTTTCCATGGATGTTCATTGTCCAAAAATATGGCCAAATAGAAGAGCATCACGCAATACTAGAAAACATTGGAAATTTAAATTTCCCAGGAGAGCCCTACTGATCTGCTGATAGGGGTGTAACAAAATCACTCTCTGCCAGTGATGCTGTGAAAACTGGAGGAAGCCTAAGCAAAGGGTTTTGCAGCAGCTCTTGCGGAAAGAGAGTTCCAACGGGATAGAGTCAGTGCAGCCACGTGATCCAAGTCTTCCACGGTAATTAACACTCTGTAATCTACCACCTGTGGCTTGGACGGTAACGAAGTACCTGGCATTCGTCCAGCACCTTCTCACGAGCCCTACGTTCACTTGCGTCGTCTCACTGTGCGTCTCTATTTCTATCACCCGTGGTTCACAGGACCAGTCTTGTACCAACATTGCGATGGCCCTGTCCACAAAGTCACGATTGGCATTGAACTTCCCTGCGAGCATCCGGTTCGTTTTGCTGAGGTCCTTTCAAATCACACTTGCCTGCTGAATTACCTTTACTCAAACCACTGGCCAGTCTGAAAGTGGTCTTTGTCTTCTCGGGTTGAGGCTGGGGCTGGGCATGTCAGCAAGGTCTTGGAGGGTAACAGTCCAGCCCGTGATGCCACTCCTAGGCTGGGAGTTAATAGGACTGGCCCTCGTTTGGGGAGCAGGCATCCCATCCCTTCCTCCCCGCTCCCCTCCCCTGCCCTCCTCGCCCTTCCCCTTTCCTTCTGATCCTATCCCATCCCTTCCATCCATCCCGTCCCTTTCATCACATCCCATCCCATCCCAGTTCATCTCACCCTTCCCTTCCCATTCCACCTGTTCCATCCTTTGCCTTCCCATCCCTTCCATTCCCATCCTATCCGATGCCATCCCCTCCCCTCACGTCTCTTCCCACCGTTTTCTTCCATCTTCTCCCTTTCAGTCTACCCCATCGTTCCCATCCCTTCTACCGCATTCCATTTCATTCCTTACCATCCCTTCCATCTCATCCCAGCCCATCCCATCCATGCCATGCCATGCCATTCCATTCCATCCCATCCCATTCCATCCCATTCCATATCATTCCTTACCATCCCTTCCATCTCATCCCATCCCATTCCATCCCATCCTTTCCACCTCATCCCTTCCCTCCCATCCCATCCTATCCCATTCCATCCCTTTCATCCCATCCCATCCCATCCCATCCCATCCCTTCCTACCCTGTCTCTTCAGGGCCCGGCCGAGAGCAGCCTGGCCAGCCAGCCGAGCCGGCCCGGACGAGCGGGGCGAGGCCGAGCCGGACCGGCCAAGGCAGCGACCGCAGCCCAGGGGCCCGGGCAAGCCCACCGACGCCAGCCCAGCCCAGCCCAGCCGGCCCACCCAGCCCACGGCCGCCCAGCCCGGCCCAGCCAGCCACCGCGGCCCAGCCCGGCCCAGCCACCCCACCGCCCAGCCGGGCCCAGCCAGCCCACCGCCGCCCAGCCCGGCGCAGCCAGCCACCGCCGCCCAGGCCGGCCCAGCCAGCCCACCGCCGCCCAGCCCGGCCCAGCCAGCCCACGCCCAGTCCGGCCAGCCAGCCCACCGCCGCCCACCCGGCCCAGCCAGCCCACCGCCGCACAGCCCGGCCCAGGCCAGCCCACCGCCGCCCAGCCCGGCCCAGCGAGCCCAGCCAGCCCAGCCCGGCCCAGCCAGCGCAGCGCCGCCCAGCCCGGCCCAGCCCACCGCCGCCCAGCCATCCCTTCCCATCCATCTCATCTCCTCCCATCCCTTCCCATCCATCCCACCTCCTCCCATCCCTTCCCCATCCCACCTCCTCCCATCCCTTCCCATCCATCTCATCTCCTCCCATCCCTTCCCATCCATCCCATCTCCTCCCATCCCTTCCCATCCATCCCATCTCCTCCCATCTCCTCCCATCCCTTCCCATCCATCCCACCTCCTCCCATCCCTTCTCATCCATCCCATCTCCTCCCATCCCTTCTCATTCCACAGCTGCATAGAGGAGTGAACTCGTTAGTTACGGCACAGAGGCACTGTCTTTACTCTTTGGCACCCCCCTCCCATCACTGAAGACAAAATCGATTTCCCTTTATAGAAAGCATGAGGTTTCACAAACTTTCTGGTGAGTTGTACTCCCCTGGCTTCTTTGAGGAAAGCTCAGCCACATTACCAACTTCAACAGCTGAAACGTGAGAGGAAGTGACCCCATCACCTCCAGGCGGACGCTTGTGAACTGGCACATGGTACACCAAGGGGCGATGGAGGCGCTGTCAGAGAAGCTTGAGGGCATTCCTGCTTCTCCCCTGCAGCCCACCCACTGCCCTGTCTTTGCCACACACTACGGGACACTCGTGTGGAGCCTGTGGGCAGCTCCAGCTGCCAACACACCTCCCATTTGAACCCCGCTCATGGCCCACCCTCAGGTGGGTTTCAAAGGGGAGCAGGCTGAGTGGAAGTGGAAGGCAGCTGCTGCAGGCACCTCCCCTTGTGCTCTGGGAGGTGGCGCTGTCCACAGCCCTCCATTGCCACACCAAGACAAGAGCCACAGAGGCCTTTCGCAGGTGAAGGGTGCCCCCCCTTCCCGGCTCACCCAGGACCCATGAAACGGTCTCGGCACTTATTCTTTTTGTCCCCTCCCAAGTCCCTCCTGCGCCTCCAGTCTCAAGGAGAGTGGCCTCTTCATTTCTCTCCACCATGCTTCTGGTGGCAGGACTGGCCTCTGGGAAAGGGCTGCCTCATTTGTCACCTCCTGCTTGGGGTGAAGGTGGGATGCAGGTTCAGAATCCATGGAGGAGACATGGCCTGTGTACTCGGCAGTCCTCCCGGGAGGGGCCAGGCCCAGGGACGTGTGTTAGGCTCAGAAAAGCGGATGTTTCTGGTACATCCCACCCTCTGCACTGTCAGTGTCCATGCTCAGGGACCCTGTTTTCCCCCAGCCCCAGGTAACCCCCACATGGAGGAGGCCTGGCAGGAGCCCTGGCCACAGCCCTCAGGCTGGGGTGCATTCGAGTGGAGGACATAGGCCTGGCTTCCTGGTATTCGGTGGTGGGGACCCTCTATGATGCTGATACACTTCAGTGTCCCAGCACCTCAGCAGCCCTGCCCCTCTGCAGGCCCCTCTGACCTCCCCCACTGACTCCACCATCCAGACACTCACTCACGATGGGGACGGCCACAGAAGCTCCCCCAGCAAATGCACTAAAAATTTTGGGAACCTGTTTGTATATTCATTTCTTAAAATTCTCGGGGCAAACATGGGTCACAAATGAACTGCACATTTTGTGAAATGTCCCTCTTCTGTCCTTCAGCTCCTCCATGTCCACTTCCATGGCCTCCTAATCGCAAGGAGAGCCATTTGTCTTCACGTTTCCTGGCCAGACTCTTCCTCTCAAGTTACGGTGGGGAAAATGCCATGGCACCGTCCCTTCTGTGCAGCGATGGCTGCCTAAGGACCGCGGGACTAACCCTCAGCTCCAGAGGGAGGGGCTGCTTCTCCTCAGGATGGCTGTTGAAGGAAGGAAGGAGTGAAAATCTAGAAAATAATCTCTTATTGCACACTTACTCACGCAACAGATACTTTTACTTTCTGTTATTCCTTTTCAATTGTATTCATGCTTTAGACATGGCTACAGTCATCGTATAAATGCAGGTGTATTGTCTACTTACAGTGGAACAAACAGAGTATTCATAGCATGTTTCAGCAGGACTAAGAGCCACATTTGTTTGTTTGTTTGTTTTGAGACGGAGTCTTGCCCTATCACCAGGCTGGAGTGCAGTGATGCAACCTTGGCTCACTGCAACCTCCGCACCCGGGGTTCAAGGGATTCCCCTGCCTCAGCCTCCCAAGTAGCTGGGACTACAGGTGCGCGCCACCATGCCTGGCTAAT
Source organism: Rhinopithecus roxellana (assembly GCF_007565055.1). Lineage (NCBI taxonomy): Eukaryota > Metazoa > Chordata > Mammalia > Primates > Cercopithecidae > Rhinopithecus > Rhinopithecus roxellana. Next base: position 17,404,572 of record NC_044552.1, read on the forward strand.
TTTTTTGTATTTTGGTAGAGGTGGGGTTTCACGTTGTTGGCGAGGCTGGTCTTGAACTCCTGACCTCAGGTGATCCGCCCTCCTCGGCCTCCCAAAGTGCTGGGATTACAGGTGAGAGCCACCGTGCCTGGCCAAGAGCCACATCTGACAACTAGTTTCTGCACCGTTGAAATGTAGGTCGGTCCCCTTAGATATGTGCATGTATCTCAATAATTATTTCCAAGGAACACGTTTTCAACAAGTGGAGTGAGTGGGTCAAGGGTGACCCTTTGAACAATTTTGTCTACATACTGTGGGTTTGCCTCCTTGAGGGCAGAGTGACCCTTGCTGCAACCAGCACCTTTTCAGATACAAGTGTCATCTCTGTAGGCCTCAGGTGTTCCCTTACAAACATTCTCCCTCCATCGAAAATGTGTCGAATGGCTCTCATTAGTGTCTTAATGTATTTTTATTTTTGGACTGGTTTTCACGTCTGCCCTCCCTGTTCTAAGAATGATAATAATGCAATAGTCACTACCACCAATGCTACCAATTGAAAATGCCCTGGCTGATTTGGAACTATCTAAATATCTCCCTTGAGCCTCAAAACAACTGTGTGGGGGTCCGTGGGGAAGATATTCATTAACTAACTACAGGCCGGAAGCTGTGGCCCAAACAGGAAACCAAGACATGCACCCAACTCCTCTGGTCCTGTGTTCACCGGTAAAAAATTGTCGAGGTAATGACATCTGTGGCAAAATATCAAAGAACACAGCAAGGCTTAGAATGGGAAGAAAAAGCCCCAGGCACTCCTTCCCCAGAGCAGCACCCGGCTCGCTCCACCTGTGCCCCTGCAGGTGCCTCCACCCAGGACCATGGACCCAGGACTGCCTCCATCCAGATTGAACCCAAGACTGCGCGTCCTGTGCCCTGGGTTGCTGATTGTCTCACCTACTGACGTCCTCAGTGAGTGGGAGTTTGCCCTCGAGAGCCATCTACCTCCCACGCCCCGATAGTGACAGTGCTGTCCCCAGCTGTCCAGCTGGCTGTCTCTCCATGGCATCCCCGCTTCCTTTCCCGCAGGCCCCCTCACCTTTCCGCTCAGAGCCAGGGTCGCCTTCTGGGGCGAAATTCCAATACGTCTATGGGTGTCTGTGATCAAATTGCAGCTGATGATGGGGGCTTTGCTTGGCGACCATAACCGAGTCTTCTGCGCTTTGTCTGCTCTCCGAGCTGAGAGCCAACGGGGAGGCCACGTCCCTGAAGCACCAGGAAACTCTTCCCCACAAGCTGAGAGCCAATGGGGAGGCCACCTCCCTGAAGCCCCAGGAAACTCTTCCCCGCAGGGCCAAGGGGCGCTGGGGCAGCCTTCCCTTCCTTGTACAGCTTTTTGTTTTTCCTAGAGTTTCTAACCCACTAACTGGGGGCCCAAAGTAAGGCAGAGAACTGGGGAAAAGGAATCAAGGGAAGGGAATAAGAGCTGCAAAATGCTGTTCAAAACCCAGCACGGTGAAACCCCGTCTCTACTAAAACTACAAAAATCAGCTGGACGTGGTGGCGGCACCTGCAGTCCCAGCTACTCAGGAGGCTGAGGCAGGAGAATTGCTTGAACCTGGGAGGAGGAGGTTGCAGTGAGCAGAGATTGCGCCACAGCACTCCAGCCTGGGCAACAGAGCGAGGCTCCGTCTCAGAAAACAACAACAACAACAACAACAACAACAACAAAGAACATCTTCCTATTAGCACCGGAGCAGCTCCCTTGGAGCGTAGAACGGGTGCGGGCAGGCACTGCACTGTTGACCTTCTCCTGCACACCCTTGTCTCCTGAGTGCCGTGGTGGGTCTTTGTGGCTTTGTTCCAGATTGTGCCACTGATCGGCGGGGCGCCTGGGGCACCTCAGTTTTCATCGTCTATGAAGTGGGGGTGCAGCAGCACACGGCTGGCAAAGCTGGGGTGGGCATCGCGTGAATGACACAGGTGGATGCGGACAGGGATGTGGGGCCTGGGTCCCAGCTTACTAAGCGGAGTCCCCTCGCCGCAGCTGAGTCCTCAGGCCTTTTGTGCTTTTGTCCACTGGACAAGCCCTCCTCAGCGACCAAGGGGTGGACCTGGGGCAAGCCTGGCTTCGAGGGGGCCCTGTAGGGAGGGACAGCAGGTGCAGGGCCTTGGGGAGCTCCAGAGAACGCCGCCCGGCAGGCTTGAGGCAAATGCGTGGTGAATGAATGTGATGACATGCTCAACATGTACTGAATGGATGTTGAGTGAGTTTGAAATCAAAGACCAAACCACAACACTGGAGAGGAAGCGAGAGGATGCTGCTAGGGAGGGCAGGGCGTGGTGTGGAGGGAGAACGGCTGGGCCAGGCGAGGGGGACTCACAGACACGGGCTCTCAGCTGCTCTTGCTTTTCAGATGGCAACCGTGGTGGCATTTGCTTTTTTCTTCCTCCAGCCTTCAGGGGTTTGAAGCACTAGTTTCGGGGATTCGTCAGGATGGCCATAAACAGGCAGAGGGAGGTGGGGCACACCTCCATGACATGCTCTCTGGCACTTCTGGTTTCCTGGGTTTTTAGCTTTGCTTCATGCAGTGGAGTCCCTGGAACCAAGACAGGTAACAGGATCGAAGAATCTGTTGGGACCCTGGTTTGGGCCTTTCCAGAAACTATCATAGGAACTGTTCAAGAAACGGTTGTCAGAGAGATGCAGGCACAGTGGCACTCAGGCCCCTGGAAAAATGGTTTGATTGCAACAGAAATATCGTTCTCGAAATGAAGGGCAGCCCCGTTACAGTCAGAGGTTCGGGTAGGAAAACACAGGGACAGTGGTCAGTCAGGGGCACAGAAGATGGACCCACACCGGAGCAGCCAGGGCATCTGGGAGGTGGGGGGCGGCGGGGCCGGGGGGGTGGTCACTCTGTCTCCGGCCAGTGACGGGCTGTTTCTGTGGTGCGTTACAGCCCATGACTCCAGGCCACCAGCGTCACAGGAAGCTTGGGGCCAGAGTGGGTCTTTGAGAGTCACGCTGAAAGCTAGATGTGGTCTCATTGTGTCCACTCCTTTAGGAGAGGACACCGGGATTTCCAAATGAAACAATGCTTGTCCTGTGTGCTGGTGATGTGAACATACTGGGGTCACTGTGGGCTTTCAGGAAGGGCCTCGGAGGGGCCGGAGGCTGCGGTGAACAGAAGGGAGGGGGTGGTCAGGCAGGAGGACTGAGGGACAAAGCTAGGAGAGGGAACTGGGCAGCCAGCCTGGTGGGGACCTCAGAGCTGCCACCCTGCCCAGCCTGGCACAGCCATCTCTGCTCTGAGCTCAGCTGCTTCTCCTCAGCCCAGCTGTGACTGAGCAGGAAGCCCCTGGGCTTGTCTGCCAGGGGTCCTGGCTCAGTGCTGAGTCACACTTCTCATGGAAATATCAGGTGCCTGTCCCTCACACTTCAGTCCCAGAGTCTAATTCTTGTTGCTTCCTCAGGCCCTGGGCCTAGCCTTCCAACTCCAGGACATGCCCACCTACCTGCATGCCCGCCTGGTGGGCCCGTCCCTCCCCCAGCCCAACCTGGCTCCCTGGAAGGATGAGAAGCAGTAGGGGAGACGAGGCATAAGCTGGGGCAGCCCCTGGAGGGGAAGTTGAGGCAGGGATCATCTATTCACATGCAAACGGGAGGGCTCTACGGGGTGCTGGGGGCCCACATGGAGAAGTTGTAGCGGCAGTGCTGGGCACCCCGGGAGCAGCAGAACGCAGCAGTGCAAGGCGGCTGCTCCGAGCGGCCACGACCAGAAGGCACAGGTCTGCCCCTGCCCTGGCGCCTGCCGCCCCTTCCTCTGCCTCCCTGTCCAGCCTCTGCTCATGCTTCCCATCGCTGATGGGATCCAAACAGCCACACAGAGGATTCTCTCGCGTGGAGGGTGCTGGGGGGCGGCACTGGGAACGTGGACTGGAGGTGAGCGTACCCCACTCACCTCGTGTAACCTATTTAGAGTCTTATGCAATTTAAGAAAAACCAAAAACCAAACAACAGCCAAAAACCCCCACAGAACCCACAGTCTTTGAAAGGGTTGGGTTCCACCAGGAGACTCGGGCGTCTTAGTGGAAAGAATGATCTGGGCCCTGCTGGGATGGCACAGGCGGCGGGGGGCGGCGCCCGCGGGGAGGCACAGGCAGAGGCACAGGCGGTGGGGGGCGGCGCCCGCGCCGGGCCTGACTCAGTGGAAGGAAGTGGTGTGTTTCCATCGCAGAGCTCAAAAACAAGGTGGTTTGAGGAACGCTTGCGTGTCACCGGCATTTCCCTGTTGTGTTTATGAAGCGAGGTGGGAATCAAGCCCTGGGGTTACTCTAACTGTGTCTTTTACAAGAAACCAAGAAGCCCCCATGGAACACAGGCAGGGGCTGAGGCGCCGGGAGGGGCTGGGGAAACCCAGGCGCCGGGGCCCTGGGCTGGGAGGACGGGCCTGGACACCTCGCCCGGCTCTCCAGCACCCCATTTTAAGGATGGAAGTCTGGGGGCCACCCTCTGCCCCCTGCCTCTTCCCAGGGCATGTCCTGAGCTCCCTGAGCTGCTTCCTTCCCTAGACGCTGGGTGGGTGTAAACAGCAGGCGCTCATGGGTGGCTCCGCGTGTCCAGGCCAGCAAGAGGCTGGGGGCTGGGAGATGGACAGGTGAGCCTCGGGGCCCCCAGCCTGCTGACCCGCAGCAGGCAGCACTGCCCCTCCCCAGCCGAGGCCATGGGGGCCGTGGGGGGGGGCTCTTCCTGGGGTGGCAATTCTGTTTTCTGAGGTCACTCAGAGTTTCCCTGGGTGAGGCGAGCACTGTGCTGGGGGGCGTTCCGCCATGCAGTGCAGGAGAGCAGGGGTCTGCATGATGGATTCTGCACAAGGAGAAAGCCGGCCAGCCTCCTGGAAGGAAGTGCCGGTGAGGGATCCACATGCAAACAGCTCAGGCCACAGGGCTGGTCTCCCTCTTCTCCACAGGAATCTCCCAGTGCAGGCAGCCCCGCACAGGAAGCATCCCTGAAGTAATGTTTCTGAGGGAGGGAAGGAGAACGAGCCAGAGGAAGGGCTGCACCGAGCGCTGCAGTGGAGAGGAAGCGGTGAGACCAACGTTCCACTCACCTGTCCGGGCTGCCATTGGACAGCAAAACAATGGGAGAAAAAATCCCCACATTTTCACAAGGAGGTTTACTGGAAAATCTTCTAATAAACAGGCTCGTAAGCACAAGCACAGCAATCTCGAAACCACCTTCTCATCATTCAAATGTTGCTTTCAGAATTGCCTCCTTCCTCCAGGCCACTGCCATGGCGGCCTGGCACTAAGTCCCCCGGGAGGTCCTGTGGCTCCACTGGAGGCTGTGGTGTTATGATCTGTTATGGGCTGCCTGTGTCCCCCTCCACAGTCCTATGTTGAAGTCTTAACCCCCATGCTATGATTTGAAGATTTGTCCCCACAAAACTCATGTTAAAAAGTCATCCTCAGTGTGGAAGTCTTGAGAGGCGGGGCCTTTAATAGATGGTTCATGCATTAATGGGTTAATGGATTAATGGTTTATCATGCTATTGGGACTGGTGGCTTCATAGGAAGAGGAAGAGAGACGTGAGCCCACACGCTCAGCATCCTCACCATGTGATGCCCTGCACTGCCAGAATCCCGGCCAGCAAGAAGGCCCTCACCAGATGCGGCCCCGCGATCTCGGACTTCCCAGCCTCCATAACTTCAAGACACAAATTCCTTTTCTTTAGAGATTGCCCAGTTTCAGATATTCTGTTATAAGTGACAGAGAATGGATGAAGACACCCCTTGTACCTCAATGTGGCTGCATTTAGAGACAGGGCATTTAGAGAGAGAATTGGGTTAAAACGAGGACTTGACGGTGAGCCCTAAATCAACATGAGTGGTGCTGTTTTAAGAAGAGGAGAGGGCACAGGCACACACAGAGGGAAGCCCCTGTGAGGCCACAGGGAGAGGTCACCATCTGCAAGCCAAGGAGAGGCCTCCAGAGAAGCCAGCCCTGCCACAGGTGGCTTGAAGCCATCTGCCTTCCAGGACTGTGAGAGAACAAACGCGCATTGCTGAAGCCCCGAGTCCATGCCCAGCGCCTGGTGCTTGTTAAGGCAGCCAGAGCAGACTGATCCCGCATCCTTCTAGAGTGGTTTCATATCGAAGCTTGGAAGTCACCGAGGCCCCTGATTTTATAACTGAGGAGATGGAGGCACCGCGTGTTGAGTCCCACAGCTTACCAGCTCAGCCAGTGTTCCCTGAGCCTGGAGCAGGTAGGCGCTGGGCACCGCAACGGGTGGGGGCCGGGCCTGTCAGGCTGTTTGGCTCAGGAGTCACATGGGCCCTAAGCATGGGGATGCGGTTCCAGGCACCAGCAGGTGCCACAGAGGAATCCAGTGGGTGTGTGGGGGGTTTTCACGGAGCCCCAGAGGCAGGGAGGTGGTGGCTGGGACCCCAGGGAGGGAGGTGGAGCCGAGGGAAGGGAGCACGAGGAATTTCCACTTAAGGGACCACTGGCTCACCTGGAGGGAAAGGCAGGACCCAGAGACCCAGGAGGCAGCTGCAGGCTCAGACGAGAACGGAGGGTGGTGGCCAGCACATTCTGGATGGATTTTAAGGTAGAGTTAATGAAGCTTGTCAATAGATTCGGTGTTGGGGGAGAGGGAAAGACAATACCCCAAGAGTCCAGGGAAGCTGAGGCTGGAGACGGGAAGCCTGGGCGTGGCCCTGGACGTGGCCCTGGGTGTGGCCCTGGACGTGGCCAGTCGGACACGGCCCCAACCCCCCGGCCTGCCTGAGACCCTGTAAGCAAGAACTGCTGCGATCCCAGGATGGGTCCTGGGACACCCAAGGGATGGGTTAGGAGGCGAAAGGAACCCAGAGTCCGGGAAACCAGGAGGGGCTGCGTTTTGAGGAGCGAGGGCTCAGCTGCTTATTTGCTGCTGAGGTCTGGAGTGACACGGGGACTGAGGAGAGAGCTCAGGACACATTCCGAGTGCCGTTCCTGGGAAGACAGAGGAGGTACGCACAGGGCTCTTCTATAGTAACCGGGCTGCTCTCTGAGCCAAGCCCTATTTCTTCACTGCTCAGGGCACCCAGCTTCTGTTCACCACCTCCGGGCGGCCACGCAGTTCCAGGAGCCACAGGAAGCCAGCACTGCTAGGCCTAACCCGGTCAGGTTGAGCTCAGTCCTTTCGCCAGGACGCAGCTATGGGCACAGGCAGTTGCCGCTGGGCTCCGGGAGGGACCCCCTCACACGTATAAAGGGAGAAAAGAGAAGGAGCGTCCCCTTCTTTGTCCTGCCGCTGATTTCCCCTCTGCTTGTGGTAGCCGTCTTGGGATTGCAAGGGGATCATTTTAAGAAGAAAAGCCTACAAGCTGGGCACGGCAGTGTCCTGGGCCCCCGGTGTCACTGGGTCACTTGTAATCAACCTCCAGCCTTCAGCCTGGGGCTGAAGTAATAAGAAATGCCACTGCTGCCCCAACACATCACGTCTGGGGTTTTGATTTGCTCTTGGCAGACAGGCATAGAAGTTTTAAGTTCAGCCTAGAAAAGCCTCTGCGTGTTCCAGAGTCAGTTCCAGGTAGCAGCAGGGTAAGCAGGCTCGAGGGCGTGCGGATGAGGCCAGGAGCCACGATGTCACTCAGGGATGGCCAACTGCGGGCACACGGCAGCCCTGACTGGGGCCAGAGTGCGTCCTGGGTGAGGAGGTGTGCTGGCAGCTTGCAGGTCCTTTGGGGAGGACCTGGGGCAAATTCCTTAGCTCTTCCGTGGCTGTCTCTGCAAATGTAAAATGGAGATAAGAGTGCCCACCTCATAGATTAGATGAATTTCCACGTGTGAGGCAACTACATGGTGCTGGGTGTCAGATGTGCTACATTATAACCGGTGTGTGGCCATTTTTTTTTCTTGAAAGAAATTAAAGCTAAAAATAGCTAAAATGCGGCCGGGCGCGGTGGCTCAAGCCTGTAATCCCAGCACTTTGGGAGGCCGAGACGGGGGGATCACAAGGTCAGGAGATCAAGACCATCCTGGCTAACCCGGTGAAACCTCGTCTCTACTAAAAAAAATACAAAAAATTAGCTGGGCGAGGTGGCGGCACCGGTAGTCCCAGCTACTCGGGAGGCTGAGGCAGGAGAATGGCATAAACCCGGGAGGCGGAGCTTGCAGTGAGCTGAGATCCGGCCACTGCACTCCAGCCTGGGCGACAGAGCGAGACTCCGTCTCAAAAAAAAAAAAATTGCTAAAATGTACTGAACACATATGAATGGTCGGGCATTACACAATATGCTGGATAAATGTTGCTTAACAAATTCACCCAGCTTGGCCATCACTTTCTGGGGCTCCCTACCAGTCTTGAGCTATCCCAAATGCCTTCGTCCTGAGCCAGTTTCCCCAGAGACTCGAAGCATCTCTCAGACAGCAAAAGTCATCGTCACGTAGCTCAGCCTCAAGGAATGCCAGATGTGCCAGCTGCATCCCAGAAGATGACGGCTGCAGCCAGGGCTGAACACCTAGTGGGCCTCCCACCCTGGCGTAGGAAGGGCAAAGGCAAAGGACTCTGAGAACACAAGGGGCTTCGGTGCTAGGAGGCACAACCTTTCGTGGAAGGGACGGCAATGCTCTCAGTGGCACTGACCAGGGAGTCTGCTGCAGCATGGGGAGCCCTCCTTCCTCGGGTGCACCTGTGTGTGTCTCCGCATCTGTCCGTGTGGCTGACCTGGGGAGAAGAACCCAGAGCGGCTCTCCTTAGCACGACTCTGGTGGGGATCCCTGCCCCGGGAGAGACACACAAGCTCGCTCAGGGAAACAGAGCAGGAAGCCATAGCCTGCTATGGTGAAAGGTCATGGAGGGTCCTGGCCAGGTCCCAGGGACCTGGGAATATTGGCAAGGCAAGGGTGCCTTTTCCTGAGCGGTGCTCCTGGTGAACTCGGCGTCCTCGTCACCCGGGTCCCTCGTCAGTTACTATTGACATGTGTACAGTCTGGATTTCCACTAACAACTCCCGGCACTTCTGTGGTCGCCACTGCTCTGCTGAGAAACCTCCGAGGGCTCCCTGGGGCTCTCGCTGAACTACATGCAGCCTTTGATGGGATTTTGAAACTGGTGACACAGCGGACTCTGGCAAGGATCGGACGCACAGCGAGCTGCCCTTTGCACACAGAGCCCTGAGCCATGGTCCCCGTGTGAGCCTGACTCGTTCCTGGCACAGACTCACCCTGTGACGCTCCAGGGACCAGTGGGGAATGCCGCTGCTGCCTCTTCCAGGAGGCCAGTGGGGCAGGTCGCTGATGAGTGCCCATTCCTGCTTCTCAAGCTCTGAAGGTAACAATCCCATCACCATCACCAGCTCTCGCTCCAACACAGGAGGACGGAATGGCTCTGCCAGTCTTCAGATGAGGGGAGTCCACTCAGGGCTGCCAGTCCTTTAGCAAAGGCCACAGGTGGGTGGGTGAGCAGCAGCAATGGCACGGGAGCTGAGGCCACGGCCCCACGTCCACGTGCTTTTGTCCGTCAATTGAGAGGATCAGACAGTTTTTCTTTTTTAAAAAATACCTTTTCAGAAGATGAATTACATTCGTTAATTTTCAAACGTTGAACCAGCCTTTCACTTCTGGGGTAAACCACGCTTGGTCATGCCATTTACCCTCTTTGTCGCCGGATTCTGCTTGCCAACTTTGCATCAGGCCTTTACCATCTGTGTTCGTCAGCGTCACTGGTCAGGAGTTTGCTTTTCTCGTAATGTCTGTGTCTGGTTTTGGCGTTAGGGTAATGCAGGAATTAGAAAAAGAATTGGGAAGTGTTTGCTCCCATATCCTAAAAGAGTCCTATATTGTAAAATAATTAATGATGCTTTAAATATTTAGTAGAATTCACCAGTGAAGACATCTAGGCCTGGAGCTTTTGAGAGGATTTTAAACTGTCAAGTCAATTTCTTTAACAGAAAAATATTTGGGTGATCTAAATCTTCCTGAGTGAGCTTTGGTAGTTTGTATTTTTGAGTCTGTCCGTGTCATCCATGATATCAAATTTCCTGGCGTGGTGTTCATAACATGCTCTTACTGTCTGCAGGCTTTCAGCCCAGACATCAGCGACTTGCATCTTCTCTTTTTTTCTACGTCACTCTAAGGATTTATCAATTTTATTGATTTTTTCAAATAATTTGATTTTGGTTTTATAATTTCTTTTCCTTTGGCTTTTCTCGTTTTCAGCTTGATTCCTTTCTGCTCTCTGTTATTTCCTTCCTTCCGCTTGCTCTGGATTTAATTTGTTCTCCCTGCCCTCTTTTCATAAGGTGGAAGTTTCATGTGTTCATTGGAGACCTTTCTTGTTTTCTGGTGAAAGCATTTAATGACGTTCGTTTTCCTTTCAGCACTGCCTTAGACGGGCCCCATAGTTTTTGATATATTGTCTTATTTCATTCATTTCGAAATATTTTCCAAGTTACCTTGTGATTTCTTTTGTGACCCATGGGATATCTAGAAGTGTGTTGTTTAATTTCCAAATGCTTGGGAATTTTCCAGATATCTTTCTGTTTGTTATTTCTGCTTTAATTCTGTTGTGGCCAGAGAGCATACTTTATATGAGTTCAGTTCTTTTAAATTTGGTAAGGTTTGTTTAACAGATGAGCAAATGTTTTCTGATCTATCTTGGTGAATGTTCCGTGTGCATTTCAAAATCATGTGGATTATGCCATGTGGCAGAGCATGTAAATGTCAATTAAGTGAAGTTGGTTGATAGCATCACTCAGCTTTTCTATACAGTAAGTCCTCAATGTCCTTGATAGGTTCTTGGAAACTGACTGTAAATGAAACAACTTAGAATGAAACCAGCTGGATCACAGGCTAATTGATATAAACAAGGATTAAGTTCCTATGGCATATTCCCGGTCACAAAAACACCACCAAATTTCTAAATAAAGACCCTGCACTCTTCTAATACTAAACGTTGAAGTAAATGGGAGCCATACATACATTAAGAAAGATTAGGCCCGGCGTGGTGGCTCAAGCCTGTAATCCCAACACTTTGGGAGGCCGAGGTGGGCGGATCATGAAGTCAGGAGATCGAGACCATCCTGGCGAACACGTTGAAACCCCATCTCTACCAAAAATACAAAAAATTAGCCAGGTGAGGTGGCGGGCGCCTGTAGTCCCAGCTACTCAGGAGGCTGAGGCAGGAGAATGGCTTGAACCGGGGAGGCGTAGGTTGCAGTGAGCCGAGATCGCACCACTGCACTCCAGCCTGGGTGACAGAGCGAGACTCCGTCTCAAAAAAAAAAAAAAAGAGAAAGAAAGAAAGATTAACACAAACAAGTAAGATGACTATTAACCCGATTTCTGGTGAGTCAGTGAGCGACGGCAGCGGCGGTGGTGAGTGGTGCAGGGAGGAAGGCTTAGTCCTCACGGCTGGTGACAGGCAAAGGTGAAGCGTCTGACAGCCACCCCTCACCTGCCCAGCCTCAAACCTCTTTATCACTTGTAGTTTTGTTTCAAATGTCACACTTTTTCTGCTTTTCAGTGGCCACAGACCTCAGGGAGCACGGCGCACCCTTAGCACTCACTGCAACAGGGTACGTCAAGGAATACATGCTCGAAAGCAAGAAGTGTAGGAAGCACCCCCATCGCCACGAGTTCAAAAACAAACAAGATCGAATACATGGTGGGCTTGCTGAGCACTCCCTTCCTGCTTTTACTGTCATGCATTTGTATGCTTATCATACACTTTACGAATTTTTATTTTACAAGAATTTGCATTCTTTTTTTTTTTTTTTTTTTTTGAGACGGAGTCTCATGCCGTCACCCAGGCTGGAGTGCAGTGGCGCTATCTCTGCTCACTGCAGCCTCCACTCACTGCAACCTCCGCCTCCCTGATTCAAGCGATTCTCCTTCCTCAGCCTCACGAGTAGCTGGGACTACAGGCACGGGCTACCATGCCCGGCTAATTTTTTGTATTTTTGGTAGAGATGGGGTTTCACTGTGTTAGCCAGGGTGGTCTCGATCTTCTGACTTCGTGATCTACCCCCCTCAGCCTCCAAAAATGCTGGGATTACAGGCCTGAGCCACCGCGCCTGTCCTCATTCGTTCTTTTCTAATGCATTCGTTCCAGTTAAGGATTGTGGGTGGCCCAGCAGCTCAGGGCACTAGGCAGGAACCAACCCTGGTGAGGATGCCATCCCGTCACAGGCACACTCACACTCAGGCCCACACCCACAATCACACAGACAGGGACTGTGGCATAGGGAATGGGCACAGACACGCCAGCTCACATAATGTGCATGTCTTTGGGATATGGGAGGAAACCAAAGTTATCTGGAGAAAACCGATGCAGACATGAGGAGAACGTGCAACCTCCACACAGTGACTGTGGACAGGAATTGCGTTTTTTTAATTGATGGATTTTTCTCAGGAACAGGGTGCAAGCTGTTGGTGGATCTACCGTTCTGTGGTCTGAAGGACAGTGGCCCTCTTTTCAAAGCTCCACTAAGAGTCCCCCATTGGGGACTCTGTATGGGGGCTTCAACCCCACATCTCCCTTCTGCACCCCCCTCGTAGAGGTTCTCTGTGAAGGCTTTGCCCCTGCAGCAGGCTTCTCTCTGGACATCCAGGCTTTTCTAAACATCGTCTGACATCTAGGTGGAGGCTCCTAAGCCTCAACTCTTGCACTCTGTGCACCTGCAGGCTTAATACCACATGGAAGCCATCAAAGTTTACCACTTTGACGTACCCTCTGAAGCAGTGGCCCAAGCTATACCAGGGCCCCTTTGAGCCATAGCTGGAACTGGAGTGGCAGGGATGCAGGGAGCAGTATCTGGAGGTTGCAGGGAGGTGAGGTCTTGAGCCTGGCCCATGAAACCTTTCAGTTCTCCTGGGCCTCAGGGCCTATGATGGGAGCGGCTTCCTTGAAGGTCTCTGAAATGCCTACCAGGCTTTTTCCCCATTGTCTTAGCTATCAGCACTTGCCTTTCTTTTAATTATGCAAATTTCTCCAGCAGGTGGTTGCTCAGAACCCCACTGGAATTCTTCCTCTGAAAATTGGCATTTGCGCTTCTACCATATGGCCAGGCTGCAGATTTTCCAAACTTTTATGCTGTTTCCCGTTCGGACGTAAGTGCCAACTTACTTCTTTGGTTCTGCATCTGAGTGTAAGTTGTTAGAAGCACCCAGGTCACCTCTTGACACTTTGCTGCTTAGAAATTTCTTCTGCCAGATACCCTAGGTCATCACTCTGAAGTGACTGGCTAATTTATGAAGACAAGAGATCTGATTGGCTCACGGTTCTGCAGGCTGACAGGAAGCGTGATGCTGACATCTGCTCAGCGTCTGGGGATGCCTCAGGAAGGTTGCAACCATGCGGGAAGGTGAAGAGGGAGTGGCCGTGCCCCATGTCAAAAGCAGGAGCCGGAGAAAGAGTGAGAAGACGCCACACATTTTTAAACAACTACATGTCACAGAACTCACTCCCTGTCACAGATACAGCGTCACGTGGATGGCACTGCGCTGTCATGAGAGATCTGCCCCCATGATCCACTCACCTCCCACCAATCCCCACCTCCAATACTGGGGATTTCAATTCAACATGAGATCTGGCGGGGAACACATCCAAACTATAGCACTATGCCACTTCTGCAAGGGGTGAGAACACTCACATTGGGGTTCTTTTCCATCCTTTGTGCCATTATTGTCATCACTTTTACTTCTATGTAAAAGTTATGTAGAGTACATTATTCCTATTTTTGCTTAGTCTTTTTTTTTTTTTAAGTTCTGGGATACATGTGCAGAATGTGCCAGCTTGTTCCTTAGGTATACATGTGCCATGGTGGTTTGCTGCACCCATCAACCCGTTATCTGGGTTTTAAGCCCCGCATGCATTAGGTATTTGTCCTAACGCTCTCCCTCCCCTCACCCCTCACCCCGCCCCCACCGACAGGCCCCAGTGTGTGATGTTCCCCTCCCTGTGTCCATGTGTTCTCATTGTTCAGCTCCCACTTATGAGTGAGAACATGCGGTGTTTGGTTTTCTGTTCCTGTGTTTGCTGAGAATGATGGCTTCCAGGTTCATCCACTTCCCTGCAAAGGAGATGATCTCATTCTTTTTTATGGCTGCATAATATTCCATGGTGTATATGTGCCACATTTTCTTTATCCTGTCTATCTGATGGGTTTTTGGGTTGGTTCCAAGTCTTTGCTATTGTGAACAGTGCTGCAATAAACATATGTGTGCATGTATCTTTATAGTAGAATGATGTATACTCCTTTGGTTATATACCCAGTAATGGGATTGCTGGGTCAAACGGTATTTCTGGTTCTAGATCCTTGAGGAATTACCACACTGTCTTCCACAATGGTTGAACTAATTTACACTCCCACCAATGGTGTAAAAGCATTTGTATTTCTCCACAGCCTCGCCATCATCTATTGTTTCCTGATTTTTTAATAATCACCATTGTGACTGGCATGAAATGGTATCTCATTGTGGTTTTGATTTGCATTTCTCTAATGATCCGTGATAATGAGTTTTTTTTCATATGTTTTTGGCTGCATAAATGTCATCTTTTGAGAAGTGTCTGTTCATGTCCTTTGCCCACTTTTTGATGGGTTTTTTTTTTTTCTTAAAAATTTAAATTCCTTGTAGATTCTGGATATTAGACCTTTGACAGACAGGTAGATTGCAATAATTTTCTGCCATTCTGTAGGTTGCCTCTTCACTCTGATGATAGTTTCTTCTGCTGTGGAGAAGCTCTTTAATTTAATTAGATCTCATTTGTCAGTTTTGGTATTTGTTGCAATTGCTTTTGGCATTTAGTCATGAAGTCTTTCCCGTGCCTATATCCTGAATAAAAATAAGAAAAATTCCTTTGATTATATATTTTCATTTTTACAATTTACAGTATTCTTTGGTGTGTGCGTAGATACTGTTAAAATAACTTCCATGTGGTATCACATTCTAATGTAGGTCTGCTGTAATTCTCTCGGCCTCTGTTTGCTGAAAATAAATGGTCACGGGTTGAATTTATCTAAAGAAATCTGTATTTTATCTCATCTTTGAAAGATACATTTATTTGGTGTAGAATTCTAGGTAAGCAGTTTTTCTCTCAGTATACTATTCCCTTTTATCCACAGGAGATGCATTCTAAGACCCTGAGTAGATTCCTGCAAATGTGACTGTCGCTGAATCCTATATAAACTAGTTTTGTATATACACGTGTGTGTGTGTGTCTGTGTGTGTATATAAAGTGGGATTGTTGCTGGGTCAAATGGTGTGTGTATGTATATATATATCTCATATATACATATTTACATATATATGTGTGTACATATATATGTGTATATACACACATATATACATATTTACATATATACACATATACATATACATATATATGTAAACCAAAAAGCGAGCAAGGCAGATCTCAATCAGTTTAGTGGTTTATTTTGCAAAGGTTGAGGCTGCACCTGGTGGGGAAAACATAAGTTACAGTAGGGTCTGTGGCCTGTGCAAAGAGAGTTTTGAGGACTTCAGTATTTAAGGGCAAAAAGCAAATAGAAGAAAGGGGGGAAAAGGGCCATGAAGCAAGTGGTTCCATTCTTGTGAGGCTTTGTTTAGGACTGAGTGAGTCTACGTTTTACACATGAAAAGGAGGGGGTAGAGGAAAAAATTAGGTACTTGCCTTGCACTCAGTAAATCTACATTTTTCATGAGACAAAGTAAGCATGTGAAATTACAGCAGTAGTTTTGGGAACAAAAGGAAGGCAGTTTTTGCATGACTCAGTCCTCAAGCTTAGCTTTTCCCTTTGGTGTAGTGGCTGAGATTTTATTTTCCCTTCACACATGCATACCTATGATAAAGTTTAATTTTTAACCTTGGCAGAGTGAGAGAGTAGCAGCAATACCCCATAACAAAATAGAACAATTACGTGATTGTGGCCTTCCTCTTTTACCCTGTCTTCTCAAAACATCTTTTTGCGCTATACTCACCCTTCTTGTGATGGATAAAGGCTGGAGTGGGACAGCAAGAGATTTCATCACACTAGTCAGAATGGCATGCAATTTAAATCTTATAGGTTGTTTCTGGAATCTTCCATATAATATTTTCAGACTCTGATTGACTGCCAGACAGGGAAACCCCTACTGAACAAGTTTCACTCTACTGTCTTTGGCCTGCATAATTTTAGATAAGAAATGATCTGCAACTCTGTATATAATGTTTCTTCTTCTACAGCTGCCTTTTAAGATTTTTTTGTATATTTTTGCAAAATACCAGTTGGACTGTGTGTCATATGTGTGTGTGTGTGTCGTGTGTGTGTATAAATGAATTTATATTGCTTATGGTTCTTAGAGCCTCTCAGATCTGTGGTTTGTTGTATTTCATTAATTTTGGAAAATTTTCAGCTACTGTCTCTTCAAATACCTTCACTTCATTTTGTCTCTCTTCTTCCAGAGGTCCAGATAAGGATATGTTCGACCGTTTGATATTGTTCCACATTTCTAGGATGCTGTGTTCAGTTCCTGCCATCCCGCCAACCCCTGACCTTCTCTTTTATTTCCTTTGGATAGTTTCTACTGACTGTTTTACTACATTATATACATTCTGCTAAAGCTCATTGAAGGAATTCTTTGTATTTGTGACTATTTTTATTTCTAACATTTCCATTCAACTCTTTTTCATTGTCTCCAACTTTCTGCTAAAATTTTCTACCTGTCCATACATGTTGCTCACTTTTTCCACTAGGTTCTTTCATAGATTAGTCATAGTTATTTCAAAGTCCTATCTGACACTTCTAACATTTGGTCATCTGTGTGTGTGGTCTGTTGATTGCTTGATTTCTTGAAAATGTTTTTTTTTTTTTTCTTAAATCTTTATTGTGTCTCGATTTTTGATTGAATGGCACAGATATGATGTGTAGAAAAGAATTTACTTAGCTAAATAGCATATACATTTGGAAATATGCAGGCTCTTCATTAGGATGGAGGGTAGAGTCAACTAAGTCAGCAGTGGAGCTGGGTTTGTTTTTTGCTTTCATTACCTTTAGAGGCTGTAAGACCCTCTAGAAGTGGGCTTCTGCTGATTTGGCTTGGTGGGAGCCCGGGTGGTAGAGAGTCCCACGCTCACCTTTCAGCAGTCTCTGCGGCCTCCCTCCGCCACGCAGAGGGGGCCTATATTTATGCTTGTTCTGCTCTCCTGAGTAGACTGATGTTGTTACTCAATGTTAGGCTCACATCAAGCCTCATATTAGTGATGCTGGGGACTTTTCAGTTCTCCAGGTCCAGCCTCAGTCTCAGGCAGGATCGATGCACCTGGGTCCTGAGAGTGGGGCCATTTAGTGTACTTTGCTCTCTCACTACTGCCTCCACTGATGTTCCAGGACCCGTCTTTATTAAGGATTTAGTTAACCCTTAGGATCACAGACTCTCAGAGCTGTTTTTAATAGTAGTTTCAGCTTTACTGAGGTATAATTGACATTTTAAAACTGCATATATTCAATATGTCCAATGTGATGTTTTGATATACGTATATTGTGAAATGATTTCCACAATCAAGTTGGTTAACACATCCATCAGCTCACATGGTTACTTTTGTAGTGAGAATACTTAAGATCTACTCTCATAATGGATTTTGAGTATACAATTCACTATTGTTAACTACAGTCACCATGCTGTACATTAGGTCTCCAGAATTTCTCATAACTGCAATTTGTATCCTTTGACCAATATCGACCCCTTTCCTCCACCCAACCTCAACCCATGGTAATCACCCTTCTACTCTGTTTCTGAGTTTGACTTTAAGATCCCACATATCAGTGAATATGTGGAATTGATCTTTTTCTTCCTGAGCCTGGCTTGTTTCACATGGCATGACATCCTCAAGGTTAATCCATGTTGTTGCAAATGGTAGAATTTCCTTCTTTCTATGGCTGAATAGGATTCCATTGTGTAGAAACACCACAGTCTCGTTCCTCATTCACCCGTGGATGCACATGTGCGCTGTTTCCACATCCTGGCTGTTGTGAATAGTGCTGTAGTCAATATGAGAGTGCAGGCACCACTTAAGAGATAGTCATCTATTTCCTTGGATAGATACCCAGTAGTGGGATGGTCAGATCCGATGGTAGTTCTATTTTTAATTTTTTTTAGGAACCTCTATACTGTTCTCCATAATGGCTAAAGCAATTTTCATTCCCACCGACAGTGTACAAAGGTTCCTGAAGAAGAACTCCAAGGTCCAACCATTTACCCAAATTGTCTATTTGTCTGGCCTGTGTATTCATAGCTCCCAGAGATAACGGGACTCTCCAACATTCAGGGCAGCCTATTTTATCTCTGGGCAGCTCTGATTGCCAGAAGATCTCTCTCACGTTAAGTTTCAATTGGTCCTTTCATAATTTTCGCTCATTAAACCTATCTCTTTAGGCTAAATGTAAGTTTATATCATGTTCTAATGACAGCTCTTCGAATATTAGACGACAAATATTACTCACCTATATATTAATTTAAAAAACTATTGAGTGTCAGTGTGCCAGATACTAGAATAGAAACCAGGGAATCAGAGATGGAAAAGGCATAGTCTTGCTTTCCTGGATCTCAAAGTCTAGTTGTAAAAGCACATGACTGCAATGCAATGTGGTAAGAGTAATGGCATACATTTTCAAAGAGCATTTTGGGGACACAAAGAAAAGCATCTATTTGTGGAGACCAAAAAAAAGTTAGCAATGGCTGTCTAAGAAAGCTGAAACTTACGGAGAGGTCAAATTAGTCACATATACCAGAGAGGAAGGACATTCCAGGCAATCAACATTATTAGCAAAGGGTTGGAGGTGTGCATCATGGAAATCACAAAAATCCAGGTGTGGATTCTGGTACGTAAAGAAAGCAGTGGTGAAAACTAAAGCAGGCAAGGTAGCCGGGAAGCACATCCTGCAGGGCTCTGTCTGCTGTATCCTGTATGCAGTCAGAGCATTGGAAGGTCTTGGTGGAAGAGTAGCACAGGGTGTGGGATCCAGTATCCAGACGTAGAAATACAAATCACGCTGTGCTGTGGAGGTTGCGTTTGGGTCGGACAAGGGTGGTGGGAAGCAGGGAGGCCAGCTGGTAGGTTTTCCTGGTGGGAGATGGCCAGGGCTTGCATTAGCCAGGGCAGTGATGATGAAGTAGTCGCCCATTGGACAGGTTGCTCCAGGGTGAAGTTGGTGATGGGTGGTGGTTGGCCAGGTGGAAGGTGTGAGGGAGAAGAACACAGGGGAATGGCTGGGTTTGTGGATTATGTGCTGGGTGGACAGCAGTGTACCCCCTGACACAGACAGCGTAGGGGAGCCCTGACTGAGGGGCAGGTGGTGAAATCTGCTTTGAACCCAACAACTTTGAGATCCAGAAATGACACCGGTGGTGCTTAGCAGGCAGCTGGGCAGGTGAATTTGAAGTTTGAGAGAAGAAAGGGTCAAGGCATCTTAGTGGCCACCCCACCATACAGGCACAGCGAGTAGGGGGCGTAAGCTGACGAGCGATTTCTGGGGGAAAGCCTGGCGATTGTTGGAATTTATGGGCTGTGTGGAGGAAGAGAAGGCTAAGAAGGAGATGGAAAGAGGAGGAGGAAGGTCTCAAAGGGAAACAGGAAGGTGTGCTTTCACTGAAGCCACGGGGCAAGAGGAATCTCAGGAAGCAGGAAAGCCATGGGCTTCACATTGAAGATGTCAATAGCCTTGCTTGCCAGACCTCTTACTAAAATGCTGACCCACAGATAAAGTCTCACCACACCAGCAGCAAAGGCCTGCAGGGAACATAATGCCCAAGGCAAGGAGAACGTGGTGATGGCCCAGAGGCAGGAGTACGCGGGAGAGATACCCGCTCAGGCTTCCACTTTGCTTTCCAGGCAGAGGAGTGCTGCCACCCTCTCTAGGACACGTTTCCAGTCCTAGCGCCCAGGCAGGCAGACAGATTTCCCTCCTTCATGGGGGAGTCTGACACCTGCCGCCGCGTCTCAGCTCTTCCTCCTTCCTTTTCAGCATTTAGGAAAAGGGTCCACTCCTAGGAAACAGCCATGCAGAAAGGGGATGCGTGTGGGCTTTCACTTGTAGCAATTTTTTCCAAGAAAACAATGAGAGTGAATAGATATGAAGTACTAAAGGAGTCCATTCATCACAAGGCTGTTCTCCAACAAGCAAATGGGCAGCAATCAACATTCCCAAAGGTAGGCAAAGGCCACGCCCTGAAACCCAGCGCAGCCACTACACCAAAGGTAGGCAAAGGCCACACCCTGAAACCCAGCGCAGCCACTACACCAAAGGTAGGCAAAGGCCACGCCCTGAAACCCAGCGCAGCCACTACACCAAAGGTAGGCAAAGGCCACGCCCTGAAACCCAGCGCAGCCACTACACCAAAGGTAGGCAAAGGCCACGCCCTGAAACCCAGTGCAGCCACTACAATGAACGTCTTCATACTGTTAATAAGATAAGATGGTCATATTTTAAAGGTGGTTGCTACATGTTATGTATTATTAATTCCTTAACATAATCCACTTAATATATAAACACAGAAGAGTCTGGAAGGCTATACAGTAAAATGTTAATAGTGGTTGTCTCTAAAAATTCTTATAGTAGGACTATAAGAATTTTTTTTTTTTGGCTTATCTTTATTTTAGCATTTTCTTCAACATTTACCAAAACTACTTGGGTTATGAAAAATGATTCAAAGGACCGATCAAAATGTCCAAAAGCCTCATTAGATAAGATCTGAAAAGGTGGGTAAGATCCGGCAGCTGGAAGCCACTGGTCATCTTAGTGAGGAGACTCATTAGTGAGCAGGGGGTGGAATTTGGGGGATTTCGAAACCAGTGGTAGGTGGTGACTGCGTGTGGGAGGTGTCTAATCCTTTTTATTTTTATTTACTTTATGTTTTAGTTTATTATTATTATTTTTTGAGATGGAGTTTCTCTCTTGTTGCCCAGTCTAGAGTGCAGTGGCATGACCTCGGCTCACTGCAACCTCCGCCTCCCGGGTTCAAGTGATCCTCCTGCCTCAGCCTCTGGAGTAGCTGGGACTACAGGCATGCGCCACCATGCCCAGCTAATTTTTGTATTTTTAGTAGAGACGGGATTTCATCATGTTGGCCAGGCTGGTCATGAACGCCTGACCTCAGGAAATCCACCTGCCTCAGCCTCCCAAAGTGCTGAGATTACAGGTATGAGTCACCACACCCGGCCTCTAATCCTTTCTAAAACAAACTTAACTGAGGAGAGAATGGGCTAAACTCATCAGCGGCTGCGGTGGTCAAGCTGCCCCTAATGCTTGTGCACCCCTAAGGCTGGGTTTGGAGGTTGGCCGTTGTCTAAGAATAAAGAAGATGAAGATTGAGCTGTGGCCTGAAGACAGAGGTGAAGGCTGCCGTGGACACAGTGGGGGCAGTGCAGGAAGCAGGCAGGGACAGGGCTGGCCTGGACTTAAACATCCAGCTGGAAGCTGATGGGATCCAGGAATCCCAGGCAACATCCCAGCAGGAATCCATCCAATGGTACCCACAAACTCAGAGAATTCAGCAATGGTTTAAAAAGGTGGCTGTTTACAGAGGTGAGAGAAAGGCCTGTGGAAACACAGGATGCAGCACGAGGGGCTGCAGGCTGCAGAGCCCCTCCCACCTGAGGGCCTGGAGGAGGAAAATCAAGGCCAGACCCCCCATCCAGTGCAGAGGGTTACTGAAAGGACAGGTGGCCTTCCAACCAGGGGCACGGCTGCTCCCGCCACCTGCCCCCTCCTCTTTCTCCTTTCTCTGCCAGGTTCCTGTCATTCACAGGCATCCAGGAGCCAGCCTGCTGGGTGCTGGTTCCTGGCACCCACTGTTGGGTGGTTTGCCAAGGCAGAGCTCAGAGCTCCCAGAGCCCGGTCTAGGATTGGGGACTGAAAACCAGGGTTGGTGATCTGGTATTGATGAGACCCAGGAATTTGGGTCAGACTCCATGTGCCCTGGACTTCCGTGTGGTCTTCCACGAGCGGGAAGACCGTGTCCTGACCTGGCCCTCCCCAGGGAAGTCCTCCCGTGCAAGCCTCAGGTTTCCCATTTCCAGCTGAGGACTGGGTGGAGAGTGTGCCACAGGCTAGCCCGGTGTGGAGCCCTGGGAGGAAGGAGCTGCTACTGAAAGGAGAGCTTCCCAGGAGTGACCTGACCAGGAACACCACACCACGCTGGACTTCTATGGGAGCAGGTTATAAGCTTGTATTGTGTCAAAGTCACCACAATTTTCATGCTGATAGAATAGTTGGACTTTCCTTCAGAATGGCATTCTTCCTGGGTCAGGTGAAGGGGACAGTGAGGAAAGGGCCGGATCTGAGAAGCCCTGTTGGAAAGCATGGGCAGGATAGGAGGCTGGACAGGGAGGAGGCGCGGGATGGAGGCAAAATAATTCAAGAAGGTTTCAGGGTGAGTGGGGGATCTTGGAAGGAGAATGCTATTCATGGCAACAGGAAAATGAGGAGTGAAATGAATCTGGGGCTGAAGAGCTTGACTTTGTCATTTGAGGCCACCACGTTCTGGCTGGCCATGGAGGTAGCAGGCGGCATTTGTAGATGAGACCGGAGGAGGTTAATTTTGTCTAACCTGTGTTCACTTGCTTCTTGAGGACAACGAGTTCAGCGAGGCACAAACGGTTCTCTGAGTCACAGAGACATGCCTGCCTGTGGTCAGGAGATGGTGGGAAGGAATCAGAATGACACTCGAGCCTGCACCAGCAGTCAGGGACCCACTAGACACGGTGCGGCCACATGCTGGCTGCGGACCAGCCCTCCATTTCTGACTACCAGGGCACTTCACATACAGGAGGCAGGCACTACTCGTTGTTGGAAAAAATGGATGATAAAAGGAATAGAAAAGAATCTGTTTCCTCAGAGGTTTTTTGAGGTATTCCCTCTGGTAAAATTCAGACTCAGGGCACAGGGGCTGTCGGTAACTGGGAAACACACATCTCCTGTCCTCAAGCCCGGAGATCCATCCTGACCCTGGTCCCACTGGAGACTATCACACCAGGGACAGCACAGAAGGATGAGGACTCTGGGTGGGTTTAGTCACACAACTGACAGTGGCGAATGGGAACGGGGCACGCTCTTTTTGGCGAGGTTCCTAGAGCTAACTGGAGACCGGGCCAGCCAATGTGCAGCTCTGATGGCCGCTCCAACCACCTCCCTGCTCTCATGCCTGCTTCAGACCGTCTGTGGCAAGGGCAAGCACTGTGTGGGTGTTACTGGAACTTCTGACAGGTCTAGAAAATGGCCCTCAGGTTTCTCCCCAACTATTTATTTTAAAATAATTTCAGACTTAGGGAAGAGTTGCAAAGTCAGTACAGAGAGTCCATATACCCCTTCCCCTAGTTTCCCCAATGTTAACATTTTATAGAAACAGTACAATTAAGAAAATGATGACGTCAACACTACTAAAATACAGACTTTTATTCAGATCTGAATGAAATTAAAATGGAAGCAATTCTTGCGCCATTGGGAGGGAACCAGGCATTATCACAGCGGCCAGCAAGACTGTGTCGGGCACCGAGCCTTCCTTGGGGACCACGGCGGCTTTCAGCTCCTGAAACTCCAGCTGCAGCTAAGCAGGGCGGAGGGAGAAGCGGAGGGGCTTGGTCCACCACACGCAATGGAGCCTGTAACCGTTCAGGAAGGTTAGTGCAGGCACAGGGAGTGCCCACCAGACACCTCTGTCCCCACCCCTCGCTCGGGTCCCTGCCCCGAGGGTGAAAGTGCCAGCACACAGTTCTATTGTGGCTTCTTGTGGGAAGAGACCAGCTGCCTGATACAGAGAGAGATAATGGTTGTGGGACACTTTACAGTTTACAAACTTTTTCGCAAAATGACTAATGGGTGTCCGAATCCGAGCTTGGTAACCGCAGGTTGGTGACAGAGCTGGGAGGAGCCTTGGGATGCCTGGGTTCTGCTCCAACCGCAGAGGGGAGGACAGCAGCTTCTGTTTGTCCTACCTGGCCGGTGGATGTTCCAACTCCAAGCTCCAAGGCACCCAGCTCGTTGGTAAAACTCACATCTGAATAAATAGAAATGTGATGGTCTGCTCTTCACCGTGTCTTTCCATTAGAGTATTAGGTAGCTGTAATCCCAGCACTTTGGGAGGCCGATGGCGGTGGATCACCTGAGGTCAGGAGTTCGAGACCAGCCTGGCCAACATGGTGAAACCCTGTCTATTAAAAATGCAAAAATTAGGCAGGCATGGAAGTGCATGCCTGTAGTCCCAGCTACTAGGGAGGCTGAGGCAGGAGAATCACTTGAACCCAGGAGGCAGAGGTTGCCGTGAGCGGAGATCGCACCACTGTACTCCAGTCTGGGTGACAGAGCGAGACTCCGTCTCAAGAAAAAAAAAAAAAAAAAAAAAAAAAAGAGTATCAGGTAGAAGGCAAGGAAATTGGAAGCTTTACATCCAGCTGAGCTGGAGCAGACCAGTCCAAAGAGAAGGAGAAATTTTGTTTTGAGCCAAGAAGGAGCGCTTAGGCCTGGTTTTAGAATGTAGAATTTTAGTTTCTTACATTGACCTAAGGCCACGTGCTTGGAGACACTGACTTGGACAGTTTCATAAATTCTGCGATGGTTAGGAAGTTCCGAATGCCTAATGAGTATCTTCATGTTTTAAAATATCCAAAATTACTTGAGTTTCATTTGCAAGGTGAGTTACAAAGATATTGCCTATTTTTATAAATAAACCATTTTTTTTTGGAATGAAAGCATTTATGGGATTCTCTTACAGATGAAAGGGTGTTGAGGGTTCCTGAAATGAAGTGTAACAGGGTCTCATTAGGGCCTGGCCTTGGTGAAGACTGCAGGGAGTCTCTCTCTCTCCCCCCCCCCCCCTTTCCCTTCTCTCTCTCTCCTTCCTCTCTCTCTTTCCTTCTCTCTCTCCCTCTCTCTCTCCCTCCTCTCTCTCCCTCCTCTCTCTGTCTCTCTCTCCCTGTCTCTGTGTCTCTGTCTGTCTCCCTCCTCTCTCTCTCTCCTCTGTCTCTCTCTGTCTCTCTCTCCGTCTCTGTCTCTCTCTCTCTCCCTGTCTCTTTGTCTCTATCTGTCTCCCTCCTCTCTCTCTCACCCTCCTCTCTCTCTCTCCTTCCTCTCTGTCTCTCTCTGTCTCTCTCTCTCTCTGTCTCTTTCTGTCTCTCTCTCCCTGTCTCTGTCTCTTTGTCTCCATCTGTCTCCCTCCTCTCTCTCTTTCCCTCCTCTGTCTCTCTCCTTCTCTCTCCCTCCTCTCTCTCTCTCTCTCTGTCGTGCGAAGGTCACAACATGGCCTCTGTAGAGGCTTCTCTCACAGGATCTGCCAGTGGGACATGGACAATTTGGGGCCTGGGAGAGCAGTTGCATGGTGGCTCCCCTCATCAATAAGGGGATGTGCTTCCCAGGGGATGCCTGAAACCATGGAGAGTCCTAAATCCAGTCGCTGTCAATCAGGACATGTGTCTGTTCACGTTTCCATCCATACATTTAATGCCTTCTCCTTCTTAACTGAGCACTTACCAGGCACTGTGGCCATAACTTTTGCAGTTTGAGATGAGATAGCAACACGAGCACAAATTTCCTTTTCCTTCATCACAGTTTCATGAATAGATTTGTTTTTACTGTAGATCTTAGCAACTTCAGCTTACAAATTTTTTCTTTTGAGACAGGGTCTGGCTCTGTCGCCCAGGCTGGAGTGCACTGGAGCAATTAAGGCTCATTGCAGCCTTGACCTGTGGGCCTCAATCATCCTCCAGCCTCAACCCCTGTACCTGGGACTACAGGCACACCACCTTGCCTGGCTACTTTTTGTGTTTTTGGTAGAGACAGGGTTTTGCTGCGTTGCCCAGACTGGTCTCAAACTCCTGGGCTCAAGTGATCTGCCCACCTCAGCCTCCCAAAGCGCTGGGATTACAGTGGTGAGCCACTGTGCCTGGCAGCTTTTGATTATTTTCTTAGTCAAGGACGTTCACCTTTTCACGTAAAGGAAGCACTTGATGGCTTCTCTCTGGCAGTCTGAATTGCCAGCATCACCACTCTTGCACCTTGGCGCCATTATTACAGAAAATACAGGTTCCTTGAACACAAGCACGGCCACCTGGAGAATCGGCCTCACAAGGCACAGGGCTCCTCAGTGGCTAAGGGGCAGGGAGCGCCTCCCTCGTGGATCCCCTGGGCAAAGCGATGAATCACATCCCAGTGCAAGATCTCATCACACTAGTCAGAGCTGTGCACCATTTAAAACCCAGGAATTATGTATTTCTAGAATTTTCCACTAAATAGATTTGGACCATGGTTGAGCGTGGGTCACTGAAACCGTGGAAAGTGAAAGCAGGGATAAGGGGGACTGCTGCAGATGCATTTCCTCTGGGTGTCAAGCAGCACACCTCTCCCCCTGCCCCGCCGGGTGCCAAGGCTGGGCGGTGGCCTCCACATCGATGGGGGAGGGAGCGGCCAAACCACTCGCCTGTCCCTGTGGGGCGGCCAGCTCAAGGGCGGTGCACAGCCAGGGGCGGCCTTCCACTGCTGAGGGTTTAACTGCACAGAGTCCTGCACACAAAGACAGGGCAGGTGATGCTTACTGAACCGTGATTTTTAACAACAGCATCTTAGCCCTGGTAGGAGAGCCCTGGGGGGGTGGGAGAGCGGGAGTGGGGAGGGGTGGGAGAGCCCTGGGGGGGGGGGGAGTGGGAGACTGCAGGGGGAGGGGGGCTCGAGGCTGCAGGTGGGGCTTGCACACTCCCAGAGGCTGCCCCACCCCCAGCAATGGGGATGTCTGGGCTGCCAGTTCCACAGTTGCTGCTTATAAAAAGGAAACTTTAGTGTACGGTATTTTCCTGAATAGTGAGAAAAATCCCGATAGCTTACACTAGAAAATCTCTTCCACACCTTAAAGAAATCCCTGAGGGTGGGGTGTGGGAGAGGGACATTCCCCTGCCTGATGCTTCCCTCCGCCTAGCCTGACAGATGCTTTGGTTATGTAGTTTCCAGTCACTGGCTGTGGCATTCTCTGCAACACCTCATTGTCCTGATTGTCCCCAGGCACACCTCTTAGCACCTCGCTCACTGCCATGTGCTCAACAAGCCAGGCTTCAGCTCTGCCCACCTGCCTCCATGTCCTCCTCTTCAGTGAGCTGCGCTGTCCTCCTCCTCTTCAGTGAGCTGTGCTGTCCTCCTCCTTTTCAGTGAGCTGCGCTGTCCTCCTTCTCTTCAGTGAGCTGCGCTGTCCTCCTCCTCTTCAGTAAGCTGTGCTGTCCTCCTCTTCAGTGAGCTGCGCTGTCCCTGTCCCACCACGGGCCGTCTTTCCACCGTCAGGAGCCCGTCCTTGGTCCCATGCAGCAAGGCCCAGGCAGTGGGGTGGATGATAGAGAATCGTCCTGCTCTCTGTAAAATCTACACCCGAAGCCTGGTTGGAGACACTTGGTTGCAGCCTTGGTCTAAGACTTGACCATGGAACTTAATAAAACAATTGAAGATCCTTGCACAGGAAGAAATCAAACCGCAAAGTCCTAGTGTCAGGATTCGCTGTCTTCCACACTCAAAGTCTCCTGTGTCCCAGCTCAACGCGGGAGTGCCGGGAGGCGACAAGCATGGGCCATGGCGCGGCTTTTCAGGGCCAATGTCGGGCAGGTGCTCAGACCTTCAGGGGGGATTCTCTAAAGCAATGCGACTCCACTTCTCCGGGGTTCACACGTTGGTTCTGAGGGCATTGCTGAAAATTCAGTAAATAGATAAACTCTGAGACGGAGTGTTCTGATGCCCAGGTGGCAGAGTTCTCATCTACTCTGAGGATGTGTAATTCAGCAGAACTCTCATCTACTCTGAGGGTGTGTAATTCACCTACATAAATGTAATGCTGCCACCCTGTTGCAGGAGTGCAGCCCAAATGCCACCTTGTTTCCAGCCTATGTACATCTCCAGGCAGCTTTAAAAACAAGGCCATTTTCTCTCACAGGCCCAATACCATCCCCACACCTACCAAAACTAACTTCTAAATCTCATCCAATACCCGGACCATATTTAGGAGACCTCTGAATATCTTCAAGATGATGCCTGCACAGTTGGTTTACCAACTATTGCATATTGAAATGAATTACATGGAGGGCAGAATTCATTTGGATGTGTAAGTTTTTTTTTTTTTTAGATGGAGTCTCACTCTGTTGTCCAGGCTTGAGTGCAGGGCTCAATCTCAGCTCACTGCAACCTCTGCCTCCCAGGTTCAAGCGATTCTCCTGCCTCACCCTCCTGAGTAGTTGGGATTACAGGTGTGCACCACCACACCCAGCTAATTTTTTGTATTTTTAGTAGAGACAGGTTTCACTATGTTGGTCAGGCTGGTCTCGAACTCCTGACCTCAGATGATCTGCCTGCCTCGGCCTCTCAAAGTGCTGGGATTACAGGCGTGAGCCACTGTGTCTGGCTGGATGTGTAAGTTTTGATGTGAGTTTAAAACAAGACTCTCCACAAAAACCACTCCCTCTCTTTAGGGCAAGGCCCTGGCATTTCCAGAGCATAGGTGGGCATTTACTTAGCACTCTGGAGCAAGAAGCTGGTCCCAGGAGACCTTTCCTGAGAAGAGTGGCAGGAGCTGCAAGATTTCCTGAGGTCACACACTGTCTTCATCCCCACGACCAGTGGCGCTGGCACTGGGACTCGGTGCGTCTTGGTTTCCTTGCCTTCCTGCCACGAGCTCGTTTGTGATTATAAGTAACACACTAAATGTCTCCTAACCTCAGCTTTCTCCTTGGTAAAGTCCAGATGTAAAAATATTAATTCTGCTCCCTTCACAGGAACTCAACAATCTTATACACGAAGGTTCTTGGAAAAGCACCGCATTCTACGCCTGTGAGAGGCGATGTCAGGGTTAGCAGGAACGGTTAAATATAGGCACACTTGTGCAGACATGCGGGGCAGGAGTTGAGGACATCAGTGTGCATGATGATATCTGTTTTGTTATTGGCACAGCTGAATAATTAGCTTGTTATATAACAGCACATAGACATCACACCCCGGTGTCTCCGTGAATACAGTATTTCTCTCAGCAATACTAGGCGGCATATGAACATACAGGGGCAGTGGGTAGAGAAACTGGTGTGTAGGATTTCCTTCTAAAACCTCTAGGACACTGGGCTAAGTTTGAAGACATTTTCTAAATAGCAAACTGTGATGTATCCCTTTCCTTTTGCTTTTGGCCAGAGCCTCTGTGCTCCCGGCTCCCTCCTGCAGCCCTGTCTTCCATGATCTGCCCTCAGCCCTGGTCCACCTCGTGATTCTGTCCTAACCCTCGTCTCATCCACCCTCTCCTGGCTTCAGTTAACGTCTACAAGCCTGCTGTGGTTTCTTGCTGTCCTCACAGCCATGGGGGTCTCTGAGGAGCACACCCGGCACGTCCAGTTTCTTCACACCCAAACAAGTCTCAGGGAGTGGGGAAAATAATCAAACTCATTCCAAACTTCTGTCAGTCTAGCTTTCTTTGGTTAAATGCTTCCCACCTCTTTTGTGATAATAGATTTGCCCATGGCAAGCAAGCTGAGGGCCGAGAACAGCCCTTTCACTGCTTGGTGCCTGCACCTCGGCTTGGCGTGGAGTGCGTGGGGCACCCCTTGTCTCCCAGAGAGCCTGCACACCGCCCCCCCTCCCTGAGAGCAGAACTACATGCACTTCAGCTCCCCAGCCTCCTAGGCCTGGGACTCGCCCGCGCCCCGGGGCTGCTCTCTGTTCCCACTGTGGAGTGCCACAGACTTGAGCAGGTGCTTCTGCTGTGAGGGCTGCTTTGACAGTGGGCTCCCACTCAGGAGTCTGCTGTGCAGAACGGAGCTACCTCCAGGCACGGTGTGAGGGGGATGGGCGCTGAGCACCACTCCGCATTCCAATCTGAGCTCTGTCTCTACCTAGTTACTTGACCTTGGGCATTACTTGGCCTGTTTACTGCCGTTTCCTCCTGTGTAAAATGGGGATAGTTATGCATATCTGAAAAGTTGTTGTGAGAGTAGCTGCTAATCCACGTAAACGAGGGACAGTGTCTGACAGTGCGTGCTCAGTGTTCTCACATGCCCACGGGCACCGTCACCCAGCCTGGGAAGCGCAGATGCTGAAACTATTAGCCGTGACACGCAAGCCTCGGTGCACCTCGGACCACCCAGAGTCAGGGATAGGTGCAGACTCCTGGGTCCCCACCCCAGGCTGGCTGTTACTTGACTGTGAGTCCAGCGGGTCACTCCAATGCACTGTAAGGTGGCAGAGCCACTCCTCAGACAAAATTAAGAATTATCCCCTACACACACACACACACACACACACACACACACACACCTAAAAGGCAAGGCAAAACGCAAGTCGCCAAGGCATTCTTCCGTCACCCTCTTCCTCGGCGAGCCTGTGGAGAAGCTGCAGGGAGGCTGGCTCTGCACAGGTGTGGGCAGGACGTGGGCGCTGGGCTCCCGCGCAGGCGGGGACACCATCATTTGTGTGTCGGCAACCAGCAGCAGTTTTATACTCCAATAGTGGCATTTTCCAAACGTCTGATTAGGAACCTACATTTTCAAAACCTACTTGTCATTCAGAGTGTCATCGTGGATAATATATAATCCATCAGCCTGTATACACAATGGGATTTCATATTCTGACTTGGTGTGTCAAACCTAGGATAATACACCTGAAAAATCTCTGTATCTTAGTGTGCCCACTCTCAAAATACTTTTGTTCTTTTCTGATGAGGATGTGTGTAAGCGTGTGTGAGTGACTGACAGGACTCAGCGCTGGGGGAGGGCTGGCTCCGTGCTGTTTCCTGTGTGGTCAGGATCGCAGTGAGTGAGAACTAGTGACACCGCCAGAGGCTTTCTCTCTGGATGCTGCACGTCCCGCCCATCCTCCAGCTGAGGTCCCGGTCCCCAGGCTGCTGTGTTTTATTATAGAAATACCTTAATTTTCAAAAGTGGGTATAGGCTTACTTGTTTCCCTCCGTCTTCCTAATGTTTCTTCTGTATCTCCTCTTTTTCTCCTTTGATAGGATGTGACTGGGAAAAAGAAACACAGAACCACAGGAACAACGGTGATCCACGCTTTCTCTAAAGGGGGCATCAAGGCTTCAAGAGTTAGAGGGGAAACAACGGGCAGGAGAGGAAAGACGAAAGAAAAAAAGGGAGGATACAGTCACCTTCTTGGGAAGCTCTGATTAGGGCCCCATAAATCCATGTGCTGCCTGTGAAAAGAAGGGGGCAGAGGAACAGTCAACTATGCGTTCCTCTCCTGCTCGGCGAGTGTGCTTCTGACATGAGACAGAGCGGAGGGGGCAGTCACGCACGCATTTGTCTCAGGTGAGGGAGAAATGATCT
Organism: Rhinopithecus roxellana; assembly: GCF_007565055.1. Lineage (NCBI taxonomy): Eukaryota > Metazoa > Chordata > Mammalia > Primates > Cercopithecidae > Rhinopithecus > Rhinopithecus roxellana. The sequence goes on from NC_044552.1 coordinate 17,435,849, forward strand.
GTCCCGTCCCTGGGAAGGTTAAGCGGTGAATTCACGGTGTCAGGGTGAAATTCAACAGAACATTGTTTTGGAATAAAGACCTTGGGGCCCACAGGGAGGTACCTTGTGAGAAAATTGTGAGGGGGCCTCCTAGGGAGGTATGTGGCCTTCTATCTTTGCAGCTATCTACTTAGGGACAAAACAGGAGGCAGTTAAGCCAAGGTTAACTTTTCCCAGTGGCTTCATGAGTTTGGGGTCCTAAGATTTTGATTTTCTGTTCACGTGTTCTCAGAGAACCGGCTATTGGCCTTACTGATTTGACCATCTCCATTGCATCTTTGTGTTCTGTTTCACTGGTTTTTATTAGCTCTTTCCCCTACCTTCTTTGAGTTCATTCTTTTTTTGAGTTTCATGCATAGCTCATGTTCAATCTCTTCCTCTTTAATACAGCCACTTAAACTCTCCATTTACCTTGATGTGTTTCTTTAGCTGCATCCCACATTTTGATATAAAATTTTTCATTACTGTTCAGATATCAGTTTCTCTAGGGTAATAATTTCTTTTTTGACCTGTGTGGTTTTCAGAAGTCTGTTTTAAAACGTCCAGATGTTAGCCAGGCATGGCTTGCACCTGTAATCCAGCCACTTTGGGAGGCTGAGGCAGGAGGATTGCTTGAAGCCAAGAGTTCAAGACCAGTCTGGGAAACACAGTGAGACTCCATTTCTACAACAAATAAAAAATAAAATAATTTCCAAACATATGCAGGGTTTTATAAGTTATCTTCTTGTTACTAATGTCTAATATAATTTTACTGTGGTCAGAGAATTCGATACTAATTTTTTATTTCTTGACACTTGTTTGTGGCTAGATTGTGGTCAATATTCCAACTAAAGTCAGAAGGTTCTACAAATTTCTGCCAGATTAATTAATCTTGCTAACTGTGCTTTTCAAATTTTCTATACATTTGGTAATTATTTTGAGTGCTTAACCCATCAACATCGAGAAAAGTGTGTTAAAAATCGAGAAAAGTGTGTTAAAAATCTACTAGTACGATTATGGATTGCAAATCCCAATAATTAAAAAATTGTATCTATTGAAGTTATTAATATATTATTATTTACTTTTTTTTCTTTTGGAGACGGAGTTTTGCTCTTTTTGCCCAAGCTGGAGTGCAATGGCATGATCTCGGCTCACTGCAACCTCTGCCTGCCGGGTTCAAGTGATTCTCCTGCCTCAGCCTCCCAAGTAGCTGGGACTACAAGCACCTGTCACCACACCTGGCTAATTGTTGTGTTTTTAATAGAGACAGGGTTTCAGCATGTTGGCCAGGTTGGTCTCGAACTCCTGACCTCAGGTGATCCTAATGCCTCAGCCTCTCAAAGTGCTGGGATTACAGGCTTGAGCCACCGCGCCCGACCTGAAGTTATTAATATATTATTAAATGTACCTAAGTTTAGAATCATTTTATCTTCCTGGCAAATTATTACTTCTATCATTACACAATAGCCTTAATATATTCCTAAATAAAATGTTGCCATAAGTATATTTTGTGTGATATCAACTTAGCACCATTAACTTTCTTTTCATGAATATTTCTCTAGCAAACATTTTTCTTGGTGGTGGGAGTGGGGTACGGCTGGCATTCTTTTGTTTTCAATTTTTGAGTCCTTTTATTTAGGATCCAGAAATAGCATGTATTTAGAAATACCATATAGATGATTTTTTTGGGGGGTGGGATCTAATCTGAGGATCTATTTTATCTGAAAACATTAGTTCATTGCTGTTATTGTGCTAATCCACTAGAAAATATTTTTACCCTCTTAGTTTGAATTTTCTATTCACTGTCCTTTCTGTGTGCTTCACCAATCCCCTTCCATGTTAGTTACTCCTACTGATTTATTTTTTATTTTAATTCCTCACCAATATACACTGCTTTGAAAGTTTTCTAGTCTACATCTACTCTTTTTTAAAAATAAAACACAGTATTTCCTTTTAAAATAATTTGACATAAAAATGTTTAAAAAATAGAATGAAGAATTCCCATATTCCTTCTCCTCTCCCAGCTTCTCCAAATATTAATATCTCAAATAGCCGCAACACAATGATCGAAAGCAGGAAATTAACTTTGATATAATATTATGAGCTGACTTACAGATCTTATCAAAATTTCACCAGTTGGCTCACTGATGTCTTTTTTCTGGTTCAAGATCCAATCCAGGACCGCACGTTGCATTTAATTGTCATGTCTCCAATCTGGGGTATTTCCTCAAGTCTCTATCTTCTGTGACCTTGATAATTCTGAAGAGTATTGGTCGGGTATTTTGCAGAATGTGCCTCAATCTGTGTAATGTTTTTGGGATTAAATTCAAGTTATGAGCACCACTTCTCTGGTATTTTTGCCAAAAATGTAAGTTAACACTGCTTGTTCTAGAAGAGTGAAATACCAGCAAATTGGAGATGTCTCAGGTCCAATCTGCTTTGTCCTCCAGATACTAGGCTCACCACATCCTGTCCTCCTATTCAAACTTCCTAATTCACGGCAGAAGGAGACTTAGATCCAGGAGGCTTGACAGCTTCAAGAGGTAGTCCTAGACCGTGATGGCCACAGGTCAAGAGCAGACCTGTGACAGCTGCCGGGTGCAGCAGAGTGTGCCGACTCTCCAGAACTGGTCTGGAGAGCATCTCATTATGTCCAGCACTGCCTACAGGGAACAAGGGGCTTCTTTACTCCCTTTGAAGTGTAGGGTTTTAGTGTCGCGCTTCCTCCTGAACCTTAAAACCATTTTCTCAACTGTCACTTTAACAGTCCAAGTAACTTCAAGAAAGAAACCTGATTTAAAGACAGCTAAGGGGTAAATCAAGGATGGGCCCTAATGGCAGCCTTACCAGAACTTATTTTCATCAGGAAACAATTTGGCTTTGCTGAGTGTCTGATTAAGTCTTAAAAAATAATGCAGATGGCCAGGTATGGTGGCTCATACCTGTAATTCCAGCACTTTGGGAGGCCGAGGTGGATGGATCACGAGGTCAGGAGTTCGAGACCAGCCTTGACAACATGGTGAAACCCATCTCTACTAAAAATACAAAAATTAGCCGGGGGTGGTGGCACATGCCTGTAATCCCAGCTACTCGGGAGGCTGAGGTAGGAGAACTGCTTGAACTCAGGAAGCAAAGGTTGTAGTGAGCTGAGGTTGTGCCACCGCACTCCAGCCTGGGTGACAGAGCAAGACTTTGTCTCAAAAAAAAAAAAAAAAAAAAAAAAAAAAAAAAAAAAAAAAAAGCAGACAACTCATGTGGGGAAATAGACCCACAGAACAAGGACAATGATTATCCAAAGGCCTCAGGAGACAGTCAAACAGATAACAAGCTTGGGACCTGTAACTTCTGGTTTGCAGAGTCTGAAACTCTTGCTTGATGCAGAACAACCCTGTTTCTGTGAGTTGTATCTGTGCCCATGGGATCCATTCCTCAAGTGTTAAAACAGAACGCAAAGTAATCAATGTTACAGATTGTGAAAACAGTTGGAGAAGTGATCACAGCCTTTAAGGCTTCATGTACTCAGCATGTTTACTGAGCAATGGCCAGAATATGCTTATTTTTAAAAATTCCACTATCACTTCTACTTCTACAAGCACCAATTTAGAGCACTTTGTGTATCATGTAAGTCCAACCACCCTTATTACATACAAGGAAACAGATGCAGCCAAAGGCCACGTGACTTTGCCAGCACTGCACAGAGCTGATGACAACTGAAGGGAGAAACCAGAGCAGTGTCTTTTGATCTCATTTTCTCTATTGCTTATGCATTTTTCTATTTCCTTGACTTCTGCCCTTTCCTTTATGATTTCTTTCATTCTACTAACTTGGGGTGGGGGTTGAATTTGTTCTTCTTTGTTAAGATCTTAAGATGGAACCTTAGATCACTGAATGTAGATCTGTTTTATTTTCTAACGTAAGCATAAAATATTACAAATCGTTTCCTCTAAGCACCCTATAGCTGCATCCCTCGGATTTTGATATGATTTATTTAACTTCATTCAGTTCAAATATTTTCTAATTTCTCTGGTGTTCTCCTCTTTGATTCCTGGGGTATTTGGAAGTGCACTGCTTAACTTCCAAATATTTAGGGCTTTTCTTGATATTTTATTGTTATTGATTTTCAGTTTAATTCCACTGTGGTCAGAGAACAAACTGCATAATTTGAAAATTTTAATTTTCTTTGAGATTTGTTTCATGACACAGCATATCAATCATTATTCAGATCTTCTATGTCTTTGATGATTTTCTTCATCTAGTTCTATCAACTGCTAAGGGAGCTTAAAACTTCCAATCTGAGAATGATGAAACTGCCTAGTTTTCCTTTAATCCTCTCAATTTTGTCTTACATATTTTAATGATCTGCATGCTTTGTTATTAGATACATACGTGATTGTTATATCTTTATGAGTGACCATTTTATAGTTATGAAAAGTCCTTATCTGTTATGACGTTTTATCTTAAAATCTCCATTACCTTATATTGATATAGCAACTCCAGCCTCCTTTATGCTATTTGCATAGTGTATTTTTTTTCCATCCAGTTCCTTTCAACCATTTTAAAATATAAAGTTCATCTCTTGTATACAGCATATAGTTGGGCCATGCTTCTTTATTCATCCTGACAACCTCTGCCTTTTAATTGAAATACTTAATCCATTAATGTTTAATGAAATTATTGCTATGGTTGTGTTTGGAAATATCATTCTGTTGTTTTCTATCTGTTCTCTGTTCTTCCTTTTATGCCTTTTTAAAATTACACGACTATTTTAAAAACAATTATAATTTTCTGATTGGCTTTTTAGCTCTACGCCTCCACATTATTGCTTAAGTGACTTCTGGGGACTACAACATAAATCCTTAACTTTTCAGTCCCTTTACATTTAATATATTACCACTGCATGTAAAATGTAGAAATCATGCAACAATATAGGTCCATTTCCCCCTTTCCCTTATTTTACATCTATATAGGCTATGAACGCACAGGACGATGCTATACTACTTTAAACAGTCATATGTAAGTACCTCGTGCCAACCGACTGAGCAGCTGGAGCTCACAGTCATATATATTATCAAACCTTCAAGAAAAAAAAAGCAAAAAGAAACAATTCTGTATTTACCCATCGGTTTATCATCTCTAATGTTCTTCATTGCTTTCTGAGGATCTGCATTTCCATCAGATACCATTCCCTTTTCGTTTGAAGAACTTCGTTTAGCATTTCTTATAATGCAGGTCTGCTGACAACAAACTCTCTTAGTTTTCTTTTATCTAAAAATGTCTTTATTTAGCTGAAAGAATACCTTCACTTAGAAGGGAAGAACTCTGGATTGACAGCTTTTTTCTTCCATCACTTTAAAGATGCCTATTTCACTGTCTCTGGCCTCCATAATTTCTGATTTTAAGCCAGAAGTTGAGTCCAGTGTTGTTCTCCTGTATATAGTAGGTGCTTGTTCAACTGCTGCTGACTAGAACTGTTTTTTAGCTTTGACTTTAACAGTTTGTGGCAGTGTGGCATTTTTTGTCTTTATCTTTTTTTGCTGTTTGTTGAGCATCATGAATCTGTAAATTTGCATCTGCCATAAATTTGGGAAATCGCCAGCCATTATTTCTTCAAATATTTCTTCCTGCCTGATTCTCTCTTTGCTTGCCTTCTAGGACCATTATCCATGTGTTAAGACCATTTGATTATATTGAACAGGTCTCTGCAAAACTTGCCCAAACATTTCCCTCTCTATTCTTCACACTGAATAATATCCACTGATCTATCTTCAAGTTCCTCAGTTATCATCACTGTGCTATTTAAGCCCAGTCAGTCGTTTTCCTTTATTTCAGAAATTATATGTTTTGGTTCTAAATTTTTCATTTTAAAAATTGTTTCTATGTCTCTGCTATTTCCTATTAAATTGTTGCTAACATATTTTATTTTACTTCATTGTGGATAGTTATAAGTGCATTAAAACCTTTGTCTGATAATTCAAACGTTTAGATAATCTCAGGGTTGGACTCAATTGATTTTCTATTCTCTTGAAAATGTGTTCCATCTTCCTTGTTCTTCACACCTCAGGTAATTTTGGATTTTATCCTTGACATTATGAAGAACAAATTGTGGATAAACTGGCTCCTGTTTTCTTTTCTTTTCTTTTCTTTTTATTTAGCAAGTAATTATCTGGCTTGGACTTGAACTGCAAACTCAGTTTTCTCCAGTGTTTCTTGAGTGGTAGCTTTAATCTCAGTTAAAATCTTTGTCTTCGGCTTAAGTCAGCTTCATGCAAGTGTTCAGGGGCCAGCCAGTGATTTTTTTTTTTTTTTTTTTAGTTTACTAAATGCCCTGTTTGTTCTGTGAACAAGGCTCAGAAAGGTATAGACAGAATTTGTAGGTTGAGAAATCTGTGTAGTTGTGACTTCACAACTATACTTCACAAAAGCAGTAATGACAGCAGCTTCTGAACACATTAATCTACCATTGTTTGGTTTAAAGTGAACACAGTGAGAATGGTTCCTAGCGGAATCTAAGTGATCATCACGGTTTGCTGCTCTAGTCTTTTTTTTTTTTTTTTTTTGCTGCTCTAGTCTTTAAGAACGAGTGGAGTCTTCACTTGAGCCACCACCTCCTTGCTGCTCAGGGCTTCAACAATCACAAGTGCAAACGTGAGGCTGGTCCCAGGTTTGTAAGAATCAGGTCATCCTTTTCTACATAATTCTCATAGTAGGTGTAATTACCTCCATTCATCATTTTTGTCTTCAGCAAGCAGTAACTTCGAAAGTAAAGTAACTTTACTTTCAAAAGCCTATGTCATGAGCCTACAGAGCAGTGGGACCTGCACAGAAGGCGGCTATCAGGCTCTTCCGGTTTTCCTGCTCCTTCAGTATCTCCTTCATGGCAGCAGACTCAGATAAAATCTGTGAATCCAGATTACCTCCTGGTAGAACGATCGTGTCATATGGTCCCTCTTTTTTTTGCATCTTCAAGACTGGCATCAGGAGAAATGACAACATCATGGCTACACTGTACTGGGTCTTTCCCAGCCAGACCTACAACGATGACCTCAATCCCAGCTCACCTCATGACATCTTCAGGGATGACTGTCTCCTCTGCTCCTTTAGCCAGGATGACCAGAGCTCTTTTGGAAGCCATTTTTATGTTATATGTTTTTAAGGCCCACACCAGGCTGCGATTTTGGCAGAATTGAAGGATTTCTTTTCTGGCTTTTTCTTTTCTAAAATCCTCCTTCTCTCTCCAGTAGCTGCAATTTCCTGGATACAATCTTTTGGTTTCTTGGAGCAGAGGGGCACAGAGGATTCAAAAAAATAATTCAAGAAAACTTCCCAGAATCGACAGATTTTAGACTCACCACCAGGAACAAAAGGTCATCACACCCAGAACATTAAGAGCTTTCAGAAAACTAAGAAAAGATAATTTATAGAGAGAAGCAGGTGAAGAGACACTGGAGGACAACAGCACAAAAGCCTCTGAATTCTGAGAAAAAATGATTTCCAACCTAGAATTCTATACTCAAGATGCTATCATTAAAGATTTTCTGCAGCTAGTCAAAGTCTCAAAATATTTACCTCCAATATACTATTTTCTCAGGAAGCCACTACAGGGTGAGTTTTACCATGTGAGGGAGCAAACCAAAAAAGAAGACATGGAGTATAGAAGCAGCTGATCCAATCCAGGCAAAGGGAACTTCCAGGTTGGTGATTACAAAAGGAGATGCCAAGTATGCAGTCGACCCAGCAGGCATCCAGCCTAGACTAGGACAGGCTAGAAATCTGTAGGGAAGTTGTTCAAGAAGACAAACTTGGTAAAATGTCTATGTTTGAATATATTGCAAGGACATTTGAACTTGGATGGAGGACATTTTGAGATGTGTGAAAATGATTACAATACATAAAAAAACAAAAAATACAGTAAGAAAAGAATATAGGGTATAACTCGCTTAGAACTGCATGACGTCTACACAGGCCTCATAATGCGAGCACTGGATGCTGGTCTAATCAGAATGAACACACTGAAAAGATGGGTTAAGGGAGTATGTGTGTGGTAGAGAGGATGAAAGAGAACTGAATTTTCATATTCTATTGTAGGAAGACGATAGAGTTCAAAACCACAGAATTAAGAAGTGACAACACAAACCTGTGAAGGTACGGACCACAAGGTAAATACCAAAACACTCAGAGCAGCTAGGAGAATGCAAATGTGGATGGCGGCTAGGCGAACGGAAGTGGATGGCACCTAGGGGAACGGAAGTGGATGGCGGCTAGGAGAATGCAAATGTGGATGGCGGCTAGGCGAACGGAAGTGGATGGCGCCTAGGGGAACGGAAGTGGATGGCGGCTAGGAGAATGCAAATGTGGATGGCGGCTAGGCGAACGGAAGTGGATGGCGCCTAGGGGAACAGAAGTGGATGGCGGCTAGAACGGAAGTGGATGGCGGCTAGGAGAACGGAAGTGGATGGCGGCTAGGAGAATGCAAATGTGGATGGCGGCTAGGAGAACGGAAGTGGATGGCACCTAGGGGAACGGAAGTGGATGGCGCCTAGGGGAACGGAAGTGGATGGCGCCTAGGGGAACGGAAGTGGATGGCGGCTAGGAGAATGCAAATGTGGATGGCGGCTAGGAGAACGGAAGTGGATGGCGCCTAGGGGAACGGAAGTGGATGGCGGCTAGGAGAATGCAAATGTGGATGGCGGCTAGGCGAACGGAAGTGGATGGCGCCTAGGGGAACGGAAGTGGATGGCGGCTAGGAGAATGCAAATGTGGATGGCGGCTAGGCGAACGGAAGTGGATGGCGCCTAGGGGAACAGAAGTGGATGGCGGCTAGAACGGAAGTGGATGGCGGCTAGGAGAACGGAAGTGGATGGCGGCTAGGAGAATGCAAATGTGGATGGCGGCTAGGAGAACGGAAGTGGATGGCGCCTAGGGGAACGGAAGTGGATGGCGGCTAGGAGAACGGAAGTAGATGGCGGCTAGGAGAATGGAAGTGGATGGCTTCAGGGAGCAAGCAAAGGAGGGAGATACAGAGGGGTTGATCATTTTCATAATCAGCTCTGCGGAGCCATTTGACTTTTATGTATTTGATTAAAAAATAATCTGACACATTTGCTAACGTTGTTTCATCAACAGCCCTCAACGGTATTTCCTAAGGGGCGATTTGGCACCAGCTCCTGGGCTAGCACTGCAGTCCCACCCCCAGGCTCCCTGATGGCTGAAGCTGCGGGCTCACCGAAGGGCTTGGAGGTCAGTTGAGAGCAGGGCACAGGAAGAATGGCAGAGCAGAAAACAATTCCTAGGTCAATCTGACATGTGCATCTACCCAGGCAAGGCCTGGTTTCAGGAGCCTGTATTGTCTAGGTAGAGAAACACAGTAAGCAGGAGAAAAGAAAGGGCTGGGTATAAATATTTTATAGGACAGTCCAATAGGCAAAGAAGCAGGGGCAGCAAGAATTGATCAGGCACCCAGGGAAGATAATTTTTTTTTTTTTTTTTGAGATGGAGTCTTGCTCTGTTGCCCAGGCTGGAGTGCAGTGGCGTGATCTCGGCTCACTGCAAGCTCTGCCTCCGGGTTCACGCCATTCTCCTCCCTCAGCCTCCCGAGTAGCTGGGACTACAGGTGCCGCCACCTCGTCCGGCTAGTTTTTTGTATTTTTTAGTAGAGACGGGGTTTCACCGTGTTGGCCAGGATGGTCTCGATCTCCTGACCTCGTGACCTTGGCCTCCCAAAGTGTTGAGATTACAGGCATGAGCCACCGTGCCCAGCAGGGAATATAATTTAATAAGAAAGGAAGCAGAGAAGAGATCTTTAAAAAATAGTTTCACTTTTGTCCTTAAGGCCAGGATACTCTGTGATCTTCAAAGAGGAGGTTAGTTCTTGTGAGTTAAGAGCATGGGTTCACAGTATTATGTTTCTCTGATTCCTTCCTTATCACTCTCTACTTGGTCATTTCTGGTTTTCTAAATGCTAAGTTTAGCAACCATTTCTCAGTACTTACTCTTTTTTGACACCTGCACCATTTGACCTTGCTGAAAATCTCTTTATTCTTATTATAATACTTGCTGTTCCCTTGATTTCTGTGACCTCATGACCCCATTCTTGCCAGGTTTTCCTCTTACCCTGTGATGAGTTCTTCTGGGGCCTTCTTTGATAGTTAGAATTTAGGCAGTGGTCTTGGTTCTCAGGGATTTGTGTCTGGCTAGAGCGTTTGTAGGAAGGTGGTACAAGAATCTTTTTTTAAACATGTGAAGAGATAATAATGATAACAACCATGAAAATATCAACAATGACCACGAGAATAAAACCAATGGGTTCCAGTCATGGTAAAACACTGTTGAAGGCACAAGACAAGCTTAAGTGCCCAGTTTGTCTAGGATTTTATGTGCCTAGACAGGAGAAAGACACTGATATCCCATTGCCTTTCATTAGCCAAACTGCAAACAATTTACCCGAAGACCCAGGTCTTGTCCAGAAGATGTTTATTGTTATGTATTTCTAACCTGGGCAGGTACAAAAGGCTTTCCAGTCATAGACGGACTAAACCTCAGTGCAATCAATCCTCCTGTGGGGAAGCAGAAGTGAGATGAGATCAGCACACAAAAAACACAATGGCCCCGTGTACAGTGACATCCGCCTGTGTTTACAGCGAAGTTGAAATAATTACAGCTGCTGCTCTAATTGAGGTGTGATATATTAAATATACCTTTCAGAGCAGTTCACAAATTTATACGAAAATCTTTACAACAGAACCAACAGATACATGTTTAGTGACAAAAAGGTATGCAAGTTTAGTCTATGCATATTTTATGAATATTACATAAAATATATTTGACTTTATTTCAGAAACCTAATCTTGATGTAAAAACTAGTTAAAATTTGTAACTTTTCTGAAAACATATTACACAACACTCTTATGCAACTAATAGCAGAATATCCCATAGCACGTGATCAAAACAGAAACACATACCACCACCTTGTACCAAATCCAGAATAAAAATATAATCTTTTCTATTTCTTCCCTTTAAAAAAATCTATATGCAAAGATGACAGAGACAGGAGAATGAGTCAGAGTGCTGGGCCTAAGGCAATGATGCTTGTTTTGCAATGCCCAAATCATTTCTAGAACATGCCACTTTCATGGTACATTGATATAGAAAGTCTTAGTAAAACCAATTATTTCTAATAGCTCTTTACCATTTTAAGTGAGGCCAACTTAGCTAACTCACATGAAGCCACGCCGGCCCACAAAGAACACGGATGTGCTAAAAACGAAATGCCACTGGAGCATTAAAGTACACTGAACCTCCCTCATTTGTTTTCTCAGCTGCCTCGTTAACTTGCTCCAGGTCCTGGTTTATCTCTCAGCTTTCATCTAACTTATTTCATATTCATCCATCTCCTCTTACCCATTAAACCAGTGTTCTGTAACTCAAGTAGCTCTTGAAATCTCCCTTTCTTCCAAGAAGTCCCCCCTGACTTGTTAGAATAGTAGTCCTTGAACTCCCTCATTTGGGTATGGGGTTTTTATGCCTTTACCTTCCACTCGGAGCCATAAAAGCACTACTGGTTCCCTTGTTGCTAATGTTTATTAGCCTCTGGAATTGATGAACTTTCTCTGAGCTGTGACCTGGGTGGATGGATGTCAGAAAGCACGTCCCGCCGGAAGGAACTGCTGAGCAGCGGTGAAGTCACGGACATACGGAGCCAGAGTGTGAACATGAGTCCTGCCACTTATCCTCCTTGCAGTCTTAGAGAAGTCACCAACCTCTCTCTGAGCCCTGATTCCTTCCTATGCTAAATGAACATGGCAGTAACCTAGCCCATGTGTCATAGGCTGTTGTGAGGATTAAACAAGACACTTCACAGTGTGCCTCGCACGTGGTAAGTCCCCGCAAACAGAATTAGCAGGACCTGACAAACGGTTTCTGACAACGTGTCTGCCAATACAGGGTTAACCAGCACATAAGTATTTCGGGTGTTAACAGTAGAAATATAAAAGGTTATTCAGCAAATGAAAATGTTGAAGTAAAGACACTCAGAGAAAAATGTCAAGCAAACTACAACTTAGATTAAAGGCAGATTCTTTATTGGCTGAATGTGCTGCACTAGATATTTAAAACAACACAAACATTCATGGTCGCAGTTTTTAAATTTAGCTCATAGTTGAGTTATAGACAACAGTTAACAGACTTAGGAAAGACAATATTCTGTGTATTAACAGCTTTATCAAGCACATTTGTAAAAGATCGAACTTTCATTTCCAGTTACTACGATTCCCCCATACACCAAATGAACCAACACATTTATTTATTTTAAATAATGGAAACTATACATGGCTACACTGTGCTCTAAAATTACTTGCATTAATGAGGACATTAATTTTAGCATTTAAAAAAGGAGACTTTAAAATAACCTTAGACAATTTTGAAAACCCTGTCAAGCCGACTACAAGTAGAGAATTCCTCAGTTTTCAGATGCAACGGTGTGATGACGTTGGGCGGGCGGCTGACTGTGAGAGAAGTCACTGTGACCTGAACCTGTTCCAGTAAAGCCAGTCAGCAGTGAACGTGGGGCAAGTGCATGCGGCTGGTCTACAGCTCCCACTGCCTGGTGACCAAGGAGCATCCTGAAGTTTCCGAGAAGAGACTGTGTGAGAGGAGCATTCTTCCAGCTACTGAGCAAGATCCTTCGCTGGGTAAGAGGTGGCACAGAAAAGGTCACCTGCTGAAGGAGGGGGCAGCGGTGGGCAGGGAGTCGGCCGTCCATGGGGAGCCTGGCCTTTCCTTTAGGGGACCCTGAAGTCTGCGGCTGCCCCGCCAGCACCTGTGAGTGTAACCCAGTGACCGGCACTCACACCCCATCACAGACAACACACAGGGCCTCAGGGACTGCAACACGTGGATGTGAAGTGACGCACATAAATTAAGAGCGAGTGAGAATGAAAACTGCTAATGCTTAGTCCTGTGAAAAATAAAAATCAGATAGCGAAATGCCAAGTTAAATCACAGACACCTGGACCACAAATAATCTACCCCAGTTGTAATATTTATTTTAATGGAGACCACAAATTTTTCCAAAAATCTGCTTGAATTAGAAAACTTAAGGCCATTTATATGAAATAAGGGTTTTAAGCACAGCTGCACAGGTTAGGACAGTAAGAGCTCCAAAGATGTCTGCATATAACTTTCCAAATCTCTTCTTATCAATCAGTCTCTCCATGTGTCACGGGAGCTGCCTGCACTTTCGTGAATGGGACACTGAGAAATGCTTCAATATGTACCATGCCATTCCAGAACATTCCCTCCAGAAGCAGCTCTTCCTGCTGCACTCAACCTTCTGCTGAGATGCAAAGTATATTTTAAAATGTATTTTAAAGTCATACAGGATCTGATCTAGTAAGAATGGCAAAACAAATACTTCTTGGGCATTTCAAATGAGGTCATTTTAGTTGAAGTGTATACCAACAATTTTCGAAATCAGAGGAAGGAAAAAAGAGAGAGAAATGGCAAACCCAATGTTTAATACACCAAATACCTTTAGGGTACTTAGAAAGTGAACAGTCTTATTACTTGTTATTTTCCTGGACTTCCTTTATTTGGCAGGTATTTATGTTTTCATCATGGTTGAAGAAGCTGCTTGGAAACAGGTGAGCTGCAAGTGCATGCTACTCTTGAACTTGTTCAGGAGCTCTTCCAGTAACCTGGAGGAAGGAGACACTTGTTTTACAGCCTGACAGATGGGGTGGCCTAGCAACACAAGAAAACACCAGGGGAGCCAGCTGCCCGGCTCTGCCTGTGCTTGCTGTGTTGAGAAGGCAGCTGGAAAGTTCTATCTGTGGATCCTCAACTCAGCAAAAGAAACACATCAATCAAAGAAGTTGGTCAAATAGGATATACTGATATACGTATTTATGTTTGTATAGAAACATCTCCTTCCTATCCCCTCCCAAGATTAATTAGATTCCTCCCTAAAACAGACTGATGCTTGGGCCTATTCTTTTTAGAAATTCAACTCTAAAATAATTTACACACCTTCAAATTCACTTTTTGTTAAATGGTTCTATGAACATTGGCAAACCCATAGCAGAGTGTAGCAGGCCACAGCACGGGGCGCCGCTGCACCCTCTCGCCTGCTGCCACTCCAGTCAGCCTCTTCCCTAACCCCATCCCCCAGCAGCCACTGGTGACTTTCCCTTCCTCTCATTTTGCATTTTGTCTTTAACAGCCAGTAGTGACTGGGGAGCGAAAGCAGTGGGTTAATCACCAGGGGAAGGAGGGTTAGGGCTAATTCCACTAGGCAAATCGCTTTGCTACCTGCTATCTCAATCTGTTCCCCCAACTGATTTGATATAGTCATCTAATTTCTTTTTCTTTTTCTTTTTTTTTGAGATGGAGTTTTGCCCTTGTCACCCAGGCTGGAGTGCAGTGGCACGATCTTGGCTCACTGCAACCTCCACCTCCCGGGGTTCAAGCTATTCTCCTGCCCCAGTCTCCTGAGTAGCTGAAATTACAGGTGCACGCCACCACGCCTGGCTAATTTTCCTATTTTTAGTAGAGACGGGGTTTTACCATGTTGGCCAGAATAGTCTTGATTTCCTGAAGTTGTGATCTGCCCACCTTGGACTCCCAAAGTGCTGGGATTACAGGCATGAGCCACAAGCCTGGCCCTAGTCATCTAATTTTAAAGCTAGAAAGGATCTTGGAGTTTTCCTGGTTTGGATGAAGCAACCAAGAAGTGGGTTTAACAGTACTGAGGTCAAGAGACTATTTCACAGTTTAACAACGTTCAATATTAGAATACTACTCCCACAGCAAACCTAAAATACAGTCCTGACCAGGGTCTACTTCAGGGTGTGTATTGTTCTTGACTCGAACACACTACCTTTTGAGCCCTGTTCCACATATGAAATGTAACAGTGACTGTTTTAATCTTTTATCATATTTATTTTAAAGAAATGAACAGGGTTTGGAACCAATTCAAATAGAGGCTGGAAGTTAGTGAGAGAAAGCAGCAGCACTGTCCGCACAGCCGCCATGTGCCCACGTGGGACGTGCACAGCAGGGGCGATGCGGGGACTGCAGGGTGGAAGGGCTGGTCTGCTGCCCGCTCTGTGCCTCAGTGATGTGACAGCTTCCCCCCATCGCCCAGCCCATGCGCTCTCTCTGCCCTGCACTGAGTCTGCTCTGCGTTCACGGTGCCAGCATTTCACAGTCAGTGCACCACACACGCCTGTCCATGGACGGGCAGCCACGTGCGGAGGGCGTGGTAAAGGAGCTACTGCAGAGTTTCTGCTGCCTCAGTGTGGGGGAGCCTGGATATTTGTAAATTTACCTGGCCTAGATTTTCTCTTAGGTCTGTTTCCTGTTCTATGAGTAGTAAAGTTTGAAGTCAGGTTGAGATCATCAGTGTGGTCTAATGAAATATATACGTATATATAAAACTTTATGATGCCATATGTGCACATCTACTCTTTCATAACATTTTATATTTTATAGAACACAAAATGAACACTACTGAGTTACTCAAAGATAAAAAAATCACTGACTCCTGCATTTTACTGTGCGGTCTTCTTTTTTCCGTTACTTCTTAAGGATATATGCTACTAACACAGTTTACTGAATAAGTCATAGTGAGCTTTCTTAAGACATTTTCTGTACCAGTCACTTGAAACGAAAGCCAACTTCTAAATTATCCTCAACCCAGAAGAAAGGTCTTACCTTATTCTGTCACTCGGAAGACATGCAAGTGACAGTGACGAGATGTACCTACTAACAGCTCTTATTCGGATTCTTATTTGGATTCTGCTCTTCCTAGAATCCAAATCACTATTATTCCTTTTTAAAAGGTACTTTACGTAACAAAACCTTGCTGGGCACATGCAACTGGCTCCTGAGAACAGCACACAGGACTTACTTTTTATCTGCTCCACTGGAGAGCTGGGGCAGGGCTTCCAAGGCCTGCTTAAAACTTGACCTGGAACACAAACAACCACACTGAAGTTGAAGCCTTGCACAGGAGAACTGCTGACAAATTCTTAAGCATCCCTTAATTATTGAGAAGCCAATAAAAGCCAGTGAAGCAAGGAAATACGAGAAAAAGTAAAAGTGAAAAACAATAGAAAAAGTAAAAGTAAAAGTGAAGGTGTAGCTACCAGGTGGAGGCTTTGTAGCAGCAGGGCCAGAAAAGCTCAAGTAGGAAATGAAATGCAACTTGAAAAGCTAAAGGAAAAACAGATCTTCTTTTACAGGATGCTACTGGTGACAGAGGAGAGCTTAATGTGCACATGTTTAATTTAAAAGGAGTCTTTTCAAAACAAACAACTGCAGATGGAGTGACTGGTAAGAAAGGAAAGAAACTAAGAAATGAAAGATGACACACAGCGGGGTGTTCACAGTATTTGGCACGCACGGGGCCTGATCTGCAGCCAATGTCTTGTAATACTTAAATACAGCCTACTTAAAACTTGCTGAAAAATGGAGAGTTATAGAGATGCTTTAAAAATTCAACATGATTTCCTTACACGAAGGTAAAAGGAAAGAATTTTTAAAAAGACAACTTCGGGATGTTTAGCTTTTACAAGGAGAAAGTATTAGAAAAATTACCAAACCAAATGAAAAGCATCATGTGGAGACTGTTGGGGAATAACCTGTACCATTCACAAAGGAACAGTTCTTAACTTTTATCTCTTCTTTTATGATTGGTTAAGGTGAAGAAATAAATGTAATTATTCTTGACTTTAGGGGGTCGTTACTTCTATATTGTAAAAACATCCTCCTCAATCTACCAGGAAGTATGTTTTTCAGCAGTATTCCTCAAATCAGGGGCAAGTTGTCACAGCAACAGAGAGGAAGACTGAAAAGTTCCAACAGAGTCATAAAACCTGGTGCTGGGCATCTCCAGCTGCTCCCGGGAGGGCGCGGTGGGGGCTGGGACGGGTGGCTGGGTGCACTCAGGTCCCTCCCCACATTCAGCAGGCTCTTTCCTGGTGTGGAAACCACTGCCTCTACCTCCATCATCAGCTTGTTTCTTATGCACCTCTTTTTGATTAATTAAAAGAAAAGTGATGGAATTGTTTTGACAGTAGGACAGTAATGATAAACATTATACCACCTGTTGTTGGCAGGGTACTGAAAATTAAAAAGTGACTTGGCACATTTTCTCATTTAATCCCCTCAAAAGCTTGCCTAGAATATTTTAATCTTCCTCTACAGATGAGTACCTTATACTCTGTAAAACTAAGTCAGCAGGAAGAAAGAGCAGGCATTTACATGAAGTGCGCACACATCCGACACAGGCTGGGTGCTTTCCATCCTGTTAGCATGTTGTGCAGACAAACGATGGCTGGGAAAAGCTGTGGCTAAACAATGAACATGGAGGCTAGAAATGGCTTCTGGTGAGCTGCGACGATGGGAATGAAAGGCTAACTTCATGTGTTAGGAAAAAATGGAAAAAGTCTTTTCAGTTGCAAAGCTGACAGTAAGAATGACAGCAAGCCATGTTATCAGATGCTGGAAATGAGTGAGTAAGCATATTACAGTGTTCTCAAACATTCCATTTGCATACTACTTGGCCTCTCGGGGACATCAACATATCACCCAGTATTTCCTAGGTAATGCTGCCCGTATAGTAAACAACCTTGCACAGGCAAACAGTAGTTCTGTTTCACTTCACCTACTGAAATTTCAATGGTAGGAAATCCTGACTTTCGTTCAAAACAGCTTAAAAATTATCATCAAATTTCCACTACAAAATTTTGCAGAGAAACCACAAGGCTTCCTCATACTGATATTTACAGCACTTGAGCTGTCCTTCAGAGTCTGCTATGAATAGACTAAGACTCAGTTCTTATCCTCTTTTGCTTTAAGAAGTATGTCACACTCTGATGTATTATTTTTAAGACTAAGATTTATTTGTCAGTAGTAAATGAAAAACAAAATTGTATTAAACCCCTTTCCTTTACATTGTGTTACAAAGAAGTGGCCTTGACATAAACTTGATCATGTCACAAATTGATGAGCATGTGCTCTGATCAGTCATCTTTACAGAGGACAGAATTCACTAGTAAGACAATCTGTATTTTTAACAGAGCACTCAGAACTAAAGAACACTGCAACTGGCCGGGCGCGGTGGCTCAAGCCTGTAATCCCAGCACTTTGGGAGGCCGAGACGGGCGGATCACGAGGTCAGGAGATCGAGACCATCCTGGCTAACACGGTGAAACCCCGTCTCTACTAAAAATACAAAAACTAGCCGGGCGAAGTGGCGGGCGCCTGTAGTCCCAGCTACTCGGGAGGCTGAGGCAGGAGAATGGCGTAAACTCGGGAGGCGGAGCTTGCAGTGAGCTGAGATCTGGCCACTGCACTCCAGTCCGGGCGACAGAGCGAGACTCCGCCTCAAAAAAAAAAAAAAAAAAAAAAAAAAAAAAAAAAAAAAAAAAAAAAAAAAAAAAAAAAAAAAAAAAAAAAAAAAAAAAAAAGAACACTGCAACTTACTTGCTTTCGGGTGTCAGGTAAACAGCCACAGTGTCCCTCAAAGCACAGATTTCAAGTCTTGCCTGAAAATGAGAAAAAGACAAAGTGACAACAGGAAAATTTATATTATCAAATATAAACAAGTACTGAGGTGAGGGGTCTCCAGCCCGCTCGTCGCAGGACGGCGCTTGGCGTAATACCACCGTGGTGACTGCCAGTCATGAGCAGAGTTTCTAAAACAGTCCAAAGAAATCTGCTACCACAAAATATGCGTTGACTGAAAATTAACTTGTAGTCAAGGATGACTGTGTGAGGGCAGGGAACTAGATATCTCCGTATGAAAAGCACAGACTGTGTCATGATTTTCCAGCCATCTGTATTTACCCTCTAACCACCAATTTTTCTTTAGTCTTGCAAGAGGAAAGACACTCTGAAACACTGCCCTGAAAGGACCCATGCCCCACAGAGGTGAGGATGTGGCTTGGCTTCCTGACACCTATGCCCTTCCAGGCACACTGCCTTCATCTCAAAAACTAAACTATGCTCTATGGATTCAATGCAATCTCTATTAAAATCACAGCTGCTTTTATTTTTTTCTGGCAAGCTGATTCTAAAATTCATAAGGAAATGCAAGGCACTCAACAGCCAAAACAATCTTAAAAAAGAGTAACACATTTAGAGGCCTGACACTTTCTGACTTCAAACATACTACAAAGCTAAAATATATTTATATACTGTATACCCTTATATTCGTGATCAACTGCTATTCAACAGGGGTGCCAAGACCACTCAGCGGGGAAAGAACAGTCTCTTCAACAAATGGTGCCCGGGCAACTGGATATCCACATGCAGAAGAACGAAGCTGAATCCCTTCCTGAACACAAACATTAACTCAACACAGATCACAGATCTAAATGTAAGAGATAAAATTATGAAACTATCAGAAGAATCCCCCCCGCGTAAATCTTTGTGACCTTAGGCTGGGAAACCCTTCTTAGAAATCATGCCGAAAGTATAAACAACAACAACAAAACAAAGTGGACTTCATCAAAATTAAAAATCCAGTGCTACAAAGACATCATCCAGAATGTGAAAAGACAACCCCACAGAACGAGGCATCACTTCACACCCACTAGGATGGCCATAATCAATGAGAGAGACAGTAACAAATACTGGTGAGGATGTAGAGAAACTGGAACCCTCAAAAACTGCTGGTAGGAATGTGCTGCCACTTTGGAGAACAGTCTGGCAGCTCCTCAGAAGATTAATTATAGAGTAACCATACGACCTAGCAATTCTGCTCCTTGGTGTGCATCCACGAGCCATGAAGACAGATGTCCACACAAGAACTTGTACAGGAGTGTTCACAGAACCATTCTGCACATTAATCAAAAGTGGGAAAAAAACCAACGCCCACGAACTGATGAATGGATACATAAAATGTGGCGTATTTAAAGTGGAATATTACTCATATGTAAAAGGAGTGAGGCACTGGCACATGTTACAACATGGATGAACCTTGACACATTATGCTACATGAAAGAAGCCAGTCGTATTTGTATGCTTCCATTGAGATGAAATTTTCAGAGTAGACAAATCACAGAGATAGAAAGCCAACTGTCTGTAGGGACAAGGGGTGTGGGAGGCAAATGATCAGACTTTCTGTTAATGGGTCAGGGGTTTCTTTTGGGATGAAATGTTCTGAAATTGATTATGGTGATGACTGGACAGCTCTTTGAATACACTAAAAATCACTGAATTGTATGTTCTTTTTCTATTGCAGACAGATCGTATGCTCTATGAAATATTTCATAAAAGTTTTAAGAAAAAAGTTAACAAGATTTCACTTGTATGCGAGCACGAAGAAGTGTGATCTGACGGACAAGTCAGGTTTCCTGGGAGCTCCCGCAGACCTACTGATGATAACTTGATTTTCTGAAGTAGGTGCCCACAGTGAGTGGGACCCACAGGAGAACATTTAAAAGAAATATCCCTTATTCTCAAGGAGTGGACGAAACAGAAAACAATGACAAAAGACACAGCCAGCTCTTTAGAGTTTATCAGAAATTCTGTAAGCCATCTAGATCAAAGCAGACATATATGACACAGGATATTCAGTGACCTTTTTCTGTTTGGAAGGCAATTGTTTGGTTTCATTTTTTCAGTCCCTTAGGAGCCTGAAAAACAGTATATAACTAGAAAGTTACAAATGCTAGAAAGTATGAAAATTTCTGTCTCTATTTTGTTTATATTCTAGTATAGGTAAAAACAGACCTACCAGGAAAAAAGGTAGAACTTTCAGCTGACTATCTTAGGAGAAAGATTAAATTACTACAAAACCAATCTTCTGGTAGAAATTTTATTCAATCAAGGTCATAGAGTGTTTTAATTAACCTATAAGTTATGCCAATTATAAAAACTGTGGTTAGCTATATAATACCTACAAAATTGTAATCCAGAAAACATCATGCTAAAAGATCTGCCAAAATCACCAAACCATCACTCCCCTTTTCACCGAGCTCTCAGGACAGTTCTGGAGTTTGGCACTTTAGGGAATTGCCTGTCCACGGTTAACTCGCTATCCCTCTTAGAGTTATGGCCCCAAGGAATGAAGCTCTCAAAGTCATTCTTAGTGGGAGAGTGAAGCGGGGAGTTTAGACTAATGGCCTTTTTCAAAATACACATGTTTGTACAGGCCCAAGGAGGTCTCAAAAACTGGAGGCTGGAACAGTCTGGTGGCCAGCAGTTTCTGGACATGTGTATGTGAAAAAATTTTCCAGCTAATTCTGAGATCACTTCCCAACCTCTCCCTGCTGGTTCTGAGAGTGGTTTAGCCGTCAGACAAGCAGGTAACAGAGGTAATGTGTAAAGAGGGCAGATGCCTGTTAAAATTCCAAGACTGCAAGGCCCCCGGTAGCCACTGCAGCTGCCTGTTAATTCATTTGTAGTATTACACAGTTTACACTACTGATCCCCTGTGATGGAATTATTAGAATAACCACGACCTTTCAACTTAAACTATCACATCAAAGATCTGATAAATCCATTTTCAGAGAAAACTGGCAGCAAATGGAAATACAACAGAAGCGTTTGTAACAGATTTTCCCCTAACCAAATTAACAAGTGCTCTCTGCTCTTCTTTTTCCCAAATATGTATTTTATTTTGAACGAATTTCAAACGTATGGAGACTTGGAAAGAACTTTACAGCTGAACGCCTGTTTACTCACAGGCTCTCCCAATAACACAGCCTCACATGACCACACGGCTTCCATCCGTCACTCAGTCCTACAGCTCTGATCCACTTCAGGGCGCATACCATTAAATGCAGTGGACTCTCTGCACCATTTTTTTTTTTTTTATATTTGGAATGTACAAATCTCAAAGTGTGGCATCTGATGAGTTTTGACCGACGTATACACCTGTGTGATGGAAACCCAGATCACAATACAGAACCAGCACCCCGTGACGATCCCTAAGGCCCCACCCTAGGAACCCCCACCACCCAGAGGAAGCCACTGTTCTGAGTTCTTCATCACAGTTAGTTTTATCTGTTCTAGAACTTCATGTAAATGAAAACTATACAGTATACGCATGTGTCTGTGTAAGGATCCCTCCATTCGGCGTAATGCTTCTGGGATTCACTGCACTGTATCAGTAATTTGTTCTCTTTAATGTGGAATAGTATTTGATTGTAAGAATATATTACAGTTTATTTACTGTACTGATGGACGCCTGGGTTGTTTTCAGTTTTTGATTATGATAAAATGACTACGAACATTCTTATTTTATTTTTTTGAGAAAGGGTGTCACTCTGTCGCCCAGTCTGGAGTGCAGCAGCACGATCACAGTTCACTACAGCCTCGACTTCCTAGGCTCAAGCAAGCCTCCCACCTTAGCCTCCCAAGCAGCTGGGACCACAGGCACACAGCATCACACCTGGATAATTAAAACTTTTTTTTTTTTTTTGTAGAGACAAGGTCTTACTATGTTGCCCAGGCTCGTCTCAAACCCATGGTGAACATTCTTATAAATATGTTTCATGTCTTGAACCCATGGTGAACATTCTTATAAATATGTTTTGTAACCTATTTATACAACACATACGAGACTGAAAATATGTTTTCAGTTCTCTTGCTTAAGTAACTGGGATCGGAATAGCTGGGTCACAGGGTGCGTATGTGTACGCTTAGCTCGAAAAGAAAATGCAAAAGCTTTCCCCAAAGTAGCTGCACTAGATCACATTCTCAATGACGTGAGAGCTCCAGTCCACCACGTTCTCGCCAACACCTGGTATAGTCAGTCTTTCATTTTTATCGTGACGGACGTGTAATGGCATTGTATTGTAGTGTTTTCATCTCCCTGCTAACTAACGATGTTGTTCATCCTTCCATGTGGCTGACTGGTCATTCTTATGCTTTTGACAACCTAATTAAATGCATGATGGATAGTTTGAATTGTCCCATGGATCCCTGGAGCTCTGCTTATTTTTTCCCCCAATTTTCCTTATTTCTGTTGTCCACACTGGATAATTTCTATTGGTTTACAAGTTAACTGACTTTTTAAAAATTCTATTATTCTATTATTATCATCTAGTAGATTTTAAAAAATTTATCTACTGTGTTTTTCCATTCCAGAAATTCCATTTAGTTCCTGTTTTAGGGTTTTTCTCTGCCGAGATTTCCCACCTACTGATTCAAGAGGAGCACAGCTTCCTTTACATCATCTGATGCAGCTGTGTGAAAATCCCTGCCTGCTAATTCCAATACCTGGTCAGCTTAAGGTTGGCTTCAGGTGATCATTTTTTGTATTAGGAATGAGTCATGTTTTCCTGCTTATTTGTGCATTTCAATTACATTTTAACTCAATTAAATGTGGATCCTGGACACTCAATGTTACGCTGTGGAGACTCTGGATTCTGTAATATGTCTCTAAGGACTGCTGATTTTTTATTTGTTTGTTTTAGCAAGCAATTAACTTATTTGGACTCCAGCTAAGAACTCTTGGCTCTTGGGCAGCAGTCCAATTCTTCCTTCAGTTCTTCTAGCCTCAGCTGGGCTGGCTGGAGGGCAGTCTGACCACGCACATGGCGAGACTCCTCTCTGGGATGCCCCTCACCTACCTGTAGTTGTGGCTGCTCCAAAGCCTGTTTTTCAAGCCAGAAAGCACGTTTTGTATTGGAGTTTTAGGCACTCCTGGACCTGCCTTTAGGTTAAAATCCATAAGAAGTAAGAAATTCACCCAGGTGCCATTTACTCTAGAATCTGCCCACCAGTGGTCGTTCTCTGGTATCTTCAGGGATGTTTTCAAAATTAAAAACATCTTTATTTTTTGATATTCAAGTTTACAGTTGTTATCTGTGGAGGGCTGGCCTGATAGCAGCTTCCTCAGCCACGACTGGAAGAAGAACGACACTGCTTTTTGAAACTCACTACCACACGGCCAGAAGCGCACGCTTCCATCTGCATGCACACCTCAGCAGCTACCAGCTGGCTACGTGCATGCCAAAGTCAGCTGGTGTTTATGGCATTTATCATCATGTAATTTAAACACAAGAGACAGTTACTTGTTGTTTCTATGCAAACTGCACTGAATGCTTTCAAAAGACTTATTAAAAGCAAGTTGTTAAAAATTTCCTGCGGAACTGAATGTCATGAAGATAGTTGGAAAATAAAAATAAAAATCACAAAACTTTTGAAGGATTCTGCATTCAGATGCTTTGGCAGAAGTCTTTAAGGTCTTGCTCTACTGTAAAGAAACAAGCTCTGAAACTTGCAGACAATGCTTCGTGGGTATGGCTTATGCAAGAAAGGATATGAACTTCTTCAGTCATAGATCCATTAGAAGCCTGTCTTACGTCATAAGACTGATGACTAAAGACATTTTATATGGTATAAATAACAGCAGAAGTTCAATATGAAACTGAACGATTCTGTTACCTGTAAAGCTCCGTTTCTGCTGAAGGAGGAGACACACTGCATCAGTCGGCTGAGCTCTTCAGAAACTGCTTCCACCACCTTGGAGAGCACCCGAGGGACCAGCTCTTTGGAAACAGTGAACACCTGGTTTGAAACAGGAAGACATGGTGCTTTGTGGGGCTTTTTGACTTGAATTTGTTAAAAACAAAGTAACTTTCAAAACAAAAGGAAATCAATAGGACTTCTAAGTCATTTTTAAAAGACCAAAATTATAAATGAAAGGAAGATACAGACTTATATTTAAATTCTACTGACAGATTAACAACAAAAATTCTCTTAAAAATACAATATTGGCAAATGTAATTTTGAAAGGCATTACTGATGTTGACAAAATAAAAACTGTTTTGAACATTTCTTTTTCCTCTTGCCCCTTTCACCAGAAAGAAACATCTCTAAAGAAGAAATTAGAGAAATAAAAACATACTGGGTCAATATTTTACCACAATTTAAACAAATACTGTGTCAGACTCTCCTTAAACTCTGACAAACACCATTTCATATGGGGTGCCCTGTTCTGTATTGGACAACAGGCCCCCCCCAAAATTTTACACATACTGTGCTAAATATGTATGTCCTTTTATTTGACTTACATTATTTTCAAACCTTAAAGTTTGATACTTTCAAACTGAGAGTTACTGTCTTTGGAGATTTACTGAAATCTGACTCATGATTTATAAATGAAAGTAAATCACATTTTCTTTTTAAGTTTTTCCTTTTTTCAGATTGAGCCACCAGCATTAAATACTTGGATTAACCCACACATAACTTGAGTGTCCAAGTAAATTTTTGGCAACTTACGATTATGTAGCAAATAGTTAAATATTATGAATGAAATTCTACTTTCAGTCATTATAATCCCATGGCAGTTGATAATGGACATTAATAAAAGCTGCCTCACTAGGAATCAACAGCATCACAGCAGTTTCCACAGATCTCAGTTCTGCCCACCAGAGAAATGCTTACAACTACTGCACCCACATGTGCACTTTGGGCTCAAATTTTATAGGATGCTAACATAACAAAAACAGAATTTTTATGTTTTTTTATAAGATCACAATGAAAAATATTGCTCATTATAAAAAGATCTATGTGGTAAATTCCTGCCTGAGTTAAATCACATACAAATTCTATTGTGAGAGATGAAATTGTATGTTTCCCTTTCACTAAGAACTCAAACCTGTAACATTCTACAGTTTTCTTTCTGCTCTTGGTTCTTCAAACTTCTAGCCAAATTTAGAACCAGGTAGTGTTATCTTTGTTTTCTCTGGTCATATCTGGGTTTCACTCTTAATTAACCACTTTTTTTTCAGTTTACCTTGATGGCCTCAGATCCTTTTGGATACAGCAGGCAGCACACACCTAAAAACACCCTTCTCAGATGCCTGTCGCCTCAGAGGCGCCCAGGCAACAGTGGAAACGATTGAACAGTAGCCTCTTTGATCTGCCCCACTTTATCTGCCCCCCATCAGTCTGTGAGCCACAGCCTTTCTCAAAGTGTCGGCAAAGCAGTGAGTAACAAATCCTGAAACTACTGAATGAAAACAGGTAGTCACAGATCACGGTGGTAGCTCTGGTCTCTTCTTTCAATGTTCCTCAGAAGAGTCCTCCTAGCCAGGATGTTCATCGAGGATGCTAACACAAAGTTTAAGATGAAAGCGTGTCAAGTGAGTGCAAGTTTTCACATGGTCCAGAAGCAGCAGTACTGTCTGCATGACCCTAAGTCAACCACGGACAGGAAACCACGCATCTGTTCCAGTGTCGGCCTGCCCCAAGCCTCCTTCTAAGCAGTGTCTGCCTTTCTGGACTCCCAGCCACTGCTACAGGAATCAGATACCAGTGCTTATTTGTACACTGGCTAAAAAGAAGTTAATGCATTTTCCAAGATAAGGGATTTACTATTCTTTGAAGGATAGACATCCTTGCAATCTATCTTCACCTTTCAAAAATTAATCAATTTAGCTGTAATTATTAAAGAAAACATACTTCAGAAAAAGACTCACAGGTAAACATACACACACACACACACAGAGAGAGAGAGAGAGAGAGAGAGAGAGAGAGAGAGAGAGACAGTGCGAGTAAGAGCTGAGCTGCACCTTATTTATACCCAAAATACATTCTGAGGGAAAAAAAAGACCACCATGTATTTTATCAAATTTGTATCTTTTTTTTTTTTTTTTTTCGGTTATCCATATCTCTCAGGAACATCTAATGATACCTTACCTCTGCATGCACGGCAATTATATTCACCAGTGCTTCTTTTAAATAGTTTCTGACACCTGAAATTGAAAGAAAGGAGAGAAAGAGGCATTAAGAATAAAAAAAGTTCCCTTCCCTTGCTGGCAGGCTGTACCCCATGCCTTAGAGTTTTCTGAGGAGAAACAGAAAGTAATGCCACCACTATCTATTTCCTTTCGAGAATCAAATGGTGAAAGGAGTATTTCCATACAGGCCAAAAAAAAAAAAAAAAAAAAAGAAATGAGAAGTTTTCTTGCATTGTTTTTCATTTCTGTCACTGTTGATACTCTCTATAACCGGCACTCAGTCGGCCTCAAAATGAAAATTTAAGAATGTTCTTCAATTTCTTCACACACAGAATATATCTATAGATACGTATCTGTATATACTGTAAAACATATATACACACACACTGTAAAACAGGTATGGTAAAACATATATATGTGTGTGTATATACACACACTATAAAACATACACACACACAGTATAAGCAGTAACAGACAAAATACAGAGGGTGGTAACAATGCTTATAAAATGCACAGTAAATATCAATGATAGCATCTTACTGCCAAAGGTAAAAGTCAAGTTATTGAGCAGAAGGACCATTTTCATCTTAAGGAATCACTTTTAGGAAAAACTTCTTATAAAACCACACTGAATTTGATTCTGTAAAGCAAGTTAAAGGCTGGACAAAATAAAATATCAGATTCTAGGTAGAGATTGAATGAGCCTCAGTTTGCTCAAAAGCAGGTACACACAAAATTTAAGAATGCGGGTTCTGAGGTCGGACTACTGGGGACCAAACCCCAATTGTGACACCTGCTAGCTGTGACTTTCGGCAGGAAGGCTGTGAGCCTCAGTTTTCTCATCTATCACATGAGATAATAATTGTCCCACCCTTGGGGGCTGCAGTGAGGATTAAAGGGGATGCATGCCCTGGGTCCTGGCATTCTCGGGGTTCACTAAGAGATTTCATTATCATCATTTCGCAGGAAAAAAACCCCATAAAAACAAAATACTGTTTTATTGTGTTTCTAAAACAATTTCTTTCCCTTGGAGTGGGAGATTCCAGAATGCCGTCTAGAGCTGTCCACACTGAGAACATCTGCTCTGTACAACAGGGAACATTCTGCACTGGAAAAGCATGGACGTTCACGGTAACAACACTAAGGAAAATATTCTCCCAGAGTCTCATCCACGCTACCGGTTAGTTGGGAAAGTTGAGCTAGAGATCAAGAACTACAATCAACCTTCTGAACAGGCATTTGCTTATTCTAAATATACAATCAGGTTTTGATTCTGTCACATACTGTGGTATACAAATAAACACACTTTTTCTTTTGAGAAGCCAATTTCGTATACACATATTTATATATATATATACACACACACACACACGTATGTGAAGGGTCAGGTGTTATTAAGTCTATTTTGCTAAGACGGCTGAGTGAAGAGTAATTCAATATAATCCAGAAATCAACGGATTCTTCCTGAGAAAAAGGGTAACTGCAAGGTAAGAAGTCTTACCTGGGAGGTAGGAGAGAACAGAATGAGCCTGACGTAAGTGAAAGTGAAATAAATGAACTCGTGCTGGAGACCAGGAAGCTTTCTTCCCGCAGGAGGAGAGCCACATCCCCAGGTGCGCCCAGACTGCTCCCGCTGCTGTCCTGCTGTCAGGGCACCAGGGCCTGGCCTGTGCTGCTCAAACCCCTGGGCAGCCCCACCCAGGGCTGAGATCAACGTGCTCAGGTCTAGAGTCTCTAAGCCACTCGCCATGGAGGACCAGCTCATGTAGACACACAGGTAACATGCGTACTCACTGAAAATCGAAGCACAGTAGTAGGCTTCTATTTTCCATGCTCTAAGGAACAGAAAAAACTCACAGCCTCTGCCCTCAGTGAGAACCGGGGTGCTGCCAACACTCCTGCAAAAACAAGCGTCGGGATCTGGGCTCTAACGATGGGCTACAGTGCAAGGATGACTGGAAACGCGAGGGCAGTGTTTTAACTTCTGAAATTCCTCAATGTAAAAGAAAAGAGTGGGGCCAGAGTGCTGACTAAAAAGCAGAAAATTAGAGTGAAGCCAGGCAGTGAAGCCAGGCAGTGTCACATGCTCAGTGACAGCCTCCTGCGAACTCAGCTCCCACCCGGACCCGACAGCATCAACACTTCCTGGCAAGGCCCCACCAGCCTGAGCACTGCCAATAAGACACCCCGTAAAAGAGGTGAGTGTGAATTACTCATTGCAGTGCTGAAGACAAAGCGATGAATGGGAAGAATAAAGGCACAGGACACTTTGAACCAAAAGAACCATATTTTTGTGTACAGAAAATTTGAAAAAAAAAAAAGAAAAAAGCAAGTTTCCTATCTTGGGTTGACCACAGGTTTCACATGGATAATATAAGGAGCTCAAAGACTTAACCTTGGACAAGAAAGAACTTTTGTGTTTCTAGGAGATTTTATCTTTCTGAATGAAAAAAAAGGAAATAATTTGCCTTCTTTCCCCTCACACACAAAAAACCAAATGACTGCTTCATATAAATAATGGGTAATGTTGGAAAAAGAGAAGGGAAAAAAGTGTGGTCCTGGGGTGGACAGGAAATGGTGCCACTAGTCAAACCACACATCAGGCCAGTGAGGTTCAAAGAGACAGCATGCGACGGGATGCGTCGGGAGGGGCGGGCGTGAGGCGGAGCTCCATGCGCTGCTATCAGAACCTCCCAAGGCAGTGCCTGTGCGGGTATTATAACTTTTGGTAACAAAAACTTTAATATAAAAATAAATCATTGATTGTCTCTCTCCAAAAAGCTAACCACTGAATTAAACACAGGAGCAAGTACTTTTTTTATTACCGATTGGGCTAACACTGTTAATTCTAAGGGAAAGGTTACAAGCTCTCATTCATTCAACTAACATACATTTATTGAGATCCTACTGCATGGAGGATGCCACCCGGCAGAGGTGCTCCAAGCAGAACACGCACGTATCTCCAATATATGCAAGACCCCAAAGCGCTTAGTTATTACAAGTTTGACCTGCCGATATATGCAGGATGGTCATATGAAAGAATTTTAAGTTGTAAAAAAACCTCTGCCCCATTTACCCTGATATGATTATTACGCATTTGCAAGCCTGTATCAAAATATCTCTTGTAACCCCCAAGTGTATACACCTACTATGAACCCACAAAAACCAAACATAAAAAAATTTATACTCCAATTTAAAATAATGTGTTAAATGTTTGGTTGCTACTTTTATTTTGTGAAGTCCTTAAATGGTTAAAGAGTAGTACCAGATAGGAACGGAGAAAGGGCCAAGGGCCTAGAGACCAGACAGCGTCCGCGTCTGGGAAACCGGTGAGATCTCTGTGGTCTTCCTCGTTCAGAATTTCGCTTCCTTTCTCTCTTCACTCCGGCCACAGCTGTGTGTTGGCCTAGGGAGAGACCAGCCAAGCAGCAGGTCCACACCCTCGCCTTCCTCCTCAGCCTGTCTCATGGGCTCTTGGGTCCAAGTAAGACTTTTACCTCCATAAAGCACTCACTTCCAATTGCTTGTTTTCTGTTTTAAAATGCTACCCCAAGTCTGTCTGTGGGAGGAGGTCAGCTCTTTCACACACCTGTGTCCAAAGAAGCTAGTGCTGGGACAGGCGCTGGGGTGGCCGGGCTCGTTGGCTCCATGCGGCTCTGATGGCCAACACCGTGGGCAAGCAGCAGCCATGTGCTTTCCTGACTGGGCAGAAGGAGGGGAGGGACGCCAGGGCAAAGGCGTGGAATCCAAACGTTCAGAGGACAGCCAGACCAGGCAGGGGCTGGGAAGGCGACGTGGGGCTCGCCTGTGGCCTCGCAGTCTCTTCCTTAAACGGGAAGTCAGATGGAGAAGGTAAGGCAGAGGCCGTCAGAGAGGGGCTGTGTGTGCATCTGTTATGGAAGCGGCTGAGGCCTCCCAGTGGTGGCAGAGCAACGTGTGGGATGAGTTTCAAAGGACCTCAGTTGTGGCTCCTGGCGGCAGGAGCAGAATCTGATTTTTGGTGACAGAACTTTTTTCAAAGGGCCAGTGACGGGGACAGAGGGACCACACTGCGATTAATTTTGGTCGTGTATGTTCTCTTCCCATTGAATTTTATTCTAGTGTCACTATTATTAACGGTGGATAATTCCTTTTAAGTTTATTGAGGTGACAGAAAGAACACGTGAGATGGAATTTTTGGCTAACCTATACACCAATCGTATGACCTTCCACAACTGAGTGTACCTTTCAGACAACTGCCTGCTCCGTGAAGGACTGATCATGAGACCCGTTTTGCTAACGAAGCTGTTATGAAAATGTCACGCGTGTGCAATTCCTCCATTCTTCCAACACGTGCTGTGTATCTATTGTGTGCTGGGCATCAACAGGTGGTGACAGAAGAAAGTGAGCAAAACAGATAGGACCCCCCACCCTAAGAGAGCCTACAGTTCAGTGAGGAGGAGCATCTTGTCAATTCTAAAGCAGTACACATATTTCAGGTGTTACTTTAAAATTAAAGACATAACCGTTGACTAAAAAGGATAATGACTAGAAAAAGCATGCTGATTTCTCTTTCGGAAACACCCGGTATGTAAGTTTGGACAACGGTCCTGCCATGATTGTCATTTGGCTGCCGCAGACCCTAGCTGTACATTAATCTTTTGAGTGGTACAAGGAATGGCTAACAGTGGAGTTTGCATATAGGAACACAACAACGGCAAAAACAAAACAAAACAAAAAACATGAACACAACATGAAACATGACTGTGATGTGCTGGAACCGGAAACATCTGTCCTTGACAGGACTCCTCATTTTGCTGGTTTCACAGAGTCCTTGGAAGTTAGAATTTCGGTTCAACTCTTTTGCCGCACTTTGCACTGGTGTCGAGGATGGCTCAGTGTCAAATGCCAGCGATGGCTGGGGAAGACTTTGCTTCTGTGGTGACAGGGCCTCAGACACTCATGTGACTTACTGAGGAGTCACCTGGGGGCAAGTTTCTGAACTGCTCTGACTTGTAGCTTTCTCCTTTATAAAACAGAGACAACATTTATTAAGTGGAATCATGTTTTTAAGAGGCTACGGAGGCATCTCCCAGACAGCGGGCAGTCAACAAATGGGAGGTGTTAGGATGGCCTGGCCCCACTGCACTCTGCACCCCCAGGTGCTGCCCGGACCCACTGCTGTCCTCGCGGGCACTGTGTCCCCGGTCCCACTGGGGCAGCTCTGCAGCCATCTGTGCGATCACTCAGTTAACATCTGTCTCCCCTATTGGACGGTGCACTCCACAGCACAGGGATCATCTGCCATTCTCCTCATCGCAGCCTCAGCTCCCATCACTGTGGTTGGCACACAGATGGCACAAGGTGTTCAAAAGTATCCATGAATGACAAACAAAGGAAGACAAAGGCCATGTCTGTCTTGCTCACTACTAAGTTCGGCAGACTTATGCAGTTGATAAGTGAATGAACAAGGGAACAAATACATCAGAGAAAAACCTCAATATATGCAGAATTCTATAATGCTCAAGTCAGAAGAGATCTGAGTCATCTACTAAAAGCAAGTGCCTCAGCATACATGGAAAGAAGGTATTCCTTGGAAAAGCATACAATCTCTCGCTTCTCATAGGATTTTGGAAAACAAAGACAGTCCTTTTGAGTATCAGGATCCATTTGAAAAATATAATTTGAATAAAGTAAGTACAGTAGTATAGAATATTGCTGAGGCTTCATCTCTTTGCTTTCCAAAATATGCTTTATTTTTCCAGCAATATACTGAAATAATGTCATTAGGTATTTGCTGAATGCTGCCCACGTGCTGGATATTAGGAAGATGCCCAGATAGATGAGGACAGAGTGAACACATACGTGTGCAAGGAAACCTGAGTTTTAGTTTGTGCTCCAACAACAGTGGGCCATAAAATGCCAAATTTATGGTGCACACAATATTAGGGAAGGGATCATCCATGTGGACAGTGTGCCAGGAAAAATAAGGCAAACTGACTTGCTCCTTGGAATTAAAGGCTACATTATTATGGTGCAGTAATAAGTATTGTTTTTAAAAAGGTTCCCCTTCAATAAACCCCCACAACTTTCCATGTTATTTAAGTGAGGGAATGAGAAACAGCTTCTGAGCATTTACAGCATGTGTCTCCTCCACTGTCTGAATATGAAATTAGAATGTGTCATGATATTTGACAGAAAGTGTCCCCACCCACACAGTGTCAACCTAGACTACCACTTAGCAATTAATCTAGTAGCCCAGTGTGGAAATTCCCCATGGAGAAAACAAGGCTCGTCTCCACTGAGCAAGAACTTGTAGGCTGTTTCCTGTAAGCCAGCCGGTGTAACCCAGCTTGTTCTCCAACAATGAAGATCTTGTTTTCACGCATCAGAACAGCAGAGCAGCCTTCTTTCTTGGTATATTTGTCAGCTTCCTCTTTTAATCATATAGGAAGGTCACCCGATTTTGGAACAGGCAAACTGGCACACTATTAAAAATATTTATTGAGGGCCCATTATCATTACATGCAGGACACTATTCCAGAGGCTGGGGATATAGCAGTGACCACACACACACACACACACACACACACACACTCACACACACACACTGCTCCTCCGCTCACAGGGCTTGCACTCTAGTAGGGACACACCCAAGTTTAATACGACAAATGACCATTTTGCACATGGGAGACAAGAACCTTACACTGACTTTAAACAGCGCAAGAAAGCAAATGCGGGAAATACAACTGTTCAGGCAAACAATAAAGCTTACATGACAGAGAGAGGGCTTTTGCTTGATGAGAATGCTCAGTGTTGTTCATGAAAAAATGATCCCCTCTGCATGTGGATGCCAGCGTTCCTGTCGTGCTGATCTCCTGGGAATAACGTCCAGCAGTAACTGATACATAATGTTCAGCTGTGTACTGGGATGACCTGGATTTAAATCTTAGCTGGAAACTCAGTTAATCTGAGCTTCTGATTTTCTTTATGGGAAAATGCTTTGTAAAATAAAAAGCATTCTACAGGCAGATGGGATTCTTCTTCTTCTTAATAATGTGGAGAAACCTCAATCGAGAAGGTCCACATTAAAGAATAAAATACTGAACACTTTGGATTCACCAAGTCTTTACCCGTAATTTTTTATTTGGAAAATTAAGTAGTTAAATGCTCACTGTAAAGAACACAGTTTAATATTATTCTTATATAAGAATAAAAGCCCAATAAACTCCTCTTTCATCCTTCTTAGGAATAACCACTATTGACAGGTTAGTGTATGTTCGTCCAGATCTTTTCCTATGAATATAATTTTTTTCCTAAAACACGAGATGTTACACATTCTCTTCTTGAATCTTGCTAAATTTCATTCTGTAATTTATAACAATTTTTTAACTGACTGTACTTTTTAGAGCAGTTTTAGTTTCAGAGCAGAACTGAGCAGAAGAGGCAGAGATCTCACAGACACCGCCCCGCCCGCCAGCACAGACCCACGGCCTCCCCAGCTGTCGACATCCCACCAGAGTGGGGCACTTGCTACAGTCGACAGACCTACACGGACACGCGCCATTACTACCCAAATTCCACAGTTTACATTAGGGTCACTCTTGGCGGTGTACATGCTATCGGTCTGGACAGATCTATAATGACAGGTACCAACCATCACGGGAACACACGCATAGTAGTGTCACTGCCCTAAAATTCCTCTGTGCTCCCTCCTTCCCCAGTAACCCCTGACAACTGCTGATCTTTTTACTCTCTCCGTAGTTTCTCCTCTTCCAGAATGTCAGACAGTTGGAGTCACACAATACGCAGCCTTTTCAGTTTATCTTATTTCACTTGGTAATATGCATTTAAGGTTCCTTCCATGTCTTGCTCATTTCATCTTAGTGCTGAGTAATATTCATTTTCCAGAGGGACCATAACACATTTACTACTCACCTCCTGAAGGATTACTTGGTTGCTTCCAAGTTTCAGCAATTATGAATAAGATTGCTACAAGCAATGGTGTGCAGGTTTTTGTGTGGACGTAACTGTTCCACTCTCTTGGCTAAATGCCACGTAATGTCGTTCATGGATTATATGGTCAAGAGTTTGTTTAGCTTCATAAGAGGCTGCCAAACTGTCTTCCAAAGTGGCTGGGTAATTCTGCAGTCCCACTAGCAGTGATGGTGGCAGTGCCAGTCCCATCTCCAAGTGCTGGAGAGGAAGGAGAGATCCTGGTGCTCCCCATCCTCACCAGCATTTGGTGTTCCCAGTGTTCTGGATTTTGGCCATTCTAATAGGTGTGCAGTGGTAGCTTCTGTTGTTTAAATTTGCAATTCCCTAATGACACACAATGTTGAACAGCTTTTCATACGCTTATTTTCCATCTGCATATTTACTTCGGTAAGTTGTCTGTTAAGGTCTTTGACTTCAACAGTATGCACTGAAGAGCAAACAGGCTGTTTGTATCTACCTGATAATTTTTGATGGCTGCTTAGTATTCCTGCATGGATGTATCATAATCTATCTGACCATTCGCCTACTATGGGGCACTTATGTTGCCTTTTAATTTACCCCCATAAATACTGCTGCAATGAACACAGATTCTTGGATTCTAATACAACAGTTTATGTAAGATATCTTCCCAGAAGTGGAATTGCTGAGTGCAAAGGTATTCAAGCTATTCAGTTTTCATGGATTCTGCCAACTTATCATACAAAAGGCCACACAAAATTATACTCCAATTTATTTCCTCATGCCTTTTTATTCTCTTAACTTGGATTCTCTAATTACTGTAATTAATAGTATTCCTAATATATGCTTCTCCTCAGCTATGACAGTCTATTTTAAAACATTCTTAAACAGCTATTTGACAAAACTTTTCATGAAAATAAAATTTTAATACAAAAATTGAAGGAAACTTACTAAAAGTTATACAAGATTTACTCTGACTGTATAGCGTCTGAAAAGTGTTGGAGAGGAAGAACGTGTTGTAATTACAGAAAACAACTGCTATGCCATCTTAACCCATACCAAGAATGCAAACTTTTCCATGAAGCATTTCCTGTCATAACTGGAAAGACGGCTCCTTTAAACACAGGCGGATTTCAAGGTACTCAGCCTAATGTTGTTTTGATGCATAACACTCTTCAGACAATACTACAAGAAATCAACCCTGGAAACTCTGGAGATACTACCTACTGTATAAACCACATTTCCTGTTTTTAACCCCTATGCCCCAAATCAGTTATCACTCCCAGTCTACTGGTAAAAATAGATTCAAAAATACTATAAATATCCCACAATGTACTTTTTTTTATTGTCAAACTGAAACACTACATGAAAAAACTTTGGTGTATTTTTCTCAAGTAAATTATCTATTCAATTATACTCTGAACACACATTATTGAAATTACTGCCTAATTAAAAAAAAAAAAAAAAGATAACCAGAAACTATATCACTATTAGTAGAACAGAGAGAAAGTCCTAACCATTCTGCAGCAAAATCAGCTCTTGGAATAAAGAAAGAGTTTTAAGTTCCAGGTCTTCTTCAGGTTTTAGTGCCCTCATTCCCAAGCTGATGAAAGTCTTTTGCCCTACAGTGGATTTTTTTCAAGGACGATTTGAGGAAAGGACCCCCTTCCTATGAAGCACATAAATGGTACCTTCACCCCCTTCTGCTTTCTATTTTCTATCCCAGGATTTTTTTTTTTTTCATTGCTTTCATCAGTAGGATCTCCTACTGATCAATACGATCAATCTAAATAGGAAAACTCTTTCCTTGAGAAAAGAGAAAACGTTGCCAACAGTGAAAATAACAGTGAAATGGTTACATGGCTTATTTTTTTCCCATCTGTAAGAAAGACTTTATATTCATAAGACTTTAGATGCATAAACTTCTTAGACAAAACAGCTTTCAAGACTCAAATATAAGCAAGTGGAAAAAACTCTCCCCTCTCATTTCAAAATTTAAAGTCTGATGCGTAAAACAGACCATGAATTATCCTAATATAAGATGTTACAGAACTCATTATACATTTAGCATAGAACACGTTTCACAAACTTGATACACTGAATTTTAGACATAAAGGTAGAAAGTTAATTAACTTAATATAAACTGACAAATTAAACCATTTGTTTCAATTTAGTTTTTTGTCAGAACTTTTTTTTTTCATTACAAGGAAACTTCAGTTAGAAAAGTGAAAGTGACAAGAAAATGGGATTCATTCTACATATGCAGATGAATGTGCTTGTTTCATACACTTTTGGACATCTACTTCAACTGGCTTGGGTTAACTGTTTGATTTTCACAGTT
The DNA here is from genome assembly GCF_007565055.1 of Rhinopithecus roxellana. Lineage (NCBI taxonomy): Eukaryota > Metazoa > Chordata > Mammalia > Primates > Cercopithecidae > Rhinopithecus > Rhinopithecus roxellana. The sequence continues at coordinate 17,472,842 of NC_044552.1, forward strand.
TCAAGAAGGTGTTTTGTTCTTTGTTTTTAAAGATTTTATTTTATTTTATTTTATTTATTTATTTTTTTGAGACGGAGTCTCGCTCTGATGCCCAGGCTGGAGTGCGGTGGCCGGATCTCAGCTCACTGCAAGCTCCGCCTCCCGGGTTTACGCCATTCTCCTGCCTCAGCCTCCCGAGTAGCTGGGACTACAGGCGCCTGCCACCTCGCCCGGCTAGTTTTTTTTTTTTTTTTTTTTTTTTTTTTTTGTATTTTTTTTAGTAGAGATGGGGTTTCACCGTGTTCGCCAGGATGGTCTCGATCTCCTGACCTCGTGATCCGCCCGTCTCGGCCTCCCAAAGTGCTGGGATTACAGGCTTGAGCCACCGCGCCCGGCGTTTTTAAAGATTTTAATGAGCTGAGATCAAAACCAAGGAACGCCATGAGAGAGGCAGGCCTGGAAGCAGGCTGGGCTCCTGGCCCCTTGTTTTGCAGCGCGGTCCCCGTGACCAGATGAGTGAACACTGGGAAGGGCTCCTGCCATGGCCTGGCATGCGAGATGGTGCAAAATGCCGGGCAGCACCGTGACTGCTGCCGAGTGGCTGTGGCATGCCTTTGACTGCAGTCATTACCGTGGAGCACAGGGAAGAAGTAACAGAGTACAGTCCCTACTCTCAATGCAGGGCTCCATATGCAATTGAAGACATAGCCATAAAACCTTCCAAAAAGAAAACACCTTGAAATCCAAAACAATTTTGAGTAACAATAAAATGAAAGGCAACAAAACAAAACAAAGCAAAACAAAAAAACTACGAAAACCCAATTGCTAAAAAGCCAATTGCTAACTGGGATTTTAAAGTCCCATTTACAGAGTAAGAAATCTAGGCAGAAATGCATTATCTTTTCGAAGACTAATTTTTGAACATGCCACAAATCTGTTTAGATGACTAAAACAACAAAACACTGGCTTTGCACCCTGTTGGGACTGATGACACTGAAGTGTGAGGCCAAGAGAGGGCTGGACGGGGGCGTCAGCACTGAACCCAGCCCCAGCTGGGCAAGCCGCCCACTTGCAGGGGTGCAGGGGCCTGTGTTTCTGAAGCTGCAGTGCCAGCTTACAGTGCACTCCAAGGACGCCACCAACGAGGCACACAGGCTCAGGGCAGCAGGGGCAGGAACAGTGCCTCATTTCATAGATTTGTTTTTTTTTCTAAGAAAATCTCATTCAAATACTGAATTCCACGTTGCTTATTATTTCTCTTGAGATTTTTATTAGCAATTACTCATCTGTTCTTCCATCTTCAGCATCAATGCTTACTTGCTTCACTCCACCAAACTGGCTGCTTAATGCCTGGTACACTGCTGTGCAGATCCTTTATCCAAAAATAAGTGTAACCCCTTTACTCTTCTCTTCCTGGGATCTTTATCGTTCATTAACAGTTTTGCCATACTTGGAAACTCTCCCTCATGGGTCAGTGTTTGTCAGAAGGGCAAGGTGCACATACACACACTGTCTTCTTCCTCAGGGTGAAGCCACTGTCCTTTTGTCAGCAGGGGAGGGCCACCAGATCATGCTCCTTGAGCCCCTTCTGAGCTCTGTTCACAGCACCTGGGACCGAGGAAGGCCCACAGTACTTTGCAAACTCATTTCCAGTTGGTCCATGAACAACATGGATTTGAACTGCGTGGGCCCACCCATATGTGGGTTTTCTCATGCCTCTGCTGCCCCTGACACAGCAAAACCAACCCCGACCCTCCTCTTCCTCCTCAGTCTACTCAAGGTGAAGGCGACGAGGATGAAAACCTTTATGATGATCCACTTCCACTTCATGAGTAGTAAATGTATTTTCCTTTCTTATGATTTTCTTAGTAGCATTTTCTTTTCTCTCTCCTTTTTTTTTTTTTTTTTATTTGAGACGGAGTCTCACTCTGCCGCCCAGGCTGGAGTGCAGTGGCCAGATCTCAGCTCACTGCAAGCTCCGCCTCCCAGGTTCACGCCATTCTCCTGCCTCAGCCTCCCAAGTAGCTGGGACTACAGGCGCCCGCCAACTCGCCCGGCCAGTTTTTTGTATTTTTTAGTAGAGACGGGGTTTCACCGTATTAGCCAGGATGGTCTCAATCTCCTGACCTCGTGATCCGCCCGCCTCGGGCTCCCAAAGTGCTGGGATTACAGGCTTGAGCCACCGCGCCCGGCCGCATTTTCTTTTCTCTAGCTTACCTTAAGAATACAGAATACAGTATATACATAAAATATGTAACAGACTGTTTACGTCATTAGTAAGTTGTCTGGGCAACAGCAGGCTACTCCTAGTTACATTTTGGGGGTGTCAAAAGTTAAACAAAGATTTTAGACTGTACGGGAGGTTGTCACCCCAACCATCTGCTGTACAAGGGTCTATTGTATTTACAGATATTAAGATACACAAAACGACACCGTATTGTTAGCCCTGTGCTCTGACCCATGCCCTGTACGTATGTTTCTGGACAAGAGTGATAAATATCCGAATCAATCCATCAGGTTTGCAATACGAACCAAAGCAAAATGTCATCTGGCATTTTATCTTCAACAATGGATGTTTAAACCCCACAAAATAGGCCAGCTCCACGACTCTGTGTGTCCAGCTCCCATTTTCAGGTATTTCCAGCAGAGCTGTTGTGAATACAGCTGCTGCTGTCTTTTGGTGGCAGAAACACTCACTCTCCTGGGTACAGGCTGGAATGGAGCTGGGTCACTGCATGTGTGTTATCTTCAGTGTGCTCCAGTTCCCGCGGGGAAGAGCCGGGCCACCCAGTGTCCACAAACATGGCGAACCAAGGGCACAGCGTGGTCACCCACGGTTTATGTGCCGTGCTGCTGCCCACGGCCCGCTGTCCACAAGCAGCACAGCTCCAGTGAAACGAAACGATCTGCCGAACCTGTTTTCCTTTTAGCAGAACATGAAAAAGGAAGCCACAGCACAAACCAAGGAGGAAAATGAGAAGGAAGAAAAGTCCAAGCACACACACCAAATTTTCTTTTCATTAATACAACCCAACCGTGGAGCTCAAGAGTATTCGTTTCTTTCATATCCATCACATTTAAAGTCCATGAAGGCAGCTTTTGTGATTTCATAAAACCTCTTATTAAATTCCTTCAATACACAAACTGGATAAAAGTGATGTGCATTCTATGCACAATTCTCCAAGTCCTTATCACTGTAATCATAGACTGTCATACCATTTGCAACCAGAAAGGACGGCAATTTCAAAAAAAGAAAAATGGGTTTTCAGATATATTGTATTTATGAATTTACTCTGGTTGTCACTCAAACATTTTGATTATCACTATGTGATATTATGAGAAAATGGAAGTAAATTGATCTAAAAAGAATCTAAGACCCCATTAAATATCCTTTGCGATGTCAAGATTTTAGTAACAGTGTCTTTAATTTGCTCCCATAGAGGCACAAACTGCTTTGCTGATGTTTCTGGCTCCACACACTTCAAAATCTAGCCACAAACTGAGCTTTTTACGCTAATTGTACTATTTTTAGACTCTTTATACGATGTAGAGTTGAAGCACATTGATGAGCTTGCTGAAAAATGATGTATTTTTGAAAAGTGTTAGGAGGCAGAGGCAGAAGTCCCAGTTTTGTCAATCAAATGCTCTCTGATGGCTTTAGACAATGTTTCACCTGGACTTCAGTTTCCGACTGTAAAAGAAAGGGGTGTGACAGGTCTTCTCAGCCTCTTTCAGGCCGATAAGAACCCTTTTACTGTGGTCTCTTAGGAAATGTTCAAGTCGATTTCAATAAACACTCAAAATTTTTCCACCTTGAAGGTGTAGAATAACTAGTAACTATTTATTATTACTACGCTGCCCTGTAAGTATTTTGGGGTTTGTTTTTGCTGCTTACTGAGAGAAGGTGGTTAAGAAAATTGGAGACGATTACCCAATATTTACCAAGTACCTTTTATCTTCAAGGTTCTATCCTGGTTTTGGGAGAAAGTCACAGAGATGGCATTTCTGACCTCAGAGTAGAAAACAGGAAAGAGAGAGAGAGTTGCTCTGTGGTTTAACTTTCTTAACAAATTCTATCAGATGCTCATTTTCTACTAAAATGAGTAAATCCATGCGCTGCTCCCACCTTCCCATGCCCTGAGCACGTGGTTTTGAGCCCCTGGTGTGCACGGGAGGCTTTCTCAGGAGCTGCAGGGTGAGGGCTGTGACGACACAGCTGCTCCGGGGCTCCAGGGAGGCCGGGGGGTCGCACCTGGGGCAGACGCCTGTGAGAGAAGCCCGAGGGACGCAGAGGCCGGGGAGGAGCACACACCACAGGCAGATGTGTGGGGCAGGAGCCCAAAGGACAGAGAACCAGCAGCTGCCCTGGGTCAGGCCTGTGATGTCCCAGGAGGAGGGGAGGAGGGTGGAGTCGGAAGGGAGGAGGGAGCCGGGGAGGCAGGGCCCTCTGAGGGCAGAGGAGTTCTCAATGAAGTTCCGGAAGCCAGTGACCAGATCAGTGCACGTCAACAGCTTAAAAGAAAACGTTAGGTACTGGTGGCTTCACTCTAAACGAACAGATCGTAAAACTCCTTTCAGTTCTAGGCATAATAAAGGCATTCGAATGATGTTGCTTTTGATGACACTATAAAGATTTTGGCTTTTATAGAATATCATGCCAGAAACACATTTATAACATTGTTATGGTATAACAGCAAGAACACTTGGAAGGCACATTTTTCAGCTGAGCTCTAAGAATTACCTTTCCCTTGCCCCAGGTTGGCAATTAAGAACTACACCTCACTTACCCCCCACTCCACCTCACCCTACCCCAGAAACAAAGAAAAACAGACACTGGAAAAACAAACGGGCAAACAAAACCAGGAAGGTAGGTTAGGCAACGTGGGCATTGAAGGGAAATGAAAATAGATGAAAAAAATTCATGTCTTAACATCTTTCCGTCCTGTCCACACAGTCTTCTGTCCTCCCTGTCTGTCCCCTGGTCTTCCTGCCATCGCTGTTGGTCTCTTTACAGTCCTTAGAATGTCGGCACCACAGCGGGAGGCAAGCTTACCCCGGGACAGATGCCCTGACGTCCTGCGCACAGGCAGCAGGTTCAGGGCTGAATGCAGTCGTGTGGCTCCAGGGTGCCAGGGCACATCGTGGTCCTGGGAGGGAGCAAGGAGCCAGAATGACTGTAACTATACGATTTCCAACAATAAAGGAGAGACACACACAGCCGGTGGGTGTCTGCAGGGAGCACAACGTGGCTCCTGGGGGTTTCCTTTAGGAAACTTGCCTGTCCTTAGGTTCACCATTGTGATTTAATCCCTCAGATTCTGTTAACTAGGGACTAAACTACCACGGCATATGGTGACTTAGTTTGTTAGGAAGTCCAACTGTAACATTTGGAAACCATCTGAGCCTCAGCTGTCTACTGTGATGCATGTTATAAACAACTGGGAAAGCACAACATTTTTCACAGTTTTCCAGTTCAAAGGAATAATTTGGAACTGTCTATAACCCTCCACTAGTCCAGTGCACTCCACCCATCCAAATACTGAGACAATCCTGAAAGTGTTTCATTAAATCTCACCTTACTGCAGTGTGCAAATACATTAAAGTTAATCAACTGGTTTTGTTCCAGCAGGCCATCTTTGTTCCTAATGCGAGGAGAATACACATTTCTAACTTGTGAACTAAGGCTCTGGTTCTGGGGCGGCACTGGAGTGGAGGGAAGACAGCTGCTAGGCTGTGCGTATACGAAGACCATACAAACGGCAGCGCTGTCAGCTTTCAACGTTCCCGCGCACAGAGCTAGCTTGTCTAGTCCCATCACTGGACCCCTAGCCCCAGCCCAACAGAGCCGTGGGGCACAGCTGGCTGAGCTCGGTCATCATGTGTGCAGACACCAGAGGCTTCCCTGGCTCTGCAGGGCAGGCCTGAAGCCAAGGGATCAAAACAAAGGCAGGTTTTCCAACGCCCCAATTGTTTAAGAAAAGCAACAAATTCAGGGCTAACATTCACATCAAATGTAGCCAAGACCAGGAGGAAATAATAGCTGGGATGGGGGAAGAGGATGCCAAGACGGTAGCATCTACGCAAGTTCTGTCACTATCTGTTTACCACAGGACGCACAGTTGTGAAGCGTGTCAATGAGTTTTGGAAAGAGTCCCTCTATAATGAGATAAACAAAACCAGGTCAAGTGAGAAAAAATCCCTAACGCTTTCCACAGCACCTTAGAAGAATTCTAAATTCTCAGAGTTCCTAGTACAGATATAGAATATGACAGAAGGAACACGCACACCTTCCCCAATGCCTCACTGATGGAGAGACCACGGTTGGTTGAGGGTAGGGAGGCAGCCTTTCTCACCTGCCTGGCAGGAGAGGGTCCAGCTGGCAATGACTTCTGAATGGAGGTGATGGTGCTGCTGGAATATGAGAAGCACCAGGTACCATGACTGTTGCTGCTACAGTCCATCCAGCTGTAGAACTGACTTTGGGGTGAGACTGAACGAGATCTATGGGGTTAGAAAAAGCCAGGGGGTAGGAGTGGACAGAGACACAGTGTGGAAAGAAATAAAAGAGAGGAAGATGTTCATACTTCATATTCCGTCAATTCCTCCCAACGGCTGATTCTACTGAGGCAAGGAAACCACCATGAATGTGGAACATGGCACCCCACGGCACGGCTGTACTGTCAGGACCCAGGGCCCACTTGAAGAGACTCCCCCAAAGGGGGCACAACTAAATCTAAAAAAAAAACAAAAAACCTACTACAATGAATTGAAGCTTATCTAATTATGTTTACATCATGACTTCATAAAGGTAATCAAAAAATAAAAAACACCTTAGTAATGACCTTTGAGAAATACTAGGAAACCAACTCATTCTGAAAACTGCTAACTAATCAGGCATCTATCCCGCCCCTCCTGTGTACTTCAGAGCTTAATGAAAAAAATTTATTTAGTGTTCCAGCTAACAATTATTATTTTCAATTTCTAATAAGAAATAGATTATGAAAACAATTACCAATGGTGCTATAACCATTAGATGAAAAGTTTATGGTGAACTTTTAAAGGTATACCAAGCTGATAACACTTGAACTCAATTTTCAATCTTATCATCATAATCAGAGACAACCAAACATAAGGCATCTCCTGATGGAAGTAAACAACATAAAATCAAACCTCAAACTGATAGCTTCCTTATTAACCACAAATTTATAGGAAACACAAGGGACAGAGGAACAGGTTAAATGACACCATGAGGAAGCTATGTGAAAAATCTAGAATGTGAGAAAATCTACAGAACAAAGAACCCAAATGATTCAGCTAAAGATGGGTGGGTAACAGGGAAACAACCACTTCGCTGAGCCCCAAAAGTGACTGGAGAGAGGTTTATTTTTCTTAATTAAGAGACATATCAACCAAAAGTAATGTGTAGACCTTGACTGAATCCTGATATGAACAAACTGTCTAAAAAGCTTCTACAAGAATTTGAACATTGACTAAATATCTGATAAAATTAAGGAATTACTGTTAACTTTTTCCAGATCTAAAAATGGTATTATGATTATGTTTCTTTTAAAAAGAAAATCAGTCCTTATCTTATGTGTGTATGGATGAAATGATCTAATATCTGGGATTTACTTCAAAATAATAGATCTCAGAGGTAGTGGGGAGCCCAGGGGCACAGCAAACAAGATTGGCCATGAGATGATTGCTGCTGAAGTTGGCCAACAGGTCAATTGGATTTGTCAGACTGTTCTGTTTGGATATATGTCTGAAAATTTCCATAACTGAGTTTTTAAATGACTTGGACTGTTTATTTGTACAATAGTATGTTAGTTCACCCTGATGCCAAACAGCATAGTTTATAGCTATCAATTTAATACATAATAAATACTTCAGCAGATAAGACATGCAATGAAGAAAATATGTAGGCCATGGGTCATCTTGAAGTTAATAAATTTCACATTTAAGACCATTTAAGCCAAAATCTAGCTTTATTGGAAAATGCTTGGCAGACCAAGAAACTATAACCAAATGTCTAAAGCATTGTACAAATGGTTTTACAGCACTGACTCTAATATATCAAACAGCTTATAAATGAGAAGAAAATGTCTGAAAACAAGGAAGTTTAACTGTTTTTTTTAAAAACAGATGACCGATGAAAATTATACTCCTTTAGAAAATGTAAAATCGCTTTTTGCTTTAAATAGATTAAATACAAGACTATTAACGTTTACCTCTAAACTTTTTAAATGTAATTAAGAGTAGTCCTAGGAACTGACAGTTTTCCATCAGAGTTCAGTAAAGAAAAAAAGTTTATTGACTTAGGCTTCTGTCTTCAGAGATGAAGTCCACTCAGTTGGTATCCGTTTTGATCAAAGCAGAAGTCGGAAAGCGCCAAAGTACTCAATGACAAGGACACGGGAACCCCGTGAGGGGTGGGTGGGTGACGGGAAACCGCCACCCACTGGGCACCAACACCCACAGTCCACACTCGGAGATGAAAACAGATTCTAAAGTGTCCCAACGAACAGCACTAGAAATATGATGTTCATGATGGCACCCTTAAAATTCTGTGGGGCTCAAAGAGTCTTTAGAATAAAGAAGAAAGGTAGAACTACATTTAGGAGATCTTTGGTGTTACAAGTATTTTATAATATTTGAATTCTTTTTTTTTTTTGAGACATGGTCTCCGTCTGTCACCCAGGCTGGCATGCAGTGATGGGATCTTGGCTCACCATGCCTTCATCTCCCAGGCTCACGTGATCCTCCCACCTCAGCCTCCTGAGCAGCTGGGACCACAGGTATGTGCCACCATGCCCAGCTAATTTCTGTGGTTTTTGTCAGGATGGGGTCTCACTATGTTGCCCAGGCTGGTCTCTAACTCTTGGGCTCAAATGATCCACCTACCTCAGCCTCCCAAAGTGCTGGGATTACAGATATGAGCCACCATGCCTGGCCTCAAATCCTCTGTAAATGGGGGAGGAGGTCCATGTTATTTTTGGTTATTTATCCTAATTAATAATTAATAAACCAAAGTTCTCTTTTTGACGTTTATTGAATAAAAAATAGTTGACTCAATTTGACTTTCTGTTGAAAATAACTATTAATTTACCAAGGGTAAATTTGGTATTTTATTGATGTTATTTTCACCTATCATTATGGCTTGAGTAAGCCTTACCAAGGCATTAACCAATCAACTAATAACTGAATAAATCTATTACTGGATGCTTACTCCAAGCCAGGTGCCTTGCTAGTCATGGATACAGAGAGGAGACACCAGCAGGAGGGTTCACATCCAGACAGGTGGACCAGCAGAACAGTGTGTGGTGAGTGCTGTGAGCTGGGCTGGGCTCAGGTGAAGTGATGGTGCAGCAAGTGTCTCCAGGCCTCAGGCAGGCCCATGGGGACTGCAGAACAGTGTGCGGGGAGCGCTGAGCTGAGCTGGGCTCAGGTGAAGTGATGGTACAGCAAGGCGTCTCCAGGCCTCAGCCAGGTCCAAGGGGATGAAAGGAAGGTCACGTGAAGGCAGCAGTGTGCTTGAGGGCATCTGGGAGAGGGAATGCTGGGTCTCTGAGGACTAGCAACGGCCCAGTGTGGACTGAGTGTAGACGACCAAGAACGGCTCGTATGAAGAGATGAGGCCTCAGAGCTAAGCAGGTCAGCACATGATCGGTACTAAAACTGGTTTCCTCCAAAGGCTAGGGGCCATTACATGACTGTGAGGAAAGAAGAAACCTGAACAAAAATGAATTTTCAAAGAATATTTCAGCAGGATTTGAGGATGTGAGACTGGAGAGGAAGACATCAGATAGGGAAAAAAAAATCTGTTCTGATAGGTAATATGAAAATCTAAATCTGACAGGTAAGATAAAGAAACCTGACAGGTAAGAGATGGGATAGAGCTATCCAGAAAGTGATATTTCGAGCCTCTGCTGGCCAAGGGGGTGTGTCCAAGTGCTACCAGTTCGGTGTCTTTTAAATGGAGAACATTCAGGGCGCACTCCTGAGATGAGCACCCTGGCTCCACGGATGCTGAAGGAGAACACGAGTGCTTACCAACTCGGTCAAGTGAGAACGCAATGCTTCCCTCCTACACAGTACCGTTGGCTTCTCTATTTATGCTTCGAACCTGGAAATCAGAAACTGCTATGTGAACAACATGGAAAACCTGGAGACTACCTTGTATAGAGCAGACTTGGTAATATTTGCTGACTTTATGAATGAAAAACAAATGTCCTTTCTATTTGTACATGCAGTATTTTACAGACACTGAGTATACATATTAAGAGATTAATTTCACTTTATTCTACTCTTGCTGTTCCAAACATGTGTATTTTCATATCTGTGAATTCAGGTTAGACTAAGTTTAAACAGGGCAATGAATACACGGTTTATTTTGGCAGGTGACAAAGTATAATTAGGTCTTTAAAAAAAATTGTTTTCTGAGACAGGGTCTCTCCCTGTTGCCCAGGCTAGAGTGCGGTGGTGCAATCATAGCTCACTGTAACCCTGAAGCCCTGGCCTCAAATGACCTTATTGGTGATATCACTAACTCATATGATTAAAATGCACCTTTCTAAATTCCTTTTAAAAATGTTCAATGGGGAATGGAAAACTACCTGTATTTTGTGCTGAACTGATAATGTAAATACAATGTTATTATTTGAAGGTGATGTCTGCGGTAGTATGAAGATGTGGGTGGGGTGCAGAGCTGAACTAAGACATTACAATTTAAGTTTATCTAAATGCTTCAACCAAAACTGAAAAAAGCAGCAAAGGGAGGAGAACTTGAAGTTTAATTACGTTAAACAGAGGGCGTAGCTCTGCTTATGGATTTATTTTTTTATTGATAGAAAAGAGCAATATATGCTTAGTGGAAAGAAAAATGTCTGATAATCCTTATTTGGTCATTCCTTAGGACATTTATTACAGGGAAGAACCACCAGACTCGGCAATGACTGTAATTACACAGAGGTGTCGTCTTGTGAAGAAGTCAGCATGGCCCCTGCCTCTGGTCATCCCATGACTACCAAATACCACGGCACACCTACATCGACGGAACAAACCTGCATGCTCTGCACATGTGTCCCAGAACTTAAAGGAAAATGAAATAAAATAAAACAAAAATTTCAAACATTAAAAAAAGAAACCCTGCTTGGTCATAATGAATTAGTGTTCCACTGTATGGACAATAGTGCTTCGATCTGCTAAAAATAATTGTTAGAATTTTTTGGTCCAATGTTCATGAGGAACACTAGTCTGTAATTTTCTTTCGTTGTAATGTTCTTGTCATATTTTTGATTTGGGGTTTTGCAGGTTTCAAAAAACGAGATTGAATATGCTTCCTATTGTATTTTCTGATAAAGTTTGTATAAAAGTGGTATTGTTTATTCCTTAAATGTTACATAGAACTTATCAGTAAAACCATTTGGACTTGGAATTTTCTACAAAGAAAGGTCTTTGATTATGAACTCAACTTAATAAATATAGACATTTTTCTACATTCAATCATCTTTTAAAACATGAAAAATCAAAACCCAAAAAGTTTGTCTTTTCTATTTTTCCCACATATCAACCATTTCTGATACTTTTTTCTCCTTTCTTTAGATTCAAGTTTCCATCTAGTGTGTTTCTTCGGCTGCAGCCCTCTGTGCCTTCTGCCGAAGTGCTGGGCACCTGCCGCAGCAGTCGTGGACAGCCCTCAGATCTGGCTGGTGCAAGCTCCCCTCCTGTAGGGGTTCAAGCGCCCCCTCCAGTCTGTCTGCTTTGGATGGCTCTCCAGTGCTTCTCATAGCTGGTTTCTATATTCTGTGTAGAGTTCAATTTTTAACTGTGGAAGGGTTAGTCTTGATAAGTTCTTCCTCTATTACTGAAACCAAAATTCCTCTGAAGGTTGTACTTTTTATTCTGTGGCAGTTCTAATTAAGAAAACATGCTACATTTTGTCATTAATTTTAGGATAGTTCAATCACGGGCTTGCATAAAGGCATTGTAGAAACTTTTTAAATGTAAGATAGTGCTACTACTAAGCTAACTTTATTAGGTTTTTCTTCATAAATTTAGCCAAAGTGGAATGTATTCCATTTTCAAATGTCTAATATAATGTTGAACATCGTTCAATGAGTGTTCAGGCAATGACTAAAGCCTTTCCTCTAGACTGACATGAAGACATGATGGCAATAAGTCAGCCACTAGGATTCCTGAAAATATCAGGAAAAACTGTCAAATGACTTGCTGAAACCTAAATTCAGCACGTATGCCATTTCTCTGTCAAACCAAGTGTGTGTCCAAGAAGAAAACAAGTGAGTATTGTATGTGCCTGTTCTTTGTGGGCATGCTGTCTCCGTGAAGTTTTTCATTTCTTTAAAATATAGAAATTTCTTTTTTAAAAATAAAAATACATCTATTCCTCCCCAATATTTTTAAAAGCAAAATTTTAAAGTAGAAAATTAAAGTTTTCTAGCATGCTCCTTCCTACCCCCTTTCAAGATACGTTTATGCATGTCAAATTGTACACATGAAATTGACACATTGTCTTTTTCAATAAAAATGAGGAATGAATGCATGTTTCCTTAACCAACATTTTCTACCAATATATGGACAGTCCCCCACATTATCCATCTCATCCATTATAAAGAAAGCATAGTATTTGTTTAGATATATAATACATTATTTAACCAATTCATTACTAATGGGCATTTAGGTAGTTTTTCAGATTCTGCATATATTAAAAAATGCTTCAATAAACATCACTGCACATAATTCTTTACTTACTTCTGTAAAACTTTCCTTAAGATAAATTCTTAGAAACAAAACTTCTAAGTAAATTCTATACACATATATGTGTGTATACACACACACACACACACACACACGTATGTGTACAGCTGGGCCAGTTTACACTCCTAGAAAGATGATGGAATAGTTTGTTTCTTTGTACCTTTGCCAAAAAGCAGGTATTGTCAAGCTTTACAATATTTGTCAATCCAAAATAATACCCTAACGGTATTTTAAAATTACATTCTTTGAGAACTGATTAATTTTATCCTATTTTTATATTTATTGGCTGTATTAGTTTTTTTGTGAATTTCATGAACTTGTGTCTATTCTACCAGCATCTCTACCTTTTTCTTTGTGGATTTCTAATAGAGGCTGTTTGCTGTCTAGCAACACAGCACAATGCCTAAAGTTAAGGGCTGCCTGGATTTGAACTCGGAACCCCTACCCCACCACTTCCTAGCTACATGACCTTGAGCAAGTCATGTAAGCTCTTTGTGCTCAGTGGCTTCATCTATAAAATGAGAATAAAAATTCTGCTTACTCCTTGAAGTGTTGTTACACAGATTAAATCAGGTGATTTATGCAAAGCCCTCTGCCATGTCCATGGTATATGTGCAATAAATGCTGACTACGTTACTAAACATGTACACAGTAACGTGTGTATAAACGCATGTATAAGGCATATATGTATGTATAAATTCACATACACATGTAACATACAACTTATTTTATAGGGACCCCAAAACATTTTAATGATCCATTTTCTCAGAGAGCTACATTAAACTTTGAGGTCTGTCTGTAGTTTCCGCATTTTTTGAAAATCAAACAAAAATTACAATTTCTCCTTATCTCCATTCTTGTAGCATTGTTCTTATTCTCTAGAAATTCTATGCTGGACCTGAGCTTTGAATGATTTAAGTTACAGGATGCAAGAGATAACCTGATTGCGCGATGTCTCTCGTAAAATTCAGTGAAGATATCTGCAAGACACATTCCAAATAAAACTCAACAAACATGGACTTGAGAAGAGCTGTGTTTCTGCCTCTGTCTCCATAATTAGATTTATATTTCTTTCTCTTCAATTTGCTGGAATGTGCTGCTTGGCACACTGCTCGGACAACACACAAGCCTCGCTTGCTGACGGAACTAACTGTGCGCCCCCAGCCTGTGCTCTGGCGCATCTGAGGGGTGGGAGGTCACTCTGCTCTAGGTTATATGCATCATACATGCAAGCAACCAACTCTGCTGTCAGTTTTAGAATGGTCCTAGACATACTCATGTCACAAATTATGTAAAGTTTTCCCCTTCCCAATTTCAATTACTATAATTAATATAAGAGCACTTGAATTAAAAATCAGTTCACATTTACCTACAGAAAATGCTTGTTTAAATTCACTTAGTAAACACCTTTAAATAACATATATTAATTTAAATTTTTATGACTATTTGACAGAAAAAATAGTTAAAACCAGTATTTAAGAGAAACTTAAAGAAATACTTTTTTCTTATTTAACGTTTCAAAGACATGAACTTCAATGTGTATTTGTAAATAAAGACCAACAGTATTCTTAATTTATTTAACAATTATAAAATTCAAATACTAAGAACTCTTAATAATTGTGGATAACAGAACAATTAAAATCTTAACAGCAGTTCTGTGACTCAGAACTAACCAGAATAATCTTTACTGACATATACACAAATAAAGAGGTGACACCAATTTAAATATCCAACGGTAAGATTTTAAAAACATAGCTATGGCTTTAACGGTATCTCTTCTTGAATCATGAAATTAATCAACTGGATTTTTTTTTTAATCACTACATACAGTATCGGAAACTAAATTTATTGGTAACTACAGCAATAAGTAATCAGTTACCCATATGATTTGCAAAATTCAGTTTCTGAAGAAGAAAACTGTGAAGATAATACTAAAGTTGTTAATTGAAATTATTTTGGAAGATTAATAGTCAAACTATTTTGGTTGTTCACTTTACACCAGGTCTCAACTTAAGTCAGCTTTAAACAAACTAAAAATCCCTATATGACTATGCAAGGCTGAGGTTCAGTTAGTAAAGAACAAAGAACAGAACTAAATAGAGCTTATAAAAGTGAAACGAGCACCGACAACTTCTACGTGTTTTTGGCATCTGAGAAAGAGTCAATAAATTGCGGACAGTATGGTGTCATGTGTCATTTGCTTATGAAAGTTTATCTTAAGAAAAAAACAAAACCAAAAAACGAAGCTATGTTTAAAAAAAAAAAAAAAAAGCCTCACCACTCAATGTCACACATCCAGAAGAGTCTTAATTTTGTATTGAAGATTATCTGAGGTTACAGACTCTTATTAAGATCAATCTCAGGATTACATTTAGGCTCTGATCCTAATTCACAACAGAGGCTTGCACTAGTTCAATGTCATGGCTGGAAAATAGGAAGGTCATAGAGAAAGGACTCTGGGTACCTTAAATCAATCCAGTGAGGACTTGGAAATCCACTGGGTGCAGCAGAAACCTAAGATCCCCGTGAGTCCGGCACTGCCTGCCGCTGACCGCCCCCCGCGCCCCAGTTACTGCTCGCTGAAGTGCCGTCCCAGGATCCACAGCCACATGATAACCAGCAGTCCCTGCACTAAGTACTGTGACCTAACGACGCCCTTCAGGGAACGGGCCTTCAGAGATGGCTATTTCCCGGGGACACCTTGGGGCGGGTGGATGGCAAAGACCTGCCGTCCACCCGACAGACGTTCTCGACGGCCCTTGCCGGTGTCCAGCAGACACTAAAAAGCAGCAGGTCTGAGACAGGGCTGGCGAGGAAAAGTCTTCCTCTGCATCAGGGCAAATAAATCCTCTTTCTCAGTAACATTCCGAGATTTCAGTGGCGACAGAGAAGAACCACTTTGTTGAGACTGAAACTCGGTGGCCTGTTCTCAATTTTTATAGTAATCACTGAAGTGCAGGAAACTCAGAGCGGCTATGCCATCATTTTTTCTCTATTCTCAAAGAAATACCACAAATGGTTTAATAGCCTTGAACACAACCAAATAAGATAAGAATGATTTCAGAGCGAACAGTTAATGTACTTACATGCGAATCACAGGAAAAGATATGAACTTTAACAAAATTCATTTAAACTACTACCCAACAATAGTTCGGTAATAGTTTAAACAAACAGATAGAATTGCTGATGTGTTAGATGTGTAAACAGTTAATGTACTTACACGCTAATCATAGGGGAAGATATGAACTTTAACAAATTCATTTGAACTATTACCGAACAATGTATTACTTTTTGCACGGTGATGCACATTGTTCAGTAAGAGTTTAAACGGTTAAATAGATGGAACTGATGATGTGTTAGATGTGCCTGACAGTTGCATTTTCATTGAAATGCACTTGCTGAAATTTAGAAAGTGCACACAACTGCCACATGAGAATTCACAAAGGACAAGAAAATGACTACTCTAACTCATTTTAATTCGGCAAATATGAATATCCACTGTGGACTGTTTATTGACAAGTGAATCAGAAGAACAGTGGAGACCAGCACACCGTATGATGCACTTTCCTACCAAAAAAAATTTGAGAAAAATCAGGCAAAAGCGTATGGCAAACACTTGGAAGAGAAGGAGCAACTGGCACATTTAGAAAGATGGTATATTATTATAGAAAACTGCCAATCTTCATTTACTCCACAAACACACACACAGTATCAGCTGAGTGTCAGAAACTGCACTGTGCTAAAATCTCTGAGAGCAAGAGGCCCAAACGATGGCCTTGTGCTGAGGCTGTCCAGCAAAGAGGGAGACAACGACAACACATTTCCTGTGGGCACAGAGAGTTGTAGGAACTGCTCTGGGAGCACTATGGATAGAGGGAGGCCAACACGACCTGGAGACGTGCAGGGGATGGGCTGGGTGAGCTCCCAGAGGACACAGGGCCTGGAAGGGCAGGAGAGGTTAGGAGAGGGGGCACAGGTGAGAGGGACGAGGCACAGGGTTCACAGTGCACGAAGCACCCAGCCTGCCTGCTGCCTGGGGGAGCCCGTGGAGAGGGAGGTAACTCATAGCAAGCACAGGGATTACTGCTGGCCCTCTGCATCTGTGGCCTCTGCATTTGTGGCCTCCACAATGGTGGCTTCTGCATCTGTGGATTCAACCAACCATGAATAGAAAATATTCTGAAAGGAAAAACTGGTGGTTGCATCTGTACTGAACATGTACGAACTTTTTTCCTTGTCATCATTCCCTAAACAGTACCATATAACAACGATTCACAAAGCACTGGCATTGCATTAGGTGTTAGAAGCAATCTAGAAATGATTTAAAGCACACAGGAAAATGCGTGTAGGTTACATGCAAATATGACACCATTTTCCACCAGGAACTTGAGCTTCTGTGGAATCTGGTATCTGTGGGGACGCCACCTTGTCGAGAAGTCTGGGGTAGGCTTCCGGGAGAATGAGCCTCCCTGAAGGATTTTCAGCAGGGGAGTGAAAGGGTTCAACTTATATTTTAGAAGGATGAGCTTTTCAAAAAGGCAGAGGTTGAGTCCAGCTGGAGAGGGGCTGTGGGGCGGAGCACTGGGGCAGTGGGCAGGCTGCCAGGGCAGAGGTTGGCACAGCACAGCTTCCCAGGTTTTACTATCATGAGAAGATACTGTAAGAATTTTAAGTAAGATACTGATAGAATCTGCCTTAGACTTTAAAAGGATGTACTTTGAGGGTATGAACTGAATGTGGTTTGGGCACAGAAAAGTGTGTGTACGGAAAAGCACAGGAGGAATAAAGGCTTGCATGACTGCCATGACTGTGAGCTCAGGAAATTCAGTAACTGTGGTCACATTAAGCAACTGTGGCTAATTTAATGATCCTGGATTTTAGACTTTTGGCATCACTATATGTGAACACTATACAATAAAAACCAAAAGTGTTTAAACAGTAAACAATTTTATCATCGTTTAGTACAAGCACTATACAATACAAACAAAAGGAGGTTAAAGTGATGAGTTAAAACAATGAAGTTACCAAACCCGTTAGCAACTCACTGGTGCATCTGCATCTATGCATCCACAAAGAATCCGTGTCCGACACCAGCACGACCCCTTCTACACAAACCACTCCTCTACAAAAGTGCCAACCCGTGTCCAACACCAGCACGGCCCCTTCTACACAAACCACTCCTCTACACAAGTGCCGACCGGTGTCCGACACCAGCACGACCCCTTCTACACAAAACACTCCTCTACAAAAGTGCCAACCCGTGTCCGACACCAGCACGACCCCTTCTACACAAAACACTCCTCTACACAAGTGCCAACCCGTGTCCGACACCAGCACGACCCCTTCTACACAAAACACTCCTCTACAAAAGTGCCAACCCGTGTCCGACACCAGCACGACCCCTTCTACACAAAACACTCCTCTACACAAGTGCCAACCCGTGTCCGACACCAGCACGACCCCTTCTACACAAAACACTCCTCTACAAAAGTGCCAACCCGTGTCCGACACCAGCACGACCCCTTCTACACAAACCACTTCTCTACAAAAGTGCCAATGGGCAGCTTGGTTTTAGGTTTTCCTGCATTTTTTCATACAAAGAAACAACTACTTGAGCAATCAAAAGTTTGATTCAGAAAGCAATAGTTATTTTAAAAATATATATTTTAAGTGATTCAAGTGACTTTCATTTGAGATCACAAAGATAATACTTGAACAGTGTCATTCATCCTTCTAGGGCTCCCTTCCCTTTGATAAATTACTATAATAATCTTACTCCTACACACTTGTCTCATATCCTTCGCCTTTACAGCATCACTAATCAAGTCTTACATAGAAGTGACCAGATTTCTTCAATACGTTTTTTTGATGATGTACACAAGGTCATTGCATGAAACTGTCACTCACAACCACTCCATTATATCTATATGTGAAAGACCATAGGAAGCAGGAACGCAGGACTGAAACGATCAATTGTTATACGGGATAATTAATTATCCTCTAGCATTTCAGAACAGCTTTAAGCCACTGAGTAGTAACACAAAGTGTCCTAATTTCCAAACTATCCAAGAAATGGGTTTAAGCGAACAAAAAGTTAAAATCAAATTAATCTCTCCCTCTCAGCAGATATGAGAAAAATGAGAATAAAATGAAAAGAATTCAAGCAAGTATCAATTGATAAAAGCATATCCACATCTATTATGCAAGAAACTTTATTTACTTACCTGTTGGAGGCAGGCAGTCTTTCCAATCAAAATATCCTGCATAAATTCCAGGTTCTAGGGAGCCAACGATGGGATCTGCTTTCAACTCGATGTAGTTTTCAAAGAGCCTTTGATCTAGTTCTTTCAGTGAGGCCATGCTAACCTACAAACACGTAATGACGAGTATGAGTTGCCTATTTGAGGGTGATGGAAAAAGTAAAATAATGTTAACAATAAATACTTCAGACTATAATAAAAGCACTTACCAATCTTCCTACAAAAAATCGTGAATTTATTTTACATATTTTCAGTAATAAAGATCTCTTTTAGCATAGCTATTTTGCAGAAGAAAAAAAATAATCTCCATATATGGACTATAGGTCATTGTATTAGTCTGTTTTCACACTGCTATAAAGAACTGCCCGAGACGAGGTGATTTATAAAGGAAAGACGTTTACTGACTCCATGACGTCATGCATGGCCGGGGCCGGGAGCCCTCAGGAAACTCACAGTCCTGGTGAAAGGCAAAGGGGAAGCAAGGCACCTTCTTCCCAAGAGGAAGGAGAAGGCAGCCAGAAGGAGAAGGGCCCAGTGGAAGGGGAAGAGCCCCTTAGAAAACCATGAGATCCCGTGAGAACTCACTATCACGAGAACAGCACGCGGGAAACTGCCACTGTGATCCAATTACCTCCAGCTGGTCTCTCCCTTGACATGTGGGGATTATGGAGATTACAGATCAAGATGAGATTTGGGTAGGACAGAAAGCCTAACCCTATCAGTCGTTTTTGAAAATACCAACCTCTCATTTCTGTAAGCAGAGCAAGAGGCATTATAGATACTAAATTGTAATAGCCAGTAAACTACAATTAAAAAAGAACCATTTAAAATTACGTTACGTTTCTTCATATTAACTAATTCATTTGAAAAGTGTTACCAATAGAAAATAATCCTGCTCTGACACTCTAGCAACCCCAGTGCAGCTCCCCTGGCTTCTCCCTCCAGTTACAGCTCTGCCTGTGTGGCCTGCAGGTCAGGCCTTAGGTTCTAAAGCAACTCCACAGAGAGGCCAGACACAGGGATCGCTGTCATGGGAAAAAAGAAACAGGAAGGACCCCTATTAGAAAGTCCTGTCCTTGGCACAGTTCAGCTGCAGGCACTGTGGGTTCCTGATGGGAGTGGGAGCAGAAGAGGGTAAGGAGGCTGGCACCGACCCTATATGAGTATGCCTGGTCTCACCAGCAGCCAGGAGGCCAGGAGTGGAAGAGAGGGAAGCAGAGACCCAAGCATGGAGGACTGGGAAGTCTGGGGTGTGGAGACTGTGTGGGCCCAGGTCACTCTGCAGGGGGCCGGTGGCTGTTCCGCTTCTGCAGCACTAGCCTAAGAGGGACAGGCTTCTCTCCAATGCCAGGCCTGAGCTGCAACAAACTGACAATGAAAAACACACATCTAAGGGAGGCAGCTGCCATGCACAGGACACCCATCGAGCAGTGAAATTCAGCGGCAGAAGAGACAAGCAACAACTTGAACAGAAAAAATAAAGAAAACCCTTATGGAGATTAAAGTATAATACAAAACAAGATTTCTAGAGGTGAAACATATGACTTTCAAAGGTAGCAAATGAGTAGATTAACAGAAGGAACTACTGGTCACTGTTGAGACTGATCGGAAGTACAAAAACCACTTCAAAGCATAGAATAAAAATGTAAAGAGATGAAAATTATGAAGAACAAGACTAGAAGATAAATTCAGGAGTTCTGACATGCAAAAAATAGAAATTCAAGTAAAGAAATATAAGCAGCTAGAGAAAAGGTATTAATTAAACAAGCAATAGGAGAAAATTTAACTGGATCTAAAGAAAGACCCAAGTTTGCAACTTGAGTAGGCTTGCAGAGTGCCAGGCTAGACTGGTAAGACAGCCCACACATCTAGGCTGTTAAAGTTTCTAGTTTCTAATACATTTATTCTAAATAGAAAGAGAGAGAGAGAGAAAAGGAGCGAGAGACTGACTTTCAAGCTTCTAGATCAAAAGAATAATTTACTTATAAAGAAGAAAGAACTGGTCTGACATAAGATTTCTCACATGCAATACTGGGAGCTGAAACCACTGGATTAAAATCTAGAGGAACGAAAAAACAGAACCCAAGAATCCTGTGAGCCAGCGTGTCATTCTCTTAACAGAGTCCAAGAAAGATATTTCTGGATACGCAAGGGTTCAAAGAGCATTTCACCCATGTAATGAGCAAGGGCTCCAACCTAAAATCAAAGAAATCCGAACGAAGACGACAAACTACTGAGGAACCAGTGACGGGCAGTCACTCTGAGCTCCCTCTCGCCTTCTTCATCTCTCTTTCTCTAGTGTCTGTAAACACAAACCGAAACGGGCGAGTGGAGACTCCCTGGGCATGTGAAATACAAGTGCTAAGTAAGATTTCTTCAAAGGGAGGAGGCATCCAAAAGGGGAAGACGGGTAACACACAAGAAGGGACAGCATATCGAAATCTGTGAGAGGGAACCCGTGGCTAGACATTTATCGCTGAAAACGTCTTCAAAGAAAGGTTTAAAAGGAGAAAAACCTAAACCACTGCTCTACTTTCCTGCCCCACGTATCTAAAAAAAGAGAAAATTAAACCCAAAGAAAATAGAAGGAAAAGATAAAGAACAGAAATAAATTTTTTAAAAAGGCAAATATTAAAGAAAACCACCAATGCCAAAAATAGGTTCTTTGAAAACAAACATCAAAATGATTAGCCAGGCACGGCGGTGCACATCTGTGGCCCCAGCTAGCCCAGGGGATCGAGGCTGCAGTGTGTTAGGATCGAACTACTGCACTCCCGTCTGGGTAACACAGAAAGACCCTGCCTCTTAAAAAATTTGAAAATTTTTAAAAATTAAAAAGGAATAATCACAAAAACGATAAGCTCCTGGGCAAGACTGAAGAAGAAATGAAGACAAAAACCCATCTGTTGCCAAGAACAGAAATGGGAAAAAAAAATTCCTATAGATCCTGAAGATATTAAAAGGATAGTAAAAGGACATTATAGTTTTACGCCAAAAAGTCTTGACCACAGAGAGGAAACTGCTAATCTCCTGAAAAACACAACCTTCAAAAACTGGCACAACTAGTCCTATATTTATTAAACTAATTGAATCCATTATAGGCAAGGGCTTGACAATGAAAACTTCCAGGTCCAGGTGGTTTCACTGGAGATGCTACCAAGGATGTAAGGAAGAAGTTACAGGACACAAACATTTTCATAGAACAGAGGCTGAAAGCATTTCCTATTTTGTTTAATGAAGCCAGTATAACCCTAATATCCAAACTGAGCAAGATATTATGAGAAAAAAATTCACACCAATAGCCTTCATGAACAAAGACATAAAAATCCAAACAAACTATTTGCGAATAAAATAAATAAATTTTAAAAATATATCACGCAGAAGTGGTATCTGTTCAACAGATGAAGACAAAGCACTTGAGAAAACTTTTATGATAAAAATTCTCAGTAAACTAAGACCAGAAAGAAAATTCGCTGTGTAAACGGCATCTGCAAAACGGTACAAATATAGAATGCCTTCTCCAGAAGATCAGGAATAATGCAAGGTTGTCCCCTTTCACCACTTATTTCAAGATTATACCAGAGGTCCTAGTCCATGAGATCCGGCAAGAAATAATACCAAAAAAAGAAGAAGTAAATCTGTCTTTATTAACAGAAGACATGATCACGTATTTAGAAATTATAAGCAGGTTGACAAACTAATGGAATAAGCAAATTTACTGAAGCAGCAGAGTCAATAACAAAAATCAATTATATTTCTATATAACAGACACAGAAGAATTATAATACAATACCATAAAAAATAAAATACCTAGGAATAAACTTAACAAAAGACATGGAAAAATCTCTATTGAAAACTACAAAACATGGCTGAAAGAAATTACAAATGGCCTAAACAAATAAATAGGTGATCAATATTGGTAATCTTCTCCAAATTTGATGAACTCCTAAAAGGCCTTTTCTTGGTAAAAATTCACAGGCTAAAATTTATATATAAATGGAAAGGACCCAAAATAGCCCAACCAATTTAAAAAGAACAAAGTTGGAAGACTCACACTACATGATATCAACACTGACTATAAACCTGTAATAAATAACACAATGCAATATTGGCATAAGGATGGACATTGTAGACCTAAACATAAAAGTTAACGTTACAAAACTTCTGGGAAAAAATATTCAGGACATTGAAGCAGGTAAAGATTCTGACAACATATGAAAGGCATTAAACATTTTAAAAGCTTGATACAGTGGATCTCATCAAAATTAAACAGTTCTGTTCAAAAGATATTATAAAAACAAAACAGCAAGCCATGAACTGAAAAAACATGTACATGTGACAGAGGACTTATATAGAGCCTTCTAAAAATCGTCAGTAGAAAGATGACTGATCCAATTTAAAAAATGAGCTGGGGCTAAACAAGCACTTTGAGAAAGAAGCTGCCTGAACGTGAGTATCTGACTATACCAGAACAGGTGCTTGGCATCAGTATCAGGGAAAGCCAATTAAAGCCACAATGAGACTGGCTAAAATAACAAGACTGGCAGTATTAAGTGTTGGCTAGGATGCAGTTTATAACCGAGTTGATCACTGATGGAATATACACTCTGGAAAACGACTCAGAGCTCCTAACTGGCTTGTGCCACTACCAGCAACTGCACTTCAAGGTATGTATCCAAGATCAGTGAGTACAAACGTCCACAAAGAGACTGACAAGAATATTTGCCATAACTTTATCCATAAAGGCCTAAAACTGGAGACAACCCAATGTCCATCACCATGAGAATGATTAAACAAAATCTGGTTATCTAAACTCAGCAATAAAAGAAAATGAATCACTGGTACACACAATTTGGATGAATCTCAGAAAATTAATTTGGCGCAAAAGAAGCCAGATACAAAAGACTACAGGCTGCATGGAACTCCACGTAAAGTTCTGGGACAGGCAGAATGATTCTCTGCAGATAGCAGTTGGAACGCTGTTGAGAAGGGAGCCTACTGAAACAGGGCACAAGGGAAGGCTTTGTATTTTTATCTGGTGATGGATGCTGGACTGCGTGCACATGCTGGACCGCGTGATGCTTAAGCATCAATCCATAAGCTTAATATTTGTACCTTTTACTGCAGGTAAATACCTCATTTTTTAAAAAAAGAAGGGAAAAGATGAGTTGAAAATAAATGGATGTGCAAATAGTTAACAGGCAGATGCTACAAAAAGAGAGTAGAATGGCAGTATTAATGTGTGATAAGGCAGGACCAACGTCAGGAGTACATAGCTCATAATTTTTGTTGTGAGGATTTAAACAGATATTCAGGAAACTTGCATAGCACACTGAAAGTGAATACACTATAATAAATGCTAGCAGCTATTTCTATTATCTCAACGGCTTCATTTTCACTAACGCCCTGCTCACACGGGCTGTGAGGAAGGTCCCTACCGCACCATGGCTGTCAGATGGTGCAAAAGGGCTGAGCTGGGACGGGAACAGCAAATTAGAGAGGTAGAGAGAGATTTGGAAGATGCTTCGGGGGTGAGTTGAGAAGAAAGACTGGCAAAAACCATCATGAGAAATGATGTCAAGAATAATTCCCAGTAATGGATGAATTAATTTTTAAAATGTGGTACATATACACAAGAGAATACTATACAGCCTTAAAGAAGAAGGAAATTCTGCCATCTGCAACGTGGATGGCGCTGGAGGACCTTATGCTCAGTGAAATAAACCAGGCATGGAAAAACAAGTACTGTGATCTCACTCATATGTGGAATCTACAAAAGTCATTATCACAGAAACAGACAGTACAATGGTAGTTACCGGGGCTGAGGGGAGAGTGGGGCCGGGAAAGGGGAGGTGTTGATCAAAGGGCATGGCATGGTAACCACAGTTAATAATAATGTATTGTATATTTCAAAATTGCTAAAAGATTTTTAATGTCCTCTACAAAATGTAAGCTGGTGAGGTGATGGATATGTTAATCAGTTTGACTGACTCTACAATGTATACATAGATCAAACATCACATTGTGCACCACAAAAACGCACAATTATTGTCAATTAAAATGAATAAACAGAACAGGAAAAAGGAGGCATTCCCAAGTTGTGGCTTAGTGGTTCACAGTGGCTGCTGGCTAAGTCAGGAACACACAAAAGAGAAGCTGTTTTGAAGGAGGAAGATGACGCGTTTGGCCAGGTTGCTTTGAAATCTCAATTGAAACTTCCAGGGAGGATGTCTGGTAGGAAACAGACCTAAGGTCTCAGAATGACAAGCAGGTCAAAAATAAAGAATGTGGGAATCACGGGCATCCACCAGTGATGGGTGAAGCTGTGGCGGCAGATGAGGCTGTCTACAGAAACTGCCGAGTACGAAGAGGAAGCAGACAAATCAAATGCCCAGAGAACAGAAATACAGGGGATGGTAACACAATTATTGATGTGGGTTACATTTTATTGGCTTAGGTTCAAGGCTTTTGGCTTAGGAAAGCCACACCCTACCCAACTGGAGAACCAGCTGTCTCACTCCCTACTGCCCGCACTTCCCAGCTTTCCGAAGAGATGCAGCGCCTTTCCTCTGCCCTCTGAACAGCATCTGGAATGTGAACTCTGATGTCCTTCTTGCTTTGTGAAACCTTTTCTCAGGTACTTTCTGCACTGGGGAGGTAACACTTTGTACATGACACAGTCTCTGAGCCCTTCTGACGGCGTCTCTCTCTAAGCACGCACGTTTATTCTTTCCTTTCCTGCTTGTACAAGAAACTCAAGGGTCAAATAGGGCCAAAATTTAGGCTCAGTGTTTTGAAGGCAGAAACACATCTGATCAACTTATAATTTCTGTCTGTAGGATCTTAAACTCTGAAAGAGATTAACTTACAACTTATTATATAAAATAGCCTCTAAACAAAATTTAGCTGATTTTGTTTATATGTACAGCACAACAAGGAAAATGAAACACACACATATAGAGATAACACAGTAGTGAAGACACAACACTGCACTCATTCACATCTAGGTATTCAAATGGTTTCCAACTTGAAATTTAACTATATTCCATTCAGCTACAATAATCAAATATGTAAAATACAGTATATGCAGTTAAAGCAAAACTCTTTAAAATCAGCTGCTCCATATAAAGGAACTTCCCTGGACATATAAGAAAAAGGAGCTGCCCCTCCACACCTTTCACACTGGAGCTTCCGAAAGAGATATACAGGCTTAAAATAAAACTTCAATTAAAAATTTAATGCCAGGCGTGTTTAATGTCTACAGGCTTCGTCAGGTGAAAATCTGCAAGTATACAAGTTCTGAATGAGATGCTTACTTTTTAAAGACTGGGACCCATTAAAAAAGTATTTTATATAGGTAAAAACACTCCCTGGAATTATGTAATTATACCTACCACAATAAAACTATATGCTGAAGTTGATTAACCACACAGCTCTGTTTTTTCTTTCTCAGAGGTCTGAAAGAATTTGGTTGGTGGCAAATTTGGTTTGCACACTTAAATTGCAACTTATTTGCAACATATTTCTTAACTCTCTAAGAGCCTTCAAAATTAGCTCTTCTAGAATACAATGAACAGAAGAAAAAGCGCTAACCTCCTAAACAGAAAAAGGCATGCAAATTAAAATACAACGAAAGCCTATTTTAACCTATCGAACTAAACATCGTAATTAAAAAGATGACAGAAGTGTGATGAGATCGGCTTCCAAAAAGCAATCTGGCAATATTTACCAGGTGTCTTTGGGGCTGTGAATCTGCTTTGGGAGTCTGTCGTGAGGAAGTCATTAGACACGTGATCAAAGACTATCTTTCACTTCTCAGGAACAACAACAACAATTTAAAATGACCTTAAGGTTACCAGTATGGGAGAGGTTAAAAATACTATGGTATACCTACACTAACAAATGTTATAAAGCCATAAAACACATTTTACAGAAATCTTCAACAAAAATGGCAAAGTACACACAACAGAATATACTCAGTAGAAAAACACAATGTCAAGTGAATTCAGAAAAATGTTTCTTTTTTCTCAAATTCCTTTTCACCATGTTTCATATTTTGATAACATATAGATAGGATATATAAAGTCATGGTTACTATAAATACTAAAACAGTAGTGTCTACCTTTGGTTAGTGCATTATAGATTATTTTATTTTATTTTATTTTTTAGACTTCCCAATACTTTTTCTTTTTAAAAATAATGGTTGGGTCTTACTTTTATAACTTGAAAAAAAAATGCATGACTGGAAAAAGACATCTCCAGGACTTGAGCAAAAGTTAAACGGCACGGGCAATACTAATGAAAATGCACGCACATGGCAGGACGCTCCCTGTTGGCACATACTGTCTGGATTCAAACAGCACCGAGTCCACCAAAGGTTTACAGTGGGGCTTATTTTTAAGGAGGAACCTTGTGGAACACGATGATTTGGATACCCTGATCTCATGAATTACCATTCAATGTGGTTTCATAAAGGCCAAAACAATGTTCACTAGCCGGCCAGCTTCACGTCCTGTTTTCATTTCTTTGGTGTGCAGTGGACCCTTGAACAACATGGGTCTGAACTACATGGGTCCACTTGTACACCCATTTTCTTCCACCTCTGCCACCCCGACACAGCAAGACCGACCCTCCTCTTGCTCCTCCTCAGCCCATTCCACGTGAGGATGAAGAGGATGAAGACCTTCATAATGATGATTCACTCCACTTCATGAATAGTGTTACTACACTTTCTCTTCCTAACAACTGTCTTAACATTCTCTGTTCTCCCGCTTACGACATTACAAGAATACAGTATGCAACAGATGATACACAAAATGCATGTTGATGCGCTGTTTTATTCCTAAGGCTTCCAGCCAACAGGAGGCTACTAGTAGTTAGGTTTTGGGGTAGTCAAGAAGTTATACTCAGATTTTCGACTGCACAGGGGGTTGGCACCCCAACCTCTGAGTTATTTAAGGGTCAACTGCATTCTCATGAGACCAGTTTTGTTCTTGAAGATGCGTGGTGCTGGACGGAAAGCATCCTGGATTTAGGATTAGGAGATGTAATTTTGAGTCCTGCCTTGCTGTGCTACTTACAGGTCAAGTCCTTGACCTCTCTGGGTACCTTTCTCTGGGAAGATTATGGAGCTGATGATACCATCCCTGATTTTGTACCAGGACTATGTGCACCAAATAAAAGTGTACATACAAAATCATTCTAGCTTCGAGCGTCACCGATCATTACATTTTAATAATCCCCTAAAAACATGCATTTGTCTCCTGTTCCTATATTAAGGCTAATTTATCTCCATGGTCCAAGGTTAGGAACAGGTGAAGGGAATGAAAAACTGGCCGTTTCATGCTTCTCCTGGCATAAGTACCAAAAAGAAAGCAGGAGGAAATCTACCCAGAAGAAACACTTGGCCAACCCTGGCTCACAGCAGAGGAGTCTGAGAGAAGGTCTGACCCCAGTGACATGAGGATGCCCAGTGACAGGAGGTCCCCCTATGAGAGACCCTCATCTTCAAGTGCAGAAGCAGAGAGGGAATGAATGAGCCAGCCACTGTGACCTGTGCCCTGTGACTTTTCTGGGATCGATGCCTCTAGAATTATTTGTCATTTGGAGGGAAAACTATAAAACAACAGTGGCAGTCAGCAGACCTTTCCCTTTGATGCCAGAAATAGATTTTACTTGGTTGGAATCATGAAAGTAACAGATTCACAAATTAATAAAATCAGTGCAAATGTTATCATCTAAATCAAGTTTACTATCTATTCATTTTAAACACAACTGAATTTCAAAATATTCAAGATGGTCAATTAAAAAAAAAATCCATATTCTGAGTGGGAAAGGGCCTACCATTTATATTGCTACATCTCCAGACCATTTGTATTACCTCGGTCTCAAAATGATCTGGACAAAGACAAGGAAGGATATGAAAAAATCTTTTTAAAAATTAATTTAATTATACTTCTTAATGATATAAAGTGAAGCAACAGTTCCTACTTAGTACTGCAAAAAACCTAGAGAAAACCAAACTTGTTGCTTCTTTTACATGCAATTCCTAATCATCTCACATATTTTAAAATAAATAAAATTCCTCCAATAAATATATTCATGTCATTATTGTTAAATAAAAACAAAGCAGCCACCTTCTACAAACAGCCACTGTTTTACTGCAAGATCGCACTTTGCAAATCTTAACACAAAATGTCTGGAAATAAACGAGACATTTGGCCCCAAAGGCTTAAGCCACAACATTTCTCATCAGGATGATTAATCTTTACGAAAAGGCAGGAAAACAAGACAGGACCGCCCACTCTGACATTTTCATTCTTTGACCAAAAAAATCCCAACGTGGTTCATGAACTGGAACCACCATCTATAAAAAGTAGGTAATCCTGAGTGCATGTTGATTATAAGATTAACCAGATCATTATCGTTCTCATTCTTTGCATTGAGAAAACTGTAGTGACATTAAAAAGTGGTACCAGCATAGTTTTACTGAGAAATCTGATAAACCTTTGCCCAGGAACCAATCAACCTTAATAACAAGGTTACTTCATTTTTTCCTTTTCTGCTTAGTTGAAAAATATATAAACAACAAAGTGTAACACTAAGAAAACTCACTCCATTAATTTCTACTGTGTCCCTTTTGCCTGCCTTTCTGCACGCTGTGACTGGAGAGTGGGGAGGACATGTTTTTCAGGTAGGATGCAGAGCGTCCCACAGCTGTTCTGAGCCAGCGGGCGTGTGTGCACGCGTGCATGTGCAAAGCAGCAAAGCAAAAGCATCCCTGAGGTCATACAGAAAGGGAGAGAGGAAGGAGAGGTGTGAAGAAGCAGGAAGAGGTTTTTCTGCAGGCTCAGGGAGTTTGCTGCTGGCTGTATCTAAAGTGTTCACCTAAAAAGAGTCAAATACGAGGTAATTCTGAAAGATCTGGGTTTGCTGCCTTTCCCTCCTTATTTTCTTCCCTCCTTTTCCACAGCTCAGGTGAGGAGAGAACCAGCTCTAACCTTGAGGCAGTTTTGCTCTAGAGAAAAGAAAAGAGTATCATATCAGCCATTCAAGGTGAACCACGGGAAGGAAGGGAACCATCCAAAGATGGAGCGGCGGAAGGGGGGAAGCAGTGTGGGCGTGGGGCAGCACGCAGAGGGAATGGGCACTGACAGCAGAAGAACACAGGCGAGGAAACAACTTGAAAACTGAGCTGGTAAAGCCACCGACTTGTGCATTGTACATGAACTCGCTTACCTGTGTTATTTTTTCTATTCCCTGGAAGTTGTGCTTTTCAAAATGTTCCGCGATATTTAGGAAGGTGTGACGTTCTAGAAAGCAGCAATTACTTAGGACTATCAAAAGGCGCTGTTCCTAAAAGCAAAACACAGTTTTAGAAAATCACATTTATAGTGCCAGAGAGAAGAGCTGATGAACACTCGCCAAGTTTAATTATAATCTCCGCTCTTTAACGTCAATATTCAATGCTTTGCTGTTCTCGGCTGCTTCTTTCCCAATATCATAACATAAAGAGAAACACAATAAAATCCTGCAACTTCACTATTTGCTTAGAGTTACATGCAATATACTAAAGAATCAAATATTTCCTTTAAAACTTAACAGCTCGTATGGAAAAACAGATTGATAAAATCCCATTAACTAGGATCAGTTGGGAACTGGGATCAGTGTTTCTTATGAAAAGTGTTCTACTATACTGTTTACTGAATACTTTGTATATAAGAAAAGGCTACGGGAATAAATATTTTTAATAACTAATTACATTTAAAATGTAGAAACTATTATAAAACAGTTCATACATTTTTTATAAACTTGGAAGAGAATTATACTGCCATACATCTGTATGATGGGCTCCTTCAAACACCTTAGGCCATTAAGAACTGTTTGTGTTTGCAGAAGAAAACAAGGAGCAATCTCCCTCTAACGGGGAGTGAGGGTCGCTGAGGGTGGAGGACTCCACCTTAGGCTGCGGTCAGTGTAGCCAACAGAAAAGGGTACAAGCCAGTTATTTCTACATTCTCCAGGATTCTGTCGACCTAAAGTAATTTCTTACAAAAAGGACCAGACACAAATGCTCATAAACACTGTGTCCTTTCACAGTTCAAAACTACTTGGTAAATAAAATTCCAGGAATTGCCCTGATGCTGCTGGTGCGGTTCACCAGGGTGCCTGACCCATGCTCCTGCAGGTGGGCAGGCCTTCTCTGGAACAACTTTGACTGATTTAGAGCCTTGACTTAGATCCTTTGACTAAACCTTTGGCAAAAAAAAACCCTTTCCATCACATACTCTGCATGCTCTTTCTGTGCATAACCAGAACAACTTACAGTAAAATAATTCGATATAGTAAATATGGATATGTGGAAAAAAGATAACATCCTTGAATTTAATTGCCAAGCATGTTTTATATCTTCCAATACTTTCATTTAGCTCAACAGTTTCCAAAAACTTTCTAGATTCTTTTATTTTAAATGTTCCCATCTTTATTTCTGGCAGAGTGTATAGCCTATTCACTAGCTGTTTTTGGTCAACAAATGTAAGTAAAAGGCCTAGGGATTATTAAAGGATTGTCAAACAAGTGAATGGCCTTGAATTACCCTATGGATAGGAAATGGGGTACAAGACACGGTAAATAGGGTTCTATTATGTATAATACTCCTCCACATTTCGTGAATAAACGGCCAGAAGGAACACAGTGAATAAGCACTGGAAACTCGTCCAGGTGAGGTAGGGACGAGGACACAGCACTCCCCCTCCAGTCCCTGGGCCTGGAATTACCATGACACAGTCCCTGCAAGGACAAGGAATAACTAAACGTGACATTTCATCAGCTGCCCTGAACACGCTGTTTGACTCAAAAACCTCAGCTGGTTGCTCAGTTTTGAAAATCAACCCTTAATTCCTTTTTCCTTCCAGACTCAAGCCTCCTTATCTTGCAGACCTGAGCCTGCCACATCTTCTCTGCCCTGTTAATTCTCTTTGTTTTTCCCACTGTAATTTGTATGGCTCTTAAAACACAGAAAAGCTATTTGAGTGATTTAAAGTCTGACTCCTACAAGTACATTGTTGCTTAAATCTAATCATTCAGATGCAATAAAAGTGGAAAGAAAAACTGAACCGCACAGACTCTCAACCCTGGATGACTAATCAGAAGCTTATTAACAACTAAGATGGAGACGTATATTTGAAAACAACAGCTCCACCTATCAAACGCAGCACGTGCAGGTGACGAATACGGTCTCGTGTTATTTCAGTGATTCCCCACAGCATCTCTATGACGCAGGCATCACCACCACAGTTTTGTTCAGGAGAACACGGGGCCTGCGCCCGCTCAGTGATGTGCCCAAGGTCACACAGGATGTGATCCAGTGTCTTCTGACTCCAAATCTAGGTATCCTTCTTACCATAGCTGCTTCCCTCTGGATAACAGAACAAGACCCTGAGAAGATCGCACCAAATCTAATGAGATAGCTTTCAATTCAATGGAGAATACAGAGGAATTGAATTTAGTCACAAAAAAACACTGGAGAGTAAGGCAGGAGAGAGGAGGCCCTGCAACCTGCAGAGACACATGTGAGGGGCCTGGGGATCGTTGAGAATAGGCTCAATGCAAGTCAGCAGAGAGCTGCGGCGTCACGGGTCACAGGGAGTCCAGGGCTGACTCCTGTGCTCCACCCACTGGAAGAGGCACAAGAGCAGGACCACCCCAAGTGCAGGGGCACAGCACACCAGGAGGGAGTGCCTGAGGACTCAGAGTGCCAGCAAGGGGAAGACTCCAGCAGTCTCTGTTCAGGAGGTCCTCTCCTGCAGCCCTGTCTCCACAGGACTCCCCTAGCCCGCTGCATTTCCACCCTCCACAAGCCCCTCAGCCCTTGAGGCTGCCAAGCATTCCTTTGTTTAAATGCGATTCTCCATCCCTCTCAGGAGTGCTGTGCTGCTGTATCCGGATTTCCTTCTATCTCTCTGATGAACCCTTTTCAGGGCAAACTGAGGCCCTCTGCTACTGGTGAGCCCATAAATACTGGCCCTGTTGCAGGAGCACAGAGTGCCTTGGCGGCTCTGACCGGGCCAGCTGGCTGCTTTCCCCCAAGTGGGGACCCCGACCTCCCCGCACCAGGCACTGATGACGCTCTTTAGGCTACAGCTGGAAAACACTGAAGGATCAACCATGTCGCTAAACAGCAGAAACCAGCCCCGCCCTGAGGCAATGCTTTAAACCCTCCTGTAAAATCCATACTCAGCCCCCTCACTGCCGACACACCTGGGCAGGACGTCTCTCCCTGCTGTTGCCTGTGCGGACTCAGGGCCGTCCCCTGCATGTCGCTCCCTAATGCTCTGCACTGATCACCCTGCAGTTCACACTTCCTTCTTTGGAACGCCAGCTGACCTCGCTTTGGGACGGCTCGGGACGGCTGCCACCACTCCTGGGGTGACTCCACCTGCAATTCTGGCTCAACAGAAGAACCAGCATTTTCTTTTTTGTTCAGCCAGAATTCTTAGTGTTCTTATCTACTCCCAGGCCTTATATATTGCTTATGTACTGCTGATTCACAAATCTGTATCTATATTTCTCTCCTGGGATCTAAACAAGGACATTCAACCACCCACTGGATATCTCTACCTGTATGTCACCCATTCAACAACAAAAACAAAAACAAAAAAGGGTTCTCTTGAACCTGTTTTTTCCCTGAATTCTCTATCTCAGTGAATGGTATCATTCTCTACCTAGTCATCCAAGGAATTGAATCTAGAATAATTTTTTAAATTACTTGGATCAAACCATATTTTTTCTAATATACCAAATCCCTTATTTGGGTATTCATACTTCTATACATAGCAGAAAATTTGGGTCAAACAGTTTTCCCATGAGACAGACACACACACACACACACACACACACACACACACACACACCCTTCAAACTCATGACAAACCAAAGAGGGTTATTTATTATTATTTTTTTGAGATTGAGTCTCACTCTGTCACCCAGGCTGGAGTACAGTGGAGCTATCTTGGCTCAGTGCAAACTCCTCCTCTCGGGCTGAAGCGACTCTCCTGCCTCGGCCTCCTGAGTAGCTGGGATTACAGGCGCCTGACACCACACCAAACTAATTTTTGTACTTTTAGTAGAGACAAGGTTTTGTCATGTTGGCCAGGCTGGTCTCGAATTCCTGACCTCAAGTGATCCACCTGCCTCGGCCTCCTACAGTGCTGGGCTTACAGGCGTGACCACCGTGCCTGGCCAGAAAGGGTTATTTTATTTATGAAAGCTAGAGTTTGAGTTTCAACAGATGAATTTATACACGTGATAATATATGTTTGTGAATCTTCTTGAATACATATATACATTTTAAAAAGTATGTGTGTATATATACATATGTATATAAGCAGTGTGTGCATACATCTGTTTGTGTATAAGTGTGTGTGTGTAGAGTGGAGGCTGTACTCAAATTAAAGGCTATGAGTGAACTTACAGAAATAAAGCAGAGAAAAACAGAACTTCTCTGGCTGAAGAGGCAAGAGCTGTGAGGGGGATGGCACCCTCGTCCTCTGCCCCCTCCCCAATCCATCATGGCAACTCTCAAGCACCAGGAACTACAAACGCACCCATTTAACACCCAGAAACCACACAGACGCAGACAGTATATGGAATGCCTGAAATTGCAACTTCAGCTGAAAATGTGAAGTGTGAAATTCATGTAAATTATACTTTCCTGAACATTTTGCATAACAGAGCTCCAAAGCACAGCACAGTGTCCTGCACCGCACGCTGCAGCAACGAGGCAGGAACAAAGGAATCTGATTTGTGCAACTGTTGTCCTACAGTTTTAAAGCGGTTTACTTTCTAGTTATCGTCTGACTCACAGAGGTCAAGCTGAAGTCTTCATGGATACTTCCAAACAAATCAGGGGAAGAAACATCCACAGAGAGACTGAACATAGAAGCAAGTAGAAACAGTTACAAATAAAGCACTCAAATTCAAAAATGCAATGAACTATATGCAAATTTTAAAATGCAATGAATTATGTGGAAAACATTTGGTGAAAGTCACATAACTTATTTTTTTTTTTTTTTTGAGATGAAGTCTTGCTCTTGTCCTCCAGGCTGGAGTGCAACGGCGCGTTCTTGGCTCACTGCAACCTCCGCCTCCCAGGTTCAACCGATTCTTCTGCCTCAGCCTCCTGAGCAGCTGGGATTACAGGCACCTGCTACCACGCCTGGCTAATTTTTGTATTTCTAGTAGAGACAGGTTTTCACCATGTTGGCCAGGCTGGTCTCAAACGCCTGACCTCGTGACCTGCCCGCCTTGGCCTCCCAAAGTGCTGGAATTACAGGCGTGAGCCACCACGCCCAGCCAGAAACTTTTAATAAGTGCTTTAGACTTAACAGTTAACAGTTCAAAGAATGTCCTAGGGATAACCTGTTAACACGGGCAATGTGAAATTTAATCCGTAATATCAGGGATCTGACTGACAGCAAATTCCTGGTGAAATCATGAGCTAAAAATATGAAATCAAATAAAAGAAAACCTAGCAGAATTAAAAACTTATTGGGTCTCTAGGGAGGTGACAGTTTTATATACTGAAAAACCAAAGCCAAAACCAGTAAACAGACAAACATGGATAAATTCCCAAATTGTCAACTGAAGATGTAAGAGGCATTTATTTCAGTATCATCTGTGTCAGAGCATAAAGTCCACAGAAGTAACACATGCCAAGTTTAATTCAGAAAGAACAGATTTCTTAAAAAAACAAACAAACAAAAAACAGCACTTTACAATGCTGTCCTATACAACAGCATTATGAAAAATTACTACACAGATTTGTAAACATCAAGAGTTAACATGAGTCCGCTGGAGCTTCAATAACTAAGCTTGACCCAGACATAATTCTATCAACACGCTTAGTCTCTAACAAGAGTAACGGTGCCTTCCCCTAACACCAGACTCATAAAAATAATCAACTAGGAGGTATATGTTTATATTTAATACTTCATTATTTATAAAACCTGTTCATTGGATAATAAGCTAATCATGTCTTCAATTTGCTTGATACGTCTCTAATAAGGCAAAGATGGGTTGAAAAGATAAACTACAGAAAGAATATAGGTCAAATATTTTTAAAAAACTATTAAATATGAATAATCTTTCTTTCTTACTAGAAGTCTTAGGATATAAGACCAAGTATAAAATTTGAGCCTGTGTTTTTAATTCTCCTAAATGCATTAATGAGATTAGTTTAATTTTTACTTACTGTGTAGTATCTATATCTGCATCAGGCTTGGTGCTCAACTGTTCCAGACAGTATATAAAAACCTAAGTGAAAAAATAAGTTTCAGAACTCTCAGAGGAATGAACTCCTAGATATTAATCTATTTGGATATTAAAGACAACTTTACATA
Organism: Rhinopithecus roxellana; assembly: GCF_007565055.1. Classification (NCBI taxonomy): domain Eukaryota; kingdom Metazoa; phylum Chordata; class Mammalia; order Primates; family Cercopithecidae; genus Rhinopithecus; species Rhinopithecus roxellana. The sequence goes on from NC_044552.1 coordinate 17,509,257, forward strand.
ACGTAGAATTACAGATCTCATTAGTGGTGTGCTGTTGTGTGCATGCATGAATATGTGTATATACTGTATATGCCCCATTAACGATGAAATATATATCCCATCCACATCCATCACGTGAGTAATGGAAGATTAGAAGTGCTATGTTTTGATCAACTATTAAGCGTGTGAAGGTATTTTCGGAAAAAGACGTTCCCTGATTCACTCACCCACATTCTCAACTTTCTGTGCCTGCGAAGCACTGGCTCCAAGAACAATCCTTTACACCCCAGACAGGACGTCAGCAACTAATTACCACTGAATTTACGTTGTGCTCTAACAGAATATGTGTGAGGTACCAAGAGAACACAGGAAAGGGGAGCGTAACGTAAATGAAACATTTGGGTATTGCTAAAACAAGTTGGAATTAATCTTCCGTTAAACTTTGTTACCCACTTACCCTAAACTATTATGTCCACAGACAAGATGAAAAAAGAATGCATGTTTAGTGAACGTCGTCTGCAGATGATGAATAGGAGAAGGGTTGACTGATACTTAGTATTATTTGAGGCTTTGGGCATTACTGCTTTCAATTATTACCTGCATTATATTAATGCTTAGTTGGCAAACCTCCTCCTGTGTTTTAGGTTGTTGAAAGACCTGCAAGGAAGAATTCTGATTAAACTTTTTGGACTTTGCTAAGAAAACAAGGCTTGCTGTGTATGAAGTTAGATATAAACAGTTAAAACGTGGAACACTGCTACAGGAGTGGTGCCCTTCCTCTAAAAGAAGGACACGCGTGAAGAGTGGACCTACTGGGGGGGTCTCCTCACTGTAGTGACTTGGGCTGGAGAAGACAATGTAGTCCTGGGCTGATGGTCAAGAGCCAGGCCCATCAATCACTGTCCACAGAGTGCGGTCACTGTAACCGCTCTACCTACCACACCTGCACTCACACTTTAACCTGCATCAGCCTGTCTTGGAATCAGACATCAGCACACCTACGCAGTTAAACTAAAAGGAACAAGCAAGCAAAGAGGGAGAAAAGATCTTGCAATACAATGAGTCAAAACTTTACCACTCTGATTCCCAAGGGCTCCTGGGAAACTGTGGAGTCCGAGCGGAGCTCGAATACTTACACTGGCCTCTCCCGGCTTACACTCCAGGACCCCCTTCAGCGACTGCAGAGAACACACGATGCACTGTTCAAACTGACATGGCTGAAGGGAAAACAGCATACCATAAAATTCAAAAACAAGCACTGGCTATGAAGACATATTTAACACAAGTGAATGCGGCCCCAAGGTCCACATTTTCCAGATTAATGGAATGGAACAGAAAACACAATCTGAAAAGTAAACTCCTAGTCATTGAGTTTTAGGTATGGCATATGTTTTATACTTCGTATTTTAGAATGAATCAATCTTGAGACTCCAAAGTATATCTAATTCAATTAAAATAAAACTCAGATTTGACTACAAATTTTCTTCAAAATTCTCCCCTTCTAAGAGGGCAGTACACGGTGAGGAGCAGATATAGGGGCTTATATACTGAACGCGGATTCTGAGCTATGATCTGGGACGAGCTCAGTCTCCCAGATCTTCCCCATCTCTGGAACTGTTCAACAAAATTTAATGTTAATAATAATGACCTAGAGGATACACAGGATCTTTATATCAGATAGACTGTAAACAGTCATTTTCTATCTACATTAAGTTAGAAAATGAAACTTGAAAATATGCCCAACCAATGGCATTTCCAGATAAGTTAGAAAGAATCTTAGTTCCTAAGGCTGTTTAGGTTTTCACTTTGTGCCAGGAACTACTCTAGGTAAGGAAGATACAGGAGTAAGTAAGACAGAATTCTCATTATGTGAACATTTCAGGCAGGAGACACAACCATGAAAGTCAAAGTCGACAAAATGGTTTAAAAAAGTATAGAAATAATATAATTTAAAATAATAAGTGTCATGAATAAAAGAAGCAGAACTTGGCCAGGCGCGGTGGCTCATGCCTGTAATCCCAGCATTTTGGGAGGCGAGGCAGGCGGATCACGAGGTCAAGAGATCGAGACCATCCTGGCCAACATGGTGAAACCCCGTCTCTTCTAAAAATACAAACATTAGCTGGGCGAGGTGGCGGCGCCTGTAGTCCCAGCTACTCGGGAGGCTGAGGTGGGAGAATCACTTGAATCCAGGAGGCGGAGGTTGCAGTGAGCTGAGATCGCGCCACTGCGCTCCAGCCTGGGTGACAGAGTGAGACCGTCTCAAAAAAAAAAAAAAAAAAAAAAAAAAAAAACAGAAAAGAAGGAGAACTCAGAAAACAATCATGATGGGGGGTCTGCTTTAAATAGGATGGTCATAGAAGGCCCCCAAGACTGTGAGAACATTGACGCTGAGACGGGAAGGGCAAGGGGGATCAGCCCTTTGGAGGAACAGGGAAGGAGAGGAGCAAGTTCTCAGAGGACAGCGTACACGGCCCGCAGAGTGGGCAAGAAACCACTGGGAAAGCAGGACTGCAGGAAGGTTGTGTGTCACAACCACCGAACCTGAGTGCAGGTCTCGAGAGATGGGTGGGGCCGGGTTTCATCCCGAGCGAGACACGGAAGGCGCGAGGCTCAACCAAGCAGCTGTGTGCAAAGCATTGGGAGCGAGAGCCTCTCTTCCACACATGCATTAGTTTTTAAAAGTCTGGGAAGAAAACTGAAGAGAAGAAAGGAAATGGCATCTACATACATCTTTTAAAAGACAAGTTTATTTTCTCATGGAAAGGAATCCAGACTTCATGAAAGCTAGAACAGTGTGCCTCAGCTTTAACGTCATGTTATGACTGCACTTGGAAACCACCAGAGGGCATTATAAAGAATACTTAAAAGTGAAAGTACAGTAATAAAATAAGAAGTAGAGGATGAAATACCAACCGCACAGAAAGCATTTAAAGAGGTAAAATGTTTGTCAGGTTACTGACCTTACTCATCTAACCTACCCACCTCAGAAGGTAACTTAAGATGTTACAATGATAAATGTTGCTATAATATTGACAATCGAATCTGAGATTCAACCACGGGCCATTACATGTTCATGTTTGGCCAGGTGCGGTGGCTCACGCCTGTAATCCCAGCACTTTGGGAGGCTGAGATGGGGGGATTGCTTGAGGTCAGAAGTTCAAGACCAGCCTGGCCAACATGATGAAACCCCGTCTCCACTAAAAATACAAAAAATTAGCTGGGTGTGGTGGTACGCGCCTGTAGTCCTAGGTACTCGGGAGGCTGAGGCAGGAGAATCGCTTGAACCAGGGAGGTGGATGTTGCAGTGAGCCAAGATCATGCCACTGCACTCCAGCCTGGGCAACAGAGCCAGACTCTGGCTCAAAAAAATTAAAAATTAAAAAAAAAGTAAGTATGTTGATGTTCATGTGTGGTTGTTTAGATATCATCTATTACAATTTGGACTCAACTTTCTTATTAATTTTATTTTTATACCCATACTAATATAATAAGTAGAAACAGAATACTAGAAAGTTCAATGAGTGCTTTCGGTTGAACTAGGAGTAGGTGATAGTCTACACGTTCACTATTTCTTTTTTCTCAAAGGAAAGAAATAGTCCAATCTCTGTGTATTGTCAGTGAGTCATCCAATTTAGATAACTGTCAAAAGTTATCACAAATCATTCAGTTCTTCTGAAAGAAGAAAATTCTCAGAATCTCAGAATTATCCAAATTGAAAAAAGGCAGAAACCATTTTCAACATGAGAAGAAAACAGGATGCTTTCGAGTGAGCTGTTTCAGAGCTCTGAAGCTCTATTCAGAGAGTGCCTCAGCTGGGGGACAGTCATAGTGAGGCAGTGCTTGACCCTGGTGTACTTAATGGGATAAGCAGCATTTTCCTACCCCAGGCACAAGGAAACAAAAAAGTTTTCTCGTCTCAAACAAATGGGACTGGCACTACGGAAATCTTAAGAAAATATACATTTTCTTATATTGGTATGTGATAAGAGGTTAGGGTTATACAACTTCTTAAGTCATGTTCAAAGTCTAAGAATTTTATATACAAGCCGGGTTAAAATACTAATACTCCAAGCTGGAATCTAGACTTGTGCTCTAAGCATTGATTCACCTTTCCTCTTAAGACGTCCATGCAGAATAGCTAAAACAGACTCAGTGTTGTCAGGTCTGTCGTGGTAGGACATTTCTTCAAGGACCTCTGGCTAGACCACATCTTGGCTGACTCTGGAAGTGCTATTTCCTAGGGCTCACTCATTCGCAAGGTGCACTGGGGGTCCGTTCTTTCGTCCCTGCAGATAGTTATGTGGCTTGTGTGAGAGATCAAATGTGGAATTAGTTATTTTATGGTTGCAGTTGCACTAGGATAAAGTTAAAAAATCAACTACAAAGAAGCTTCTAAAGTAACTATTTCAGAGCATCTTCACAGAAGCTGATGTACTACAACCAGGCAAACGAGGTCCCGAGGCTTCCAGGGAAGCACACACTAGCTGACCACGTGTACCTGAGGCACTGCCCTGGAGAAGGACCTGAAGCCAATCCCTGTTTTATGGCTCAGAGTTACTGAATATATGGCAGATTTTAAGAATGAGGCATAGGATCTTGACAGCAGACTCTGCTTTCTCAAACTGAACACACAGTCTTTTTCCATGCGCGCATAACTGACTTGAGGCAGGTGTGTCTAACCTGCCTGCACCTGTTTCCTCCTGGGCAAGTGATTCAGTGGACGGTGGCCCAGTGAACCCTTCTGGCCTGTCTTCAAGCTTGCGGTGATAATTAGGATAGGTTTGTATAAAAGAGCTCTGAAAATAGTGAACTGAATGTATTATTATCATAGTAGCCCCAGTGATCACAAGTATTAATTTAACAAATAAAAATCATTTATGTTTGTTCAGAGCTTTGCAGTTTACCAGGTGCTTTAGTCCACAGGACATCACTGTATCCCACCGACATCACTGTGAAGACAGGTTCTGCTCCTTGTTTACAAACTAAGACTCTAGGGTCAGACAGACCACATGGCTTCTTTAGGATTGAACTAGGTTCGATTCCAAATCAAGTGCAATAAATTTCCCCTTCATACCAGTGCTGCCCAATAGGTGTAGAATGTGAGCCACAAACATAAGCCATGTAAGAAATTTTAGATTTTCCAGTAATCACATTTTTAAAAGCTTTTTAAAAATAAACTCATAAAGTCAATTTTCATATAATCTATTTAATGCAACCTATCCAAATATTATTATTTCCCACAAAGTCAATATAAAAAGTGGACATGGCTTACATTCTGTCTTTTTGTGCAGGTGGTGCAGGTCCATACCTTTCTCTAGAGATTTAGTGTGAGGGAGAATTAACTACAGACTAGTTGCTCTTTAAATACAAATAATTGTGACAAGTAGAAACCCGATCGATTAAAATTTTCTTTCTTTTATAGTTTGAGATGGAAGTTTTGCTCTTGTCGCCCAGGCTGGAGTACAAGGGTACAGTCTCGGCTCACTGCAAACCTCTGCCTCCAGGGTTCAAGTGATTCTCCTGTCTCAGCCTCCCGAGTAGCTGGGATTACAGGCATGTACCACCATGCCTGCCTAATTTTTGTTTTAGTGGAGATGGGGTTTCACCATGTTGGTCAGGCTGGTCTCGAACTCCTGACCTCAGGAGATCCACCCGCCTGAGCTTCCCAAAGTGCTGGGATTACAGGCATGAGTCACAGAGCCCGGCCTAATTAAAATATTTTTATAAAATATAAAGCATTTAAAATAGAATGATAATTGACTTATCAGAAAGATAAACTTCCCTAACTCATTTTAAGCATGATTTAATTTGCAAAACATTGTTAGTAAGCATTGCTTTTCTAAATCACCTGGTTATATAGAAAGTAAGGTACAATGATATATTTATATTAACTTAAGACAGGACCTTGAACTTTGGAGGAATAGAATAAGTCAAAAATTCCCCAGCCCCCAGAAGACGGTTCATGAGAAGTACAGTTGGCCCCTTCATGCCCCAGGCTCTGCATCTGTGAACTTCACCAGTGGTGGAACTGACTGGATAGGGAGTCCAAGGATATCGAAAGCCAACCTTTAGGGGCTTGAGAATCCTCAGATCTTGGTATCATGAAGGGGTCTGGAACCAGCCTGTGCTGAGGATACCAAGGGACGACTATACAGAAATTCAAGGGAATTTAAAAATACTATGCAGGATCCTTGTTACTTGACAACCTGACTCATCACTGGTTTGTAAATCTGGGCAAGTCAAGACCATTTCATTCTAGTTTCCTTATCTGAGGCAGAAACTGCTAGTTGCCTCCTAGAATTGCTATTTCTTCTTCTTCTTTTCTTCTTCTCCTTCTTTTTTTTTTTTTCTGAGACGGAGTCTCGCTCTGTCGCCCAGGCTGGAGTGCAGTGGCCGGAGCTCAGCTCACTGCAAGCTCCGCCTCCCGGGTTCAAGTGATTCTCCTGCCTCAGCCTCCCGAGTAGCTAAGACTGTGGGCATGCGCCACCACGCCCAGCAAAATTTTGTATTTTTAGTAGAGACGGGGTTTCAGCATGTTGGCCAGGATGGTATCGATCTCTTGACCTCATGATCTGCCCGCGTCAGCCTCCCAAAGTGCTGGAATTACAGGTGTGAGCCACTGCGCCTGACCCATCCTTTTTTCTTAATAAGGTAAGACAGAAAACAGGAGCAGCCACGTGCTCTCCCAGCCTCTATTGCTGACAGGGACAGGCATGGAATGTGTTCCGACCAATTAGATGGAGAGGCGATGTCAGCTATGGCTGCTGGGAGGGGACTGGACTTTCTTCCTGACAACAGCCAGGCCACGAGTGACCATGAGGCCAGCCTGAGTAGCAGGCAAGTGAAGGGTCACGGGGAAGAAGGACGGAGGCAGCCCAGGACACTGACTGCATGACCACGCTGCCAGGCTGCTGTGAGAGACAGAAGTCCCCCCCTGGTGAAAGCCACTGGGATGTTTCGGCCGCTGCTTGGCCATCGTCACGGGCACAGCTACTCACAGGACCGCGAGGAGCACCTGTGAGACAAGTGTGAAGACCCGTGAAATCATGAAGATGATTTTCAAACCTAAAAGTCCCAGCTGAAAAGATGAAGATTCTAGGAACAGGTGACAGTTGGCTGCCTGGCCTGAGAATGTATCTGTAGTGGTCTGTGGTGGTTGTTTTTGTTTGTTTGGTTTGTTTTGGCTTCAGTGCCAGCAGCATCATCTCTTTTATCCTGCTTTTCTGAAAAGCTCAAGTTGCTGAGTAATTCAGAATTAAGCATACTCTGTTTTTAAAAAAGTAATTCAAACAAAAATAGTAAGTTATACAGGATGAAAAAGGTCAACTCTAAAAGAAACCCACTATTTTCATTAATTTTTTAATATTTACTGGTTAGTGTTAAGCAAAAATGTCTCTGAGAAGAAAAACTTTAAGAAGCTTGTATTTATTTCTATTTAGAGCTGCAACATATGGAGCATATGCTCCCCATTAATATGATAAACCATTTATTTTAAATACGCACTAACGACTAATAACTGAAAAGAATTTAAACTTACTAGAGAAGTCAGTCCTTCATTATCAACAATCCAGTCTTCTTTTTCAGCTAATCTCTTTATTTCTATATGAAAAGAAGCACACAAATACATTTTATTATATTAATTTCAGTACATTTTATACAGATTAAAAATTTATACAGGTTATGGTTTTTAATTGTTTTATATAATAGGTTTGTAAAAACTTGATGAAAGTAGGCAAAGAATATAATTTTGGTAGACTTGAAGATTTAAGTACTTATTGTTCATTGGATTATTCTAATAAGATATTAATGTAAATAAAAGTTTTTACTGCATAGCCCAATTTGGGGAATTCTAGGTTAGATTTAATGACAACTTGAGACAATGATTTACTATTTATTCAGGATTCTTCACAACACTAGACATGTACAAAATAAGTCATACAGTATTTTTTTTCCTAAACTTTCTGATGAATAATTCGGATGTTTTTTGAATCCTATGCATTCCTGACAGGGGCAGTATGATTCTCAGTTGGCTAAAGGAATGCCACCTGCTCAAACCTTCAGCGTTGGGCAGGCTCAGGTTCCTAGGTGAGGAGGAGGTAATAAACTGAGAGGGGAATATCCAGCCTCTCACCAGGGTTCCATTCCCTTCCCGTTTACACAGTGTCACCCACCAATTCTGCAGCGGTGTAAGCTTCCTACCGAAAAAGCCTGATAGTAGACAGTAATGGCCTGTGCCATTTTAGCAATATTCTCTAGCAAAAGAAATGCTTAAGACAATCTATTTTGAAAATATTTAATAACCAAAGGTTGCTCTGTAAAGAAAACCTTTTTTTTTAATGATTTTATGTAGAAAAGCCTGAAAAATTTAAAAAGTATAAAGAACACAAGACTCATCTATGATTTCTAGAATCCAGAGAACCAACACTAACAGGGTTTCCTTTGACTGGACACTGATTTCTACAAATTAAAATTTTAAAACATACATCCATATATTTTCAAAACTTAGACCCTATGTTTTCTACTTAACATTTATCATCAGGATGTTCTTATATCTTTAAACGTTTTCAAGTGTATCCATCTTAGTTTCTGCATGCTCTTAATTCTCAACTAAATTGATTTGAAAACACGTCACAAAAAGAAGAAACACTCCATTCAGCAGCTGGAAATAAGATGAATTAATATATTCAAATTTCCAGAAGAATAATTTTCCCTAGTTTTCAAAGATTTGGAAACTGAAAGGAGGTGGCACATTCAGATCATTGTTGTACAGTAAACATCACCAATTTATCTGAACACACCTTCCGCCGTGTGCTGCAACGTGACCATTACGCAACGTACTCGGAGATCCAAAATGAGATCCTGGATGGTCTGTAACAGGTCATTAGGAATTTCAAGGGCAGTCAACGATTCATGAGTAAGTCTGCAAACACACACATCCAAACAAAAGTGAGCAGAGTGGGATCGCAAAGCAATTCCTAGCATCACGTTCACTGTATAATAATTCCTCATGGAGCTTGCAGGCTACAGCATGAGGCTGAAAACAGAAACAGACCACAGCAGGGATTGTGCTATAAGAATAATCCTGAGTTAAACAACGGAGAAGATGCATAAACAGAAGAACATTCTCGTCCAACATAAAAACCAGGAAGAGTGAGGAACTTAGCTGTCAGATGATGAACAGGAAACAGTGGAGGCAAAAGGACAAAGAGAAGGAAAAGAAGAATTTCGTCTTTACTGAACGTATTAAAAACATTCCATACTGAGTATTTTCTTCCCAAAAAGTTAAAAAAAAAAAGGCTCCCCCTTCTCTGAGAATGTGTATGCATTCACCTTACGGTCTGGACGGCGTGAGCGAGCCACTGCCCGGAGAGCTCGCCCTTCACCTCCCAGCCTCCGTACTGCTTGGCTTCCCCATCCCGGATGCTGAGGGGCAGCAGGGCTCCACGGGCCAGCTTCACCAGGGAGTGCATGGCTTCCTGAATCATTTTCTAGAAAACCAGGAACAAGCATAACTGCATTCTAACGTAATTAATTGGGTTACATTAACTAAAAGATGCTGCCTGGGCAGTAACAGATGTCTTGAATACAAAGTGAGAAAGGACAGCCCAACCTTTGAGGAAGCCGGCACAGTTATTGCCTCACTCACCTTCAAATCATTCTGTCTTTGCCTCACGTTCTTTGATCTTTCAACCTGACCTGACTTCTCAGCAGTCTTAAAAATCAAAAAACAAAATAAAACGTGTTAGAAATAATTCATAAGAATAAGAAATGCTTTAGCACTTGTACATAAAGAGAACATTAAATATGATTATAACTTGATTAAAAGAAATGCTTAAGACATAATCTATGTTTCTGATTAAAGAATGATTAATTAGAAAACCTTTCTTATCCCAATGAAAAGTTATTTATCTTTCTAAAACCTTTAAGTACAATTCCCACAAATTAATCTAAGAGTTATGTTGAAACTACCAATTTTATAGGTGAATTTCATCTACCATTTTCATCTACAACGTCGTATGGTTAAACCACCAAGCATCATAGCCACGAGAACACTGTCAGCATCATTTCTCATTAGCTAGTAAAGAAACCAAAGGAAGCCTAAACTCTGAAATCTGTCATTCTATTTTTAAATACTGTAAACTATGGCTCTTCCTTCAGAGATTTTCAGTGTAATTTAGGATAAAATACCTTCTATCATTCTAGAATTAATTTTTGTTGGCTTACTGATATAACTCATGTTTTTTTCCAATGTCTCTTTCTCCTTAATGTATGGAAAACTACTTTATATGGACTAAAAGAGAAACCTGTTCAACTGGATTTCAGCGAACTTTTTATTCACAAATTTTCTACCTAAATATTATTATATAAAATACCCTAGAAGGACAAGCCTAGGAAGCTTTCTAAATAAAGAAGCATTAACACAATTATACAATGTAAGATAAAATTCTGACACTTCACTGACATAACGCAAAAGTTAATCTTTAAGGTTAAAACGCTCATCCATTATTGGTTAATGCACGACAAGTCAAGAGACCTTTGAAGTCAAGAACACTTGCATTATAAATTACCATGATATTGACTTTAAGTTAATTTTACAATGCAAGCAATGTTATGTGCATTGTATATATATTTATTTCTGTATAAGCTATAAAAACTGCATGTAGGGTTAGTTTATATAATGAACATCTCAATGTAAGTAAAATATGGGTTAGGACTGTTGGGCGTTTTCAACAGAACTATCAGACACACCTGACAAAAAACTGGGCAGCACAGAAACAGGCAAACATCCTTCAAACTCTAGTTTCCATTTTTAAATTTTATATTAAACTATGCAGCTTTTATCATTTTTTTCTTTGTAGAAATACATTTTTGTCTTGAAAGAATGAAAGGTATGTATAAAAACTAAACCTGCAATTCATCTCAATAATCATTCAAAAAGCGAACTCCTGAGTTCATTGGTCAATAACACTCAAAATTCTTTGTACCCCAGGGCTTAACTTATACATTGATTCTTCCTTTATTTTTAAGACAAATCAGAAGGAACTGAGGTGTTTTAAGCAGGGGAGTGCTGTGAGGCCTACATTAAGAAGAGGGAATGAGGGGCCAGTGTGCGAGCATGACCAGCCAGCAGGAGGTTGCGGTGGCCCAGGTGAGCACAGCCAGGCTGAGAGAGCAGCAGGTGAGCCCGGGTGGCTGAGACAGGCTGCCTGAGGGAGAACCTACTGCCCTGGGTGCTGCAGTGAGGAAGGAGGCAGGCCCAGAGGGACTCCCACCCAATGCGCACCCGCCGGGCTAACACCAGTGGCTCTGAACGTCTGTTCAGCTGGTTTCCGTATGCCCAGTGTGACAACCGGAGTCAGAACACGGTGGGTAGTATGGGGTGTGGGCAGAGAGCAAATGAACGCCCTGCTCGCTGAGGGCATAGAGCAGATGAACCTCCTGTTTGCCAGGTGACAACCAGAGTCGGAACACGGTGGGTAGCACGGGGTGTGGGCACAGAGCGAATGAACGCCCTGCTCGCTGAGGGCACAACCGGCTCTCTTCTGCGTGTTGCAGCTTCTTAGGTCTTAGGCGTGGGCGCTTTTTATCTTTTCTGTCTGTACTGTCTAGTTTGTTCCCATGACTTCAAATATCATTTCTACCGAATGCCTTCCAGACGCCAATCTCCAGCCCAAATATCTCCTCTGTGACCAGATGTGAATACTGAGTAACTCCCAGGAATCTCAGTCTACCACATTATCAATGGAAATCTGAAGCTTCCTCCAAGCACGCTCTTCCTTAGGTCTTTCTGGCTTGGCAAATGGCACTCCTGCTCACTCAGGAGCCCACTGGGAGCAGTATCAGAATCCTTGCTCTCCTCTCCCTCATCTGAGCACCACTTCCAAAATGCAACCAAACCTACCAACTCGTCTCCAACTCCACTGACAAAACCTTCATCAAAACCACCACTGTTTCCTGCCTGGATGACCTCAGTGGTTTCCCCCACATTTGTCCCCACCAATTCATTGTGAACACACCACCAAGGTGGGTTTTTTTAAAACTGGAAAGCTGGCCTGTTCCCTGCCCCATGGTCTGGGATGAAGCCGCTGCCAGCTATGCCCGTCCCTGCCAGCCCTCCCGCTGCTCAGGACGCTTCCGTCCATCGGGGCTTCCTTCCTTTCCTGATACGCTGAGCTGCCCTGCTAGTGCTGCAGGCATCCTTCTCGCTGCCTGAGACCTGCTTCCCTGCCATCCTCTGTGTGGTTGTGTCCTTCTCTTGTGCCACATGTCAGTTTCAATATCACCTCCAGGGAGAGGCCTTCCCAGACCTCCATTCCATTGCTGATATTCTGTCTTACAATCCTATTTATTTCTTTTATAGCTGTTACCAGAATTTTTAAAATAAAAATTTTAAAAAATTATTTGGGTTCTGTCACTAGAAGAGGAAAGGTCATGCTTTGGTGACTGTTTTATTCATATTGTAGATATGTAGGTGTGTAAATGTATGTGTATGTCTACGTATTGAGTGTACATGCATGCATTTACACACGTGTTATATTACACGTTTACATACATGTATACATGTGTACATGACGTGTTGTCTGTTGTGTGCATGCATGTGTGTGCATGTGTATATAATGTGTGCATGCATGTGTGTCTCAGTACCTTTTCCCTGGTGAATAAACGATTGCCTAGGGTTAAGGTTCTCCAAGACCTACTTGAATACACTTAAGAAAGTGCAAATGCCCCAAATACGCTCGGTCCCCACATGAGAGTGGCCCTGGGAGGCGGCTGTGCCAGGAGTGACCCTATGACATGCTCCTGAAAAACTTAACACGCCCAGTTCTTCTCCTGGAGGTGAAGATGTCGGTAAATGGGATGAGCAGAGACTGGAGAGCTTTGTGTGGAGGTTGGGGGTTAGGAGGACAGCTTTGCTTGCTGAATTCAGACACTGCTGCAGAGCCCAGCACCTGCTGGAATGTCAGGAGCTAAATATTTATCAAGGACCTTGTGATGGTTAATTTTGTGTCATCTTGGCTGGGCCACAGGGTGCTAGACATCTGGTGACACTTTACTCTGGGTGTGTCTGTGAGTTGTTTCTGGATAGATTAACACGCACATCAATGCACTGTGCACAGCAGAACCTCTCCTGGATGTGGGTGGGCCTCACTCAATCAGTTGAAGGCCTGAACAGCACAGAAGAGCTGATCCTCCCATGAGTCAGAGGCACTCCTCCTGACTGCCTTCAAGCTGAGACACTGTGGGCTTTATGTGCCTTCACAGTTGAACTGAAACATGCGCTCTCCTTAGGTCTTGAGCCGGCTGGCATTCAAACTGGAACTGACAGCGTTGGCCATCCAGCTGGGCAATGCATCCTGCAGACGCTTGGGGCTTGTCAGTCTCCATAATGACATGTGCCAACCCCTCACAATAGACCTCTTCGCATATGTGTGTGTTTGAGTGCAGGTACGGCATACGCACCCCATTCTTACAATAGACCTCTTCACATATGTGTGTGTGAGTGCAGGTACGGCATTACGCACCCTATTCTTACAACAGACCTCTTCGTGTATGTGTGTGTGAGTGCAGGTACGGCATTACGCACCCTATTCTTACAACAGACCTCTTCGTGTATGTGTGTGTGTGAGTGCAGGTACGGCATACGCACCCTATTGGTTCTGTTGCCCTGGGGCCCCCTGACTCACACTGACTGGCTCCACGGTGCTGCGGAGGGAGGCACAGGCCAGTATAAAACTGCGAGTGTCTGTCAAAGGGCATTTCTCCTGCTTGCATCCTCCACAGTACCTGACACCAAACTTTGTACATAGTAAGATTGTGCAATGGGAAGATTATTTCATAGTCATTTGTTCTATTACACACTTTTAAATCAAAGAAAAGAGTGAAAATCTGTTGTTAAAAAATATATAAAAATTAAGGCTAAATTTTGCCACAACAATTTTGCCCAACAAACAGGTGTTCATGATGAAATCTACTGGAGAGTAATTTTGTAAAATCCAAGGACTTGTCTCCAAATATATGAAAAGTAGAGGGGGAGGGGGCTAGTTGTGTGGCAGACCGCTTTCAGTTGTTACTTACTGTTTTAATTTAATAAAGAGTTGAATATCTCCTACACAATGGATTATATAAAGTTTGCCCTATTTTTAAAAGAAAATCTAATTTTGGAATATGTAGGCATTTTAATTTACATATTATTGAGTTATGTAACTTTTTTAAATGCTTACTCTTAATATTTAACAATTATTTGGCTGTTTTTAAAGATTTTTATCTAAAAATACACTACATTTAAAATATATCTAAAGGTGAGATCTTAACCTACTATTAACCATTTCGTTAACTAGAAACCTTAACTCTTTCCTGCACACACAGACCAAAACTACTTTGTGGTGAGAGCAACGGATGGATCTCACTGTTTTGATTCGCATTTGTCACTTCACACGGCCTTCACTGGCTTGAAGAACTGGCTATTTTTTAAACTGTTGGAAACTTCATCTAAATTTTTAACGGATGGGCTCTTAATACAACAAGATAATTTTATCACAAGAAAAATAAGAAAATTCAAGTAAATTGTGTTTATGAACTATCATGCTTTCTTGTGTGAGATTAAATAGCTATCAAAAGCCCCAGAACTCTTCCCAGAATTTAAGCCAGCATCTGGGTTTCACTTGTAGACCCGCAAGGGGAGCAAGTGTCCCCAGCTCCTCTGCTCCTTCATACAGCCCTGCACTTTCCTCCAGCTCTTCAGAAGAGGGCACATGGTTTCAAAACATGCCCACATCTGCAGAGCAAATTACATGTAATTAATAATTACTGCTATAAGCTTTTAAGTTTATAAACATAGGTAGAAATATCATAGGCATATCCAATTCAGCACAACCAACCAAGAGTCATTTTTTCATGTCAACATTAATGTTGTGCATGAGTTCTGAAGTAGATCATTTATTTTTCATCTACAACCAAATATTTCATTCACATATTTGCTATATAATTAGATATCATCTGTAAGAAAGCAAAACATACTCCCTTTTCACTACAATATCCTAGATCAAAAATTCTTAGGAATCTTATGACTCAAAAAAACTGCAGGGAAGGCAACTACTGTCCATGTGTGGTGGGCCACCTGCAGGAACTGAGGCGAATGAGGGAAAAGCACTTTGCTGGAAATAAACACTATGGTTTAAAATCCATGTCCTAAAAGACTAATCTTTTTTTTTTTTTTGAGATGATGCATTCTCACTCTGTCGCCCAGGCTGGAGTGCAGTGGCGCAATCTCAGCTCACTGCAAGCTCCGCCTCCCGGGTTCCCGCCATTCTCCTGCCTCAGCCTCCCGAGTAGCTGGGACTACAGGCGCCCACCACCTCGCCCGGCTAGTTTTTTGTATTTTTTAGTAGAGACGGGGTTTCACCATGTTAGCCAGGATGGTTTCAATCTCCTGATCTTGTGATCTGCCTGCCTCGGCCTCCCAAAGTGTTGGGATTACAGGCGTGAGTCACCATGCCCGACCCTAAAAGACTAATTCTTTAGATGAGTTGATTCATCTTGACATTATTCAATTCTACTCCAGCAGTTCATCAGTCTACTATTTTCTTTTTTTTTTTTTTGAGGCGGAGTCTCGCTCTGTCGCCCGGACTGGAGTGCAGTGGCCGGATCTCAGCTCACTGCAAGCTCCACCTCCCGGGTTTACGCCATTCTCCTGCCTCAGCCTCCCGAGTAGCTGGGACCACAGGCGCCCGCCACCTCGCCCGGCTAGTTTTTGTATTTTTAGTAGAAACGGGGTTTCACTGTGTTAGCCAGGATGGTCTCGATCTCCTGACCTCGTGATCCGCCCGTCTCGGCCTCCCAAAGTGCTGGGATTACAGGCTTGAGCCACCGCGCCCGGCCCAGTCTACTATTTTCTAATGTTACAAAATTCATCATTTGTTCACAGTTTACCGCACACCACCCAGAATTGGGCCTGACTGGCATTATCTCAACTCAGAGTCCCTGAAAAGAGTTCCAGCTTTCTTTTTTCTTTAATTGCCTATCTCATTTAATCCCTACAACCACCTTTTGAGACAGATGCCCAGACTATTCTCTTTTTGCACATGAGGAAAAGTGACTCGTTCGAGGTCACATAGCTACTAGGTGACAGGGCTTTATAACACTTTAATCTTTGATGATGGCTAGAGATGTTGGGCCCCTACATTTTAAAAACTCACTGAAATCTAACATTTTTAAGACCAGAAATGCACAGTGACTCAGCTCCACCTCTAGTCGGGTCCGTATACACACCTCACTGAAGAGGCTTCCGTTAACGTAGGAGATCCAGAGCTTCCAGAAGTTAGGCAGCTGGCTCAAGACGAGTTTGGTCAATTTTTCAACAAAGGCCACCCTGTGGGGAGTTTTGTATCTCCACGCTAAGGGGGAAAAGAATAAAACACTATGATTATACTTTTGAATCAAGAAAACATCTTTGAGCATATTCGTGCACCCCCCTCCACCCCCCGCCAAAACTCAAACATGCACTAGGAATAGCCTGAGTCTGCGTGGAAGCTCGCAGCCCACTTGGCTGACACTCGTCACCAGACACTCCCGCTTTCCTCCTTGTCCTCTGGCAAGGAAGAGCCCCTCTCCATCATGGCTGACCAGCAGGCCAGGGCGAGGGACCAGGCGGCCATAGCCTCAGGACTGGGAGGGCTACCGAGAGGAGGTGCTTTGACTTGTCAGCCTTGTCCTCTGGATAGTATATGTCTCTTCAAAAAGCCATACCTTCCAACTGCAAAGGCAGGCAAAGGCAGGGGCTCTCTGCAGTCAGTTGTGAAATTCCAGCTAATATCAGCCTGCGAGAAATGCCATCATACACCCCCGGAAGTGAGAATGCAGGAAGGCATCCAGTTGTCACAAAGAAACATTCAAGTGCAATCACATACTAAATAACCCCACCAATAATCAAGAAATTTAAGGAAAACTAGAAACATTGAAACCTCTTTGGCTATACATCATTTAACACAGCTATTGTTGTCACTGGGAAATAAGGGCTTAGACTTCCTGTGGGAAGAATAGGTTCATGGGAATAAAGCAAGTGTAGAAATTCAGGACCCACTACCCATCTCCTCTGCCTCCCCTCTTTCTTTTTACCCCCAGGGCCATGCCTTCGCCCTGCTCCCTCCCACCTGCCTCCTGCCCCGCACTCCACTCGGCGGCCACGGCAGGGGCACTGCAGGGTCCACCCTGTCCAGTCCACAGCACAGCAATGCCGTGGATCAGGCTCTAACTCCTACTCAGCAGCTTCAGGGGCAGGTGGACTCCCACGAGAACTTCCATTCCCTCAGCCAGGCTAACTGCTAGCTTCCTTTCCAAATACCCTCAAGCAAAAGGATTTGCTGTTGTTAGTCCAGTGAAGGAGGGGCAAATGTTATAAACTGTCTTAAGAAAATTTATGTCTATTTATTACTTAATATACTTATAAATTATTAATATATTTACTTATTTATGTAATTATTTTATTAACGATTTAATAATTTAGTTATTTGATCAGGTAATAATGGTTAGAAAATAACACTTGAAAGGTACACAGTGAAAAGTCTACCTCCTGCCCCACCACTCCCACATGCCTAGTTCCCAGCTGGAAGAAACCACTATCACTAGTTACTTATGACTCTTTCTGAAATACTTTTTATATACACAAGCAAGTATAGATGTGTTTTTCCCCCTCCCAACTGTTCTTCACACGTTTTTGGTTTTTACACAAATGAAAGCATGCCAAACACACTCTTTTGAAGCTTGGCTTTTTCCATTTAGCGAGATGGATCCTGGAGTTCTTCTGTGTTCAAACGTAAGGCAAAGGCTTCCTCGTTTTCTCCCCACAGCTCACTGCCTTTCACGTTTTGGATGTATCGTAATTTAACAAGTTCCCTTCCAATGGACAAGACTGTCTTTGGTCTTTTGCAATTAAAATTAATGTTTCAACCAATAACTGTATACCTCCATCATTTAGCACATGCTCAAGTGTAAGCGTAGAAAACTTCCAGAACAAGAATTGCCGAGACAAAGAGCACCTGGAGTTGTAATTTTGATAGACATTACTGAATTGCCCCCTAAAGGAGTTACTGACACTTCCACCAGTGTGACGTGTGCAAGTAGTGGCCTCATCAATGAACAAACATAGAAAACCCAAAACAAAATGATAAGCACTCAGAGTGTTTGCCAACCTCATATCTCATTGCAGTGTTACACTCCCTTTCTTCTTACTATTGTGAGGCGGAGTGTCTGTCCACACGCGTAAGGACCGATGACGCTTCCTCTGTGCAGGCTCTAGAGCCTCTTCATTTACTAGCCCTTTGTCTATGCTAGGGGTTGCAGGAAAAAGTTTACATTCATTTTCACAGGTGTGAAAGGAACGGTTCTTCACTTAAGGGCACACTGTAAACTTTTATTTGTTTATTCAGACAATATTTACTGAGGATGAACCGTGTGCTTATCATGTGGCTCCACTCAAGATCAAAACTCACTCTGAACCAGGCAGGCAGCTCAGGATCCAACAGAACAGTCAATTAACCTCTGAACGCTGAACCAGGCAGGCTCTGCCTTCCCAGCTCAGGATCCAACAGAACAGCCAATTAACCAATTGAATACAGCATGATGGCAATCTGAGGTGAACGAGTTTCATCTGGAGACAGCAGTTTCGGTCTCTTCTCCCCACAGTGCTTGGTAACGCCTGTTTTCCAGATGGCAGGCGGCAAGATTCAGGGCGAGGCCATGGCTGTGTCAAGGGTCCAATGACAAGGTGAAAAAAGGACACGAAAATCTAAAAATGGAAGCACTGAAAGATTTGCCTTTGACTGATCTGGATGTTTGTCTCCACCAAATCTCATGTTGAAATGTGATCCCCAATGTTGGAGGAGGGTCGTGGGGGCGGGTCCCTCAGCAATAGCTTGCTATCCTCGCAATAATGAGTGAGTTCTCGCTCTGTTCGTTCACACAAGATCTAGTTGTTTCACCCATTTCCCGTTTCCCCTGAGAACACTCTTGTCTCTAATCCTGATGGAATGCCATATACATTTCTATTACATCAGGATTAGAGACGAGTTCTGTTGAGAAATAATTCCAAGAACAGTTTTTATATTTTGTTTTCACATTGAAAATCAGTGAGATTTGCTTCAGCCTCACAGAGCGTGTTTCTGTGAAATTAAGTGGGCATCAGCAGTGCGCTGCACCTTTTTCCCTCAACGGGAAACGGGTTAAAAGGGCCTGGAGTCTCCATCCTCTCCCTCGCTCCCTCTCCTGCTGTGTGACACGCTGGCTCCCCTTTCGCCTTCTGCCATGACTGGAAGCTTCCTGAGGCCTCCCACAGCAGATGCCGGTGCAATGCTTCCTATACAGACTGCAGAACTGTGAGCCGATAACCCTCTTTTCTTTACAAATTACCCAGCCTCAGTGTTCCTTTATAGCAACACAAACAGACTAACACAGCTTAATATTAGAGCAAATGGATTCTTATATGGTATCTTTCCCAAGAATAATGTTTCAAAAGATCTCAGCTCCTCTGTGCAATTACCTTGAACATTATATAATGTTAGCCGCTGTCCCACAGAACGTAGGAGCAAACAGTTCTGAGCTAACATTGTTTATTCTAACGTTTGGTGAGCTGGGAGAGGAATGAGAATCAGACAAGAAGAAGGAATACCAACAGTTAGTTATGGAAGCCTTTCATTTAGTACAAATAAATCATCCAACTTTAAGGTGCTCTTATGATGAACATTCATTTATATTAATAAAACCTTAGAAAAATTCCCTACTGCAATGCTTGTAAGAATAAGATAAGACATTTTAAACAACTTTAGAGGTATCTGAATTTAATATAATGTAAGATATTTCTATTAGTGTATTTAGGTTTCTCGTATCTGTGACTGAGATCACAAACGGCTCCTGACTAGTGGCTCTAATTGGGTGCATGAATGCCTGAAAGTCAATCATGTTGTATCTCAAATAGGGAAACGGTAAATATCAACTCCAGAAGGTTCAGAAATGCAACATACTTAAAATTCTAGATGCTTCATCTTAGGAAAAATTATTAACAATTATTTTATGGTTAATTAACAACCAATCCCTCTTTCCAAACCAAAGTTTAAATTTCATCAAAAATGGTATGCTGATACTACTTTTGTTGCAAATTCCATCTTAATGCAGTTCTCACAGAATTTTTTTCTGTGGCATTTTAAAAAAATTCAACCACAGAAAGAGTAAAACTAGACTCGAACTAAATATGTTTAATAAACACTGACCTGCACCCAATGACTTAAAAATCAAGTAGCATTTCTTTAAATGTAGTATATATTTTAATTATTAAATTACTGGTAGTTACTATAACAAGCAAAAGAGATGATGGCTGATAATACTTAGCACTGGTAACAACACAAACCGGGGAAGTCTCCAAGAGATGAATGTTTGAAATTACACGGTTACAAATTTAAAGGACCCAGTGGCAGTCGAGGGAGATACTCACTGTCGTCTCGACCAGACTGAAAGCTGCTGCGCCTCTTCAGGGACGCTGTCTGACTGAGATGGCCCAACACTGAGGGACGTGTGTCATTATCGAGATCCAACATGGGGCTGTGCAGGCCTGGGTTAGCTGGGGAAGAAAGCAGAGTTTTTTGTAGGCTCTATGTACTCTTGCTTAGTTGATTTAATGGACTGCTTCTCTGAGGCTATTTCTTGCTCAACTGCTCCACTCTTAAATAAAGCAGTTATTAAATAAAATTAAAAACTATTTTCTCTAAATAGATTTTAAAAGTAATTCTCAGTTCGGCAAAACTGGGTGGTGGTGGGAGGATAAAAGCTATAAACACAAAATGTAGCAGGAAAAATCATATTTTGCAAAACAACTTTTGGCACTAGGAAAGAAAGTAATGGAGTTCGGACTCTTCTGTTTCTTTAAATGTAGCTGACCGACACATCTTTGTAGCATAATCTCCTTTGACCTCTCCCTTAATGCCACACTTTACATTTAAATCCCCAAATCCCACCATTCGTTTCTTGGACACATGTGATTTCACTCCCTATTGCTGTTCTTGATGCCAGTCATCTAGTGTGGATCCTTTTCACCTCACACTTCATATTCCAGAAGCCAGAACATTCTACTGCTATCAAGAAATTGTCTTTATTGTCTCACACTCAAATACTGCTTTTTTGATTCTCTTCTCAGAGGTCTTCCGGAAAACAGGCAGGATCAAGTCTACCCCAATGTTTTCCAATCCAAATTAGGCGGAGAATTAGGAAACAATTTTTCCAAAATGGATCGCAAAAGCCATTAGGAATAGAATTCCATGTCGCCAAACCAGTTAGTAAGGACATTGGCTTGAAGTGGTAAAATTTACCTTGTTAGTCTAAAACACCACTCTAAGCTCTTTAGCTGAGTATTCAAAGAGCTTTAAAACAAACTGAACTCAATGTGCATTTACAGAGTATTTACAGTAGTGTGCACAGGACACTTAAATATTCTCCCCACAACAATGCACCTTACGTTTTCCTGCCTTACTTGCTATCCTTCCTATTGGAAAGGCCTCACCCATTTTTCCTCTTCATCCATTTAAACCCACATCCTGAAAGACACCACGTGAAATACAGCTATTACACAAGGTCAAGGTCACCTCTTACTCATCTACCTGAAGTGCTACCTATACTTTCTGCCCTTTGACAGCAGCGAGAATGCATATAATTTAATTGACTTCACATTCTACCGTCTGTAGTTCATTAACAGCTACGTATTGCCTGTCTCCACCAAAGACTGCTGTTTCCTCAGGGATAAGAAGTAAACGTGTCTCCACGTTCCCCACAGTCACGGGACCTTCCACAAATAACGCCCGCCACAGGTAGTAAGTGACTGACACTAAAAACATATTTTTTATTTTATAACTGAATAGAATATTAGAAGCCTATGGATTTGTTTTCAGGTGCTAATATAAAACATATTTACAAATTAAAGTAGTATTTTTGTGCCTCTGATAATGCAAACTATTCAATAACATTTAACAGGTATTCACTGAGCACCCTCCCACATGCGAGGAACTGCAGGCCCAGGGATAAAGTGATGAATAATATCTAAGGCCCTGCTCTCAAGATGCTTACATTCTGGTGGTAGAGGCAGAAAATAAACCAACAGATAATAAACAACAAAACTATAGCAAAAAACCGCTAAGCAGAGGAGGTAAATAGTGACTGTGCGGTGAGAAAAGGCCTGATCTCAGTGAGGCCGCTGGACGTGGCACACTATCGCCTCTCTCTCCAGATTCTCACAGATTCTCGCTGGTAGGTCTTCAAAATAAATTAAATCATTTGAACAAATTTTTTAGTGCAACAGAAACTTTTTTGAAGACTTTATTATGTTTTGGCCACTGTGCTAAATAAATGCTGTGCATACATTTGTATTTTGGAAAATATTACAGCTAAGATAAGAAGACTTATATAACCCATTATGTTACCAAAAAAAATGTGATACAGAGTAAAAAAATACAGTGAAGAAAGTATTATTTTTCTAATTGACTTTTTTCATACAAAAATACATTTGTGTGTGAATGTTTTAGTGATTTATGACATTTTCCTTTGAAGTTTATACAGGTATCACTTCTATCAGTTGTGGGATTCAGGAAATTAATATAAAAATACGAATTTTCTAACACACTTTAAAGAGAAAAATAAAGGGGCCCAAACTTAGCATCACATTAAAAATACATGTAAAACTTATAATTTATATTAAAATGCACATTTCTAAAGTATAAAAAACGCTTTAAAATGTTACATTTCACTTACTCTTGAAGGTTTCAGGACTATGAATTTGTGATTAAGAAGGAAAACACTTCCTAGTTTCCTTAAAGTACACATATACCATTTCTGCAAAAAATACAATTATTTCAGAAAAAGTTTTCTCCTCATAACTGGTATTTGTATAACTTTAAATTGTTTAATATTAAACCATTTGTATAGTTTAAATACATCTTGAGTTTTGCAATGGTTAAAAGATTGATATATTTTTTCCTTTAATAACAGAAACCGTATTACTATGCTTTTGTTCTATTAGAAACCACATCATCAGTTTTCTGTATCAGGAAAAGAAAGGTAACCATGAAGGAATTTTCCAGTTGGTGCCCTGGCATTACCGTAAGTACAACACAGCAGCACGGAGCTGGAATAGCACATGCCCCTCAGGACTAACCAGCATCTGGAATACATTTGGAAGATGTATTTTTGCTGAGTGTCCAGAAGGTAGCGCTTCACAGCTGCACACAAATGCGTAATATGCCCTGTCAACTAAACAGTGGGTACCAGCTTAGAAATGTATTTCTCTCCCTAACACTGGCATTTTTCTGACTGTCAAAAAATGATCTCAGAAAGAGTTATTTTATAGAGAATTAAAAAGCTTATGTTTTGAAAAGTAATACAAACGTTTTAAGTATCAGCTGTCATAAATTATGACGAAGTGTCCAAAAAAAAGCTCAATAATTCTGACACTCCTCTTAAATTACATGACTTAGTATTTCTAACTCACAAAATTATTACAAATATGAACTGGTTTCATGGTAAGCATTTCTATTAAAAACAGAAAAAAACATACTTTCTATAAAATATAAAATCATCAAAAGGCTTTAAATATTTCATGTATCAGTCTATTTTGTCTTGTTTCACCTTACAATATGATAGCAATATCTCATTTAAAAAAAACTATACACACTACCTAAAGCATATGGTGGTCAGGTGCAGTTTTTTTTTTTGTTTTTTTGTTTTTGTTTTTTTTTTTTTTTGAGATGAAGTGTCACTCTGTTGCTCAAGCTGGAGTGCAGTGGCATGATCTTGGCTCACTGCAACCTCCAACTCCCGGGTACAAGTGATTCTCCTGCCTCAGCCTCCCCAGTAGCTGAGACTACAGGCATGTGCCACCACGCCCAGCTCATTTTTGTATTTTTAGTAGAGACAGGGTTTCACTATGTTGGCCAGGCTGGTCTTGAACTCCTGACCTTGTGATCTGCCCGCGTCAGCCTCCCCAAGTGCTGGGTTTACAGGTGTGAGCCACCATGCCCGGCCCCGGGTGCAGTTTTTAACATCCCATAACAACATAAAATTGTGTTTGACTCTGCCCTTTTCAAAGTAATGCTGCATTGATAGGAGTTTTGAGAGGTGACTTGTTTTCTTGGCAGTAAATTTTCTCTAGAAATTAACTGTTCCTAGAATTTCTTTTCTGGATGAAAATTTTTAAAAAGCCTTTTTTCAAGTAGGAAATTATTACCTTTGGCCCTGCTGAAAAGGTGATAACTATTTTTCATTTGGGCCAATACTACCACATTGTTCCCCAAGTTTGAAATTGAGGCAGGGACTAATTGTATTGAGAATTTCCAGGGTCATGCAGTTGGTATCAGGTTCTGTAGCAGCCCACGGAGCCGCTGACCTATCCTGTAAAATATACCTGTAAAGATTAGGGCTTCATACTATGCAATTTTAAAAGTCTTCTTAGCTATAAAATTCTGACTCTATGACTCAAAGTTTAAATCCGAAACCTGAAATCACCACCGAAAACAACACAGAAAAGACATTGATTCTGATCACTATTCGTACAATTTAGGACCCTGATCAGTGGTGGTGTCATTTTAAATGTATAAAAAGTTTGCCTCTACACATGGAGCAAGTGTGAAAATTATGTCTTAAAATGGAAATTACATCCCAAAAATACTAAAAGCAATAAAAAAAAGTAACAGTGTGGCTGGGTGCGGTGACTCACACCGATAGTCCCAGCACTTCAGGAGGCCAAGGCGGGCGGATCATTTGAGGTCAGGAGTTTGAGACCAGTCTGACCAACAGGGTGAAACTCCGTCTCTACTAAAAATACAAAAAGACTGGCCGGCGTGGTGGCACGTGTCTGTAGTCCCAGCTACTCGGGAGGCTGAGGCACGAGCATTGCTTGAACCTGGGAGACAGAGACTGCAGTGTGCCAAGATCACCTCACTGCACTCCAGCCTGTGAGACTCTGTCTCAAAAAAAAAAAAAAAAAAAAAAAAAAAAAAAAAAAAAAAAGGCACAGTGAAAACTGTAACAGAATTTTATAATATTTGTTACGGATTTCAGTCTGGCTATTTTAAAGATAGTAAGCACAGTAATAAACACACTCAAATGAGTAAGTACTTGTAAGATCAAAAACATGTGGTTGTAATCTCTCAACGAGGAGTAACTCCAGCTTATTCTGAATACAAAATTGCAAACAGGCACATCACCCTGTAGCATGGGAAACCGTCACTGTAGTATTTCTAATTACAGAATTGTATGTGATGTTTGCAGGAAAAATTATACAAAACAAAATTCTGGAAATAAATATTCTTAGGATCTAGCTATATCTTTTAACTTCCCCACACTAGTATTTGAGTTATATTTTGTCAATATATCAAAGGAAAGATACACATGTTATGACAAATGCCTGGAATTAGTATCTTGGAAGGAAAAAAAATCCTTAACATTAAAAAAAGACACAACGAAGTTTTTAACTACTGGAAGTCAAAAGTTAGTATTTTATTTTTCCAGTTAAATAATGCTTCTATAACGTATGCTTGCAACATCCTCAAAATTCTTTTTCTAATTTTAAGTATGCAGATACATTTAACAAATTATAAACAAACATAAAATTAGAAAAAAATACCTCTGGAAATTTTAATGAGAGAAAAATAGTTGGAAAATTTGTTTTCAGAAGTTGCAGAAGTAATTTTCTTCAGAACACTAATGAAACAATCCTAGTCACTTCACTAGAAGTATAGAAATAATCAAAAATTTAAAATTTATTATTTTTCTAAAATTATTATTTTTCACAATTTGCCGTGAACAAGTTGAAACATCTGCTATTTTTTCCAACAACTGTGAAATTTCTACCATAGTAAGACTTCAGCTTTATCTTAAACTATAGATCTGAAAAAATCTTCAGGAAAGCTCAGAAACTTAAAAGGTTTATATTAACACTCGAAAAATCCTACAACACTGCAAAAAACTGATAATGACGCTAAGAAGACTCGATAGAAAATGCTTATTATACCTAGAGTTCTGTAGGACTTTCAGGAAACCTTATCAGTCAAATCCTTTCCACTCAAAGCTGTGCAAGTCCTTCTGATTTTAAATAGTATTTTTAAAACACACTCTACACCACACACAGGGCAGAAGAGACCCTTCTTAAGGGAAGCCTGCTGAGGCGGAGCCAGGTGAATAAGATCACTGTATTTTCTCATCCTTCATGCCTACTACAGCAAGTTTTCTCACAGTCTACAACAGTGTGGGGAACACTGATTTGCAGCCTCAGACTCTCAGAAGGGTGGCCAACTTCCTCACGGTCCTTAAACACCTTTGAACACATTTTCCTGCGCACAGCGGGCCCTTGTCCTGCGCAGCGGCCCGACCACCCACTGTTGCTTGTTGACCAAACACGGGCCGGGAGCCTCCACAGACACAGGCAGGATGGGATTCCTTTCAAGCACACCACACACAGGAATTTCAATGCCAAAGCTGGGGGTGGGGGGTGGGGTGGGCGTATCAAGGCAGATTACAAATTCCTCACGAATTAGACCTGTGTCAGCAGATAAAAATGCTTTTTGATCTTCTGATTATACATGTATACATATACATATATATGTATATATATAACATTTTTAAAGTTCTGACAGAGGCATTTCCTTAATTTAAAGAGAATCATTTAATCCAAATTAAACAAAGGGAGGCATAGTGAAGAAGCCCCTGTTAACTCACTCACTCAGGACTGTCCTTCACAGGCTCCAGGCAGCTTTCAGATGTGCATTTCCATATCATTCAAAGCAAGGGTTCAAAAAAGGAAATGTAAATTAAAAGCAAAACTACAGGTATAAACTTTGAAGAAGCATTTATTGGCTACCATTGGCTAGTTATGCAAGAATCATATATTTGTAATAAGTAAGCTGGATAACTGAATAATCAGAACGAAATGTATGCTTTTCTTAAAGTCCTATGTCTTTTAGTAGGTTTCATATAGATTTACATGCAGAAAAATGCTTAGAACATATAAATAAAGGAATTACAAAACTGACAGAACACAGAACAAAAATACTTATAATAATCAGTATTTTTAAATTACCAAGTAAAGTTAGTATTCGATGTGTGTTTGACATTCATCATCAAACATTTGTTTCTGTGAAGGACGGGGACAAGTTTAGACATGAAATGACTTCCGGCTGCCAGAAGTCTTCTTCCAGATGCACAGTAAGCCAGGGCAGGAGAAAAGAACCAGCTGCTACAATCACAAATTGAAAAGGTCCTTTTCACATGGCCTTTTTGGCCTGTCTGATCTAAAAAAGATAGATTATTCATTGTAAGGTGAATAGAATCTATTATAAAACAGGAGAAACAAAAAAAAGAGACCTTAATCCAACTTTTTCCTGTGATATTCAACAGCTGTTACTTTACTACATGGGGATCTACAAATGAGTGCTATGCTATTCCAAAAGAAATCAAATTCTCAAGTCCCAGGTTACTGACTTCAAAAAAAACCTGCTTAATTATTACAAGTATTATTAGTCTTAATTTTAATTTGGTAGATAAATTGCTTTCAAATTAGAGTTTAAATCAAACCATTATGTAAAATGATTATGTAAAAACTTGCTGATCTGCACTCTGGTCATTACAACTGTTTACACAAACTTATGCTATTCACAAATAACAGTAACAGTTTCTAATGATATGTGTCTATTCACAAATAACAGCAACAGTTTCTAATGATATGCGTTTCAAGTCTAAGTTGTGGCATATTAAATAGCACCTGGGTTTTTTTCTGTCTCTGAAACAGTGACAAAAGAAAAAGGAAAATCAGAGCACTGGCTTGCTGGAGGGAAGATCATTTTGATTGCAATCATAAACTGGTACTCTTCTTCCACTTCCCTCTCCTGAATCTACTTTCTCTCTGTGTGCATATACACTGTAGACAGAGTATAGCTTATACATCTTAAAGCAGGTAAATAAAACCCCACTAAGCATTTCATCTTCTAAAGACAATTTTGAAAAACTCTGTCATCACAGCATGCAAATGAACAAGTGCACAGCAGAAGTCTCCCCGGAGGTCAGCCCACTGGCAGCTGCACACAGCTCACAAAGACACCACCCAAGCGCTGGGCTGCAGGGAGGGAAGATGGACATAAACCAGCATCTCGTATCTGTACTTGCTGCAGTTGTGCCTTTCCTTTTTTTAAACCAACTTCTCTCATCCTGGGTTCATGCTGTGATAAATATTCAGGAAGAAACAATTTTTTAAATCTCTAGAAAACTGACTCCATAAAAAAGAAGCTTCCTAACGTACAACCTCATTATAACTTTAAAATTAAAATTATAATTTTGTTAAAAGATTTAGCATATATACAACAATACACTTATACTGACTTTTTAACTATGAAAATATTTGTATGGTTCCATAGAAAATTCAATGAATCTGCTAACGGTTTCCTAACGGAGGTTCTAATGTAATGTCGCATACAGGAATATGCGAAAAGTTTAATTATACTATGTAAATTCAAAATCATAAACTGTAATAATATGATTTATGCACGTATGTTATGAGCTTGTGTAGAAAATACGGACTTTGTGTACCTTAAGGTTCTTGGAGTAACAGAAATGTTTTTACTTCTTTCAGCAAGTAATTAATACTTCAGTGAGTGTCAGAAGTTATGAAGAGGGTAGATACTTAGCACAGCCTGTTCTTCAGGTTTCTTTCTGTAATATCACAGCCCCAGCACTGTGATGACTCAAACCGCTCGAGATGGGACACATCATGTCTACGTTTTCAGAGAGAACCTGAGCCAGGTACACATGTCTTCTCCTCTGCTCTGTAGCTGTTCCGGAGGACTTACTGCTGACCTAACACTGTGGCTCCTGTTCTAAATGTTGCCTACTGAACCCTAATTCTAGTTATGGCCTTTTGAGAAGCTCTAATGAAGCACCTCTCTGAAAGAAGGGAATGCTTACCCTGTGCAGCCTGATGCCTTTTCCCTTAAGTTATCAGATGTAGCCAGCATATATTTTAACTCACATTCAGAACAAAGGAAAAAACACCTTTGAAGACCACCTTTAAAAATCCTGTTTGTGAATGTCAGTAGGGGGTTAACCAAAGGCTTTTCCTGGCAGGAAACCTCTGAAGACTCAGTCTAATTTTGGACCTATTTCACAGGAATTTTAAAAGGCGGGTGACACTCTTATAAGGTAGTAAAAGTTTAACATGTACAACAATTCAGAACACAAGGCTGCTTTGAACATAGGGGAAGAGAAGCAACATGGTTAACCTGATGTTCAGCCCGGAAAAACACAATAAACTCTTCCATCAGCATTTCAAAGGTTTCAAGATGGGTTTTTAACATATTAACCTTAGTTTGCTCTTGTTTTTCCCATCTTTTTTCACCCTTAGAAAAACCTAAAAGATCATATTTGGGCTACAGAATTGCCCAGATACGATGGGCAGAGGCATGTGGAGTGTCTGGAGGTCAAGGCCCCGGGGTGTGTAAGGTGCAAGGGTAAGCTCCCATCCTGTCCTCGTGCTGTGCTCCGAAGGGCACCGTCTGCTAGCACCAGTGTATATTATTACTACAAAAACGAGTCCAGAGAGCGGTCTAAGGCGGGACTCAGGAATATCAACCGTACGGCAAACTCTGCTGCCAAATGCTTCATCTACAAAAGGATCTTTCTTGGAAAAAGGTGGCTTTGTAGGTAGGACTGCTGTCTCTGAAAACCCATCACCATCTTTGCTCATAAAATTTTCTCTGAATACCACAGGGCTACATACAATTAACATTTTTTTTCCCAAACCACCAAAGTGAAAAGCAAAAGTCTTTGCTTTAAAAAAGCAGACTTGAAAAAATATTTATATATTAGATTTCTTAGATTCACGCACAAAGACCACATTTACTTTAAAAAGACATCAAGAATTATTTTTCTGTTTGAAATATTTATAGTCTACCCATTTAAAACTGCATTTCATTTCACAAAGCTATTCTTGTTCTTATCCATTGTTCTGCTAGTGGATTTACTTAAACAAGTTTACAGTGTTAGTAGTCTAAGTAGTGATATTATAATAAAGGAACTACTTAAAACTTGCTGTCTTTATATTGGAATGTAGTCAGCTTTCATTTTAAAAGCTGGCTCCTGAGAAAACCCGCATAAGAACAATGTAGGTTTACAACAAAGTACCAGATAAAATGTAGGCAGTCCTTTTACGGCAAATCATTTCTAAGCCATTTCTTACTTCAGTAATTGCCTTTTCAAATGCTCCAGCCTTCAGTGGACAGCTATAATCAATTCAAGGAAACAGCAGGTGCCACGCAAACAAGTAAGTACTCTGTTACCAAGCACTGGGCATCAGAAAAGAACCAGACACACTCCAATCAAGAGAGAAGTGGCATCCGCTGCAGGCTGCTGGCTCTGCAACTTTACATCCAACTTATTTGCCATGAGTTCCTCTGGCTCTGGTGGGCGCACGGTGGGCCTTCCCAGGGACAGCCTTGCATTTCCCAGGATCCCTCCTGGGGTACTGGATGCTCTCTCACTCATCTCCATTTTCTTAACTTGCTCATTCTCAGAGCATTTATTTACACTGCATATATAATTTTAGGAGTGAGTGATGAGGTATGCATAAAATTTCCTTAATAGAATTCACTTATGTATAGCAAAATAGCATAAAAGTAATAAAGACCAGAAGCACTTCATCTAGCTTGGCTAGTTTCAGGCGCAGCTCTTCATGAATCCCCAAGTACCAGCCAGCCTTCCCTTACCAGGGGAATGCTCATCGGTTCTGACTCCAGTGAGAAATCCTGCTTGAGGCAGTATTCGCTCCAACAGCGAAACAGAGGGAGGTGTTCAGTCACCTATTTCCCTAACTCACCGGTCTGGAGGGAGTGTGATCAGGTGAGAGGGGGAGACCTGGACACTCACTAGTCCCATCCCTACTCAGGATACAGAGGACGAGGGTCTGTCCCCTGGCTTCTATGAGATACCTTTGTCACACGCGAAATAGATCTAAAGTCACCCACAAAACGACAGTTGCCCAGATTTCTTCTCCATCTAAAATGTCACAATTATGAGAGGATGCTCAAAAGAAATTCCAAATAATATTTAGTAGGCCTTCCCCCGTATTACCTTACATTTATGTTACATATAATTAGGACAATAATAAAATATCCACCAAGGGTCCCTCGTCAACAACAGTTGTAGATTACATAAAAGAAAATTTGTGTGTATTCCCAGCAAACGTATAATTAAGGCAAATATTTTATATAAACACACACACACATATACATACATAGATACAATGACATTCATTACCTGTAGATGTAAATGTAGATATGTGGGTTTTTTTTTTGTTTTTTTTTTTTTTGAGACGGAGTCTAGGTCTGTCGCCCGGGCTGGAGTGCAGTGGTGTGATCTCAGCTCACTGCAAGCTCCGCCTCCCGGGTTCACACCATTCTCCTGCCTCCGCCTCCCGAGTAGCTGGGACTACAGGGGCCGCCACCTCGCCCGGCTAATTTTTTCTATTTTTAGTAGAGACGGGGTTTCACGGTGTTAGGCAGGATGGCCTCGATCTCCTGAGCTCATGATCCACCTGCCTCAGCCTCCCAAAGTGCTGGGATTACAGGCGTGAGCCACCACTCCCGGCTGTAGATATGTGTATATTAAAGGTAACATGTGTGCAATGACATACACATATAAAAATGAGAAACAGAAAAATACCGAAGTGCAAACTGGTCAAAGCACACTCTATTTCACTAATGGCGAATTCTCCTTCCATTCGAGGAAACGTTCTGTCTGCATCTATGCCACATGTCACTTACCATTTGCCTATGCACTGAGTATCAGCTCAAAGGCAATGGTATCGATGCGCTCAGAAAGATACCGAAGAAATTAAACTTTCTGAATTTGAAATTGGAGTGTTTCATATTTAAAAAGTATTCATATTTTAAGTAACGGTCGTGGTATTTTGGTTAGTTTTTAAAAAGAATCCTTATTTCTAAGAATTATATACTGAATTAATTATGGATAAAATGATGTGATCTGTTTTAGAATAATCCAGGGTGAGGAAGGGGAGAGAAGCAGGTAAGACTGGCTACGAGTTGATAAAATAAGACTGGCTATGCTGAAGTGAGGGTGAGTACATAGGGTATTGTTACATTATCCGTTCTGCTTTTAAATATATGTGGGATTTTCCAAAATTTAATAGTGAAAATCACTTCTGACCTAAGTTCAAAAAACCACCCCAATTTTCCAGTTAAAAGGCTCTCATGTGTTAGAATTACCTACATTTAGATTAGCAGTGTTTACTGACAATGACAGAGGGAACAGTTAAGCATGTTCTGAATGTCAAAAGAAAAAATAAAATGTGAATTTAAGACATTTATATTGTACTGACATTAAAATTGTAAAGTTCAAAGAGTTGTAAGGAATTGTTTCTCCTTTTTTTTTTTTTTTGAGATGGGGTCTTGCTCTATTGCCCAGGCTGGAGTGCAGTGGTATGATCTTGGCTCACCATAACCTCTGCCTCCTGGGTTCAAGTGATTCTCCTGCCTCAGCCTCCTGAGTAGCTGGGCCTATAGGCACGTGCCACCATGCCTGGCTAATTTTTGTATTTTTAGTAGAGATGGGGTTTCACTATGTTGGCCGGGCTGGTCTCAAACTCCTGACCTTGTGATCCACCCGCCTCAGCCTCCCAAAGCGTTGGGATTACAGGCGTGAGCCACCGCACCGGCCCTCCACTTTCTAATGAAAAGATGAAGTAACGCAAGTAACCTGAGGCACTGTCCCCATTTCATGCACATTCTTTCGATTATTTCCCAAGTGATGAACAAGGTACGCAACAAGCTTGCTCAGAGTAGGTGAGTGACACAAAAGCTATGTCACCTTTTCTTTTTCCAAAATGCTGACCTCAACCAATTTAGAATGAATATATATAGCAGTACATTAAGACATCAGGGAAGGGAAGATGAAGGCGTGTTTCCCTCTATCTCTGAGAAAGATTCAGACCTTTGGTGACGGATATTTAGGTAAAGAAATGACAAGACAGATGAAATTTTCTGGAATTTTTCCAATTATGTTGTCTTCATAAATTACACACATATTCCAGAAATTCAAATATTTTCATACCAAATTATGTATTCAGATTGTTTCCTGTAAGTGTAAGTAGGAAAATCCTCAATCAGACCACATATCCTACCTGTACCCAGTGAATATGGTGACTGCATTCATCACCACCTTTGCCGGAGAGCAGTGACATTTGTTGGGCACCTACAAAGTGTCTGGAACGCTTCTCAGTGCCTATCTAGAGAAGTGACTGTCGTCGTTTAAGGTTCAACTGAGATTTCACCTCCTCTAGGAGACTTCCCTGGACTTCCCCGCAACCAGACTGCACCCTCCTGTCACACATTTTCATAAATTCTGTACTCCCCACTTCCTCACACTTTTCACTATCCCGACCGAATACATGCCCACGTGATTTTTTAGGTGGTGTGTTTCTCACTAGATCACAAGCGCCAAGAGGCCAGCTCGCACCGCACTTCCTGCCCCAGGCACGGCAGCCAGCGCCCTGGTGGATCAGCCCTGGCTGCACCTGAACCACCCGGGAGCTTGAAAATGCCTACACCTGGGCTCCAGCCACAGAGACTAGAATGTGCTTGGCACGGAGGGAAGGGGTAAGGCCAAGAATTGAGAACTGGTTGTTAAAAAGCCCCAGTGGACTCTGATGGGTCCTTAAGGTTGAGAGCTCTGCTGAACAGAGTAGACTCAAAAATTATTAGTGGAATCAACAGAGAAATAAATATGTAAGGTTCTCTAAATATTCCCAAAGACTACAGACTGTAACATTTGCTGTCATTTTCACTTGCTAAAAAATATAAAATAATAACATTAATGGGGATGTTGACATGGCTTCAGCAGAGATATTTGGGTTTTCTTAAATATCAAGCCTAGAAAAAATGGAATCAGAGCTGGAAAGTACTCAAACCCCAGCCAGCTAATTCATGACAAAACTATGCTAGAAATAAACAATGGCGACCTCTCCATTGTACTCCCTTCTCTGCCAAGACTGCTCTCCTGTTACAGCTCCTAATCCTCCTGGGGACCTGATGAGGACCACTACTCTTTTATGTTATTCAGTTAGGGGCTCAGGCCACTGACCTTGCATTTGCCAGAGTCACCACCAACAGCCTAAGAGCAATCACAAGGACGTTTCTCTTTCATCTTCTGCTTCGTCTCAGAGATTTTGCTGACCACTCCCTTCTGTTTCCCTCCTGCCATGACCACCCTTCTTTGTTTCCTTCACAGGCTTCTCCTCCTCTACTAGTCCCTTAAACATTACTTGTCAGGACTCTTTCCTGGGTTTGCTTCTTTTTTCATCTTCCTGGGTAAACGCGTGAGTTCCAAGGGACCACCTGTACGCCCCCCGTGCTCAAATTTCTCAGTCTCTAAATCCAACTACTTCCATCTCTACTTACATGTCAGATAACCCCAAGTCAAGCTGTCCAAACAAAGGGGCAGAATCACTTTTTTCCCCCATGTTCCCTAACTCAATGGCACCACCACCCTAACTAGCTGCCAGGCAGCCATCTGGAAATCACGGCTCATTCCTTCCTCCTCTTCATTCGTCCATCATCCAGCCCTATCAATTCGATTCCTGAACGGCCCTGGAGTCCATGCTCCTCCTCACATGCCCACCACCTCCACACTAGGTGGGGTGCCTGTCTCCTCACCAGCTTCGCTACTCTGGACTTGCTTCCTCTCATCCACCCACCATGGACGGCCACAGTCGTCATCTTTTCAAAAGTAAGTCTGAGCTTGTCTTCCCCCAATCCACCGGCCGCCGCTTAAAATCCATCCCCGACTCCCCAGCGCACTCCGGGTGAAGTCTGAGCCTGTCACAGCGGCCAAGCGAGTCCGTCTCCTCACTCCACCTCCACGCTCCAAGCTCCAGGCACACAGGATTCAGAGGGCTTTTCGTGCCTGTAACCTGTGCACATTCTCCCTTCCTGGAACAGTCTTCAATGCTTTCCTCCTCTATTTCAACTGGCCAATGCAGAGAGCCTTCTGATCTCAAAAGAGATGTCACTTCCTTCAGCTCTCAGAATGTCACTCCCCTGACCTCAAAACCCGGGATCAGAGGCTACTCCTAAGCACTCCAATGTCACTGGGAACTTCCCCAATCATAGGAAACAGCACATCATATTCTAACAGCTGGCTAGTTCCCTGTCTCCCCTACTACTCTGTGAGCTTGCATGAGCCAGGCCCTTGTCTGCTGTCCTGACTACTGTGACTTTAGCACCCAACAGTGTCTGCAGCACAGCAGGCATTCAATATACTCAATATTCTTCAGATGATAGCATACAAACAAAAGCCAGTAAACCTGCATGCAAACAGACCTCTGACTTCTCTCCCCCAGCTTCCCTCAGGGCCGCCACACAGGTGGTCCCTTTCTCAGGCGGAGGTGGCTAGTAAGCTACTTTTCATCCTTGCAGTTCTAACATGGAGGCTTCTCTGAGACATTCCCACAACAGCCATCTAAAGCATTCTCCTCAGTCACTCCCTTTTGGAACATCCTGATTTTCTTTTTTCTTTTCATCACCTGTCCCAGCATTTTAGTCAGTTAGTTACATGTCTAGTGGCTTTCCTTTCCTCCAGCAGTAACTCTGGGAGGCAGTGGCTCTGTCTTGCTAGCACCGGGTGCAGTGCCTGGCACACAGCAGGACTCAACATACACGTGACGAAACGACGTGCAGACTGGCAGTTACCAAAGACTGATGTCACTTCCTCACCATCACACTGCCTGCCCCAAAATGTCAACACTGCCCATCAACCACACATCACACTGCCTGCCCCAAAACGCCAACACTGCCCATCAAACACAAAAACAGACATGATACAAGAGCGGTCCCTTTTCATCAGTACAACGCTAACCAGTGGCCAAAAAACCCACAAAACAAACAAAAGACGATCGGTAGTCATTGCCTTCAACATTAAAACATTCCCAAAATGTATTTAAATGACACGAAGGAATCACATAATACACTGGAAGAGAAATCCTTGCCTTTCAGATCTTTCACATAGCCCTCTTTGCAGCTGTGCATGAGCTGAAGGATCCACTTGTGCTGGGCTCCGATGCACTGCCACGCAGGGTCACCAGGGGTGTGAAGGTCAGACAGGTACCTGAAAAAGCAAGCCCAAGGTTGAGGCCAAAGGGAAACGCTGGCATATTTTACAATCATTACTTTTTAAAGGCTAAAATGATATCAGTTAGTCTTGTCCCCTGTCAAAGATTAGTCTTTAATATTTAGTTCTCAATGAAATACATTCAAATTTCTTAGCTAAGTGAGATGGCTCCTGCTTGTAATCCCAGCACTTTGGGAGGCTGAGGTGGGTGATCACCTGAGGTCAGGAGTTTGAGACCAGCCTGGCCAATGTGCTGAAACCCCGTCACTACTAAAAATACAAAAATTAGCCAAGGGTGTTGGTGGGCGCCTGTAGTCCCAGCTACTCGGGCGGCTGAGGTGGGAGAATCGCTTGAACCCAAGAGGTGGAGGTTGCAGTGAGCGGAGATCTCATCACTGCACCGCAGCCTGGGCGACAGAGCGAGACGCCATCTCAAAACAAACAAACAAACAAGCAAACAAAAAATAAATAAACAGCAGAGCTTAACATTTTTTTTCACATAATAAATGATAAAACTACTAAGAACAGCTCTCTAAAAGACAAGGGCGATTTGCAGTGACCCAGCTACTCGATGGCATTTCTCTTTGTATTTAGCTCACAGAGTTTTCCTACTGAGTTCAGAGTCATCACATTAGACACAGGTGGAAGCCGGCAGACACTGGGCAAGTATGTCTTAAATTTCAGCTTTTTAATTCCTTTCTGATATGAAACACGGCCACGAGATGGCAGTACGGCCCTGCTTTCTAAAACTAGCCACATGAGGGCCAACCCAACCGTGAAGAGATCTGGAGACAACGCACCTCTAAAGCCCACACTCATGACTGAGAAAGTATTTCCCTAGAAAATACAGTATAGTTCGGTGCTTTTCTTAGTTCCTAAATATGCTTACAATATTTCAAGTCTTTGTATATAAAACACCCAAACCCATAGAGACCATTTACACATATTTCAACAGAAAAACTTCTGTCAAATATTATTTAAGATTTGGCCCTCAGCCCTCACAAAATATAAAATATAGCAAGCTAAATCCAATTAAATCAACTCCAAGAGCATGTCCAAATGCATTTATTGTCTTACAACTGTTGTTAAGCCATATGCCGTCCTTTGTCTCTGGTCTAGAGGTTTTTGTTCAGCGGCAAACGTCATCGATGGCTCCAGGCCGACCTGGGGCCAGACCTCAGCCCCTCGGGGTGTGCCCATGCTTCCCGCCCATTCCTCCAGCGGTGAGCATGTGTTACTCAGGTATCTCAATCAGCAGCCAATCAGAGGAGAAACAAATCCACTTGGTAATATGTTAGCAACAAATAAAATGCTGAGAACACTGATCCTCCCAGCTGACAGGGAGGGCCTGGGTGCTGTGGGGAGCTGGATATCCAGGCATCTGCAGAGGGGCCACACTCAGGCTGCCCAGAGGTGGCCAAGAAGTGCCATCTCCTCCTCCCTGTGACCACCTGCAGCTGCAAACAGGATGTGTTTCTGTGCTGAGAAAGTGGCAGGTCAATTAGAAGGAAGAGCTTTGCTCAGATTAAGAAGTCACCAGGGCTCCTCCTCATAAATAAGAATAGTATCCTGAGGAAAAAACTACAATCTAACCAGTTACATTTAGCTTGGCACAGGGGATTCATTTCAGATTCCAAAATCCAATCTGATTCTTTCTCTCACACAGGCTTTCTTCTTTTATTACCTGAACGATAAATACAACCAATAGTACATTATGTCTTTTCTTCCCGAAAGCACAGAAGTGATTCTGTGCTTTCCTGCTGCGGATAATGCATTTCAGTTCTCCCTAAATAGGCTTGTTCTGCCTCCACACACCTCTGCAATGCTTTCTCCCAACACTTTCACTCACGTAGCCCTCAGATTCGGTATTAGCAGTAAAATATAGAGATATTCTTTTAGGGACGGTGTTCCTTTTAATGTTTAAATTACTGAACAGGAATGTAGACAGTTCAGTACAAGGGTTCCTCTTCCAGGAGCACAGCAAGAGGAACCAATAAGCTTTGCTTAGTAACTTTTTACATTATATGTCTCTTTAAATGTTGACTGTGTCCTTGCAAAACTTAGTAACAAAAGACTTTTTCTACCATCTTATTAATGGGCACTAAGGTAAAGGAGTTTATAAGAGTTTTACAAAGCAAGATAAAGTTGTTCTCTTAGAAATTCTAGACTCAGTTCAAAAGTATGACAACTTGTGCGGGGCTCTTCAAATCGGTTTCTTGTTTACTTTTAGGATGCAGCTAAAAATAAGTTCCATTTCAAAGCTCTTTGTTTAGAACGATACGTTATTGCCATTTCTTTTAAAACTGCATATTAAGAACACTTTTAAAAAAGGCTTTTTAGATTAAAAAGCAATGTAAAGAATGTTAATTATGATGAACACAGGCTCAGTATTTTAAAATCTAAGAATTAAGAAAGTTTTTAGTCATATTCTGACGTGATCTTCTCACAGCCACATTGCTGTGGAAAGGGATATGCAGAGCTTTCCCTTCCCTTTCTGTCCTGCCAGCATCAAGACAGAAATAAGGAGAGGGAGAAGAACTGGGAAGGTTTAAATTAGATAAAATAGTGAACGATATTGGAAAAAATTGTGAACAATAGTAAGACAACAGACTGGTAATCTAATTTTCCCTTCTACTGTGCATAATTTGAACTACGTAAGAAAATGAATACATTTTTGTTCATGATAAAGCTCTCTCTATTCCTACTTGATGTTCCCAGATTTCAAAGTCCAACAGGTATTTGACCTGGTTCTGATCTTATTTTTCTATTTCTTAGTGACTAAAAATTTAATTTAAAAAGGTAATGATTGCTCAGTATTTTCTCAAAGCATCATAAATAAGATAATCATTAAAAAATACATAAATTATTGTTGACTTGTTTATATTTTTGCTCTTTTGCCTTTAAGATGACAGGAAAAATGGTAGTTAAAAGGCTACTTAAAAGAATCTTTTTTGGCACCACCACCTTTTAAAGGATATCCAGTAAGTTACACAGTCATAAGAACTGCACGAGTTATCCATTCAGATGGTAACTCACAACATAAAGAATTTGTACACTCAGTAAGATTTAACGCATTACTAAAGGCAAGTTTAAAATAACATGTGTAAACAGGCCAGAAATACACAAAGCACACACAGTGAAGGGGCAGAGCAGGAAACAGCAGCCTCAGGACGTCTGACGCTACCCAGCTGCGTGTCCTGGACACGACGCTCAGCCTCCCTGGAACTCTGTAGCTTTCTAGGTAGAAAATAAAGCAGTGGGATAACTAATGTGTGGTTTATTTCCAGCTTTAAATTTCAAGGATTCCACAAACCAGGAAAAACCCCATATACATTCTTTCTTATGAAGGCAGCTTAGAGAGAAGCAAGGGTGGGCTCTGAGGCCAAACAGGGGTCCCATCCCCCAGTCACTGTGTGTGCTGGGCAAGCTTCGGTGTTTTCACCTGTCCAATGGGCACCACACAAGCGTCCTTTCGTGGTGGCGATAAGGATTAGAGAGGACACGTAGCACACACCCCACACAGCGCTGAACACGCCACACACGTGCAGGGGTGGCAGCCTGCAATCACAGTGCCCTCTCTTTATCCCACCGCCAGTGCCTCTGCTGGCTTCCTCCTGGGCAATACTAGCGTGCTGCCAGCGGCGACAGCTCATACTCCCGCTGTACGTCTCGTCACTAGGACACAGGTCCAGGTGCGGATCCTTTCCCCGTTCACAACTGCACACACAGCAGCTTTCAGGCCAGACCCTCTTTCTGAGACAGTCTTTTCTTTTCAGAGACAGGATCTTGCTGTCACCCAGGCTCGAGTGCAGTGGTACAATTACATCTCACTGCAGCGTCGAACTCCTGGGCTCCTCAAGAGATCCTACTGCCTCAGCCTCCTGAGTAGCTGGGACGACAGGCACGCATCCCCACACCTGGCTCATTGTTGATTTTTTGCAGAGACCAGGTGCTGCTATGTTGCCCAGGCTAGTCTTGAACTCTTAGAGTCAAGCAATCCTTCTACTTTGGCCTCCCAAAGCGCTGGGATCACAGGTCTGGGCCACCGTGCCTATTCCTGAGACATCATTTTCAAAGATCACAGGGGACCACAGCCAAATTCATATATACACAGTCTACTATCATCTCACAGCCACTGCATATTCAGTAAACGTCACTAATTCAAGGGGAAAAACCATTACATTTGGAAAATAACTTATTCTGAGAACAAAGGCCAAACTCAAAAACTCCTAGCAGAAAATGAGGTCAATATTTTTAATCACAGATATAAAAACCTTAAAATTTATATGCTTTATCTCCAAATCCTGACATAAACTACACGTATATAAAATTTACAGACTGTATGTGCCGGGTGAGGATGTATTTCTGATGATCTCTGCAACTACCCCGAGATGCAGATTTGACTACCATGTCCGTTTCACAGACAAAGAAACTAAAAAACAGAACTCCAGTCAGTTGCCCAAAGTTAACAGCTAGTTCCCATTATGTGACACTGTTTCGCTCTAAGGCCTTCTCTTCATATCCTGTGAAATGCACCTCTCTTAATATTACTGCAAATTTTTTTTTGTGATGGAGTCTCACTCTGTTGTCCAGGCTGGCGTGCAGTGGCGGGAGATCTCGGCTCACTGCAAGCTCCGCCTCCCAGGTTCAAGAGATTCTCCTGCCTCAGCCTCCTGAGTAGCTGGGATTACAGGCACACACCACCATGCCCAGCTGGTTTTTGTATTTTTAGTAGAGATGGGGTTTCACCACGTTGGTCAGGCTGGTCTCGAACTCCTGACCTAGTGATGAGCCCGCCTCGACCTCCCAAAGTGCTGTGCTGGGATTACAGGCATGAGCCACCGTGCCTGGCCCAATATTACTACAATTTTTTAAAAAGTATGCTCACTTGGTGACTTTATTTCTCTTTCACTGACCACTAAAGGCTTGGAAATCAGAAAGCTATTCAAGGCTAAAACCTTCCAGAACTTACTCTACTGTTAAGCAGCAGCACATCTTGTGGCATAATGCACCTCCCACCCAGTGTGTGGCAGTGTTCTGCTTTCAGCCATGCAGGGAGCCCCTCTCCACAGAATACGGGCACCCACGCCATCCCACTAGGCGAGGTACCCCTTGCTCAGCAGGAGGAAGAGGTTGAGACTACTTTTCCTTTCCCGAAAATGGCAGAGTTTTCTTAAAAAGTAACTCCATAACTACTCCCAAATCTACTAGTATTCAAAAGAATTCTGATGTCCTACACCAGACACCTCTAAATTTCTGCTATTTGTCTTCCCCTTTACCATTTCATAATCTCCTAAAGTCCCTCAAGTTAGCCTTAAGGTTACATGATACCTCCAGTACCAAACAGATACACGTGATTCAACAAAATGTTTGCGGAAGCCTTACCTTATGTGACGCTTCTGGTCATGTAAGCTTGATGGTGTCTCAAGCAATTTATCCAGAAGTAATTCTCTTAAAGCTTCAATCCTTGTTTCTACTTCAGCATAATCTATTTAAAAAGAAAAGAATACACAAGATTTACAAAACGAAAATTTAAAATCCAATTTTAGAAAGCAGAACAGTAGTTGCTTGAGTGGGGTGAGGGCTGACTCACATAGAGGCACCAGGGCCCTGTCTACAGTCATCAGGACACTATCTCAGGTGTAGGTTACAAGGGTGTATGTATTTGTCAAAACTCACTGACCTCTAACATGTAAGGTCTGCACACTTCACTGCATGTATATTTTACCACAATAAAAAAATAAATTTAGTTTTCTGAGTCCTTACAGATTTCATTTTTAAATTTAATAAAGCCCCATGATATTTCTCCTGATGGATAAGGCTTTAACCAAAAAGCATTTTAAACTTTTCTATTTTTCTGTAACTCTGGCATTGGAAATAATTTCAAAAGATGTTGAGTTTCCTTTAAATGAGTTAAGAATTCATAAGTCTATTGGTCTCTCTGAAGACGGGAAGATTAAAATGTGGGTTTCCATCTCTATAAAATACTTGTCATTATTTCCAGTAAACTAAGACTCTTTAATAGCATCGCGGTTAACAAACGGCAAAGAGTATCTCAGGCTAACAACCGAGTCATGGTTGCTCATTTTCATTACATATCAAATAAGAAAAGTCATCCTGCTATTTTTGAAGTAATTGTTTTACATTTTAAAGAGAGTCTCATATAAACAAAAACTAAAACTCATATAACATCCTTTGCAGAACACATTCCACATTCTTCCCATGAAAGGAAAGTAGAAGATCTAAAAGTAATAAACGAATCTTACATTTCTTGAAAACTTGCACCTCCGTTTTCCCAAAAAGTGACTTGGCCTTTTCATAATCATTAATAACCACATCATAATCACCCTTTAAAATAAAGAAACATTTTGAAAACTGTCATTAAAGCAAAATGAAGACATTTGGTTAATATAAAAACATCTTAAAAACTCTTAAAAATGTATGGCATCTACAACCACATGTACAGAAATAAATATGCACTCTACCTTTTGAATATTCCTTTCGATATTTAGAGGAAGGTTGAAAAGAAGCTTAAACCGCTGAAGCACATTGAGTGCATTTCTAGTGGAGTCTGCCTTGTCTTTCCGACCTAACACTTCTTGAAACAACGTGTCCGCAGTATTACTTGCTCCTGTTTTAAAGGGAGGAAAGGAAACTGAGATGAAAGCTGATTTTCATCAGATAATGTGTAACTGGGCACTAGAAACAAAATGTGAAGACTGCTATTGTAGTTTTACATTAAAACTCAACAGACTGTTTTAAGGTTAGGGTCTCTTTTATGGTTTGCTAAAATAAAATTTCCATTTTGCCTAAGTCTTTTCATATGTTAAGAATGGTATCCAACATAAAAACAACCATATTTACCATGCCCAAATAAATTCTCTAATGTGAACCTACATTTATTTTCGTTACTCTTCTAAATTTTGTAGCCATTATGGGCCCTGAGGTTATTTCAGAACTTCATACAATAGGGTAAAACACATACATATGCATGTGTGTGCATACACATGTACATTAGCTAAACTCTGTGGACTCAATATCTACATGTGGGATAATAAACAAAACAAGGAAATCATTTTCAGAAAACTTGCTCAAAAGAAATATTCAAAACGAATTCTATTTCTTGGCAGAATTATC
Organism: Rhinopithecus roxellana; assembly: GCF_007565055.1. Lineage (NCBI taxonomy): Eukaryota > Metazoa > Chordata > Mammalia > Primates > Cercopithecidae > Rhinopithecus > Rhinopithecus roxellana. The sequence goes on from NC_044552.1 coordinate 17,552,571, forward strand.
TCTACGTAGCAGGCAAAGAAAATTACATAAGTAATTTACAAATGACAAACGTGAAGGCAGCATCATGAATATTTCTTAAATCAGTAATTCTTATAAAAGCATACATGAGCTGCACATTTCCTAGGTTTTTTTTTTTCTCTTTATCTAAAAGACCTCAAACTATATGAATTGCTGTAATGAAAGAGTTGCTTTATGTAAAGCAAAATTTGCTGTGTACAAAAATAGTTTAAATTTTGAAACTTGTGAACTAGTTTTAATTAACCACAACCAAAGGAGAGAGAAAAGATAAACTGCTTTTGGTTGTTTGATCGCTGCTTGTAAAAAGTTTCTGCATTATCTGGTCTGGTGACTATACTTTAAGCAAAGATGAAAAACTTGCCTCAGTCTCACTGGGTGGCTCGCATGCAATATTCTCTAGTGCACACTGTGGGTGGCCTCCTCCTGTTAAAAGTCATCTTTGTAACATGATTGTTTTATCTAAATAATGTTTAAATTCTGTTGAAATTTTAAAGGCCTGATATAAAAACTTTGTTTTGTCAAGATAACTGGTGTCACCACACGCTATTTAATGTAGAATACTACATTTCTATTATAAGATGAGAAAAAATATATTTCCTTCTTGCCACCAAACCACATAATGGAGGCTAAATTAGTATTTGAAATCTGGTTAGGGCTAAAACTTTCTGTGGTCAAAGAAAATTATTTTAAAGTATTTATCATTTAAAAAATACAAATTTCATGAATTGAAGCTCATAAATGAATAGGTATGTACAGGAGCCTGAATCTTTTTAAAAGGTTAATTACTTATATGTTAGGTTTGGATGTTAAATCACCAAGCACTGTGATTTTACATTTTTTATTAGTTTTTAGTATAATGAAATTTGAGGCTAAAAGTATGAGTTCAAAATTAGATTTTTCTCATCTTATTTTTAAAGTTGTAAAATATTATCAACTAATAATTTTAACTCCTCTAAAAAGTATGAAAACAGGTACAGGAAGAAAACCCACTTATAATTAAATAAAACAGAGACATAGACAAAAATTTATACGTGAAAAATTATAAACTATAAAATTATAAGTTTATTTATGCCAAAATTTATGTGCTTGAGAATTTTAATTTATACTGAGAAATTATAAGTTATGAGATTATAATGTTTGAGAGATAACTTCTGCCTATAAATTATTGTTCTGTTGCAAATTTTATTGTATTCACAATAAAACTGAAGTTCCTAACTCTGATTATTAGATAATATATTCACTAATAAAATACATGAGGGCAGTGAAACCAAGATTTGTGCAAACAGAGAAAAATCACCAGTAGCTCACAAAACGCATTTTACGTCTTTCTCCTCTAGGGCTACTAAGAAGACAACAAAATTACGAAAGAAAAGGGGAGCTCTTCATACGTGAGGCTGACGTCACGGATAACGCCACCAGGAAGTTCATACGTTAGGCTGACATCACGGATAACGCCACCAGGAAGGCGTCAACAAAGGTCACCCACAAAAATCCCCGTGTGCGAATCCACACACATTCTCACACCAAGAACACCCAATTCTAAGGCAGCTGGTAGGGGTTTGAACCTCAGTGTCCAGCCACAGAGTAAGTCTAACTGGAGTGGATGGCCATGACTCTGGCCTCAGAGGCTGCAGAACAAATCTTCATCTACATTTGGCAGCCTTGGGCAAACTAAGGTCTGGAACTTGGTCCTTTCTCCTCACCCAAAGATGGTCTCCAACACCAGTGAATTTGGACAATGCCTCTCACTGTCTCAGTCACACAGGAACTGCAAGAACTAACAGCAATGCTGTTGTGAAAACAGCGCGGCTGCCACCCGTGTAGTCGGGTCTGCAGAGCAGTAAAATTTTCCTACAGTACGAGGCGGGAAGTAAAGTCCAGCCAGCATTACACACCAATCAGTGGAACTCATACCTGCCCAGTGCTCTTACACCCTTAACAAGGGAACAAGCATTTTTATATGTGCCAGGAACTCCTGTCGTCTAGAAGACCTAGTCTTGTACATTCTAATGGTGTCTAATAATTTCAAGCATGTTTATTTAAAGTAAATATTATGCCTTCTCTTATTTCAAAGTGACCATTTGGTCCTTTCCTTGGTACTGACACTGGAGACAGACCACGGAAGTGATTTCTGATCTGCTCTCCGCTTGATGGGAATGGAGAGGTCAGAGGCAGGATAGAAAGAACGCTCCTCACCGGCTGCCCCACCCACGACAGCACAGCGCATCCCAGGAATCAGCAAGTTGAACGAGATTAGGAAGCAAAACATCAGGGCGCCTGGAAAATTAGGGTAACTCTAACATGTACAAATTCACAAAGAGACTTAACTACCTCAATTTCAACAGGCTAGAAAATGACTAGATAGGCTGTTGGCTATACCATAATGATGCTACATGGACAGGATCATTAACAGCACTGAAAGCCTGTTCCCAGCACCATGCCTGACCCTCTGTGTGGAGTATACGGAACTAGAACCTGGGGGATGAGGAAAGAGCTGACGTCAGCACTGGCCCTTCTCAAAAGCAACTGCCAGCATCTCTTCATCTCCAAGTTGAGTTGGCAGCTTGAAACCAACTCCAATGGGAGTATTTACACCTTGGAAATTGGGAAATGCTAATATTAGGGCTAATTTTCTTTCTTTCCTTCCTTCCTTCCTTCCTCCCTCCCTCCCTCCCTCCCTTCCTCTCTCTCTCTCTCTCTCTCCACTTCCTCCTCCTCTTTTTTTTTTTTTTTGAATGCCTGTTGTGAAATATTTGTTGGCCAGCCACTGAGTAAATGTCAGTTTCTTTTCCACATCCTGGCCCTTCGGGATGTTCCCCAGTGTTCCAAATCCTTAGCTTTCTCCTTTCATTTTGCACGTAGTACTTGGGTTAAATCTTTCAATCCTGTTTGTTCAACTACCGTCTTCATGCTGGTGACTCCCAAATCTGTGTTTCAAGATGTGTCTGCGAGTGTAAGACCAATCCTTAAAAATATTTTCACTAGACATACAATAGTGACAGCTAATAATGACATGAAGCACCGATGCTATGCCAGGTGTGATTCTAAAACCCTCCTGTGTATTAGTTGACCTGCACATGGTTATGTCGCTGTAAGACAGGCACTGTTTTCACCCCTGTTTTATGTTGGAGGCAACTGAGACACCAACATAACTTGCCCAGTGTGACGCAGTGGGACACAAGAAGAGCTATCAAGAACCCCATCGGCACACCCCTCAGGAATCTCAAACTCAACATGCTGTAAGTTGAACTGAATGTTCTCATCTGCATGCCTCTCCCTATGCCCCAAACATGCTCCTTCATCCACCTGAGGCCGGACATCTGTAAGTCACCAATGACTACTTCCTTTTCCCTGTGTAACATAGCAAACCTTCCCTGTCCCTTCCCCTTTCTCACCTGCCACTCGCTCTACCTTCATTAGCAGCCACGTCACCCTTACACTACTTTATTCCATTACTACACACATGACTGCTGACATGGCGTAACATGCCTACCATCCACTTCTGGCTGCTCCCTTCTTGCGTCTGACGTACCTCCCTTCTCATCCATTCCCTATACAGATGGCAGACTGCTCTTTAAAAATCTCCTACTGTTTCGTTATTGAAACTCTTTCGATGGCTATTTGTCTTCAGAATAAAGACAGATTCCACACTACTGCACAGCAAGTTGGTCAGGGGCAGACCCTGTCTACCCTGCGGCCACACTTCTCCTATCTGCACATAGCCACACTGGACCCTGCTTCCTGGGCTGTGGCCTATATCTCCTCTTCACTGAACTCACGCGCCGGCCCTGCTGGGACATTCCTGCCTCCCTCCACTCAGCTGCCCACCGCCAGCCTCTGCTTGTCCGGCTACTTCCTGCTCCTCTCTTAAGGTTCCTGTAACCTCCCCTGGTATTCTCTGCACTCAATTTTTTGGCTGGCTTCCCCTTTTGTGGGCTTTAGCCACACCTGAGGACTCCCACCAGAGCAGTATTATCATACCATCACTTGGTCACCTGAATATGTGTGTGTATTTTCCATTCAGTCATAATCTCCAGAGGTAAAGCACAAGTTTTATTTTTATATCCCTAGGATAAAGCAAACGTGCTCGATAAAAGGTTACAGAGGAAGGACTAAAAGTTGCTGCCTGAATCAATGACCAGTATCTTACTACCCAGAGAGGCGGGATAACACCCCATGGGCAGACCTTGCTTTGCACAGTGTGCAGGACTGTGACAGCAGCTGCGCGAGCTAAAACACAGCAAGGGCATCTGACAATCAATGGGAAGATTACATTCGTTCTGTGATATCCAAAAATTTTTGTTCAAACATTAAAAACTCACTTATTGTTGCTTATGAATAACAAAAATTTTTAAAGTACAAAGAATATTTAATATACAATTTAAAACATCAGAAACATTTAAAATTAAAATGCTATATTTCTTTGTAGAAAAACTTATCAAGAGTGTTTGCCTTCTTTTTTGTTGTAAAATTTACAATATGAATCAAGCCTCTTTTCTGTGCTCTGACAGATTATCCTGCTCCTTTCTAACTGTGAATCAACTTCTGATGTTTTTTCCTTTGCATCGTCCACATCACGAAACATCTCTGAGGTTCTCTGAGCATTACTTCTTTTGGGACCTCTCTTGCTTTTCTTCACACTTTCTCACCTATGTTGGTAAGCTCCCCTCCACCAAGTTACTCTTGAGTCTCAAACAGCAGCAGGGCCTATATCCCCACAGGCAGGTATTCCTTCTGTCACTCTCCATTTGTTGCATTTGCATTTCACTTCCAGTGTTAGAGCTTTCTGGTTTTGGACGCACTTTCATCTTTATCGACCAATCCCTTCCCCATCAACCATTTGTTGTAAAATATCAGGAGGGTTTGTCACTGGGAGGTAAGGAGGCAGCACAACTGCACACTTTGCTGTCTGCTGAGAACTGGTAACAGACGTACAGTGGCCATCTCCGGTGGCCTGGAAGGAGGCAGTGTGGCCGATCATCTACAGCACCTGTTATTTACACAGTGACCTGTGAATTAAAGAGCTGGAGGGGAACCGTACTTTATGCAGCTATGGTGACTGCCCTGTGGGAACTGCAGTTCTGCATGGTGTTGCTGGGGAATGGTTGTTATGAACTGAACCGCGATGACTGAAACCTGTGCCTATCAAAATCACATACACAGCACGGCCTGCCTGCAGTTCAAAGCACAAGTCTGGAGCCAGATTTCTGGCTATAAATTGCAGCTCTGCTGCTTCCTATTTATATAACCTTACGTGGCTCAATTAATCTTCTGGGCTTTAGTTTTGTCATCAACAAGGTGAAGATAATAGCACAAACCTCAAAGGGTTGTTGTGAGGACTAAATACATGTAGATAGTTTCGAGCAACACCTGCCCTGCAGTAAGCCCTCCACAAGTGTGAGCCATGACTGCCACAGCCACTACTACAAATACTTACACAGCATGTCTACACCTGCACTGTCTAACACAGGAACTACCAGCCACACGGGACTATCTCAATTTAAAGCTGAATTAAATAAAAGTAAATAAAAATTTAAAATTCAGTTCCTCAGTTGTACCAGTCGCACTGGAAGCTCAGCAGCCACATGTTCATCACTGCAGAAATTCTACTGAACAATATGCTGTTCTATATACTCGAAACAGGTAAGAACACAGAGGTGAATATGTGAATGTGATGTAAATAAACCGATGGTCTTTACTGGCTTGAAATCAAGAAAGAGTTACTAAGTTCAAACACAAACATGAGAAACACCATGAAAACAAAAAACAATTTCTGTTTTTTTAACAATTTCAAAACAAGTGTCAAAACTGATAAACTCTGAATAAATGACCTAAGTTTCTTGCAGCCAACAGTATCCTTTAGAAACTTATCTTAAAAGTCAGAAAGATTGCCCAATTTATAAAAAAAAAAAACTTTTAAAAAAAGTAAAGAAGTATCCATATACATTAGTATGTAATTATACGTAAGGTAAAAAGCATTAGTAATAACTTAAGCGAACTAAATTACGCTTGTACTCATTTATTCTTTCCTTCCTTTCTAAAACAAAATAAATTCAGTTCAACAGAACTGACTGAATCTTCGTGACTTTAATTCTGTGTTTTCACCAGTTCTGCAGCACTGAAGTCCCAGATAACGACAAACCCGCCTGGGCAGGACTCTCTGGGGGCCAGAGCTGCATCCCCTCCGGCTTTGTTCCCAGGCTGGCTTAGCATGGAACCTGACACAACCGGAGTTAAATAAACGTTTGCCAAGTTGACCTGAATTAGGAAAAATATATCCTAGGACAGCAAACATCAGCATCATGTTGTTAAAAAACGTTTCTGGAAAAGGGGGAATTGTTATAAAGAAAGATATTTTAGGGAAATTTTAATACCAAAAAGTCCTGACGAATGGTCTCATAAAGAAGTGACCAGTTATATTAAGCTGAACGTTATCCAAAAAGAGCGAACTTCAATAGAAAGTTAATACAACGCTTTTCTGGAAAAAAAATGCATGGTTATAAAGGAATATATGGAAAAAGGCAATTTTTAATATCCCAAGTCCCAAGGGACGATTTCTCAAACTACTCCTTTAAAGAAAAAAAAATCACATTACCACACTATGCTAAGCCTAACACATGAAACAGACCCTAGAATTTCCCAAACCTGACAAGGATCTCCTCCTCTGACACCATGATATACTTACTATGTCAACTGGTCCTATAAGCCACCTCTTAAAAATTACTGAAGTAAACGTGTTTTTTATACAGATATCATAGTTTGATAACTTCTCCAGGGCAAATAACATCCTTGAGTAGAAAATTTCATTTCAAGACCTTAAAATCTCTAACTATGCTAACATAGAAACAGCTTCAATAAGCATTTGAGTTGAATTCAGAATATCTTCATTTTAACAAAATTGGTGACTTGGTTCTCAAACATAAAAACAAGGGAAAATCTCAAGGCAATTAAGTAATAATAATCAGAGGGAAAAAAATTAAGTGCTGTTAAATTCCTAAATTTAGAATGAAATCCAAGTACTCAAACGCTACTACCAAGAGAACACTTCCTTCTAGAACATGCTTTCTCTTAGGGATCACTCAGGTTTGTGAAAAGATATTCACATAAAGGCTCAGAACGTTTCACCCATGGGACTAACTTAAGCAGGAAGCGCAAAACTAGCTTCCCATCACAGCCTTACATTCATAGAATCTTTAAAGATCTGGTGTGAGGTTTCTTCACTTTTCCAATTAATCTTAACTCTACTTCATGATGAAATCATATGTTGTATTTAAAAATAAGGAGATTCCTATGGGTATTCCTATCAAATGTAAACTATAGGTGTGAAAAGATTTATTTTAAATGATTTATTTTTAAGCCACTAATGTCACAGTAAGGATTAATTCATCTGATCCGTTTCTTCTAAATCAACAGGATAAGTGGCTGGGGCCTAGGATGTCAGAAAACGGATAGACAAGGGAGGTGGACAGAACTCAAAACTTTGCACATAGCCATTTTCCCTGGGCCTATAATTTTTACAAAATATCTCAGATTTAGACACATTCTTCAATAGCCAGTGGCCTTAAATTCTTTCTTGGAAAAAGGCAAGGTATACACAAATAAATGGCCCCTCGGAATCTGTTCCTCTCACGGCTGAGGCTCTTCGCATTCACGCTGGGAGACACCGGATGGCGGCTCCTCCAGGTTGCTGGCCAGTGACAATCCTGGCTACTGCTTCGGTGCTTTCCTAGCTTTGAAGATGCTGTTTATATGTTGGTCGGTTTTACAGAAGGAAACTATTTCTCAAGAAGTGGATTGTTTTCAAATTATGATTTCTCATAAATAAAATGCAAGCAGAAACAGAACATTCATTTTCAATGTTTCTATTCCCCTTTGTGTTCATTAAATCATTACCAATTAGAGATAAATATTAAAATGCAACTTACTGCCTTATCCCGTGATATCAGGTCCAAGAACTAATTTTAAAGCATGTTGTCAAGTCTATAAATAGTTATGGGTAGTAGCACAAAACTTACTGTTCAGAACATTCTCCAGTTTCTGCGTCATGGATCCTTCTACTTTTTCCGTTCCATCTGCTTCTAGTTTTTGATGGATGGCTAGAAAAAAAAAAAAAAAATCTAGTTAAAATGTAGGCCATTTTAATGGGTGGAGATACATTAAGTCAAAATGATATTTTTAAACAGCTTTTTTAAATAGTCATAGTATTTTCACTGCTGAAAAGGAGCAAAAACATGCTACCCTGTACAAGGTACCCAGCAGACACCAGTCTAAGTTATTCACAGTTTAACACCATTAAAATAGTACCTAACACACATAATCATCTGTCTTCGAGACCAAGCGGTAAAAACAGCTGAACTGAAAAAGAAAAGGGAGACTTGAGGCATCCTGGGTCTCATCACTACAGGTTGAATATCTCCAATCCGAAAATCCAAAATGCTCCAAAATCTGAAACTTGAAGCACTCACATGACATTCAAAGGAAATGTTCATTGGAGCACTTCCCATTTCAGATGTTCAGATTTGGGATGTCCAACCAATAACTACGTCATGCAAATATTTAAAAATCTGAAACACTGCTGGGTCGCAGGCGTTTCAGATAACTGGTCAGAAAACTCTGAGTAAATTCGGTACTCAAATGCACTACGAACACACACTCAATGCCTGCTAATATCTCTCCCTCTGCTCCTTTTAATTAGTTTTTAATTATGATCTTGTTATTTTTCATCTTTTTTTCTCTTTCAGTAAGCCACCTCAAATTTTCTTTGAAATTCTAAAATAAACAGACGGCTCCTCTATCAAAGAAACACATTCAGAGAAAAAAGGAATATATTTGGGGAAAAACCCAGCTACTGTAGTTGAATTAGCTGGGCTGACTCAGAGTGAGGAGAAAGTAATTTCTATAATGTTTCAGAATTTGAGTTGTGTGGTAACAGTGACATAAAATGTTTCTACATACCAAAGCGGAAACTGGGGTTCAACTTACTAAGTGAAATGGAAAGGAACTTCCTTCCCCATCTGTAAGGAAAGGAGTCAGACTATGCCTAAGTATTAGAAAGCGAAACTGGAAAGACTTCCATCCTGTATGTGTGCAGATCTGCTTTCCCTCTTGGTTTAAATGCTGCTGTGATGCTCTGCCAGTCCTGGCGAGAAGGACACCGGGACCCACTGAGCAGGCACTGTGCTGAGACGTCACACTCCCACAGCAGCCCTGCTCCACAGGTTGCTGTCTGAGCCAAAATTAGCATTAAAGGGAACCATGTAGCCATGTTTTCTGATGCTGACAAAACCCATCACTGATGAGCAGGTCAAGGTGAGGTGACCCCGGACCCCTGGCTCAGTTTACAGCCCTTTTTGCTGACAGGCTGACCTCCTCCACCCATCTCCTCCACAGCAGAGTCACTGTCAAACTGCCAGCCAAGCATGAGGACTGAGAGACACTGGCATCTGATAAAGGCAATCCTATTTTCCAGAAAATTAAACCAAATAACCCAATGTCTGGTTCACTTGACCTTTTATTTTCTTTGAAAACAGTTTTAAGTAGAATAACTCAATAAGCAACTTGGTACATGATCATAGGTTTGTTATTGTTTCTAATCTATTAAAACTTAAATATGTGAAGCAGTTGAACATTATAAGTTTGTACTTGAGAAAACAAAAAAAGTATGTACAACAGCACTTCTTAAAGAAAAACCAAGGTTATAGAAAGACTATTAGTTCACTATGATTATTCGATCATTTTAACGCTCAAATAAGATGTAGATGTCAAATTTGCAATTGAAATAAAAAATTCATAATACCCATCCATGCATTTATATAAATGCCGTTGTTAAACGAGGCACCAAGGAATAATGTCTGTGTAGGGTAGTATCTAAAGGATCCAGTGTTGGGCACAGAAGCATGTACATGCTCTAAGCATTCTATGTTAATGCCAGCCCGTGTGAGGCAGGAATATTCAAGCCAGACCACAGATGAGCAAACTACTGCTATGAAGAACCAAACAGTAAAAAATACTTCAGGCTTTGTAGGCCACATACGGCCTCTATCCCATATTCTTCTTGTTTTGTTTTTAGCATGGGAAAACACAGCCATGCTTAGCTCCCGGCCTGTACAAAGGCTGCGGCCTAATTTGGCTCACATGCTGACCTCTGAGGAGGACTATACTTACTGAAGTAGGAGAAGAGGAAGGGTTAGTGTAAGATGCATAAATATTTTAAATTGACAAAGAGCCTTTCAAACATTTAGTTTCTATTTCTTATTTTACCAAACTTTTATCAGAGTAGACAAATCATATATAAATTATATTTAAACTGGTTAAGTATTCTGTGGTTCCTTCTCTTCCCAAATTATACTGAAGAAAATCAATAAATAATAAAATAATTGCAACTAGAAGACTAACAGGAATGATTCTCACTTAGATAACTGAGTCCTTGAAAATGATACTTACCTGAATTATCTTCATACATCAATAGACACTAACAACAGAATGCGTCAAAAAATCAATTATGGCTCAAGCCACCCAGAGTTAAGTAGCAGCAATAAAAGGAACAGGGGAAGGAAGACAAATAAGACAAACAGTGCTGGGAGCAACAGGTGTCATTTGCTCTGCTCAGGCTTTTCACGCTAGTGTACCATAACCAAAATTCATTCACATAGTTTTGACCCACAGTTGTTCTTGAAAGGAGCAAGTGATAATGGTGGACTTGTCACTAAAAACAAGAGATGATACAGGTCATTAAATGCACAAGCTCAGGGGCATTCAGGGAAATCGCTACCAAAACAAAGGTGGTGCTCGGAGGCACTGAGGAGCTCAGGAAGGCCTTTCACCTACCAATAGCTCCATGAACCACCACCACCCAGGAGGGCCAGTGTGAGCAGCATCTGCTAATGTAAAAAAAAAAAAAAAAAAAAAAAAAAGCAGAGAAAAGCTCTGATTCGTACCTATTCCCTATGCCCAACTCTGGAACACAAGGATGGTACAGACCAGAAACATCTTCCAATGTTTCCATAACTATCTTCAGGACTACAGTTCTGTTCCCCCGTTTTTCTTAACCACACAGCTCCTTTCCTTTGATAACCATTTAGAGAACAATTTCCCCACATTCCAGAATGGCAGGAAAACAGAAGGAAATCGGGAGGAGGATCCACTGCTGGTCAGCTGGGCAGCCCTGAGAAACAGAAGTCTGCAGGGCAGCATGCGGGGGCAGAAGCAAGAGAGCGGCGTGTTAATCCAAGACCATTCAGAGGAAAACCATGAATTCCATGTGACGTGAAAACAGGAAAAGCTCTGAGGACTGAAGATGGGAGTCTCTAGATTCGGAAGGCTTATCAAGTGTTGGCTAAAATGAATGAAGACGGAACCTGTATTCCAGTATATCCTGCAAAGGTGTTTTTTCGTTTCTAAAAAAATCCAAGGCTAAACAAATACATCTTTTAAACATTAAGATATGGAGAAAAACAAACAATTTACAAGTAATGAAGAATTATGTTGGCTCAGGATTTTGTCTCTGCAACACTAGAAGTCATTGGATCAATGTCTTCAGAAAATAATTCTCTTACAGTCAAGTGTGTTCATGCATACGGGCAAGAGGTACTTCCAGACACACCAGAATTCAAAAGGTGTAGCATAAAAGATGTAACACATTGTTCAAGACAAAAAATTTCAAAGATAAGGATAGGAAAGATGAAATATAAAATATAGGCAATAAACATCAAAGCCAATTAAGTTTACACGTATGTGTACTGTATATGTGTGTGTGTATAGATATACATATACATTCACACAGACACACACACATATATTCACATAGACACACACACATAGATATGTACACACACATAATATATACATATTTACTGTATAACTGTGGTAAATATAAAATTAAATGTAAGAGACAAAAAATAAATCTAAAACCAGAATACTGAAATGGAAAAGGTAAACTAAGCTGGGTCCACAATTTCAAATTAAATTGAGGCAAAAAAAAAAAAAAAAAGGGAAAGGTAAAGACATGCTAACTGTTGTCACATGTAACAGATGTCAAGACAACCTATAATAAAATCTTAAAACATTTCTCTCAAATCTGCAAATAATATGGTCTACATTGCCAAGAAGAAAAAAGGAAGCACAAAAGGTAACAAGACAAAAGAAAAAGATATCAGGACAAAAATTTCAATTATGATAAATGTAAATGGCTTCCATTCTTCTATTTAAAAGCAAAGGCTCTCAGAATAGTATTTAAAAAATCAAAATCCTGCCACATGTAGCAACACAAGACACATGTCAAAACAAAAATCTCTAAAAGGTTACAAAGAATATTACAAATAATATATCAAGCAAACGCATACAAAAGGAAAGGTATAAAATGCTAACATTACGTTATTGTGCATCAAATAATTTAATCTTGCTCCCCAAAAGGTCTGGCCTTTGCCCTTAGGTCCTGGGAGGTAAACTCTAAACTCTTGAAATGTTCTGCCTGGTAAGAGTGTCTTTGTTTGCCTGTGGACCATCGGCCACACTAGATAATCTAACAGTGGAACTGACGGGTGAGGACTTAGGGTCACCCAGTATCAGCCTGATCTGAGGGAGAAGACTGAAGTCAGCCTTGACCATGTCCATGTGATGGGGCCCTACTAGAGACTCTGGATCTGGACAACAAGGTTTGGGTAGCTTCCTTGGATGGAAGTACTCCATGTGCGTTGTCACACACTGTTACCGGGAAAGTCAGTGCTGCCTGCAGTTCCACTGGGAGACTACTGGAAGCTCCATGGATGAAAATTGCCTAGATCTGCTCCATGAATCTCTATCCCTGGCTGACTATAATCTGTAATTTCCCGGTAATGAACCATAACTCAGTATAACAGCTTTCTCTGAGTTCTGTGAGTCCATCTAGCAAAACACCAAACCAAGGGTAATCCTGGGGACTGCTTATAAATACATTCTCATCAAGAGAATCTAAGAACCAGAAGTTACGAAGCAAATACATGCTTTACACACAAAGAAAAGCTGACAGAATCAAAATTAAAGACGGAGATTTGTCTGTCATGTTTAACATAAAGAAGCTAGATTTAAATAATATAATTAATCAGGCATTGGTATTATATCAGATAGTGGACCCTGAAGAAAACATGTCCGTCCATCCTTTTTAATTCTTGGTATACTTACAAAAACTTAATATATATTAAGAAACATTTTCTCTGTTCACAGTACTATAAGAACAGAGACTATGAAAACAAAAATTTACTAAAAACTACTAAGTCAAGGAGGAAAATTAAAATTATACATTTTAAAAACACAAAAAAGATATCCCTAAAAAATCAATGTTAAAAAAAATCACATAGAACATACAAATAAAACAGATAATGAAAGGGCCTATAACATGAATTTTAAATAATTTAAAAATTAGAATGCAATGCTAATAAAACATGAAAATCTTGATAAAATAGAGAATTTCAGGGAAAACAAAATCAAAATAAAGCAGAGACAGTAGAGGGTTGAAAAGCATATGTGTGTGTGCGTGTGTGTGTGTGTGTGTGTGTGTATACACACACTTATCTGTCTCACCTGCTGGCTCCCAATCCCCCCTTGAAGCTACTGATTCTGTCTTCAGGAGAGGCCCCAGACACCAACGCACTCCTGCCTGGTGTGATAAACCAGGAAGCACAGCACTATCCGTGCCTGAAAATGCTGAAAGTGAATCTAACATCCAATTAGATAAGTCCAAGCAATTTAATGGCAAGAAAAATAAGTTAAATGATACCATGAGGAAGTTATCAGTCAAATTCAGAGTGGGGGATACCTTCCAGGACAAATGACCTTGTTTCTTCAACAAATCAATGGCATGAAAAACCAGAAACAGGCTGGGCGTGGAAATTAGCCGGGCATGATGGTGGCGGGCACCTGTAATCCCAGCTACTCGGGAGGCTGAGGCAGGAGAATTGCTTAAACCCAGGAGGCAGAGGTTGCAGTGAGCCGAGATCGCACCACTGCACTCCAGCCTGGGCAACAGAGTGAGACTCCATTTAAAAAACAAACAAACAAAAAAAGAAAAACCAGAAACAGGGTAAGAAAGGTGAGGGGATGGTTTTAGTTTAAAAGAATTTTATTTGAATCTTGATTTGGATATATCAACTATAAAAAAACAAGTCTGGGATAATTTGAGAAATCTGAACTGGGAATGAGATGATATTTAAAATTTATTGCTAATTTGGTTAACTATGATAATATCATTGTGATTGTGCACATAAACGTCCTTACCCTCACTTGGGAGACTGACACTCAGGTATATAGGAGGAAACCATGCTGCTTGAGGTTTGCTTTAAAATACATCCAGCAAAATGCAAAGAAACCAACCTCAAAAGTAAGTATAAAAAAGGAGCGATAATTGTTAAATCTAGGTGACAGGTACACAGAAGTTGATTATACTTTCATCTCTGCTTTTCACATGTTCGAAAATATTCATAATAGAAAAGTAAAACCAAATTACCTGAGCAACTTTACATATCAGCTCTGTCAAATTTGAACCACGTAACTCCTAGTATACATGGCCCACTGACAGCGTGCAGAGCAACACACAGAGATCCGCACGTTACCATATAACAGCAACACTCAAACCTGACCAAAAAGCCTTTTACAAAACTACAGATCAATTTCATTTAAGACTACAGTTAGAACAAGTTATAAAAAGCTAATAGGCCGGGTGCAGTGGCTGTCGCCTGTAATCCCAGCACTTTGGGAGGCCGAGGCGGGCAGATCACGAAGTTAGGAGATCAAAACCATCCTGTCCAACATGGTGAAACTCTGTCTCTACTAAAATACAAAAAAACAGCCGGGTGTGGTGGTGCGCACCTGTAGTCCCAGCTACTCCAGAGGTTGAGGCAGGGGGATCGCTTGAACCTCGGAGGCAGAGGTTGCAGTGAGCCGAGGTAGCGCCACTGCACTCAAGCCTGGCGACAGAGCAAGACTCCTTCTCAAAAAAAAAAAAGGTACGAATCCTGTAGTAAATTAACATAATCACTTGGAGGCGTGCAACAGGTTTTACCTAAAGAATAAAAGGTTTCTAGCACACACAATTCTACATACAATATAAACCCAATTTTGTAATAGATACTCATCTAGGTTAAGAAAAGAAGATAAAAGGAAATACATTAAAATGTTAATGTGATTATCTCTACAACAGACACTCTTGCTAATTATCTAAATATGCATTTCCTTTATTTCAAAAAACATAAAAGCTAAATACATGTGTCTAAAGTTTTCAGATTAACTATTATAATCACTTCCTATACGCTGTAAGTTCATTTCTTCATTAGTAGCTTGTCAGCATCATCTTTATTAAACTTAAAGTTGCTAACACACTTCTAGGGTGAATGACTAATAAATGTGACTACATAATCTAGTGTACCAAATAAAACTTTTTTTTTTTTTTTTTTTTGAGACGGAGTCTCGCTCTGTCGTCCGGGCTGGAGTGCAGTGGTGGGATCTCAGCTCACTGCAAGCTCTGCCTCCCGGGTTCCCGCCATTCTCCTGCCTCAGCCTCCTGAGTAGTTGGGACTACAGGCGCCGCCACCACGCCCGGCTCATTTTTTGTATATTTTTTAGTAGAGACGGGGTTTCACCAGGTTAGCCAGGATGGTCTCGATCTCCTGACCTTGTGATCCGCCCGTCTCGGCCTCCCAAAGTGCTGGGATTACAGGCTCGAGCCACTGCGCCCGGCCGATAAATCATTTTAATTACAGTAATTTGTGGGAAACATTTGTGCAGCTACTGGTCCTATGAATAACCACTTTATCTGATTAATACCAAACTCTGTTCATACATGCTCAGGTTTTCTTCCTGACATGCTAAGATTCACTATTGGTGACATAGAGAGAACAGCAATAAGCACAAATAAAGAATGGCACACCATCAAGAAACATAAGGCACAAGTATTTATCAAGGAAGAGCACCAACCTTCTTTGTTCCCCTCTAGACATTCACATTTTACCCCTTCCTGCACGGAAGAAGCTGCATCACACACACATTTAATGTGCTGGAGATCAATGAAGCACATATGGTACAGGAAGAGGGGGGCTTATTTATTTATTTATTTAGAGACGGAGTCTCGCTCTGTCACCCAGGCTGGAGTGCAGTGGTGCGATCTTGGCTCACTGCAACCTCCGCCTCCCATGTGCAAGCAATTCTCCGGGCCTCAACCTCCCGAGGAGCTAGGACTACAGGCACCCACTATGCCTGGCTAATTTTTCGTATTTTTAGTAGAGATGGGGGGGGACTTTTAAAACAATAAAAGAATGTCTATACTTTAGGAATACAAAATAATTTTTAAAAATTTACCCTTCCCGAATTGAAGAAGATGTGGCCTCAATGTACGGTTAGAGTGATGGATGCTTAAGCTATACGGGTACTTAGTTTTAAGTTATCTTAGCTATTAAAAAGAACTGAGTTAACGTTTATTAATATAGATTGCTTTTTACTAAATAGCAATAATTAAACTTTTATTAATTAAAGGCAATTTTATTAAAAAAAAAAAACCCTACCAACATCTTGCATTAATATGTCTACAGCTATGACATCTGTACTCCACACAACGTCCCTCCCGTATACAGATGATGGCACAGTGAGAGCTACCTGCGTGCATGTGTGGGGGCCTGGGCGAGAAGCGCTGAAGAGACTGGTATCCTGTCATCAGCCTTTCCAAAGTGAACACACAGTGGGTGGCATTTATAGAATTAGTCACATCTGTAAGATATTGACAGTTGTGAGAGAATTTTTTAAATCCTCAAATTTTATGCATTGGGATTTAATTTCTTATCAGCCCTGGAGTGTGGGCATCACAGAGAGTTAAAGTAGTCTCCCATTTCACACATGTAAGATGGGTTAACAAAAGCCTCAAAGATAAATTTTTAAAGTACCAAGTCTTCAAAGAGATGCCAGCCTACTCTGCAACAAGTATTTATAGCACATTTTAGATCTCTACTTTGATAAAACCAGACCGCATGTCACCCCCTGTAAACACCCTGCAGGCAGTGTCAGGTTTCCATGGCGGAAGCTGCCAGCAGATGGCTCTGAGGATCGGATCGCCTTACCTGAGAGGGCATCCTGTGCCTCAAAGAATGTACTGAGACCACCTTTCACATAGGCCAGGCTGCCCTCGCTCTTCTTGTTAGCCTGTCTCTTGAGGTTGGCGACTGCCATTTTGAGCTGCTCAAAACTGAAAGGAAATAAAGAAACCAAACGTTTGACACTCCTAACATGCAAAAAAGAAAAAAGAATTCCTTCAGTGGAAAACACTTCATATGCTAAAACCGATGCTAAGTAGCATACAGATTAACATCACATGAAGCCAGATGAAAACAGAAAGCATTCAAATTGTTACGTAGACCGAAACCTTTTATTACGAATGCCTAAATTACAACAGCTATACGAGTGTTGGGGCCCTCAACGGTAATTCCAACTACATTAGACCCCTAAGAAGTAAATGTGTAATGTTTTCCTAACCTCTATATAATATATACAACTTACCAGATAAAGAGTTTTGAACATCCTGTACCAGATAAGAAGACACAGATCATCCAGTGATAGACAATATTTCAAAAGTGTGACTGCTTTGTACATTCATTGAAGCATTGTGGAACACTGAGCATAATGTTCTACTCATCAATACCCAGTCCTCTGTCCTTAATAATAAAATTATGTAAATCCTGTGGGTCAATTCACAACTTGAAGACAACAGTATCTTATTTCAATATCTAAAGCAGAGAAAAGTGAAGGCAGGCCTCTCTATTTCTGAAGTTGTATGTCCATTTGAGCTAAGAAAATCTGGCTATAAAACTTTAAACGTATTCTTGATAGACCTACACAAGAAACGGAGCTCAATTCTGACTTATAATAATAGAAATTTTACATCTGTAATATAAAATTAGAATCATCTTCTACAATGAAAAAATTCACCTTGGACATTTGCTTTAAAAAGCAATCAGGTTAAATTTACCCTACGTATTAAAACGCCAACTTTTCTTCATGTTTTCTAGTAATGCTTTTCATCCTAATAAGTGAGTGAAACATTTATATTAAGGTATATGTTAGCACACTGATTTATCAATAATTTAAGTTTTAAGCAATAAACCATTGATTTATCCAAATGTTTTTGTGGAATATAATTATTTTAAATCAATCTTGCAAATAAGCTACAAACCTGCTCTTGTAGAGAGTAAAATGTAATTAGAAGACAAAAGGGAATCTTCAAATTTGATATATGACTTTGTCTACTTTTTTGCTAATTTTAAGGCAGGCCCTTACATGATGATAAACCAACTCATCTTCCTTTGCCCTGTGGTCAGAAAAGGCAGCACATTCCACGTTCTACGCCAGAACTTAAAATCTGTATGTTACTGAGTAGGGAGAGATCACACTCACACATGTGGTCAGAAAAGGCAGCACGTTCCACGTTCTACACCAGAACTTAAAATCTGTATGTTACTGAGTAGGGAGAGATCACACTCAGGCAGCACGTTCCACGTTCTACACCAGAACTTAAAATCTGTATGTTACTGAGTAGGGAGAGATCACACTCACACGTGTCAGTTTAAGTCCCCAGCTAAGGCTCCATAAATTTTTAATAACCTGCACCAATAATGAAACATATTGAACATAAAATGACAGTGGGAAATGAGAGGCCTCTAAAGAATCATCTCATTGTACAAATCAGGAAACAGACACCCTGAGATGTTCACAGGCAAACCCGAAGTCAAAGAGCTCATAGACCTAAAACTATGTAACTGTAGGCAGAGCCAGACCTAAAACTCAAGTTACCGTGTAATTCCATTTTTAGCACCTGAGTGAAACCCTTTACAGCTGACAGTCCCATATACACTAACCTGGTGTTTGAGTGATTCTCTATAAGATACCAGGCAGCTGAAAAATTCTCACTTGTAAAATCGGCACTCATTCCATGGAACAGCATTTCTAAGTCCTTCTGGGAAAATTTACTTCTGAGGGGAAAAAAGGTTTAAAATATATTTCAGTGGTTATTATGACAAAAATGGAACAGGTATCACTGAGTATCCAGTGTAACACATATGAATACAAACCATTACAACAATACATATTAATCATATATTACCCAGAATATGTTTGTATGTATGTACAAAATACATTTCCCACATCATGGCTGATTTTTCTAACACGTAAACTTTGATTATATATAGAAAAGATAGGAAACTAGTTGAAATACAGAAATTACATCAATAAAAGAATATAAGGTTTAAAGAGGATTAAGACATCAGGCTGAGTTGATGGTTTTATTAAACCTATCGAAATACGACATCAATCCCCACTCAATGTATAAAAATCAAAATTTGAATACAGTGAAATTTTAAAATATTAAATCACTTTGTTAAAATGATTTTTGTTAAAACCTATATGAAAGTTGTTTTAAGACTGTACTGCCTAAGAAACCATCAAAGCACTAATAAAACCACATCTAATCACAAAGCAGCCACATTTGCATCCATGTCTAGCATGACTTGAAGAAAAGCTTATGGTAACAACAGGGTATCTACATAACCTGCTGCTCCCTCATCTTGCCTACATGCTTAAGACTGACTTCTGGATCAAATCATTTATATATTCATTCGAACACTCATCAGGTATCTGCTACAGGTCAGGTTCCAAGCTGGGATGCCACATGTGCCCACCGAGGCCCACAGGCTGGCAGCCTTTGCTGCCCCCACCACCCATTTGCAGGATGAAATCCAAGCATGTCCAGGAACCGAACCTGCTTGTCTCTCAGGGCTCATTTCTGCCACTCGAGGCCTGAAACCTGACGCTTCCGCAGCCTCAAAGGGACTACACGGCCCCGCACGTTGGTTTCCACCACGTGGGTATTTACTTTGCTCATCTGACTTGCCGTCCCCTATCCCGAAACACTGGACAGGCCCAACTCATAAGGTATAAACCAGACACACATTATTTGATAGGGCAGTATCTCTTTAACACTTATGCAGTGGGGAGATGACTCCGGCCCCAAAAGAATTTTTAATGTGGGTAGGTCCGGTCATAGCCTCAATTCAGAAATTAGTCCAGTGACTGTGGTACTTCCTCTTCTCTGGGAGAGTCCTGCTGTCTCATCATCACAAACACAGCCTCAATGCAGAAATGAGGCAGCTCAGCCCGTGGTCAACACTCCAACTTCACCCAAAGGTAACATGTTTTTCTTCCCTCTTCCTGGCCAAGGTCAATAGTTAACAGGCTGCCTGCTGGTTTGGGGGAAACATGGCAGCTCTGTCGTACAGGTTAAGGGTGGGATGGATAAAGAAGAAAGAATGGAATGTCCTTTGGGGCCTGTGCCTGGTACTGCCATAGCCGGCCTGTGCTCTCTGCCTGCCAGGCATTCAAACCCACTTGAGTCTTGCGGGCATTTTCACAGGTTCCCTAAAGGGCTCTGGAGCACCCCTCCAGCCATGACTCATGGATGCATCTGCTTCCTCCTGCCACTCCGCAGCCTCCCGTGGTCTCTCAGTCTTACCGCAGACACTCCTTGCTGGAGCCTCTCCATGTTCAGGTGACCAGTGCCCATAGGCACAACTTCCAATGGCCTGGAGCCCACTCTCTCTAGCAACTGGCTTGCTCACCTGGGCATGGAGAACACCCCTAAAATGCAGCCACCTCCACTGTCCATGCAGGCTCTGTGTCTCACAGCTGCGGGGAACACTGTCGCCTGGAGGTCCCACTCACCAGGCCTAAGTGAAGACGGTCACACACTCTGCATCCTCCCACTTCATGGCCTAGCCCGGTGCTCCCCATAGATACCTCTGCACAAATCCTCCTTGCCTCTCTACACATCCTCTCCCTCTGTGGTCCCTAGAAGAACAGGGGATGCGAGCTGCAAAACCAGATCTCAAGGAGTTCCTCTATCAACCCTGCACCGCGAGACGCCCCTCACTCTAAAGTCAAATGCCTACTGCGCGAGCATCTCAGCCAGGACAGGACAGCCCATTCACGTTCTGTAACACTGCCCTGCTTCATTCACTATGTTCCTTTTTTGATTGGGTGGGGGATGCCTTGCTTAGAATTATGATAACAGAAAAGAAGACAGAGATTTTAGGAGGTGGCACCACTTCCACTTAGACTGAGTGGACCTTGCCTCTTTTCTCACCAGCTTCACAAGTTAAAAGATTTACAGCCTGAATCCTCCTGATACGTGCGTGTGGCATTCATTAGCTTGCTGGTCGTTTTCACCAGTCAGCAGTCTCTGGGAGGGGGTGGAGAACTTTGAGTTTTAGAAGTTTATTTTGGTTTGGATTCTTCATGCTGGTTCATACTTTACTTAGTAAGAAAGTCCTTTCACCTTTGGAAGTTTTTCTCACTTTATTTATTTGTGCCCCATGCCTCCAAGTTAGAGCTTTGGGGGAATATAGCGACGGAGTGGAGGCTTAGGCTAAGCTGTGACATGCTGAACCCTGCCCGGCTAAGTGACCCAGAAGTGCCTCCTTCTGCAGTCCTGCTCTAACCGGCAAGCAGCATCTGCCTGGAACACTGCGTGAGGGATCACAGGCTTTGTCTCGACTCGGCTAGAAAGAATGACATGAACAATCAGTAGGGCGTGGCATCGTGGGCAGGAGAAGTCATGGTGGCTGCAGACCATGTTTTTGTCAACCTTCCTTCTAGACACGGCCATTCAATGTGGTGTCTCATGCCTCACTTGGTCAGAGAGTTAAATGGTCTGAACAGAATCAAAATGCACTACTGATATCAGCTACACTCCTACTAACAACAGTCTTCACACATAATTTAAGTACAAGAAATCCTCATCTAGCAGGAATCAATTCCAAGTAACATAAGGACACAGCTGAGAAGAAAGAAACGAAAGAAGGCTGAGGCGTCAGACAGCTTCTGTGCCCTCCCACGCCTGTGGCACTTCACCCTGCCTTGGTGTTCCTCTGCCCAAAAGCACACAGGGAATGAACGGAGGTTGCTAGTGTTAAGAGCTGACGATGTGAAGAAAGGATCTGTGACACAATGGTAGCAAGCAGGGCAAGAAAGTATAAAATGCAGACACAAAACTCAAAGATACAGCAGCTGCATGCCCTGGAGAAACAGTTAAGAACACAGAGTCCCCGTGGGTCTGGCAGCTAAATCATACTCCACGTGTTTAGCCAAAATAAAATTTTTTTAAAACAACAGAATGCACACAGCACACATAGAAAAGGGCTCTGTCCTCAACAGTTACAACGCTCACACTGGTGGTACTGACGGTGCTGCACAACGTGAACCAGCAGCTCAGAGCTTTCCATCCAGTACTCCGTCTTTAAAATTCCCCTGATACTTAAACTCTGGTAACATCTCACTCACAATGCATTACTCAATTGTTATTTTTACAAATCTAAACTGTTCTCAGCTATATCATAATATAAAGGCCTGATGTCTAGCGGAGGGCTCCGGGAGAGGGTTAAGATTTTAAGAAACTCTCCCACCCCCAGGAGTCTCTACCTCCCTCATCCTCAGAAGGAGCAGGGATGGGTCTAGTCAGTCCCTAGCAGTGGGGCCCCTGGCGAGAAAGCAGTGGGTCTGGCGAGGTCCCCACTGGCCCTACGCTCCCAGCTCTTCAGCCATGAACATCCCGTGCACCACAGGCTGCCGGGAGGACACAGGAGGCAGAGCCTGAGACTCGGCTTCCGCACTGGAGCGAGCAGGGAGGCCCGAGATCCCGGAGCCGGACGCTGAGCCTCGAGCCCCGTCCACCCGCCAGCCACTCCCCGCACGCGTCGGTCCTTAAGGCCCCTAAAGTGGGCCAGGTAGAATTTGAAAAGCACTACATCTCTTGGTCAAAATACCACTTCCCCTAAGATGGAGCTGATTATTCTGAGTTCTTACTGAAGACATTAAAACTCTTTCGCTGATCTTAATTGGAAGACATGTATTGAGACTTACAGCAGAAATCAGACGTACAAGAACAAGACAGACATTATTTTCAAGATGGTGAAATTCTAACACAGAGATGTCAAATAATCTTCCCCGAATCACACAATTAAGGCCAGGATGAACCTCGCCCGGACACACAGAGCCCGTTTACAGTGGACACCGTTGGCTATGACCCACCAATCACCCTGGACCCTCTCTGCTGGAACGCAGCCCCCCACCTGCCCCTTAACTGGGGGGAGATGAACCACCATAAGCCAGCCACACTTGTCATATTTCCCCTGCTCCTGACTGGGTAACCTTGTTTTTGAACAGTGATGCCTGAGGAACAGTCTGTTGGAGCACATCTGGGAAAGGTCTCCATACTTTCAAGAAGGGAAACCAAGAAGAAATAGCATCTTTCTGCCTGAGAACATCATTATGTCCAGCTTCAACCACAGGAATTGCTAAGGAAATGTGTTTTATGCTAAGGGCAACAGAACAGCCAGCAAACTCAGGCTCCTCACATCTTCGTGACATGACTGAGTTACTGACTCAACCAACCTTTGGAGTCTACCATCAGTGAATATTGTATATTCTGAAAAAGTAGATTGCATTTTTGTTTAAATCATATGTTTTCATTTTCTCTTACCTGCAGGTGAAGGCATTCTAATTCAATATTCTATTGCAAAATACATGCCTAAATATCCTGATCTTTTATGCAAACACTTCAAAAATGTAACATAGATGACTTGGAAAAAACAAAAAATGAATACCAATGCCAGAGTCCACGAAGCTCCATGGGTAACACAGCTGCAAAAGTACAGGCAGCTCATCTCAGTACTCCCAACGGGAGGCAGCAGTTATAAGCAGTGGCTGAGGGCACGGGCTCTGGGTTCAATCTCAATGTTTGCTCAATCCGCCTGAGTAATCCCGAGAAGTTATTCCATTATTAATGGATCACATTACATCCCTCTCAGGAACATTTTGGAGATCAGAGTAGATAATGCTTGCGGGAGCCACAGAGTAGATAATGCTTGCGGGAGCCACAGAGTAGATAATGCTTGCGGGAGCCACAGAGTAGATAATGCTTGCGGGAGCCACAGAGTAGATAATGCTTGCGGAAGCCACAGCGGTTTCTGACACGTGATAAATGCTCAACAATGTCATGTGCTATTATTTTTATTATTTATACTTATTTATATCTTACAGACTAATTTCCTAAGTATTATTTGATTCTCATGACAATGACTGAGTTAAATATTTCCACATTCCAGATGAGGAAATGGCCTCTGAGAGGTTACATGTACACAGTCGAGATTTGAACCGGGTACTTCTATCGTCAAACAGAGAACCAGAGGGTCTCAGACAGGAAATAAATCCTAACTACAAATCCGTAACGACGACAATGCAGGAGAGTGTGAAAGGGGAGCTGCTTTCAAATGGAGAGAACTGCTAATGCCCTTAATAACAGCAATAGGAAAGGAAGAAGTAGATGTCAACACAGCTAATGAAGCACGGAGTAAAAACTCGTATGTTTGTTCAGAATAACTGGATTTTGGACTCTCAACTTCCAAGTGAAGTGCTGGCTCAAACACATCAGAAAAAGCAAAATATGCTCTGAGTAATTCAAACCAAGCCTGCATTTTAAATCCACTAGCACAGAGGTAGAGACTGAAAGTGACATAGACCCTACGTGTAAACTCACAAAATGTTTTCACCAAGGAATCAAAACACACAGCTTCAGTCACTGACAATTCCTGCCACCCTGAACAGATACGTTTTCCATTAGATGGCAGTGTAAGGTCAGATTTAAACCTTCTAAAAAACAGCTAGCCCCAAGCCAGGGGAAGACCCAGGCCTGTGGACTGAGCGAAGAGACACAAACAGGCACGTTCTCCACACCTCAGCACTCGCTTTCCAGTATGAGGACTGTCTGCAGCAATGGCCCGTGCAGCATGCAAGTCAATGGGGCTCCTTCTGAGACCGCCCTAGCCGCCCCCACAGTGAGGCCTGGCTGCAGTTGTCTTATTCTGTGTTTGCATCAAAGAGAACACACTTTCTTGATTTGGTGGATGGAAGACGGAGGAGGGAGGCCAACAATGAAAGTGGGCATTGCTAGTTCTCTGTGTGCATGCTACACATATTTTTTGTAGCTTTAAATTTTTAGCAATATAGTTTACACTCTGTTGTATTAAGTAATATAAGTTTGTTTCCATTCTTTTCTTTTTTTTTTTTTTGTCTGACCCAGTTTCTGGACTTGCAGGCACTCTCACTGCCCACCTATTTTTACACAAGTTCTAAAGGTAAAGTCACCTAAGGCTCTTTTCTTCTGCACTCATATTAAGAATTAATTTGCTGTCAGTTCTCCTGTTTTAAAATATAGTCTTCTAAATTTGGTGGGAAAATTGAAATTGGTCTTTTCTGTTTGAAAGCCAAGCCGATCAGAAGAAAATCAGGTTTGCATTGCCCATAAAACCCATGTAGAAATAAAACAGATACTAGTGGTGCAACAACTGACTATTCTAGACAGCCATTCCCAGGTAATAATTCACAAAAACAGTTGGAGATCATATAAAAACAGCACAAAGCTCCTGTTTTCTGTCCCCGCTCCCATATACAGACTGTCTCCTACACATTACCCATAAATAGCCTCATTAGGCAATTGAGTATTGATTTCAAGAAACAAAGCCTAGCAAAGGTTTTTACTTAACATGAACCTGTTTTTACCTTCCTTTTTGGTTTAAATAGTTTGTCATCATTACAACTGAAGTCATGCAAAGACCACATATATTTGTGACAACTGCCATTGTAAATCAGAAATATAGACCTTTTACAAGCAAATCCTAGTCTCAATTCAAAGTGGTTATTTTTTCTGAGCAATTAGTAGCATTTTTATAAGTATCATGACACCCTGTGTGCAAAAACATCAATTACAAATTTAGGAATATGAAGGGTCTTAACAGCCAAAGACAGCCAATAAATGCCAAGTTGTTAAACTTGTAGGCTGAAAGAAAAAAGTATGCATGCTGGGTCCACCGGTAAAATATTTATTAAACTCTGACTCACCCCAAAGAGCCACAAGGCAACTGTACTGTTACTCTCACTGGCTTTGCCACATTCAGCTGAACTGGCCACCACACTGCAGGGCCCCTCAGGTTCCCCGTTTGCACACTAGACCGTCAGCTGTCGAGACTTTATCACCACAAAGGGACTTATCTCCTGAAGGTCGCCTCCCCACCGCAATCTGGTAACTCACTGGAACCACAGGGTTCCAGGAGGGGAGCTCCTGGAGGGGAGCTCCAGGAGGGGAGCATTTAATGGCCAGCACTCACAATTCTTCAAACCGCCCCCCCCCTTTTTTTTTTTTTTTTGAGACAGACTGTCACCCACATTGGAGTGCAGTGACCCGATCTCAGCTCACTGCAACTTCCACCTCCTGAGTTCAAGCGATTCTCGTGCCTCACCTTCCCAAGTAGCTGAGATTACAGGCGCCCGCCACCATGCTCAGCTGATTTTGTATTTTTAGTAGAGACGGGGTTTCACCACATTGGCCGGGCTGGTCTAGAACTCCTGACCTCAAGTGATGCACCCGCCTTGGCCTCCCAAAGTGCTGGGATTACAGGCGCGGGCCACCGCGCCCACGCCCAGCCTCAAACCTTTTTAAATATGTTTCCACAAACAAATAATACTAAAGCCTATTATTCCTTCAACATCGACATTTTCAAAAAGTAGGTGCTCTCTAGGCTTTTAATTATTTCTTTAAAAACTGCAAATGACATTAATAAACAGAACTAAAAGACAGTATGGATCCTGACCTGAGTACAATCCCATCCTCTACAAAGACTAAAGCCTTCATCTGAAAAACAGTAAGGAAATCAGCAAAATAAAACCCACATTAATATTTTACAATCTGCCTTTCCTTCCTTTTATCTTTCTCTAAAATAAGATTTCTCTAACGGAAGTCAAAGAATTCAGTAAGATAAACACAACTTTCTTGACAGTATCTAAAAAGAAAAAAAGGAACCTGGAAAAGCATTTTTCTGGTCAAAAGCATTTTCTTCTCTTTGTTTCTACACCTATTCTTACTTTCATCTTTCATTTTCCTGCTTCCTGGACTCTCTATATCTAGCCTCTCTTTCTTTTGAAAGTCTTTTGCCAAACACTTTCAGATGGACAGAAGGATGACTGGATGTCTGTTCACGGCTTACAGGTCCCTCCCCATGTTCCCTGATGCTACAGGATCGGCGCCTTTCTGTTCATTGGCTATTCTGAGTCTCTGTTAGAAAGACAGAGCTGGCTTGTGGAGGGCTAATGGCGATGCCAGGGATTCCTGTCCACAGAAATGCACGTCAGGTGAGGATACCACTGGCCCCTCCAGTGTGGTCTTCCATCTTTAGGCATTTCTCATTGCGTATGTCTCCCCTCTGGACTTTCCTTTGGGCTGGATTTAACATTAAATCTTATTGGTTCTTTCCTTAATTATGAGTTAAATAAAAGCTCTGACATCTATTCATTTTATATTTGTGTAAGAATCATGATTTTCCCTTTTTCAAAAATTATCCTTTAATACTTTACTTTGTCCCACGGCTGAGCAAATATTTCTGAAACTTAAGTAACCATCTGTACAGTAGCAGAGGAAATCTGTTCATTTTATTCCCACTGAAGTACTTATTGAATAAACGTTTGTACATGTTATTTTAAAATTTTAAAACACTTTAGTACCCTGGAATCCTAAATCATTAAAAAAACTTTTCCTGTGTGGCAGAACAATGAATAGTATATATCCAAGAAGAGCAAAGAATCCTGTAAGGATGGACACTTCTCAGGCACCTGCTATGCTCTTCAGAAGTTGTTTACCTCCTCACTCCGATTCCTCACATCGACCCTAAGAAACAGGTACTGCATTGTACACCTGAGGAAACTGAGGCAAAAGGAAGCTAAGTAACTTACTCAATGTCATATTGCTAGTAACTGGCAGAGCCCAAGTTCAAATTGAGAGAGTTTTGCCCCACACAAAACCCAACGACCTCTCAGAGAAGAAAAGAAAATTTTAAGAAAGCTAAGTACTTTTAGTGTCATTATTCTTCACTGCCATTACCAATGTTATCAAATAATTAACCTGAAACTTATTAAGAACACTGCTGTTAGAGGCAGTTCAGGCCAAATCACTTTGTGGGTAGCAGCAACAGGAATAATAAAGATAGTCAAAGGCTGAGAAGGTGTGAGGAGACAGAGAGAACGGGGTGGGGGGCATACACCAAAATAAAAGTGGAAAAAATCATGTTTATGATAGTAAACATCCGAATGAATCCTAACTTTGATAATTTTGTCCAAGTCTCATACCAAATATATTTTGTATATCTCCGTATTTCTTTTGCCCATGTATAAAACTGGTGCTTGATTATGAAGAACAGCTCAGAGGGCCTCCTGCTCCACACTTCTGAGGCAGGTTGGAAAGAGACTGGCTTTCCAGAGCCCTGAAGCAGCCCATAAAGGGGCTTACTATCAACTGCAAGTCTATCCGTGCTTAAAACTATGCACAAATAAACACCCGACTGTTACCATTCTTTTCTAAACCTTCTCAAACTTCAAACTCTTAATTTTGGAGGCATGGAATCCTTAACCGGCTCTAGAATGGCCCATACGGCCAAAATGTTTCAAAGATGTTACCTAGAACAGTCCAAGTTCACCCGAAGCTGCTAAGCCCCAGACTTTCTCAACTCTTTCAACTTTCCCAAAACAAGCACGCTGCCTCCCCTCGGCCAGGGGCAAACCCCAGCCGGTGGAAATGAAGCGTGCTTTCTGAATTACTAACGATCTCCAACCATAGAGAGAGACGACTGGAGAACAGCAGGTGGAAATGAACTGTGCTTTCTGAATTACTGATGATCTTCAACCACAGAGAGAGACGATTGGAGAATTTTCCCCATTCCTAGAAAACCCTAAACTAAAACCATGGTTAAAGTATTAACAGTGCTAATCTGTCACTTCTGGTGAGAGTTTACAGAGCAATACTCAGTACACAATTCCATAAGCAGAATCACTAAGGCCAGAAGATAAATCAGCCGCGATTAATATGTCAGGTGAATTGTTTAAGTAGAAAGGCACTACTTAGAAAAGTTACTAAAACACTGTACTAGGAATTTGGAGAAAAAAAACTCTAGATTCAATTATAAGGAATCTTGAAAGATATCATTTACCTGGCAGAATTCTGATGATTAAAGTTAAATAAGCCTGGATTAAGCAAGAATGAGAGGCAGACATTATAGACAGAATTAAAGACCAGATTAGACCTGGCTATTCTAAAATACCTCTAGAAAAATCAAGAAAACAGTAGATTATGTATTCTATTTTGACTTCAGGTGCCATCTACCTATTTAAACTTAACTATCTCTAGATAACATACTAAAGACTTTTCTTTTTCACAAAATGCAAAATCAAAACACCAAAGACGTAAAAGTAGTTTTAGCCAGAAGTTTTAACTAATTGCAAAGTTTACTTGCAGCAAAGCTAAACAGACCTCATAAATAACACCCATCTCCAAACAACTGAGACGTCTTCCATTGTGCTTCCTGGGATGTTTCTGGAGTTTGAGTCCCTTTCCTATAAGTATATAAAACTTTTCAGGAACTAAAAAATAAAGACTGAAAGCAAGATGGTACTCACTTTTCAATCTCAATGCCAAGCGGGTTAGCAGGACGTAAGGACAAGGGCGGAATTCCTTTGTTCCTGTCAGTACGCATATCATAATAATTCATTTCATCAACCCACACAGCAGACTGATCCAAAATGCCTACAGAAATGAGGAGCATATGCTTAATAAAATGAAGGCTACCCCAGGCACCTTCTAAGTCTGGCCTATTGCCTTACTTCTTAAAGACCTAATACAAAATGCCTGTTGGATAATTTTTAAGAGATTTGAGGACATAACAGCTAAATTTTTTTAAAATGACTACTAGTTTAATTATAAGCACTAAAAAAACTATAAAAAGGCAAAAATAACACCTCTTGGCTTATGGTTTCATTGTACATGAGAACAGAGAAGACAAATTAAGCTGCTTAGAAAAAGGTTTGTAATAACAAACATTTTACAAATAATAAACACTACAATTAAACATTGTTAAATGTAGCTAATTAAATCTGCACAAAAATTCAGAAAGTTAGATGAAATATGACCTATAATATCTGCTTATTCAAGAGAATATTCTGAAATCATGTAAACTCTTGGAAAACGTCTGGGAGACACCCAAGCACAAAACATTTGAGTTCAATGTTCGCTCAGTGGCAAGCTTCTGGTTCATGACAAATGCCAAAAAACCATTATGCATATATGATTTCATATTTAATACTGTGAGTTTCTGCTTCTGGGTTCCATAAGCTACCTAAGGACATTTCACTACAAATGAAAACCAAATGTTTTTTAAATGGTTCTTGAAAGCTCTCAAGAAACATCTTTTATTTTCTTTTCCTCTACAAACACTGGCATGTTTTCAAGAATAGTTATGCAAAAATAATATGCTACTTGCTATTTCTCATTCTTTTTACTGTTACCAGTGCTGGAAATGTCCTAGATGGTAGAAACAGCAGGTCTTTTTTTTCCATTTAGGCTGAAATCAATTTGGCAAATTCAATAAAATATCAAACACCTTTCAAGGAATGCATGGCTTGTATAATGGAAATGACCAGGTTACTCAGGGAAAACTGACTGGGTGTGGACCCTGTGAACAAGACAACATAAGCTCTAAAAACAGCATCTTCCTTTACAGGACTGAACTCCTTATCTCATTCAACCTAGCACAGGTCTTACCCGCTAGGCCTCCAGGGCCCTGGGCTGCAAGAGAAAAAGAGCCAAGTGCCAGGGAGCACAGACAAAGCATGCCCGCCTCCCCAGGCGAGGGTCAGAAAGCTTCATGGGAGAAGGCTGTCTGAATACCAGGCAACCTGTAGCGGCAAGGCTATGAACCCACTCATTCTCTCAGCACTCGTGGTTCTGCCAGCATGCAACAGGGGCTTTGTCAGAGGTTCTGCTCGAGTCCAGGCACTCTTGAGTTCAGTTCAAGAAAGCTTTACTGGCCAGGCGCAGTGGCTCACACCTGTAATCCCAGCACTTTGGTAGGTCGAGGTGGGCAAATCACAAGGTCATGAATTCAAGACCAGCCTGACCAACATGGTGAAACTCTGTCTCTACTAAAAATACAAAAATTAGCTGGGCGTGGTGGCGCACACCTATAATCCCAGCTACTACAGAGGCTGAGGCAGGAGAATCACTGGAACCTGGGAGGCGGAGGTTGCAGTGAGCCGAGATCAAGATCTTGCCAATGCACTCCAGCCTGGGCAACAGAGCAAGACTTTGTCACAAAACAAAAAACAAAAAAAGAAACCTTTACTAAGCCTACTATGTGCCAGTTCCTGAGCTGAGTGTTCTAGAATAATAAAATTACCATTTTTACCTAAGTTTTCTTTACCTGCTATGTAGATTATAAGATACTAGATTTTTATCAAAATGTTTAAGTTCCTCTAGAAAACTGTATAACAAGTTCCTGCTTTAGTTTCACAGGTTAGTTTTTGAAGAAACTAAAGTAAACAAAAATGGAAATGTTATATATGTATATATGTACACATGCACGTACATGTACATACATAAAGTCCACTCTGAATTTTCCCTGAAATTCCTTGAATTTTTATTTATAAAAATAATCTAGGAATTTGTGGAGAACAATGCTGCAGAAAGCCTCTATGCTCTAAGATTAAAAAAAAAATTTTGCAAAATTATTTATTTTCTTCATAAAGAGAAGTACTGGCTGGGTTTAATTATGCCTCAGATATTCCCACATTATACAACTATTTATCAAATGCTGACCATGTGCAAGACATTACAGGACCACAAAGATGAATCTGACATTACTCTTATTCTAAAAAGGGAAAGAGACATGCACAGAAATAGCTACAAGGAAGATGATTAGAAACTATTAATTTGTTGGGTAAGGGACTAGGCTAAGCACTTGACATTTGTGTTCTAACTCAGCTAATCCTATGAGGTAGCCAGTATCATTCCACTTTCGCTCATGGAGAAACAAGGCATTAAAGTTACAAACTTAGTCATGGCAAGACAGTCCAGGTTAGAATTCGAAGAGCATGACTTCTCAGACCCAGTTCCTAAGACTGCTAACAGAAGGCAGCAAGTGGTCAGTGCATAAAGAAGGAAAACGTCAAGTGCTATGTGGTTCAAAGAAGAGTGAGTATCACTCACGTGGGGTTAGAAGCAGCCAAGCCAGGAAATGTATCATCTGGGCCTTGAAGGATGGATAAAATGAAGGAAAAGGGAATGTTGTTTAGATACATTATGACTAATCTGGACAAATCAGGATTTTCCACCTCAAACCTTGTTTCAGAGTTTTAAAGCAATGTCATTATATTCAAGATCAAGGAACCAAAACCAGTGCATCAAATGAACGAACAGATGTGAAGAACTCAGAAAAGCAGTTCTCATACGATCGTCATCCTTAGGCTTCACTGACTGTTATTTCAGCACACTGCCTTCCCGAAAGTAATACAGATACTAACCAACATTCCACTCCTGTCAAAATAAACATAAACTAAATCTAAGTTGAGATATGCACGTAGGTAAGTTTTACACAAATCCACCAGTTTTACATCTTAAAAGACAAACTCACGTTTACTTTCTTCTTTAGAATAAACCCATGAGAGACTTTACCTATTTTCTCAGGTTTCAGAAGCTTGAAAGAGACTGTTGAGGTTCCTCTGCCACCTGACTTAGTGGTGACAATAATGTCTCCTTTGTCATTTTTGGCTTGTCCCACTCGACATACTATTTTACTTGCAGACATCCATTCTGCCGTCAGGAGGCAATTATGTCCACAAATTGTCAAGCCTGAAAATAAACACATGTGCATTAAAAAATCCAAAGACAAGAACAATAAGACCTTAATCATGTAGATTACGTTTTTTAAATCTAGCAATAATTTTCTTATTCAATAATTACATTTATTATTGAATATACCCAATATTATTTGGGTATACTGTTATTTCTATTGATTTTTCCTCTTATCTGTTTTTTTCCTCTAATATTTAAGACTTATTTTAGGCTACATTTAAGTTTCTTCAAACATTAGTAGAATTAGAAAATGAACAATCACAGTAACTATGTTTTAGGCATTCCAGATTACTTAGATTACGAGAATCTTAAAATGCTTTCAGAAGTAATAAAATGGAAACTATTGCTATTATTTGAAGTCTCAGTTATTAACGTAGAATTTTAAAGTATATTAATAAATTTATGTATCATTTTCTAAAAACATTCTATATTCACCCATCTTCCTGAAAAAACTTCACATACTTTTTCTAGTGTTCACTTACACACAGTATTACAGAATGAACTCAAGTAGGTTTTTTATTTAAGCATAACCAAGAGTATGGTAATCTAGTGAAGTGTGCTCAGGCATTACTGGATTACTATCTCACTGTTACGTCGGTGTATCAGCTGCTAGCATGCTAGTTCCTCCCGCCCTGGTGTTTTCCTAACGAAACTGTCGCTACACTACGTTCTGCTCTTACTGAGCCTCCACTCCCAAAAGGTCAACTCATGATGTCACCTCCCTCATACCATGTGAAATAAAATTTAGGTAATAACCAAACCGAGAGGCACCGAAAGACGGAGTGAATAAGGCACACACCCCGGATGGATACCAGCACGGCACCACAGGGACCAGCCAGCCTTCCAACTTACACCCCGGATGGATACCAGCACGGCACCACAGGGACCAGCCAGCCTTCCAACTTACACCCCGGATGGATACCAGCACGGCACCACAGGGACCAGCCAGCCTTCCAACTTACACCCCGGGGGTACCAGCACGGCACCACAGGGACCAGCCAGCCTTCCAACTTACACCCTGGATGGATACCAGCACGGCACCACAGGGACCAGCCAGCCTTCCAACTTACACCCCGGATGGATACCAGCACGGCACCACAGGGGTCAGCCAGCCTTCCAACTTACACCCCGGATGGATACCAGCACGGCACCACAGGGACCAGCCAGCCTTCCAACTTACACCCCGGATGGATACCAGCACGGCACCACAGGGACCAGCCAGCCTTCCAACTTACACCCCGGATGGATACCAGCACGGCACCACAGGGACCAGCCAGCCTTCCAACTTACACCCCGGATGGATACCAGCACGGCACCACAGGGACCAGCCAGCCTTCCAACTTACACCCTGGATGGATACCAGCACGGCACCACAGGGGTCAGCCAGCCTTCCAACTTACACCCTGGATGGATACCAGCACGGCACCACAGGACCAGCCAGCCTTCCAACTTACACCCCGGATGGATACCAGCACGGCACCACAGGGACCAGCCAGCCTTCCAACTTACACCCCGGATGGATACCAGCACGGCACCACAGGGACCAGCCAGCCTTCCAACTTACACCCCGGATGGATACCAGCACGGCACCACAGGGACCAGCCAGCCTTCCAACTTACACCCCGGGGGTACCAGCACGGCACCACAGGGACCAGCCAGCCTTCCAACTTACACCCTGGATGGATACCAGCACGGCACCACAGGGACCAGCCAGCCTTCCAACTTACACCCCGGATGGATACCAGCACGGCACCACAGGGACCAGCCAGCCTTCCAACTTACACCCTGGATGGATACCAGCACGGCACCACAGGGACCAGCCAGCCTTCCAACTTACACCCTGGATGGATACCAGCACGGCACCACAGGGACCAGCCAGCCTTCCAACTTACACCCTGGATGGATACCAGCACGGCACCACAGGGGTCAGCCAGCCTTCCAACTTATACCCTGGGGCGGGTACCAGCACGGCACCACAGGGGTCAGCCAGCCTTCCAACTTACACCCCGGATGGATACCAGCACGGCACCACAGGGACCAGCCAGCCTTCCAACTTACACCCTGGATGGATACCAGCACGGCACCACAGGGACCAGCCAGCCTTCCAACTTACACCCTGGATGGATACCAGCACGGCACCACAGGGACCAGCCAGCCTTCCAACTTACACCCTGGATGGATACCAGCACGGCACCACAGGGGTCAGCCAGCCTTCCAACTTATACCCTGGGGCGGGTACCAGCACGGCACCACAGGACCAGCCAGCCTTCCAACTTACACCCTGGATGGATACCAGCACGGCACCACAGGGACAGCCAGCCTTCCAACTTACACCCTGGATGGATACCAGCACGGCACCACAGGGACCAGCCAGCCTTCCAACTTACACCCTGGGGCGGGTACCAGCACGGCACCACAGGGGTCAGCCAGCCTTCCAACTTACACCCTGGGGCGGGTGCCAGCACGGCACCACAGGGACTAGCCAGCCTTCCAACTTACACCCTGGATGGATACCAGCACGGCACCACAGGGTCAGCCAGCCTTCCAACTTACACCCTGGATGGATACCAGCACGGCACCACAGGGACCAGCCAGCCTTCCAACTTACACCCTGGATGGATACCAGCACGGCACCACAGGGACCAGCCAGCCTTCCAACTTACACCCTGGATGGATACCAGCACGGCACCACAGGGACCAGCCAGCCTTCCAACTTACACCCTGGGGGTACCAGCACGGCACCACAGGGGTCAGCCAGCCTTCCAACTTACACCCTGGGGCGGGTACCAGCACGGCACCACAGGGGTCAGCCAGCCTTCCAACTTACACCCTGGGGCGGGTACCAGCACGGCACCACAGGACCAGCCAGCCTTCCAACTTACACCCCGGATGGATACCAGCACGGCACCACAGGGGTCAGCCAGCCTTCCAACTTATACCCTGGGTGGATACCAGCACGGCACCACAGGGGTCAGCCAGCCTTCCAACTTACACCCTGGGTGGATACCAGCACGGCACCACAGGACCAGCCAGCCTTCCAACTTACACCCTGGGGCGGGTACCAGCATGGCACCACAGGGGTCAGCCAGCCTTCCAACTTACACCCTGGGTGGATACCAGCACGGCACCACAGGGGCCA
Source organism: Rhinopithecus roxellana (assembly GCF_007565055.1). Lineage (NCBI taxonomy): Eukaryota > Metazoa > Chordata > Mammalia > Primates > Cercopithecidae > Rhinopithecus > Rhinopithecus roxellana. Next base: position 17,588,516 of record NC_044552.1, read on the forward strand.
GCCAGCCTTCCAACTTACACCCTGGGGCGGGTACCAGCACGGCACCACAGGACCAGCCAGCCTTCCAACTTACACCCTGGGGCGGGTACCAGCACGGCACCACAGGGGTCAGCCAGCCTTCCAACTTACACCCTGGGTGGATACCAGCACGGCACCACAGGACCAGCCAGCCTTCCAACTTACACCCCGGGGGTACCAGCACGGCATCAGAGGGGCCAGCCAGCCTTCCAACTTACACCCCGGGGGGTACCAGCACGGCACCACAGGGGCCAGCCAGCCTTCCAACTTACTTCCTTTAGATTTTCCGTTTCCACAAAGCAGAGACCAATGGAATTAATATTTATGGAGAGAAGAAACCAGAATGTATGTAGCACAGACACAGACACTTAACGTTTTCTCTTTTTTTTGAGACAGGGTCTTGCTCTGTTGCCCAGGCTGGAATGCAGTGGAGTGATCTTGGCTCAATGCAACCTCTACCTCCCACGCTCAAGCCATTGTCCAGCCTTAGCCTCCCAAGGAGCTGGGACTACAGGTAAGCGCCACCACCACGACTGGCTAGTTTTTTGTTTTGTTGTGTTTTTGTTTTTGTATTTTTTTTGAGACATGGTTTCGTCATGTTGGTCAGGCTGGTCTCGAACTCCTGCCCTCAAGTGATCCACCTGCCTGGGCCTCCCAAAGTGCTGGGATGACAGGCGGGAGCCACCACGCCCCGCAGACACTTCACACTTTCTTTTCTCATTATTTAATTTTCAATAATGCTCAGCAGTAAGGTTTAGCAATTGCAACGTTTCCTTTTGGCTTTTGTTCAGATACCAGAAATACCTCAAGTAATGGCAAATCTGACTTTTAAAATGGAGGGACAAAGTCAAACCATCTTTTGTTCCGACATAAAGAACTATTTAGTAAAGGCTGTTAAACCACAGAGGGATAAAAGCAGCTATGCTTTAAAGATACATTGCTTGAAATAACGAATTTTAGGGGTTTCTCTAAAATACCTGTAATTCACTAAGGTCTGCAACTTTGTTTTTCTAATAATGGCATTTAATGGTTTCTTTGGGACTATGGTTTCTATTGGTATATTTTAATTACAGTAACACGTTTTTAAATGTATTCAGTATTCAAAATTATTGTTTTCAAAATAATTGGATGGTATGTCTGTGATATTTTTTCTAATAATTTGTTATGAAAAACTTAAATAACTTAAGAGACTGAAAGCCTCTCCAAACTCCACCTTGCAAGAGAAATACTGCTAACATGTCAACGTTTACTTGCTCAAGTGATTTTGTGCATATACAAACCAGTTTATATGTTTTTTAAACAAATGTTTTAATTTGTAACCTGCTTAATTCTCGACAGGAGATATTTTGGTATCATTCCAGGTCAACAGACAACTTAATATTTTTAAGTATTTTAATATCAGACTTTTGTGATTTTTAAACATTAACTCACTTCAGAATGAAGAATAACCCAACAATTAATGTCAGGGAGCAATGTAAAAATACAAATAGTATCTTCATTAAAAGAAAAAAGTCATCCCTAATGAAATTTCCTTGCTAGAGAACTACCTTATGATTAAAACTGAGGAATAAGAGCAAACTTCAGATATAAAGTATCAAAAAACGTTCACATGAGCAAACCTGAATGATATGCATGAAGGTCCACGTGGGCACAGAAGTGCCCCTAGAACAATAGTTTATTCATTGGGTCTCAGTTGCTTTCACGATTCCTCTGATTTAATATCTGTTATGCATTTTTACTCCAAAACAATGAATAATCAGTAAATAATTTAAACATAGATCCAAGTAGATCATTTTAAATGTTATGACAAAAGATCACAAGACCTATTTCTTGATTTCTTAAGCACATTTTTCCTAAGTTATACAAGAAATCTGCTTCATGAAATATAACAGCACCTTTTAGAAAAAAAAAAGTAACTCATAGAATCCCAAGTAAAGTACTTTTTATAGTGCTTTGCCTGGCTAGTGTAGATATCATCTGAGCTAAAAACACTTAAATTCTTTAGCAGGTTAAGTTTGCTTTTTTAAAAAATGGTTTCTTGGCAATATATAAGGCAGGTTGAAAGCTGAACCAGCATGGTTTAGAAAAGTAATACATGGGTCAGGCAAGGTGGTGCATGCCTGTAATCCCAGCATTTTGGGAGGCCAAGGCAGGCAGATCACTAGGTCAAGAGATTGCGACCATCCTGGTCAACATGGTAAAATCCCAACTCTACTAAAAATACAAAAATTAGCTGGGTGTGGTGGCGGCGCCTGTAGTCCCAGCTGCTCAGGAGGCTGAGGCAGGAGAATCGCTTGAACCCAGGTGGCGGAGGTTGCAGTCAGCCAAGATCACACCACTGCACTCTAGCCTGGTGACAGAGCAAGACTCCATCTCAAAACGAAAAATAACAAAAAGAAAAGTAATACACGCTTAGTCAAATAAGAACTGCATTGCCTGAAGCTAAAACCAGATTAAAATTTACCTAGACCATTGTCATGTCTGGAGCTCACAATGACTGCCAGCAAAAATCCTGGACAGAACCCCCACCCGTGTGAGTAGATTTCCAAACATCCTGGGGATTTTTCCACTTAGGTAAAGAAACATCTGGAATGAGCTTTATCAAAAACCAAGGCATAGGATTAGATAAGACTACTTTTGCAGGAATAAATTGAAGTGATGTTTACTAAACAATCAAAAACTACCCAGGTTTTCTCCCCTGATTGTGACCTCTGTCCATGGTATCCCTTCATTTGGAGAGATGCCGGTCACAGTTAGAGAAAACAATATCACATGAGACGTAACATCAACAAAAAGAATTGGCTAGGCAGTGCAAAACTCAGTCACTCCACACAGTGCTGAGCTCTCGTTCACTGTTTAAAGAGTTTTCTGGATGGCCAAAAACCAATGTATCAACCAGCAGTCATAATGCAGGAAAAGCAAGTTCCAACTCATGATTTCAGGACCTTACCACCAAGTCCGTCATCAGTGCAGAAAAGATTAATGTCTGAGTCTAGAAGAAATCTATATGGGAAGCCAGAAGATACATTCTGTAGCACATAGAGGTCTTTGCCTTCCTCGTTCGGAATGCATCTGTATACCCACCTGAGCAGTTCACAGGCAGGTAACCATAACTGGCCATAAAATTGTATTTAAAACTCTCTACCCTGGCTGTCCCTAATACCCATGTATATTTTAAAAAATAATGTTTAGGCTCCATCTTTAGAGACTGAAACTTAATAGGCCAAATAATTTCCTTTTACAGTTCTAGGGAGATTCAGAAAAGCCAGGGCTGAGAAGCACTGGCAGACCTGAGTGCTTCAAGAACAGGCCATCAGTAAAGGCCTCCACATCATGGAAAGGGGAAGGGTGCCATGCAAGCCAACATCCAAAAATATTTACACCACACCGACTGGCTGTGTGGTGTTCTAACCATTCATGACCTTGAGCTTCGACTCCGCTAGAAAAGATAAAAACCATAAACTGAGCCTAAAAACTAAGCTTTGGCTTGCTCCCGACAGGATCCACAGATCACGACGAGGACACATGCCCGCCAGGCGGAGTGGAGAGCGCCAACTGCTGCCCGTGTCACCGGGAGACGGGGCTGAGACTTGCTTTGAAGAGCAATAAGGAACAGAAAAGGTGTAATTCACAGAGCCCCTGAGAAGTAACAGACAAGTCAGACAAGGGAAGGAAAACTAATGAGAGCAAAAATGTAAAAGCAGCTCTTTTGGCCATCAAGGCATCAAAGCTGTGGAAAATTCGGAGGCAAATCTCAGCGCTGGGAAACCTTCTGAAGGATGTGAAAGACAATATAAGGCAAGATTTGACAAAATAATGATTTTCACACAAAAGTCAGAAAGCCAGGTAATTCGTTCTTCTTTCTGGAGCATTCTGTGGAGATCACAAAGATGTCTGTCCTATCACCTTCACTATTGGAAAATTACGTATCTTGTCTCCGTCGTCCACATAAAAATCCGACTAGCAGGCGCGTCGCAGGGCTGCTGCCCTTACCTATGAGGTCAGTGGGGCCAGTCCCCAGGTTTTCTCCCCTGATTGTGACCTTTGTCCATGGTATCCCTTCATTTGGAGAGATGCCGGTCACAAGCGGGGGTTGTCGTGATCGAGACATCGTGCCTTGCGGAGCAAACTGGTGATCCTGTTACAGAAGTAATCTGTTAAAAGAGAAAGAGAAAAGGATTAGAGCCAACTGAGACAAGCACTGACTAAAAATAGAAGAATGCTAGACAGTCAGTACCAAAATATAAAAAGTATTCTTAAACACAGAGTTTTGAAGTTTTTAGGGGTCATTTAGCCAATCAGCCAACATCTACTGAACATTAAGTTCCTAAGGACACTCTGGTTAGTATTGCAAGAAAGACGTGAGAATAACAGAAAGCTAAGCCCTGGGTTCTAAAACCTTCCAGCACAGGGGCAGAGAGAAACTGATGTCACTATGTAGCTCCATGACTACCTCTGCTGAATCCTAAATTGATACTAGGAACTGTTCTCCTGTTCTATCCCCAGGGCTGTTTAAAGGAGAACTATACTCATAAAAAGAAAAACACATTTACATTCCCATAGGTGTACTGGATTTCACTTTACTTTTGTATTTATATGGTGTGCAACTGTTTTTTAATATGCTCAAATCAATGCAATATACTGACATTGCTACAAAACCTAGAATGTAGATACAGGCAGAACCATTAATTTGCTAACTGTTGTAAGCATAACAGAGGAGGGAAAAGTGTAATTTCTGAGACCAGGTAGACTTGTGTTCAAGTACTGTTGCTCCCATTTACTAAATCTGTTCTAAATCTCCCTCCTCTTATATGCAAAATGGAGCTGGTAACAGAAAGCATTTCATAAGGTTATTGTAAAGAATGTATAGGATAATCCTTGGAAAGCACAGTAGCTGGCATACAGGAGGCAAGCAATAAATAATGAAATTTTGCTGGGCGCAGTGGCTCACGCCTGTAATCCCAGCACTTCGGGAGGCCAAGGAGGGCGGATCACGAGGTCAGGAGTTCGAGACCAGCCTGACCAATGCGGTGAAACCCCGTCTTTACTAAAAATACAAAAATTAACCGGGCGTGGTGGTGCATGGCTGTAATCCCAGCTACTCAGGAGGCTGAGGCAGGAGAACTGCTTGAACCTGGGAGGCGGAGGTTGCAGTGAGCCGAGATCGTACCACTGCACCCTAGCCTGGGTGACAGAGTGAGACTCCGTCTCAAATAATAATAATAATAATAATAATAATAATAATAATATTTTACTAATACACCCCTGAGAACTCAAGTGCTCAGGGCTTCAGATGCCCCAGAAGGTGGGGTGAGACTCAGAGCAGAACAGTGAGACTTGCTGGTGACCTGTATCTTTATGGACTAAAAAGTGAGACTCCCTGGCCCCTGCCTCCATCCTTCACAGTCAGGAGAACAGAAGTTTAGTCTTTTAAGAAACCAAGCAAGAGCACCAGGACTTAGAGACCCCCAGCACAGCGGAGGTGTGGGAAATTGGGGGCAGGCTGACCAGGGATTTGGGGTGAACCTGTGCAGCAAGCCGTGGGACTCCTCGGGCTGCCTCCCTTCTCCTGCCCTCGCCACTGTGAGGTGTGTAAGCCCCTCCTGCCACTCCCATCCTGTCCACACAACTGAAGCATTATTCTCTGCAGAAACTGAAGAGTCCTAGGAAGGTAAGACCCAAAGATCCTGACACCTGAGTGTCTTCCCTGCAAAAAGGGAAGGGCCGCTTGTCTTCCTACCACCTGACGGAAAAGCCACTCACTGTAAACTGCCCCCACAAACTCAATCAAATCAGCTGTTAACAGCCTCACTCTAAATCATGGGAGCTATAGAGGCCGTGAGCAAAAGCTTCCCCTCTGCCCTCTAACGGGTTGCTGGAGATGAATGAGGCTGGTTACCAGGAGCAAAGGGCAGACACGTTTCTTCAATGTGCATAAGCACTGGGGACTCGCAGGAGCATGGTCACCTATCAAACCGGTGCGGCCCAGATGCTTACAGACCCTTCTTCAAAGGGAAAGGGAGGAGGGGCGAAATGTGGCCATTTGGAGGGGCAGTAAATAATTTTTAGGGGGAATAAATGGGTTCAATGCTCAGATGGTAGTTAATAAATAATTATGAGAATTAAATAGGACCTGAGAACAAAGTCCATCTGGGCTCCAGGTGCAGTGTTTGATTTTCAGTCTCTTTTTCTATGATGTGAGTTTTAATCTTCTCTGATTAATGAAATTTCAGGGAGGAAACTGAAGGCAAATGTGTCAGTCAGTCTAGCTTCTCCGCAGGTAAGGGGGCTTCAGATGCACAGCCTCACCCTGCGCTTTGGGAGAGACAGGAGGGCTGCGGGGAGGGCTCGAGGCTGCTTCCTTCGTGCAGGATGTCACAGCAACGTATTTTAGGTCCCGTTTCCTGACCCCCAACACTGGACAGCCAAAGGCAATGAAGAAAGATCTGTAAGACAAAGATGGAAGAAAGACAAACAAGAAAAAACACAGAACAAACATATTGCAGATCTTGTATGGCCTGAATTATGCCCACCCACCTCACTCCGCCACAGCCAAATTTCCTATTTTAAACCTAGCCCCAGTACCCCAGAATGTGGCTGTATTTAAAAAGGGGGTCTCTAAAGAGGCGATCAAGGTGAAATGAGGCCCCATGGGTGGGTCCGAATCCAGTGTGACTGGTGTCCTTATTAGAAGAATTTGGACAGACACACACAGAGGGAAGGATATACGAAGACTCGGGAGAAGACGCTGTCTACAAGCCAAGGAGAGAGGCCCTAAAACAGATCACTCCCTCACGGCCCTCAAAAGAAAACAACCCCGTTGACTCCCTCATCTCAGACTCCTAGCTTCCAAAAGGGTGAGAAAATAAATGTATGTTGTTTAAGCCACTTGGTCTAGCATACTTTGTTACAGCAGCCCTAGCAAACTAACGACAGCAGGCACAGGGGGAAAAAAAAAACTTCAAAATCATTCTAAAGTTTGATCTTAAATTAATATCTACAATTTTTTCACCCCTAAAAGAACTAGATGCCATGAAAATACATCAATCCAAGAATAAAAGCTCTTGAAATTTTCAAAAAGGTCCAAAGAAACATGACCTATATAGTAATGTAGTAACTGACCACCAGATTAAACAAAATTGAAATAAGGCACAAAAGATGGTTGTGTGTTTGGGGGCAGGAGAGACAGGTAACCCAGGGAGTGACCACCTTTTATCTCATGTAATGGGAGGCTGACAGCTAATGTCTAAAACCAACCAGCAAGAAATGGCAGATTAGAAGAATCTGGAAATGTTGCAGTGGATGGCAGGAGACAGCGGAATGAGTCTGGGGTATGTTATATAATAGAGTATTTGACCTCTGTTCCTGGTTTCTGGGAGCGAGAGTCTTAAATCTTTGGTGTTTTCCCGGCAATAGGAGTGTCTTTGTTACTCATGATCCTCTCAAACCACACCATAGTATGGGCCAACAAGATTAATCAACAGCAGGACTGGCCATTCCAGAAAGACCATGGGATTAGAGGGTTAGGGTTTTGAGCAAAGCACCAGCAAACCAACCTCCTGTGGAGAGGTAGGGCTGGAGATTAAGTTCAATCCAACAAGATTTAATCAATCATGCCTACATAACTTATTTAATACAAATAAAATGGTGAAACAACAAAAAAGGAAGTCCAGAAAAACATTATCATTCATCCAATAAACCCGATGAGACAACTCAAAGTTACCTTGAGTTCCTCTCCTGGCCTCTGGCACCACCTGAATCAAATACTCAGTATCTTTTGTCTGAATCAAAAATCAACTATTCCTCTCAATCCTACTGTTCCCTCCTGTTGCTCTCCCACTTAAGACCTTCGTCTTCTCCCCTCAATGCTACAACAGACGTATAGCTGGTAACTCTGCCCCATTATCTCTCCACTGCATTCCACCCTCAGCAAATGCCAGTTAGTTCTCTAAAATGTGGAGTTAATCAATATCCTCCCTACCTTTAAAGTAATCTTCTATGAAATCCACTGTTCTGTGGTCTGCACAGCCCACAACCTCCTCCACATCGGTTCAAAGCCTGTCACAGCTGGACTCGTCAACACTGCCTACTTCATCTCCACCATTCCTCTCCTCTGACATTCCCCACATGAGCCCATTCACCTCTTATGAACCTGCCACGTGCTTGTATTCATGTCATTCACCCTCTTTCCACTAAAGAGAAATCTCTAAGTTTATTAAATCTGTACCAATATTTCAAGTCATGCTCAAATGTTAGTTTAGTCTCCCTGATCCCTCCTTCTATTAAACTTCTACTATATAATTTTAACATTCACTGTGTTAAATTTTAGGTATTTTGTCTGTTTCTTCTTTGAAAACACATGTTTGATCAATTTTATATCCCCGATCCTCAAGCTGTGGATCTGACATGATCATGTCAGGACTGAACTGAGTTAGAGGATCTCTAGCTGGTGTCTGCTGGAGAGCTGCTTGCTTGGTGTGTGGGGAAAACTTCACGCACATCTGGTATCAGGACTGTGTACTGAGTTAGTGGCTGTGTGAAAGTAGAAAGTAGGAAACACACTTGGATTTTTTCCTATCTCTTTATAAGCAAATAAGCAGATAACCGAAACGGACTCCAAGATGAACCAGACAGAAGAATTAGTAGATAAGAACTTAAAAGAGTCTATAACAAATGTTATTAAAATATATGTAATCATAATGAATAAACAGGTGGCTATTCTAAACAGAGGAATTAAAATTATAAAATTATTTTTTAAAAAGAAATGCAATGCAAATTCTAGAACTGAAAGGTATACTATCTGAAATGAAAACTGTTTGGATGAACGGAGGCAAGATGGCGCACTTCCGGGTTCTTCATCCCCCCCCAACTTTTCCCGCGCGCGGGAAAATCCAGCCGGCGACCCGGGAAGGTGCAGACCAACTAGGCATGCGCCAGGTGATGTCAATCTGAAGAGACCAAGATTTACCTGGTCGCACCTGCGGAACGCCCCCAGACACGCCCGTGCCCCGCCTATCGCCCTCCCACTCCTAGAGGAGGATCGCCACGCGCGGACTTCCCAGCTTCCCCACTGCAGTCGATTCCCCACTGCGGTCGGAACTGTTGGAACTCCGTCCGAGAGCTGTACGGGTGACTCTGGGGGCCCCTTTTGTGGGGGGGGGGGGGCGCCAACAGACCTCTCCCTACCCACCTTCTTCCCTTGAAGCTAGGTGACCAAAATAAACTTGCAGTTTTGCTCCTACCCTTGCCTAGTCGCTGGTTCTTTTGTACCCGCTCTGGAGGTCTTAGAAAAACAAAACAAAAACTACACTGATTAGGCTGCACAGTAGGTAGAAGAAGAAGCAGTCAGTGAACATGATTATAGATCAATATAGTTATAGAAATAGATTTATCTAAAGATATATAGTTCTTTAACGTACTGAAAGAAAAAAAGTCCAAAATTAAAGTTGTAAAAGGCATTTTCAAGTTAAAAAAAAAAAGTTCATTGCAAACAAATCTGTACGACAAGAAATGCTGAAAGAAGTTCTTCAATCTGAAGGGGAAGTGATACCACAAAGCAATTTGGCAGGAGAGTTTATAATTACGAATGGTCAAATTCATCAGAAAGACGTAACAATCAAAACTGCTGCATCTAATACAACAGCTTCAAACACATGCAACAGTAACAATCAAAACCGCATCTAATACAACAGCTTCAAACACATGCAACAGTAACAATCAAAACCGCATCTAATACAACAGCTTCAAACACATGCAACAGTAACAATCAAAACCGCATCTAATACAACAGCTTCAAACACATGCAACAGTAACAATCAAAACCGCATCTAATACAACAGCTTCAAACACATGCAACAGTAACAATCAAAACCGCATCTAATACAACAGCTTCAAACACATGCAACAGTAACAATCAAAACCGCATCTAATACAACAGCTTCAAACACATGCAACAGTAACAATCAAAACCGCATCTAATACAACAGCTTCAAACACATGCAACAGTAACAATCAAAACCGCATCTAATACAACAGCTTCAAACACATGCAACAAACACTGATTGGTAGGGAGAGATAAACATACAATCATAGTTTGAGGTTTTAATATTCCCTTTCAATATGAATAACAACTAGATTAAAAAAACAAACAAAAAACACAGAAGGTACGAACAGCACTGTTGGTCATCCTGACCTGACCTTTGTAAAACTCCTTTTCAGGTGTCCCTGGAATGTTCACCAAGGTAGACCAGATGCTTGGCCATAAAATAAGTCACAGGCAATTCCAAAGATCGAAATTCCAAAGACTACAAAGGAATTAAGTTAGCAATAGCAATACAATATCCAGAAAAGTATCCAAGTATTTGGAAATTAATATACTTCTAAATAACTCAACATTCAAAGTAGAAATTAAGAGGGAAACAAAATATTTTGAAACGAATAAGAAACATACATCAAAATTTGTGGAATGCTACCAAAGCAGTAACTTAAAATCTTACATTAGAAAAGAATATTTAAAATTAAGAACCTCTGTTTCCACATTTAAAAAAAACTAGAAAAATAAGGGCTAAATAAACTCAAAGTAAAGGGGAGGGAGAGCAGGAAAAGGAAGCAGAATGACAGAAATAGGAAAAAAATAAACAGTGGAAAGCAATAACGTAAGTAAAAAGAATTTGAAAAAAATTAAAGCCAAAAGTTCTTCACCAATAATTAATAAATTGATGTCTCAAAAAAAACTCTTTAGAAATGAAACAAAAATGATCAATTTCAGTAATGAAAGAGGGGATAACCACAGATACTAAAGACATTTAAATAGTAATAAAGAAAGATAATGAACAGCTTTATGCCGATACATTTTACAACCTAGATGAACTAAATTCCTTGAAAGACAAGTTACCAAAACTAACAAGATGAAATAGAAAATCTCAATATCTTCAGAAAGATTAAATTAAATTCATTATCAAAACTTTCTTACAAAGAAAACTCAAACCTAGATGGCTTCACAGATGGATTCCGTAAAACATTTAAGGAAGCAGAAATATCAAGCCTATATGAATTATTTCAAAAAGCAAAAGAGGAATACATCATGATCAAGCAGTGTTTATTCCAACCAAGCAAGGCCAGTTTTTCAAACATCAATCACTGTGAATTACCATATTAAAAGTAAAAGAAAAACCATGTATTACCCTAAATAGATGTCAAAGAAGCCTTTGACAAAATCCATGATTAAAAACTATTCATGATTACAAATTCTCAACAAACTAGCAGTAGAAAGCATCTCCTCAATCTAATAAAGAACTATCTGAGTGGGGAGGATCACCTAACATCCCACTTAATGGTAAAATACAGAATGCTTTCCCCCTTTTGAACAGTAATATAGAAAAGATATCCCTCTTTCCTTGCCTATTCAACACTGTTCTAGAAGTTCTAGTGGTGCAATAGGGCGAATTAAAGAAATCAAAAGGCCGGGCGCGGTGGCTCAAGCCTGTAATCCCAGCACTTTGTGAGGCCGAGACGGGCGGATCACGAGGTCAGGAGATCAAGACCATCCTGGCTAACACGGTGAAACCCCGTCTCTACTAAAAAAAAAAAAAAAAAAAAAAAAACAAAAAACTAGCCGGGCGACAGGACGGGCGCCTGTAGTCCCAGCTACTTGGGAGGCTGAGGCAGGAGAATGGTGTAAACCCAGGAGGCGGGGCTTGCAGTGAGCTGAGATCCGGGCCATTGCACTCCAGCCTGGGCGGCAGAGCGAGACTCTGTCTCAAAAAAAAAAAAAAAAAAAAAAGAAATCAAAAGCAGAAAGATGGCAAATGAAGAAGGAGACATCTATTTGCATATAACATGATTGCTTATATAGAAAATCCTAAGAAATGTACTAAGCAACTAATAGTACTAATAGCCGAATTTAGCAAAGTCTTAGTATTCATGGTCAATATATAAAAATCAGTTTTTATAAGACTTCTACATTAAAGAAGCCTCAATGTTGTTAAAGTATCAATTCTCCCCAAACTGATTTACAAACTCACGCAAGCTTATATAGAGATACTGTCAAGGTCGTTCTAAAATTCCAGTAGATATTCAAAGGATCTAGAAGAGCCAAACTAATTTTAGGAGGAGGAAAAAAGTTTTAACATAGTACATGACTTCAAGACTGATAACAAATCTACAGTAATCAAGGCAGTACTGTTGACATTAGGATAAACTAATGGATGAATGAAATAGACTAGAATCCAGAAACAAACACATATGACTATATGGGTTTTGACAAGGCACCAAAGTAATTCAATGGGAAAGAAAAATATTTTAAATGGTGTTGGAAAAACTGGATAGCTACATAGAAAAAAAAAAAGGAATGTTAACTGCAACCTCACATCACTTACAAAAATTATTTCAAAATGGCTCATAAACATAAAAACTAAAATTATAAATTACAAACTATAAATTATCTCCTAGATAGGAGAGTATCTCCATTACCGGGGTGTGGGTAAAGACTTGTGTTCAATATGACAAACACAAGTACAATGAAAAATACTAAATTTTCTCACTTCATCCAAAATAAAATCTTCTGCTTACCAAGATAAAATAAATAGGCAACTACTGCCTGGAAGGAAATATTCACAATAGATACAAATGACAAAGGACTTTGTACAAACAACACATAAAGAACGTTTGAAATTTGATAACGAAGGAAGCAACCCAGTTTTGTTTGTTTTTTGAGCAAAAGATCTGAGGAGACTTAACAAAGGCAGATATACGAACTCAGTTTTCAACAAGGTATGTGACAAAGAGGTGTACTGGTAGATTTCTGTGTGTGTGCAAGTGTGTATTTTCTAGCTTTGTACACAGAGAAGCTAGAAGCAACACTGTAACAGGAGCAATTAGCATATCTAACTCCCAAATACCATTTTTCAATAAAAGGAACCAGTGACCTTGGAGAAATGGCTGACTGCAGGGCAAGGACAAGACAAGCCTGAACGATTCTGCTGGGCCAGTAAGGAAGTATGTGTCAAAAGGGCCACAGAGCCAGACTGAAGCGGTGCCCACTGTCCAAACCACACAATCTGAGCACTACAGATTAGTATTTTCTTGACCTTGACATTTTCAAAGAGTGCAGGTGATTTTACGGAACGCCTATCAATCAGTCCGACTTTGTCTGCTGGTCCCTGCTGATGTGATCTGGGGTCTGTATTTTTTGCGGGGACTTCATAGATCCTGCTCAGTGATTCATATCAAGAAACACTCCTCATGTCTGTCTGTTTCAACTTTGGATTAGACAGTACGGTACCAGTCTTTTATTTCCTGATTTTGGTAACTGTACTATAATGTAAGAGAATGTCTTTATTCTTTTTTTCTTTTTGAGACGGAGTCTCGCTCTGTCGCCCAGGCTGGAGTGCAGTGGCAGGATATCAGCTCACTGCAAGCTCCGCCTCCCGGGTTCACGCCATTCTCCTGTCTCAGCCTCCCGAGTAGCTGGCACTACAGGTATCCGCCACCTCACCCGGCTAGTTTTTTGTATTTTTTAGTAGAGACGGGGTTTCACCGTGTTAGCCAGGATGGTCTCGATCTCCTGACCTCGTGATCTGCCCGCCTCAGCCTCCCAAAGTGCTGGGATTACAGGCGGGAGCCACCGCGCCCGGCCGAGAATGTCTTTATTCTTAATAACTACATACTAAAGTATTTAGGAGTCAAGTAATGATGCCACATCCCACTTTCAAGCGGTTCACAAAAACATATGCAGACAGAGGGACAGAATGACACAGAAATTGGGGAAAAAGGAAACAACTGGTGGGTGTGGTTAAAGGGCTTACTGGAGCTGCTGTTCACCAGAATGAAGGAAGGAAGGGGTTTATAAGAGGTACTTTTGCTATTCTGGAAAGTTTTCTATAAGTTTGAAGTTACAGTAAAATAAAAAGTTACCAAATATAATGCTTTGGTAATATTTTGAAATTAAACACAAACACATCCCATTAACATTATCCTGCTAAACAACATATTAGGCTCATTGTTCCTGAAAGTTGAAAGATAAATATTTATTTTCACATTTGACAACAGCAAAATGCACTAATAAGCAAGAAATAAACTGATATTACATAAACATACTAGGTAATTTAATAGTTAAGTTTATATAAAATTATATGTTTTGGAAGTATTATTTTACTGGCATACACTATTGCTACCTCTTTAAACATGCTTCTAAACAGACAAAAGTATGGAAAGCTTGTTTTGCCAATGTGCTAGAAAACTATTATAAATTAACATGAGATTTAGTATGGTAACATATTAATAAAAAATTATGGGAGAACAAAGGCATATTTCAACACAAAGTTCTTTAACGACAGCTTCAATAAACAGACATCATGTTGCCCCAAGATACTAAAACACTGCAGGGAAAGCAAATATTAAGCAAAATGTGGGTAATCAACCCACCTCATTAATGCTTACAAACCAATTTGTGAGAGGAAAATACTTTCCTCAATTAGCATGGAACATGAGGCTGCCACTGAGTGGTGATTTAATTATCTTCTTGACACTATTAAGCTATGTCCTCAGTATTATAGCACAAATTAAATAAGCATGTGGTTACAAGAGAGTACTTTCAGATTCTGGTCTAGATCACATAAAGAACCAAATTTTTCAGTAGAAATACACTGCTCTCCTTGTTTCCAGAAAAACAGTAGTATGAAAACCTAATAAAAATAATTACCATTGACATTAATATTACTGAAAAGATGATTAGTAGAAATATCAGACTGTCAGAGATCCTTGGTGGTTTTGATTACCAGTAGGGCTGGTATTTCACAGAATCAGAGCCAAAGGAGACCTGACCCAGCTAGTATCTAGTCTCTTCATCTGAAGACACTGTAACCTAGAGATGTTGAGTGTCTTTTTCAAGAGCACACACCTGACGACTTGTGAGACCAGATCCTTGGTGTCCTAATTTGTAAGAAATTTGTAAAAGTCTAGTGTCCTCTTCCTTCTAAAACCACCATGTGTCCTATGAGGTCATTTGTGAATGTGACTGCTCACATTCTAAGAACCTTCATTGTTTCCCCAGTGACTGGGGCTCTGGCTCACTCTGGTGTGAAACATAACTGCAATTAGAATACCTCTGGTCTCAAAGAAAGCAAAACTAAAAAACTAGGGCAGGGAAATTCCAGTTTACTCCATTTCAAATCCATTTTGAGGTCATTTACACAGGGCTCTTCATCTTAACTATGTTACCCTCAAAATCTGTCCAACTAAAAGTAATGTCTGGTAATAAAAGGTAATGTCTGGGCCACCATGGATACTCATGAATCAAAAATTCTGATCTATTTTCTTATGACTCAAGAGTACATGTAGGTGTCTTCCAGATGCACAAAGCAGAGACAACTGAAAAGCCAGCATGCATTACACTGGTTCATTTGCAACAATCCTATTTCCTTACCATGAAGAATTACCTACACATACCCAAACCAGAACAGACCATTATGCCAGGAAGACCTGCCATTTAATTTACAAATATAAGAACATACCTGCCTTTCACACTGCAGTATGCATAGCACATACAACAGTTCTTGCAACATAATACACACTCAGTAATTTGTGAACGAACTATAGGAAGAGATGTCTCCTCTCAACCTGCCTTCAGTTAAAGACATACTACATGGTAGTATGTTGTTATGTTTGTTGATATGTTCTTATCAATAGGTAATGCTCTTATGTTTAAAATCACAAATGAATGAAATAATTTATTATCACTTTCAGGAAAGAGTCTAAGGCTTTAAGGAAACAGAATTCAGTTTCTGAATATTTTCAGTCTGACAACCCATGCCAGACTCCTTTGAGTTTAAAGGAACGCTGTAGTCTACAGCTGTCATTGTCTACAAATTTTCCTCACAAATATTCCAATTGTCATAAAACAATGACATAAAACATTTGTCATAAGGTTTTCTTATATAAATACGCTAAACAGAGGTCAACAAAAGTCTGACTTTGCCTGTCATAAACCTCATTTGTTTAACTAAAGCAATATACAGTCTTTTAACTTCGTAGTCATTTAAGACAATTAAGAAAGCACTAAGGAATAAAGCGAATAAGCCTATTCCACAAGCACCTACCACAGACTTTTAAAAACTCTTCTTTTCTGTTTTTTTTGAGACAAGGTATCGCTGTCAACTGGGCTGGAGTACAGTGGCGTGACCACGGCTCACTGCAGCCTCAAACTCCTGGGCTCAAGCAAGCCTTCCACCTCAGACTTACAAGTAGCTGGGACCACAGGCATACACCACCATGCCTGCCTAATTTTTATATTTTCTTCTACAGAGATAGGGTCTTGCTCTATTGCCCAGGCTGGTCTTGAACTCGTAGGCTCAAGCAATCTGCCCGCTTCAGCCTCCCAACATGTTGGGATTACAGGCATGAGCCAATGCACTGGGCCCTAACTCTTTTCTTTTTAAGAGATGGAGCCTCATTGTGTTTCCCATGCTGGAGTGCCGTGGAAATTCACAGGTGTGATCAGGGTGCATTACTGCCTCCAACTTCTGGCTTCTAGTGATCCTCCTTCCTCAGCCTCCAGAGTACCTGGAACTATAGGCCCGCACCACTATGCCTGGCCACAAATTAATTTTATCTTTGGAAAGCAGAGGGATAAAGAGGTAAAACAGCTATTATTACTCATGTAAGGAAAGTTAATGCAAATAAGAATTAGGAACTTTTATTAGGTCAGACTCTAGCACAAGAAAACTAACAATATACAAAATACTAAATAATGCAAATGGGAAAATAATAAAGGTTGGGAGAATGGGAGTACTTACTGGGAATTTCACATATATACACAGGTATATAAGATGGGCTACAAATTATTACATACTGACTCCTAGCCTAAGAACCACAATACACACTTATGTACTATCCACTACCAAAGAGAGTTACGGGTTTGCTTAAAAACAAAAAATCATAATGCTGATGTGTTTCCAGACGCATGTTAATTCACCAAGTATTTCTCAAATGCCTGGACCCAAATGGGGATAACCAGAACCAGGAGGGTCCTTATAGAAATTAACCAGGGTAAGAGACACTTGTCTGATTTATTTTGATAATGGCAATATATTCACTGAATAAATATACACTCAAGAGTAATTTGTTTTCAGCAGCAAAATTTTTAAAAAGTACAAGTCTATCATATGAATAAGCCAGTTTAGCTTTCAGCAAATGGTACCTAGTGGGACAATAAATTCTGGATATAAGAAAGCACTTTAATACATTTTCCAATCATTTATTTTCTACAGATACAGTGAAACATAAAAGGCATAGTGTTTTCTTGCTTGTCAGTAGTCTCCCTATGAGAAACAATGCAAGATGCTTCAATAATTTGTAAACTTGAAGCTTTGACTTTTTTAATGTAAGACTTTATTTTCACTGAATATCATTTTGTGCAGCAAATAAATTCCTGCCTGCCTGTAAGAGCAAAGGACATCTTCAAACAAGGACAAAATGACATGCCCTTCCAAAAGGTTTGAGTTTTTTAAATTTAAATTTTATCTTTATAAATTAAGTAAAACATTCACATGGCACTCTAGATTTATTGTAATGAACAAAAGTATATCCAAGCTGTAAGTCTCTTGAAACATTTATGAAGAGTCTGGAGACTGGGTTCTAAACTGAGTTCTGGCATTAGGAAATAAAAACGCTTGTTGACTTTTACGCACTGCAAAACTTTTCTCATCCATCAACAAGATGATTGGATGAGAACAGCTCTAAGGCATTTCTGAGCTCTTGTTCCTATGAGAGTCCTTTACAAAGCTTTTAAATTCAGCAACTAATGCATGACTATAGAAACAGGCACTCTCTAGTTTTTCATAATTAAACTAAAAACGGTAATACAATAGCATGCTATTCATTTTTAAATTTCTGTATTGTAAAATGTTTTTATTGTATAATTATATAATATTAGTTAAAACATTTTCATTTAGATGGTCTATTGATTTTTAATATTATAGGCAACACATCTCTGCAGATTAGGAAATAACCTAAGTAGAAGAATAAATTATCTTTTCCATTTCCAAAAGCTACATTACAAAACTAGGCTATAAAACTTTTGATAGATACTCCTTGTTAATGAATTACTAAAAGTAAACCATAATAATTCATCAAAGATTAAACTGTAAAATTATTTATGTTCTAAAACAAACCACAAGATTTTTCATTTCTCTTGGTTTTATTAAGTATATAAAGACAAAGCAACAGAACTAGAGACAGACAACTGGAGGAAAGAAGAGGAGAGAGTATGAAACCAGTAAAAAGTATTTTTTATTATAGCTTGAAATTTTTCATTTAATTTTTCTAAAAATGGAAAAAATTTGGAAGAGATGCCTGAAACAAACACGATAAGGAATTTCTGTTATATTAATCAAAACCTACAGATCTCATAACTTCCTCACTGTAATAAGGCATGTGTTCTGCATTCTTACCTTGCATTTAAAGTCTACAAAAGGCCAGGCGCAGTGGCTCATGCCTGTAATCCCAACACTTTGAGAGGCTGAGGTGGGCAAATCACTTGAGGTCAGGAGTTTGAGACCAGCCTGGCCCACATGGTGAAACCCCATCTCTAATAAAAATACAAAAATTACCCAGGCGTGATGGCGGCGCCTGTAATCCCAGCTACTCGGGAAGCTGAAGCATGAGAATCACTTGAACCCGGGAGACTGAGGTTAGGGCTAGCTGAGATGGTGCCACTGCACTCCAGCCTGGGCAACAGAGCAAGATTCTGTCTCAAAAAAAATAAATAAATAAATAAAAATAAAAATAAAATAAAGTCTACAGAAGTCCTTATGAGGGCAAAAGATTTTTTAAATGAACCAAAAAATGGCTTAAAAATCTTCATGGCCGGGTGTGGTGGCTCACGCCTGTAATCCCAGCACTTTGGGAGGCCGAGGCGGGCAGATCACAAGGTCAGGAGCTCGAGACCATCCTGATGAACATGGGGAAATCCTGTTTCTACCAAAAATACAAAAATTAGCCGGGTGTGGTGGTGCGTGCCTGAATCCCAGCTACTCAGGAGGCTGAGGCAGGAGAATTGCTTGAACCCGGGAGGCAGAGGTTGCAGTGAGCCAAGATCACGCCACTGTACTCGGTCCTGGATGATAGAGTGAGACTCCATCTCAAAAAAAAAAAAAAAAAAAAAAAAAAAAACTTCGCAAACAGCTCTGAAAATGTTCATCAAATAAAATATTCACACATTTTCATATGTAACTCAGAAGATATAGTTTCAAAGAGCATACACTATACCTCCACAGTGGTTATTAATAATTTTTAAAGACAACTTCAGAAATACTTTTGAAAACAACTGTTTAAACTTCCCATGTTATAACTTTAATAGCATTAAATCAGAATCTAGTCCAAAGGAAACAGATCTTAACAAGCCAGAGGGTTCAAGTGACTTGCCTGGGTCTAACGTTTGTGTAGTCTTTCCACACCACCACAGGTGGAATTTAGAAATCATCAAAATAAATTAACAAGTTTAAGTGTTTTATCACCAAATCTAGTAGGAAACTTTTCATTACTGATAAAATGTAGTCAAGGGAATTTATTAACTACGCAAATATAAAGGTTGCCAAGTTAATGGCTTATCTTACTGCATAAGCCACCAAAAAAACCAAACTAAAATTTAGTATAAAAGAATATGAGCTACTCCTCTCCCTGAGACTGTTCATCACTATACCATCCTTTTATAACCCCTCTCTTCCTTTTTCTCAAAACAATGAAACATTAAGAATTATTTTCTAAGTAAAGTACTGGAATACTGGTGGGGCTGGGGATGGGGAAGGGAAGAGGATGAATGGAAACCTGATTTATCCAAAAATTACCCTTAAAGTAACATTTTGGTTAACATGAACTTGACTACAGTTTACCTCCTTTTATTGTGCTTCACTTTACTGTACTACTCAGATACTGCACTTTTTACAAATTGAAGGTTTGTGGCAACCCTGCATCAAGCAAGCCTATCAGTGCCATTTTTCTAAAAGCATGTGCCACTCCATGTCTCTGTGTCACATTTTGGTAATTCCTGCATTATCTCAAACGTATTCATTATCATTCTATCTGTCATGGTGATCTGTGATCAGTGTTCTCTGATGTTACTACTGCAACTGTTTTGGGGCACCTCAAACCAGGCTCATATGACAGAGGGAACTTAATTGATTAATGTGTGTGACTGCTCCACCAACCAGCATTCTCTCTCCCTCTCCTCAAGCCTCCCTATTCCCTGAGATGTAACAATATTGAAAGTAGGCCAATTCGTAACCCTACAATGGCCTCTAAGTGCTCAAGTGAAAGCAAGAGTTTCAAGTCTCTCACTTTAAATCAAAAGCTAGAAATAATTAAGCTAAGTAAGGAAGCCATGTCTAATGACCTGACAGCCTAAAGTCAGGCCTTCTTGTGGCAAACTATTAGCCAAGTTGTGAACGCAAAGGAAAAATTATTGATGGAAATCAAAAGTTACTTCAGTGAACACATGAATAATAAACTGAAACAGCCTTATTGCTGATACGGAGAAAGTATGAGTGATCTAAATTGAAGACAAACCAGCCACAACATTCCCTTAAGCCAAAACCTAACCCAGTGTAAAGCCCTAACTCTCTTCAATGCTACGAAGGCTTAGAGAAGCGAGGAAGCTGCAGAAGAAAAGGCTGTAGTTAGAGAATGGTTCATAAGGCTTACAAAAGAAGCTATTTCCAGAACATAGAAATGCAAGGTGAAGCAGCAAGTACTTATGCAGAAGCTGCCACAAATTATCCAGAAGATCTAACTATTATAAGATCACTGATGAAAGTGGCTACACTCAATGACACATGTTCAATGAAGACAAACAGCTGGGAAGAAGATGCCATCTAGGACTTTCATAGCTAGAGAGGAGAAGTCAATACCTGGCTTCAAAGCTTCAATGCCAGGCTGACTCTGTTGTTAGGAGCTAATGTAGCTGGTGATTTTCAGTGGAAGCCAATGCTCACTTACCATTCTGAAAATCCTAGGGCCCTTAAGAATTATGATAAATCTATTCTGCCTGTGTTCTATTAATAGAACAATAGAGCCTAGATGACAGCACATCTGTTTACAGCAGATGGTTTAGCGAATAATTTAAGACCAATTGAATTGTTGAAACCTGATCCTCAGAAAAAAAGATTTCTTTCAGAATATTACTGCTCATTGACAATGCACCTGCTCACTCAAGAGTTCTGGTGGAGACACAAAAGGAGATGAATGTTTTCATGACTGCTAACACAATATCCATTCCGCAGTTCATGGATCAAGGAGTAATTTCATCTTGCAATTCTTATTATTTCAGAAATAAATTTTGTACGTTTATAGCTGCCATGGATACTGATTCTCTAATGGATCTTGGCAAAGTAAATGGAAAACCTTCTGGAAAGGATTCACCATTCTAGATGGCATTAAGAACACTGATGATTCATGGGAGATCAAAATATCAACATTAACAGGAATCTAAAAGATGATGATTCCAACCAGCACGGATGACTTTAAGGAGTTCAAGACTTTGGTAGAGGATGTCACTGCAAGTGCGGTGGAAGTAGCGGGAGAACTAGAATTACAAGTGGAGGTTGGGCATGGTGGCTCATGCCTATAATCCCAGCATTATGGAAGGCCAAGGTGGGAGGATCGCTTGAGGACAGAAGTTCAAAACCAGCCTGGTCAACATAGTGAGACTCCCTCTCTACAAAAAAAAAATTAAAACGTTAGCTGGGCATGGTGGCATGCACCTATAGTCCCAGCTACAGGGGAGGCTATGGAAGGAGGATTGTTTGAGCTCAGAAGTTTGAAGCTGTAGTGAGCCATGATTGTGCCACTGCATTCCAGCCTGGGTGACAGAGTAAGACCCTGATTAAAAAAAAAAAAAAGTATCGCGTTAAGGAATTGCTATAATCTTAAGATAAAACAAACAGATGAAGAGTTGCTTCTTATAGATAAGCAAAGAAAGTGATTTTTTTTTGAGATGGAATCTACTCCTGGTGAGGATGCTGTGAATACTGTTGAAATAACAACTAAAGATTTAGTACAGTGTATAAACTTGGTTGATAAACCAGTATCAGGGTTTGAGAGGACTGACTGTTTTGAGAGAAGTTCTACTGTGGACAAAATACCCAAAGCATCCCATGCTAAAGAGAAATCTTTCACAAAAGTCAATCGATCCAGCAAGTTCACTACCTTATTTTAAGAAACTGCCACAGCTACCTGAGCCTTCAACAACCACCACTAGAATCGGTTAGCAGCAATCAAGAGGGAGATAAAGATCTCCCACCAGCAAAAAGATTATAACTTGCTGAGGGCTCAGATGATGAGTAGCATTTTTTACCAATGAAGTATTTTAAAATTAAGATGTGTACATGTTTTAGACATAGTACCATTGAACTCGCAACAGACTACAGTATAATGCAAACATAACGTTTATATGTACTGAAAATCCAAAAAACTCATCTGTCTTTATTGCAATATTTGCTTTTTTCAGTGGTCTGGAACCAAACTTGGGAGTATCTCTGAGATATGCCTATATTTCCTTGATTCCTAATGTGAATATGATACACGTGAAAAATGAATCTAATAAATAAGCAATTCAAACTACGTAGATAATAAATCTCAAAACCACGTATACTGATATTCTTTGATATATCCTATGACAAAACACAGCTTAACAAAGAATATGTAATGCGCACACACGCTAAATACCTTTCATCTTGCAGATATACTCAGCTCTCTACATAAGAAATACCCTCGTAAAACATTTATGCATATTTTAAAACGAGAACTTTCCTGCTTTACACAGCAGCATTTTATAATAAAATACTGATGCAACTGTTTCAGGATTCAAAAATATTTATTTCATTACAACCCTGTTTTTCCCCCCGAAAAAAAGAGTTGAAGAATAATTTTCTTGTTAGAATCTTAAGCAGGAAAAAAACTGACAAACTCAGTAAACAAAAACATAAACTACCCAACTGTTTTATCAATGTTTTAATATAAATTTTGCAAAGGAGGAAGGGCTCAACAAAATATACGTCCTGTATAAGTCAGAGAAGGTGCAAACTTTCAACCCAATTAACTCAGGGTCTGTTTCAGTTTTGAAAAGATCGTAAGCTTAAAAAACAGAAATCTAAGCTGGCTGAATTTTTACAAAGCAGGAATGAAATACTGAAGAGAGACATCTTCTTGAACCAAAACAAGCTGAAGAAGACTATTGTCCCAAATATTGCATAAGGCCACCGTAGGATTTATTTGCTGTCCCTCCAAGAACTGCAGGAGTTTCCGATTATCTACCCGCACTTGCACCACGCTCTCCAGGTCTCCGTTTGGAGGCGCACCAGCCGACTCCGGAGGGTTTCCAAGATTTTTAAAGTAACTTTTAATAGACACCACCTCCGTCTCCATACTCAGGGTCATCCTGCCCCTGAGGTTTGCTTCCACCAGCACGTGATCGCCCACGTTCGCCATCCTCTCCACGATGCTCCGCAGCGTCCTCCAGCGCGGCAGGTAGATGCTGGCGTCGGCGGCGCGCAGGCTGGGCGGCAGGCAGGCTCGCCACGCCCCTCGGGGAAGCACCTGCACGGGCAGCTCGTGCACCACGCGGCGAGCGCAGGCCCAGGGACGAGGCCAGCTCCACCGCCACCGTGAGGCAGGGGCGGCGCCTGTGGGTCAGCTGCAGCTTCAGGGAGGACGCGCCCGCGGCGCTTCTCGCCGCCCTGGACAGGTGCTCCGCCGTCAGCTCCAGGTGGATCTCATCGAGGTCTTCCGAGACACCTTCCATGCGAAACTGCTGGAAGGCCCCCCGCCGCACCTCGCACCACAGCCCGGCCTCGCACCACAGCCCGGCCTCACGGAGGCCGTGGAAGCCCGCGGGGCTGAAGCACAGGCTGTCAGGGCGCACGCGGAGCACGCAGACCTTCGCCAGCCTCGCGACGGTGCAGCTGACGTGGATGAACAGCTCTAGACAGCCCTTGCCGGTGATCTTGGCGCGAAACTTCATGACGCCACAGCGAAGGCAGCTCCGGGCCTCTGAGGGGGATGCCGCGTGCCACAAGTCCTTCCGGTCCGCTGGGGTCCCCGGCGCTGCCCTCCCCGCCCTCCCTCCGGGCCCCAGCAGGGCAGGCACTCGGGTTCCGGGCTCTGTTCTGGGTTCCGCAGCCCCAGGCCTGGAGCCACGGTAGGGCGCGCCCACACCGTTCTCACCTGCCCTCCAGCCCTCTCGCAAAATGCTTCCGTTTCCGCTCCGGTTATAAGAAGAGTAGGCATTCCACTGCTGACACTCCTCAGTATTCTCACCCCTATGAAGGCAAAATCATCACTCAGATAAATAACCACTTTCAATCTCTTTGGTATACACACTGATACCATCTTCATCAATCGTACATGAAGATACAGTTCCACGGGTCTTAAGAAATGATAGCATACTAGGCACACACTTTACAACCTCATCTTCACACATAAAATATGTAACAGGCATCTCTCCATGTTGGTGAAACAAATCTACATCATTTTCATGGCTGCTCAGTTTTCCAATGTATAGAGTCAGAACACAAGTGGCATTTAGATGATTTCCAATTTTTTGCTATTATGAACACAATGAATATTTTTGTACAAAATAGTTTTGCCCATTTATCCAACTATTTCCTTGCGTTAAATTCCGAAGTGAAGTGCTGGTCAATGAATGCACTTTTAAAATCCTAATAAATATTCTCAAACTGGTCTGCAGAAAGCTGCATGAACACTCTAGCACACCAGCAACACTGGGTATTAGCAATCTGTTTCATCTGTAGCACTCTGGCAGGCAAAAAAAAAAAAAAAAATTCGACTTGCACTGTGTGTGAATTCCATTTTATGGCCTTCGCATCTTTTTATTGAGTTTATTTTTCTTGATTTCAAGATATCTAGCAAGAACATTGACCCTCTGTCCATTGCATGTACTGTAAATATCTTCCCCAGTTTATCATGTGACTTTTCACACTGTTTTTGGTACTCTTTGCTCTTGGGAAATATTGAATCTTTTTTCATGTCAAACCTATTGACCTTTTCTCTACTACTTCTAGGGTCATGCTTTCAAAGTCCTGTTTCTGGTACTTTAATGTTATCTGTTTTTATGACTTAGTTGTTTGACTCAGTTGAAATCTTGGAGTGCCGAATACCTAGCTGATACACACAATTCACTAAACAATCCACTTCTCCACTAATCTCAAATATCAATTTTATTTTAGACAAAAAATTCTCATTTTTGCCTCAATGTTTCCTGGCCCTCTCTATATTTTCTCCCACTGCCCTATCTTGCACCTGTACCAGTAATTTAGTTTCTATATTTCAATATCGAATAGGACAATCTTTCAGAACTTCTCTCATTGTCTCACAGATATTGCTCCAGATGAACTCCAAAATTTTTTGTCAGAGTCTAAAAATAATCTTCCTAGAATTTTGCTGGGAATTATCACCACCCTGACATAGAAGATACTCACACTTCTTTGTTTGCTGTCTAGCTCTAACCACAATAATGTAACTTAGAGGAGTTCTTATTTGTTCTATATACCACTGGACAGCCAGCATTTAGAACAGTATCTGCCATGCAACTGGTGTTCAACACAAATTTTTACATGAATGTATGAAATGTATAAATTGCAAGATAATTTCAGGATATTTTGTATATATATAAAAAATATATATATATTTATTTTTTAATTTTTTTTTTGAGACAAAATCTCACTCTTGTCACCCAGGCTAGAGTGCAATGATGCGATCTCAGCTCACTGCAACCTCTGCCTCCCGGGTTCAAGTGATTCTCTTGCCTCAGCCTCCTGAGTAGCTGGGATTACAGGTGCCTATCACCACGCCCGGCTAACTTCTGTATTTTTAGTAAAGACGAGGTTTTACCATGTTGACCAGGCTGGTCTCCAACTCCTGATCTCAAGTGATCTGCCCGCCTTGGCCTCTCAAAGTGCTGGGATTACAGGTGTGTGCCACCGCACCTAGCCAGGATATTTAAAATATTTACATTAAATCCTCCCACTTATTCAAACCATTTTTTTGACTGTCAATGAATTATTCAGTTCTGTTCTTGGGGAGTTCACATAATATATAGTATCTTGAAGTCAGTCAAGTCACTGAGCTCTCCTGAAATAATTTTTCAACTGGTCTTTTATGTTTCTTATGCAGAAAATCTTACAATCTTCATGTACTATAATTATGGCTTTTACTCTTCAAGGTTTATGTCATTTATTTAACTGACATTGTGTTTGATGTAATTTTCAAAACACTGCTGAATAACAGTGGTACTAGCATCTCTGTCTTATTTGTAACTAATGAGGAATCCTCTAGAGCAGCGTTTCCCAAACTGTCATTAGTGCCCCCAAGAGTCTTTTTAGGTTTTTTCCCTAATTGCCCTCCATGAAATTTTATTAATAATACCATTAATATAATATATATCTGTATTATATACTATATGTATATCTTTACTTATGTCAAAATTTATTTTGTCCCCTCAAGAATTATTCCTCCTGTTGATAATCCATGCTCTAACATTTCACCATTAACATGATGTTTGCTATTAATACTTTATTATGTACACAAAATATTTATCTAGTCTTAATTTCTTGGGGTTCTATTTTTTAAATTAGGAATGGGTATTAAATTTTATCAAATAGTTTTTCATCATCCTTCAAATATAGCAAATTAAAGTAATAGATTTCCAATTACTGAATTACTCTATAATCTAGGAATAAACACTACTTGGTTCCATGTTCTAGTCCTTTAAACACTCCTGGATTTGATTTGCTAACATTCTATTTAGGAGTTCTACATCTTTAATTTTACTTGTAATTGGTCTAGAATTATCTTCTCTTGTACTATTAATTTGCTTTTGGTATCCAGACACATTCAACATTTCAATATTATTGGGCAGTTCTATATCCACAGCAGCTATGTTTCACCTACAGAAAGAATGTGAAGTTTCCCAGACTTGTCACCTTATAGTAGCTTAAATAGTATAGGAATAATCTGTTCCTTGTAGGTTTCCTATAAGTAGCTTCTAAAACCATCTATTTCTAGTGCCTTGCTGGGTATGAGTGTTTGGGAATTTCTTTCATGCTTCTATGTCCGTATGTCTTAAGACAATTTTACTGTATTTTGAGAAAGTCAGAAATGTCATTTTGATTTTCAAATTTAATATGCTTTTATATGTAAAAATCTATTTTCTCAGGGTTAGATGTGCCAATCAATGACTGTTTTTACTAATTTTTATAGTCTTTGACGTAAGTTGTCAATTCTATTTTCTTTTTTCAGAAGAACCATGATCAAATTCATCACTTTCCACTTCAGTATTAACTCCTTTTTGCATTTTGCTATTTCCTTCCTACCTTTCTGGACTGAACACTTAGTCCATTTGTTTTCATTCTCTTTGCTTAATAACATTTAGAGCCACTATTTTTCCTACCTGTAGCTTTGATCATATAGCATTATTAAATAAAATGATGAAAAGCCACTGATTTGAACTGAGTTGCTGCACTACACCCAACAGAGCAACTCAAAATGGAGTCACTCATGCTAGGTTTCCAAATCACAAACCAAAATCTAAACTGTTTACCTGTAATATCTGACCTTGCAGGAAATTTTGAGGAATGCACTAAAGTTTCTTTTGTCGAATCTCTTTATTTACTTATTTAGTGAGCTTCCCTGATGCACATTTTAGATCAAGAGTCAGGAAACGGATTTGGGGGACAGATCATTGTGTCAACAGGAGGCAAGACTAGATCGCAGGTCCAGACAGAGCAGCATGGGAAGGCTCGCATTGTGAATTTTAGCCCCAGATTGACTGCAAGAACAATACCAGTAACCTCAGACCCTCTGAAGGAAGTAAACTGCTCTTGCAGGACCCAGAAGACAATCCAAATACTGTGACTGCCCCAACTGTGGAAGTGGGAAAGGGAGACCTTCCTCTCCGGAACACACACTCCCACTGGAGAAGCTGAAGGTCTGTTTGTGGGAGAAGTTTCCGACTTTACCTGGAGCTGAGTCAATTTGGAGAGGGGAGTGAAATACAGGGGTAGAGGAAGCAGCAGAAAGGCCCTGGGAGCTCAGTGTGTCCCCTTGCAGGTCATTCCTGCTGGCACCACAGGGATTCATCTGGAAGGTGGCCTGAGGAGCAGGGGGTACAACTCCACAGGGAGAAGGAAATCTCTAACTGAACTTTGTAACAATTTGAACGGAGTGAGAAGCCTCCTGGCCAGAACTTGGGAGAGGACGCAAATGCGGTGTGCAGACTCCATAGGCAGGGAGAGAACCCAGCCTTTTTAGTTCACAGCTGGGAAGCAGGTAGCCTGGGGCAGATTTTTAAGCCCGTCTTGCCACTCGGGGCTGTTGTGGGCGGGACATGGTGGCTGTGAGACCAGCCCTTCAGTTTTGCGGCCCTTCATGGGAGGGTGGGTGAGGCCTATGACTGCAGGCTTTCCCCCACTTCACTGACAACCCGCATGACTCAGCAGAGACAGCCATAATGCCCCGAGGTACACAACTCCACCCCATCCCCCAAGACCCACCCAACACATTCCCCCTCCCCCCCACGACCTGATTGTCCTTCCCTACCCAACCTGGTCGCCGAAGACAAAGGACACACAACTTTGGGAGTTCTAGGGCCCCCTCCCCCCCACCTGTCCCTCTCCACACTACTACAGCTGATGCTTTCTGGAAAGCACCACCTGGCAGAAGGCCAACCAGCACAAAAATAGAGCATTAAACCACCAAAGCTAAGGACCCTCCTCACGCAGTCCACTGCACCTTCTGCCACCTCCGCTGGAACAAGCGCTGATATTCACGGCTGAGAGACCATAGATGGTGCACATCACAGGACTCTGTGCAGGCAACCCCCAGTACCAGTGCAGAGCCAGGTAGACTCGCTAGGTGGCTAGACCCAGAAGAGAGACAACAATGATGCAGTTTGGCTCACAGGAAGCCACATCCACAGGAAAAGGGGGAGAGTACTACATCAAGGGAACACTCTGTGGGACAAAAGAATCTGAGCGACAGCCTTCAGCCCTAGACCTTCCCTCCGACGAAGGCTACCCAAACGAGAAGGAGCCAGAAAACCAACCCTGGTAATATGACGAAACAAGGCTCTTCAGCATCCCCCCAAAATCACACTAGCTCACCAGCAATGGATCCAAGCCATGAAGAAATCCCTGATTTACCTGAAAAAAATTCAGGAGGTTAGTTATCAAGCTGATCAAGGAGAGATCAGGGAAAGGCGGAGCCAATGCAAGGAAATCAAATAAATACAAAAAGTGAAGGGAGAAATATTCAAGGAAATAGATAGCTTAAAGAAAAAACAATCAAAAATTCAGGAAACTTTGGACACATTTTTAGAAATGTAAAATGCTCTGGAAAATCTCAGCAATAGAATCAAACAAGTAGAAGGAAGAAATTCAGAGCTCGAAGGTCTACAAATTAACCAATCGAACAATGACAAAGAAAAAAGAAGAAAATATGAACAAAGTCTCCAAGGAGTCTGTGGTTATGTTAAATGACCAAACCTAATAATCAGTATTCCTGAAGAAGACGACAATTCTAAAAGCTTGGAAAATGTATTTTGGGGGAACAATCATGGAAAACGTCCTCAGTTCTGCTACAGACTCAGACATCCAAATACAAGAAGCACAAAGAACACCCAGGAAATTCACTGCAAAAAGATCATCACCTAGGCACACTGTCATTGGGTTATACCCAGTTCTGACTAAGGAAAGAGCTAAGACTAAGAGCTGTGAGACAGAAGCACCAGGTAATCTATAAAGGAAAACCTATCAGAATAACAGCAGATTTCTCAGCAGAAACCCTACAAGCTAGAAGGGATTGAGGCCCTATCTTCAGTCCCCTCAAACAGAACAATTATCAACCAAGAATTCTGTATCCACTGAAACTAGGCATCATATATGAAGGAAAGATACAGTCTTTCAGACAAACAAACGCTGAGAGAATTCGCCATTACCAAGCCAGCACTACAAGAACTACTAAAAGGAGCTCTAACTCTTGAAACAAATTCTGGAAACACAATAAAACAGAACCTCTTTAAAGCATAAATCACACAGGACCTATAACAGAAATACACGTTACAAAGCAAAAACAAAACAAACAAAAAAAAACAAAGTACACAGGCAACAGCATGATGAATGCAACAGTACCTCACATTTCAATACTAACATTGAATGTAAATGGCCTAAATGCTCCACTTAAAAGATACAGAACCACAGAATGGATAAGAACTCACCAACCAATGATCTGCTGCCTTCAGGAGACTCAGCTAACACATAAGGACTCACATAAAGTAAAGGGTGGAAAAAGGCATTTCATGCAAATGGACACCAAAAGCCAGCAGGGGTGGCTATTCTTGTATCACACAAAACAAACTTTAAAGCAACAGCAGTTAAAAGAGACAAAGGGAGAATTACATAATGGTAAAAGGCCTTATTCAACAGGAAAATATCACAATCCTAAACATATATGCACCTAAAACTGGAGTTCCCAAATGTATAAAACAATTAGTAATAGACCTAAGCAATGAGACAGACAGAAACACAATAGTAGTGGGGACTTCAATACTCCACTGACAGCACTACACTGGTCATCAAGACAGAAAGTCAACAGAAACAATGGATTTAAATGATACCTTGGAACAAATGCACTTAACACTTCATTCAACAATTGCAAAATATGTATTCTATTCAGCAGCACACGGAACCTTCTCCATGACAGACTATATGATAGGCCATAAAAT
Organism: Rhinopithecus roxellana; assembly: GCF_007565055.1. NCBI lineage: Eukaryota > Metazoa > Chordata > Mammalia > Primates > Cercopithecidae > Rhinopithecus > Rhinopithecus roxellana. The sequence goes on from NC_044552.1 coordinate 17,619,324, forward strand.
GAGCCTCAACAAATTTAAGAAAATTGAAATTATATCAAGCACTCTCTCAGACCACAGTGGAATAAAACTGGAAATCAACTCCAAATGGAACCTTCAAAACCATGCAAATACATGGAAATTAAATAACCTGCTCCTGAATGAGCATTGGGTCAAAAACAAAATCAAGATGGGAATTAAAAAATTCTTCGAACATAATGACAATAATGAAACAACCTATCCAAACCTCTGGGATGCAGCAAAGGTGGTGCTATGAGGAAAATTCATAGTTCCAACCACCTGTATCAAAAGTCAGAAAAAGCACAAATAGATGCTCTAAGGCTACACCTCAAGGAACTAGAGAAACAAGAACAATCCAAACCCAAACCCAGCGGAAGAAAGGAAATAACCATGATCAGAGCAGACTTAAATGAAACTGGAAAAACACCAACAAAATACAAAAGATAAATGGAACAAAAAGCTAGTTCTAGGACGCTGAGGCGGGAGAACTGCTTGAACCCGGGAGGTGGAGGCTGCAGTGAGCCGAGATCATGTCACTGCACTCCAGCCTGGGCACCAGAGCAACACTTTGTTTCAAAAAAAAAAACAAAAGCTGGTTCTTTGAAAAGATAAATAAAATTGACAGACCGTTAGCATGATTAACCAACAAAAGAAGGCAGAAAATCCAAATGATCTCACTAAGAAATGCAACAGGAGATATTACAACTGACACCACTGAAATACGAACGATCCCTCAAGGCTACTATGAACACCTTTACACACATCAACTAGAAACCTAGAAGAGACGGATAAATTCCTGGGAAAATACAACCCTCCTAGCTTAAATCAGGAAGAAATAGATGTCCTGAACAGACAAATAACAAGCAGCGAGACTGAAATGGTAATTTAAAAATTACCACCAAAGAAAAGTCCAGGACCAGAGGGATTCACAGCAGAATTCTAGCAAACCTTCGAAGAACTGGTACCCATCCTTTTGACACCATTCCACAAGACAGAGAAAGAAGGAACCCTCCCTAATTCATTCTATGAAGCCAGCATCACCCCAGTATCAAAACCAGGAAAGGACATGACCAAAAAAGAAAACTACAGACCAATATCCCTGATGAACACAGATGCTAAAATCCTTAACAAAATACAAGCTAACTGAATCCAACAACACATCAAAAAGATAATCCACCATGATCAAGGGGGTTTCATACCAGGGATGCAGGGGTAGTTTAACATACACAAGTCAATAAATGTGATACACCACATAAATAGAATTAAAAACAAAAATCACATGATCATCTCAACAGAGACAGAAAAAGCATTTGACAAAATTCAACATCGCTTTATAATTAAAACTCTCAGCAAAATTGGCATACAAACGACATATTTAATGTAATAAAAGACATGTATGACAAACCCACAACCAACATAATACTGAATGGGGAAAAGTTGAAAGCATTCCCTCTGAGAATGGGAAAAAGACAAGGATGCCCACTCTTACCACTCCCCTTCAACAGTACTGCAAGTCCTAGCCAGAGCAATCAAACAAGAGAAAGAAATAAAGGCATCCAAATCAGTAAAGAGGAAGTCAGTCTGTCACTGTTTGCTGAAGATATTATCATTTACCTTGAAAACTCTAAGGACTCCACCAGAAAGCTCCTAAAACTGATAAAAGAATTCAGCAAAGTTTCCAGATACAAAATTAATGTACACAAATCAGTAGCTCTTCTACACACCAACAGCAACCAAGTGGAGAATCAAATCAAGAACTCAACCCCTTTTATAATAGCTGCAAAAATAAAATAAAATACTTAGGAATATGCCTAACCAAAAAGGTAGGTCTTTCAGAAGACCTCTACAGAGAAAACTACAAAACCCTGCTGAAAGAAATTGCAGATGACACGAAAAAATGAAAACACAACCCATGCTCATGGATGAGTAGAATCAATATTGTGAAAATGGCCATACTATCAAAAGCAATCTACAAATTCCATGCGATCTCCATCAAAATACCACCATCATTCTATACAGAATTAGAAAAACAATTCTAAAATTCATATGGAACCAAGAAAGAGCCCACATAGCCAAAGCAAGACTAAGCAAAAACAACAAATCTGGAGGTACCACACTACCTGATTTCAAACTATACTATAAGGCCATAGTCACCAAAACAGTGTGGTACTGACACACAGACCAGTGGAACAGAATAGAGAACTCAGAAGTAAAGTCAAACACTTACAGCCAACTGATCCTCAACAAAGTAAACAAAAACATAAAATGGGGAAAGGACACCCATTTCAACAAATGATGCTAGGATAACTGGCTAGCCACATGTAGGAGAATGAAACTGGATCCTCATCTCTCATCTTATACAAAAGTCAACTCAAGGTGGATTAAGGACTTAAACCTAAGACCTGAAACCATAAAAATTCTAGAAGATAATGTTGGAAAACCCCTTCTAGACATTGGCTTAGACAAGGATTTCATGACCAAGAATCCAAAAGCAAAGACAGTAAAAACAAAAGTAAATAGCTGGGACCTAATTAAACTAAAGAGCTTTTGCATGGCAAAAGAAACAGCAGAGTGAACAGACAACCCACAGAGTGGGAGAACATCTTCACAATCTGTACATCTGACAAGGGACTAATATCCAGAATCTACAGTGAACTCAAACAAATCAGTAAGAAAAAAAAAAAAACACTCCCATCAAAAAGTGGGCTAAGGACATGAATAAACAACTCTCAAAAGAAGATACACAAATGGCCAACACACACATGAAAAAATGCTCCACATCACTAATGATCAGGGAAATGCAAATCAGAACCACAGTGCGATACCATCTTACTCCTACAACAATGGCCATAATCAAAAAATCAAAGAATCAAAAAACAGTAGATGTTGGTCCGGATGCGGTGAACAGGGAACACTTCTACACTACCGGTGGGAATGCAAACTAGTACAGCTGCTCTGGAAAACAGTGTGGAGATTCCTTAAAGAACTAAAAGTAGAACTACCATTTGATTGAGCAATCCCACTACTGGGGATCCACCCAGAGCAAAATAACTCAATACTCAAAAAAGATACCTGTGCACATGTTTATAGCAGCACAATTCACAATTGCAAAATCGTGGAAAACCCAAATGCCCATCAATCATTGAGTCGATAAAGAAACTGTGGTATGTATATATGATGGAATACTATGCAGCCATAAAAAGGAATGAATTAACAGCATTTGCAGTGATGTGGACGAGATTAGAGACTGTTATTCTAAGAGAATTAAATCAGGGATGGAAAACCAAACATCGTATGTTCTCACTGATATGTGGGATCTAAGCTATGAGGATGCAAAGGCATAAGAATGATACAATGGACTTTGGGTACTTGGGGGGAAGAAGGGGAGGGAGGTGAGGGATAAAAGACTACAGGATATAGTGCAGTGTATACTGCTTGGGTGATGGGTGCACCAAAATCTCACAAATCACCACTAGATAACTTACTCATGTAACCAAATACTACCTGTATCCCAATAACTTACAGAAAATACAAATAAAAATAAGAGTCAAGAAATTACAGTCATCAAGAGAAATCCAGTCTGCTACCTATTCGTGTGAATAAAGTTTTATCAGAACACAGCCACATTCATTTGATTCCATGTCATCTAAGGCTGCTTTCTCACTAAAAGAGTACACCTGAGCAATAGCAACTGAGACCTCATGGCCAAAAAATACTATATTGCCCTTCACAAAAAGAGTGTGCCAATTCGTTAGGTGCTGGTCAGTCAGCATCCTTTCTCCCAATAACATTCTCACATGAAACATTTTCAGCTGTAACTCCTTAATTTTCAGATGTAGAAGACACTTCTCTTATTTCCAGCACTGGTATTTTCCTCCTATTGACTGGAATATATCAGAAACTAGGAGGAAAAGTCAAAGCCACTGGAAAATAGGTAAAGGCGTCTTCACCATGGGGGTCACACTGATGCAAAGCTGAGCAAATGATTCAAATGTTACTAATGTTTACAATAGGAATTTCAAAAACTGTTCGGCATCCCTTCCAGAAAATTTAGGTCTATTAAATTATTATTTAGAATTGGGAAACTTGGTGCTTTGCTGTTTTGTTTTGGCACTTTACAACCTTTTTTTCTGAGCAGTTTTATTAAGTTTACAGAAAAATTAAATCGAAATTAAGAGTTTCCATCTACCCCTTCGCTACCAGTCCCTTCTGTTTCCTCTGTTATTAACATCTTGCACTAGTGTGGCCACTGTTATAACTGATGAGCCAATACTGATGCACCATTAACTAAGTTCCACAGTTCACATGGGGGCTCTTTGTGTTGTACATTTTAGGAGTTTTGACAAATGTATAACTTATAATTGCATGTATCCAACATTACAGTATCATACCGAATACTTTCACTGCCTTAAAAGTCCCATTTTCCCTCTTCTCTTAGCATAGCAATTATGTTAAAAAACAACAACAACAACAAACAAACGTTTTTTCAGTGGCTATCTTAGAGTTTGCAATATGCATTTGTAACTACACCAAGTTCACTCTCAAGTAACACTTTCCCCATTCATGGATAGTGGAAGTACCTTATAACAGTATTCCCACTTTCTTCTTCTCATCCCTTACAACACTGGTGTCATTCATTTTAATTATCTATAAGCTATAATCACCATACGTTTTGTTGCTGTTATTCTTCAGAACAAACTGTTGTCTGTCAGATCAATAAAGAATAAGAAAAACTAAGACTGTATTTTACCTTCATTCATCTACAATGCTCCTCCTTTCTTCGTGTAGATCTGAGTTTCTAGTCTACATCATCATCGTTTTGTTGTTTTTGGATGAGTATCTTTTAGTGTTTCTTACAAGGAAGGTTTACTGGTAACAAAGTTCCTCAACTTTTGTTTATCTGAGAAAGTATTTCTCGTTCACTTCTGAAGGATAATTTCATTTGTATACAGAATTTGACGGTGATAAGTGTGATGACTGGAAGAAGAGATACCCAGACAGCTGAGCTGGTAAAGCATTATTTCTCGGTGTGTCTGTGAGGGTGTTTGGGGAAGTAACTGGCATTTGAATCAGTGGACTGAGTAAGAAAGCTCTGTCCTCACCCATTGTGAGCAGGCACCCCAAAGCCGGTTGAGGGTCTTGATCGAAAAGGCAGAGAAAAGGCAAATTCTCTCTTTTCTGGAACTGGGACACCCGTCTTTTCCTGCTCTTGAGTCACCAGAATGCCGTGGTCTTCTGAGCTTTGGATTCCCAGGCTTATACCAGTGACCCCCACCCCCAGGTTCTGAGGCCTTTGGCCTCAGACTGACAGATACACTGTAGGCTCCCCGGTTCTGAGAGCTTCAAACTTCGGCTTGCCAACACCTGTCATGGGACTTCTCAGCCTCCACAGTCATGTCAGACAGTTCCCCTAATAAATTCCCTCCCATCCATCCATCTGTCCATCCATCCACCCACCCATATCCTGTTGATTCGGTTTCTCTGGAAAGCCCTAATACACTGGGTTTTTTTCATTCAGCACTTTATTTCACTTCACTCTATTCTTCCTCGCATGGTTTCTGAAGAGACATCTCATATGACTCTTATCTGTGCTCCCCTATAGTAAGGTGCTTCTTTCAAGAGTTTCTATTGGTTTTTGATTTTCTGCAATTGGAATAGGATATGTTTGAGTGTAGATTTTTGGTATTTGTCTTGCTCCATGTTCTCTGAGCTCCCAGGATCTATGGATAGTTGTCTATTATAATTTTGGAAAATTTTCAGGCATTAATGCTAAAGTCATTCCCAGGAAGAGACTCAGCCATGCTGTGCCTCTATCATGTCTCCCCTACAGTCCCCTCATTGTTTCCCACACTCTTTTCTGGGTGATGCATGATTTCTCCCTCTGTTGGCCTCCAGCATTCCAGAACTTAATTCCTCTGCCCTACCTTTTCAGGTGAAAGAAGTGCTCTTCTCATTGCCTGCAGAGCCCTGTGCTCACTGCTGAAATCTGCATTCTGCTGTCATCCTCAGCATCAGGTCTCTCAACACCCATCCCACCTGCTCCTTAGCCAACTAGCTTCCACCATCCACTCATTCAGTCATCACTTTCTGTAGGAAGCTACACCTTCCCTCACCTCACTCCCCACCAACCTAACCTCCCTCAGCCCCAGGCTAGATTAATTGCACCCCCTCTATACTTATCTCTACCATTCAATCAGTAAAAGGAGAGATAAGAGTGGTCTCTTGGGATCTACGAGTAATCGGTCCTGGGACATTCTGTGGTTACCAAAATCTGGGGATTCTCAGGTTCCCTACATAAAACTGCACAGTATTTGCATATAACCCACGCGCATCCACCAGCATACTCTAGATTACTAATCATCCCTAGATTACTTACAATACACAATACAATGTAAATTATCAAACTGTACTGTTTTTGTTATTTTTTATTGCTGCATTGTTTTTTCTGAATATTTTCCATCTGTAGTTGGTTGAATCTGTCCATGCAGAAACCATGGATATGGAGAGCTGACTGCATTTCTTTATTACCTACGTGGTGCGAGGCACATGAAGGTGCTGAATAAATGCTTACGAATGAACCTCTAACTGGTATGTCTGCTCCTCAAGGACAAGTATTACCACCTGCAAACTGTCTGCATCCCGCACCTGGCTGATCTCCTGCACCATGTCCTTGGACTCCATGGAGCTCAGGATCTTCCTGCTCCATGTGAAATGCAGCAAGCACAGCTTGAACTCCCCACATTCCAACTACATGCCAGATCTTTCCAGCCAACCTGAACACAGGTGTCTGTGGAGGGAGACAAGGAACCTCCTGTGGTCCCCTGCCAGCCCTGAATGTTGCTAGAGGCAATGGCTGAGGTTATACATTCTGGCAAATTCTGCTGGTCCTAACCAAAGCTGCCCAGTACGAAGGGAGTCTCCTTTGGAGGACACACCCTAGGAACAGCTGATTCTGTCTGGGGTTCCACCACTGCTGCTAGTGCTGTGGGTGGAGGGGTGGCCACAAGGCCATGCTGGAGGCTGTGCTGGGCCAGTCTTCATCTCCAGGGGAGGCCGAGCACTGGCAGCACTTTGACTCTTCTGCTGTTCTTTCAACCTGACTCCTGATCCTCCTCAAGCCATTGACTTTCTATTAGAGGAAAAAGAAAATGTGGGAAGAGCAGGCTCGCTGCTTTGGGCTGGCAGAGACCCTAGGCTCTACCTGGAAGGATGGAGAAAGACTGCAACAGCTGCTGGGATCGGCTAAGGAAAGGACTTCACAGTGATGGTGTGGCCCTCCAGCTGACGTGTCCGGTAGCCCATTAATGAGTCCAGAATTTCCCTTACATGTAGCCCAAGGACAGCATTAACTCAGTGTGCCAGGGGTCCTTGGAGTCAGGGAGTGGCTGGATGTAGTTTCAGTTCCTCTTCATAGCCCACATTTATCCGTGGGTCCCTCATGATTTCCTGTGAAGTGCCTCTCTTACTGGGTTTGGGAGCAGGAATTTCTTTAGGGAGCAGGAATATTCCATAGACATGTAAAGGGAATGTGGTATATACCTGCTTGGAAGCTCTGTAATAGTTCTGTCCATTGTAAGACAGAAACCTGATGACCACTGACCACTGCATAGAGACTCCCAGGCTGCCCACATCCACTGCAGAGCCATCGTACTTTTGCGTATGTTGCCTACAAGAGTTCCGGGACAGTGTAAGAAGCACTGACACAGAAGTTATCTACCCTGTTGCCGAAGGTGAGCTTGACGTTAAAGCCAAAGTCTGCAAAACGTGAAGTTCGGTTCAGCGTCCACACTAGCAGGTTCTTTGGCTGTATGTCCCTGTGCAGGATCCCCTTCTGGGGGCAGTACTATCTGTTGGATTTTGCCTTGGGCCAAAAACTTAGGCAGAGCCAGGGACTAAAACAAGTGCTTGGCATTTTACAATAATGACTCCTACTGAGGTCATAGAAAGAAATGGACCAATCACAGCTGAGGATAATCCACTGTGGTTTTCTCATTTTTGGTCTGAAGAACTTTTTTTTTAATTAAAAAAAAAAAAAAAAAAAAAAACAGGGAGGAGGACTTCAAAGGGCTTTCTGTTCACACAGGTGAAAGTGATCAATCCTTTTCAATGTGGCAAATTAAATCCACAGAATGCTTCCCTCCAGTCTGAAAATCTGTAATTTTGACTTTTAAAAACTCATAGTGTCTACCCTGAAAATATTCAATTCCTTTCTCTTTAATCTCCGAATGATTGGTCTCAAAATGATGCCACAACTCCCATCACATAAGAAAATGTTCTGTTGCCTAAGACACAATAAGGTAACTATTAACATCTATAGAGCTGAGGGTAAGACACATTTTCGTTTCTTATTTAGAGTTTTGCCAAGTGTCTGGAATAAATTCCTCTTTTCCATGAGTCAGGGAACTTGCTACATCCATTGGGGTATCTTTAAATGTAGAAGTTGCAACTGTAGGTCAAGAAAGTAAGTCTTTTTCAGCCAGGCACAGTGGTGCAGACCTGCAGTCCCAGCTACTTAGGAGGCTGAGGCAGAAGGACCACCTGAGCCCAGGAGTTCAAGAGCAGCCTAGGTAACATCATGAGACTCCATCTCAAAAAAAAAAAAAAAAAAAAAAAAATTAAGCCTGGGCACGGTAACTCATGCCTGTAATCCCAACACTTTGTGAGGCCAAGACAGGCAGATCACTTGAGGTCAGGGGTTAGAGACCAGTCTGGCCAACACGGCGAAAGCCCGTCTCTATTAAAAGTACAAAAACTAGCCAGGCATGGTGATGCACTCCTGTAGTCCCAGCTACTCGGGAGGCTGAGGCAGGAGGATCACTTGAACCTGGGAGGTGGAGGTTGCAGTGAGCCGAGTCTGGGTGACAGAGTGAGACTGTCTCAAAACAACAACAACAACAACACTGTATTTGTTTTTTAAGCCAACAATTCATTACATTCCACATCCATATCATTCAGCATCAACGGGGGTGTGGGTGCTAGGCATGGTGCCGGGGGCCAGGACCTGAGGGGAAGGAACCCAGAAGCACTTCATTTATTCCTTCTCTAAAACTCCTCCTTGAATTTTTCAGATTCAAGTACTTGATCTATATCATTTTGCTTCTCTCTGAAGAACAAGTTTTAACATTTTAACTTACTAGTTACAGCAAATCTAATGGCAATAAATCTCCTCAATTTTGTCTGGAAAAATGTTTATTTCTCCTTCATGTCTGAAGGATAATTTCACTGGATGAGGAATTCTATGTAGGTGGGTCTTTTTTCCTTACTTGCTTGCATGGTTGCTGAAAAGAAGTCTGATGTAATTTCCATTCTCGTCTCTCTTTATGTAAGGTGTCCATTTCATCCCTAACCCCAGCCTCCTTCAGTACCCTTCAGTATTTTGTTTTGTATTTTTCTACAGTTTGAATACAGTATGCTAAGTGTCGATTTTTTATTTTTTATTTTATTTATTTATTTATTTATTGGTACTTTCTTGCCTACTGTTCTCTGAGCTTTCCAGATCTGGGACTATCATTAATTACGAAAAACTCTCAGCCATTATTACGGCAAATATTTCTTCTGTTCTTTTCTTCCTTCCCCTTCTTGGTTCCCACTACACATATATTATACTTTGTGTAACTGTCCCACAATTCTTGGATGTTCCATTCCATTTTCTTCAACCTTTTTTCTCTATTATAGTTTCTGAAGACTCTACATTTCTTCCAGTTCACTGATTCTTTCCTCAGCCATGTCCGGTCTACTGATGTGCCCATCAAAGGCACTCTTCTCTTCTGTAAGTTATTTCTACCATTTCTTTTCTATTCCTTCTTCAAGTCTCCATCTCTCTATTCACATTACTGATCTGTTGTGTGTTATCCACTTTTCCCATCAGCGCCCTCAGCACGTAATCACAGCTGTTTTAAATTACTGGTTTGATCATCCTAACGTCCTCACCACATCTCAATCTGGTTCTAATGCTCGCTCTGTTTCTTCAAAATGGGCTTGATGTCTTTAGTTTTTGCCCTGTCATTTTTTGTTCAAAGCTGGATATGCTGTATTGGTTATATTGGTTAAAGCAACTCAATACTGGTTTCCCACAGAAATTTTCATCCCAACTAAGAAGTATCTGCTCTGTATCTGCCTGTTGTCTCTCTTATTTGGGGGACAGTAGTTTACCCTGTGACCTCAATTTTCCGATGGATATAAGAAAAGCGGCTGATTTTCAGTTTGTTTAGCTTTTTCCTTATTGTGAGGATTAGAGTGGTGATCTCCAAGCTCCTTACGTCTCAGACCAGAAACTGTAAGAGTTTTGTTTTCAATATTTACATAAGTAAGTTGCATTCTTATAAAATTAAAGTACATTTTACAAATTACTAAGAGCTTTAGTGCATGTGATCTAAATGATAAGGTAAATTTCATTAAGTTTGTAGACTCTGTTTTAAAATTCACGACCGGGCGTGGGGGCTCACTCCTGTAATCCCAGCACTTTGGGAGGCCAAGGCGGGCAGATCACTTGAGGTCAGTAGTTTTAAGACCAGCCTGGCCAACATGGTGAAAACCATCTGTACTAAAAATACAAAAAAACTAGCCGGGCATGGTGGCGGGCGCCTGTGATACCAGCTACTCAGGAGGCTGAGGCAGGAGAATCACTTGAATCTGGGAGACAGAGGTTGCAGTGAGGCAAGATTGCACCATTGCACTCCAGCCTGGGTGACAAAAGTGAGACTCCATCTCAAAAAAAATTCACATTTATCAAAGAAAAAAGATAATAATACAATTGTCTTTTATTTGCACTGGTTAGTGTTCCATTAAATTAGTACCACTGAAGCCTCAACAGTATTTGGCTCAAAAGTTAAGCTATGAAACTGCAGCAGTGGATAGTCATATATTTCATTTATTCAGAAATATAAAGTACACTTTTTAAACTATCTGGAAATAGAAAAGATCTCTATTTCTTGGAATAACAGATTCCTTAGGGTGAGAAGGAGCAAAATTTTTCTAATAGTACAGATTTGGAGATCTATGTTTTCAAAAGTACAGCCTAGTGCACCAAGGCCCCATTTACTAGATGCCATCAGTAACGAGGGGTTCTGCCTCGAGGAAATCTCCAAACAAATCAGACTTACACCGCAAAACTCAAAAAACATATATAAATTTTTACTATGCTGGCAGGGATCTTTCTCATCTGTATTTGCCTTCCCAATATGAAACACAACTGAACTTGAAAATATGATAATTAAAAAGTATGAAATATTGCCAGAAATACCAAAATGTGACACAGAGACATGAAGTGGGCACACACTGTTGGAAAAAATGATGCTGACACACTTGCTTAAACACAGGGTCACCACACACTTCATTTTGTTTTTTTTTAAACAAGCATTATCTGTGAAATGCAGTATCTACAAGGCACAATAAAGCAAACTGCAACCAAGCGAGGTGTGACTGCAAACTCGCCAAACTCCTCATAATCCAAAAACGAGCAACTGAGAACTACCAACACATTTAATCAAATTTTACATTACTATGCTTGGTTCAAAGAACAACAGAACAAACTCTGAGCTAGAAATTAAGCGAAAATACCAAATTGATTATAATTCACGTGCAATTAGCCAAATTTGAATCATTATACCAAAATAGATAAGGCCAAAATGAGTTTTTTATTGCCATGATAATTACAGAACAAGTGGTTCCAAATGAATGATAAAGACTGCTGACATGATTACTTCCTTTCCCTCAATAATTCTATAAAAAATAATAAAGACAGAATTTGTTGAGCCTTGGAAATGGCTTATTTATTTGTTCTTTTAGCTAGCTAGCCTTTGGATCATGTTTCCTCAAAAAAGTTCACGTACTCGGTTAAAAAACATTACCTTGTACTAAATATGAACTGTGAACACTTATCAAAGCCTTGCAGTAATAATGAGGGTAAGCTATAGTGGAAAAAAAGAAAATGTGCAAAACACAATAATTTCAAAAATTGCTGGGAGAAATGAGTAAGCTACTGTAAAGGCTTTCTCTCATATTCTTTTCTAGATCAAATTCATGCCTCTTCTCCTTGGCAATAAGAAACTACTGTACTGATCTTTTCTCCTCTCTGCTACTAAATCCTGAAGCTGTGGTACAAAAAGGCCTGGCCCTTGTATTAACCATGTTTGTTTGTTTGTTTGTTTTCAGTGCTTTATGATGCTTTGACATTTTGGAGGCTGTGGACCAGGGAAGGGACTGCCCCTCTGAGAACTGGCTAATTCCCAGAGGTCACAAACTACTTGCCTGGACTGAGTACCCATCTTCAATTAGGCTCCTCCAGTCAGGGACACTGCCCCCAGCCCTACATACCCCGGGTGCCAGCCAACTAGGGACCATTCCTACAGCCCAGAGCCCTCCAAAAAATTATTCAAATGACCCAATCCTAAACTCGCTCAGCTTGCCTACCCTGCCTGGCCATTCCTTCCTGTGAAAACCACAACAAAGCGTCTGGCCCATGCTTTCCCCTCGCTCCCTCTGCCTCCTGACCCACCCCCAGTGCTTCCTGTGGGATACGGCTTGCCCACCTTCTTGGAACTGGGAGTAACACAGTTTTCAACAACAATCGTATCCTGCTCTGTTGGCCTCACCCTACCCAGATGATAATAAAACCTACATTTTAAAAGTCTTCCCTTTTGAACCTTTCTGAGCCACTGTGACTCAATACTAATTCTCCCTCTTCACCAAAAAAAGAGACTCTCAGGCTGGGGGTGGAGGAAACAAAGCAAAAAACATTTCGAAATTCTCAACTCCTTTAAGTACTTTAGGGGGAACTGGTCATGGTAATAGCATTGTTTTTTGCTTTTCTTTTTGTTCATTTATTCAAATCATCAAGGAAGGTCAGTGAACGTGTGCAGACACTCAGGAGTGCTCGAACAGATGTGTTCTCCATTCTAAAAGAAATGGGTGCCACATCAACCCATTGCTTCAAACCTCTTCAACATTACGGAGAGGACAGGTTCATCTGGTGACTCTGTGGTTTCCCATATTATACTTTATGGGGATTCTAACCCCTTCATTAGTGGGTTAAAGTTTTTGTGTTTACTGCACAGTTAGCATTTGAGGTGGTATATGTAGGAATACACATGGCTCTTGCCTTTATTTAAAATATTTTTCAATATAAAATCAGAAACAAGACAAATTACATTAGGACACAACTAGTCATCCATCAACAGATAATATAACTTAGATATTAAGCAAACATCGATGACTTATCCAGGTCCTTTTTTTTTTTGAGACGGAGTCTGCCTCCTGGGTTCAAGCAGTTCTCCTGCCTCAGCCTCCTGAGTAGCTGGAATAACAGGCGTGTGCCACCACGCCCGACTAATTTTTGTACTTTTAGTAGAGAAGGGGTTTCACCATGTTGATCAGGCTGTTCTCAAATTCCTGACCTCGTGATCTGCCTGCCTCGGCCTCCCACAGTGCTGGAATTACAGGCGTGAGCCACTGTGCCTGGCCTTATCCAGGCACTTTTCTATGTTCTTGCCATGCAATAACTTTTAATTCTCAAAACTCCCCTATGAGGATGGCTCATTAAATACTTTGTCCAATACTCCACAACCAATAACTATCACAGCAGGAATCACATGCAGGCAGTTTGCCTCAGGGGCTGTGCTTACAATCACTCTCTCTCTCTGTCTCTCTCTCTCTCTCTCTCTCTCACACACACACACACACACACACACACACACACACACCCTCTTCACGTTGTCCTTCACATATGAAAAGGGTCCTCCAAAAGAACTGTTTTCCCGGAAGTGCCTGCCTCCCTGACCCGTTCTTCAGTGTGACCATGAGCATGCAATGAGAGATGCTACCTGGCACGAAGGACGTGACCAACAGTGTTTGATCGGTGCCAAGTGGCCTGACCAATACTGGGTAAAGCACGCTGGGGTCATTAACACCACACTTTTGCCAGACAAATCCAATTGCTCAGCTATGGAGAGGCAGAAAAGACACTCAACCAAGACTCAGAAGCAGAAATTCAAACCCTAACATATGATTTATTCAGGTCCCTTTAATTTCTATCAGTTTTCTCATCTTAAAACAGGAATAATAACTAAATTCACAGGAATCCTGTAAGGATTAAATGGAATCATGTGTACCAAAGATCTCTGCAAACTTTAAAGCCCAAAATAAAAGTAACATAGTATTGCTACCATTCACGCGTCAAAAACTAACTGTAAATGAATTCGTGGGCCAGGTGGGTCATCGGCTGTGCTGCCATGCCAGAGACTGGGGGAGCAAGGAGGAGAACGGCCTTCAATTATTTTAAGGTAGAAAGTATTTTAGTTAGAGAAAATAGAGAAACATTTTAAGATTTGTGCTGCGTAACTTAAGAAAGATGAAAGCAGCAGGCAGAGAGGCCTGACACAAAACAGTAACAGTACACACCGTGATGATCTCCCAGCACCAGGGCACGGGGCTCCAGGGCAAGTGGGGAAGGCGCTTCCTTAAAGCCACAGCACTGCAGTACGTACCACGGTGGGAAAACTCCAAACACTGATGATGGGCTGTAGTCAGGACAGTCAAAGATTAAGCTGAATTTTATTCTAAACAAACAACTGCTTTATTTTCTTGCCTCTTAATTTTTAGCATATTAACTCCAATCCCAGAAATGTTTCAGTCACAGTCCAAAAGCACAATGTTCTTGCTTACATAACTTCAAACATCTATACGGTTAAAGAATTCCTGGTGATTTGAAAAGCCAAACATACATATAATCTTAATTATATATATATTTAAAAAAACCTAGAAGAACATAAAACAAGTGCATACTACAGCTGTCGGGGTGGCAGGACAACATCTGGCCTTGAAAGAAAAATCTCAACGGTGAGCACACTAAGTTCTTGGCCATAAAGAAACACACACCTTCTGTAAGTTACCAAATAAAAGACAACAGCTCTAAAAGCCAAACAGGAAGTCTGCAAAAATACTCAAAATGTCAAAATACAAATAACTTTACTATATAAACAGCTGACAGGAAGTCTGCAAAAATACTCAAAATGTCAAAATACAAATAACTTATTATATAAACAGCTGACAAACATCAATCCAGAAAACACCAAGAGCTTCAAAAAAAAAAAAAAAATAGAGACGGTATAAGCTTATAGTTCACAACAGAGGAGATGCAACCAACCAACCAACAAATGGACAAAACCCAGCCTCGGAGAAACGCCAACTGACACGGAGGTTCCACTGCCGGCCTATTAACAACACAAGCTATTTAAGATGATCTGAAAGGATCATCGTCGTCAGCTGATTCTGCACACAGCTCGCACGCGTCGCCGGCAGCAGCACAAACGGTTCCAATACTCTGAAAAATAATTCGATCACATGCGCCAAAGCCTTCGCTGTGCTTCCGCACTTTGACTCAAAACGTGTTCTTGAAGGGTGAACGACGACTGACGTCATTCAAACCATGAGGACTGTTACTAGGCATGAAGATTCCCGTGACTGCAAAAACGTATGACAGCAAGGGGGGGAAACAATGGAAACATCCACCAAAACATCAGTACAATGTGAAGGTTCAGTCAAGGAAACATTACGCAGCCAGCGAAACATTATGAAGAACATGCGAGACCAAGAGAATGCTTACGACAAACTAGTAAAATGGACATACGTCTAAATAAACAGGCAGATAGGTGTGAATAGACAGATGTACAGAAAAAGTTTCTAGACGGAAGTATTCTAAAATGCCAAACGGTTTTATTAACAAGGGTATGATTATTAGAGATTAAACAGCTTGTCAAAAATCGCAGCTATTAAGTGAAAGAGGTGGGATTCAAAACCAGGCCCTTGCTCTACGCTATTCTCCGGATGACTTTTTTTTTTTTTTTTTTTTTTTAGTATTTATTATGGAAACCTTATATATACATAAAAGAAGAAAGACTAGCATAAGGAACCTCCAAGTTCCCATCACCCAGCTTCAACATTCTGTCTCTTGTTTTAGCTGCCTCTCCTCCTCAACACACTTTTAGGTTGTTTGTTGAGGGAGCTCTTTCAAGCGTTGTATCATTTCACTCGTAGTAAAGGATTTAGTTTGTATCTCTACAAATGACATTGCGCCCAGTCCTCGCTCAACTTTCCATATGGTCTAAAAGTTATTTTGGAGTTGATGTGTTAGAATCAAGACCCAATCAATGTTTCTATTTAAAAGAAGAAGAAAAGCTACCTTTATACAAACAAGGGCCTATGTTTACAGGAATACAGAGAAAGAGCTAGAAGGATGCACACCAGGGGTGAATTATCCTGAGAATGAGATTGGAGAAGGGTGGAGGGGCCAGGGAAACTGTGTTTTTAAATATTTTTATATTGCCTTCCCTGTGGCAGTAAGTGTGTATACACATGTTTTAGAGATGTAGGTAGGCCTTAGACCACACAGAAAAGCCCATTTCCAGAGCACTGCAGGGCAGCTGCTGGCTGCAGATCCAGGCAGCCGAGGGCCTCCTTAAGAATGCTGACCACATGAGGCTTCCTCTGGCAGCTCTGAGTTATATGCATTTTTTGGGCTGGGGGGTTGCCCATTTCTCCTGTAAATTAACTGTCTTAAGAAAGTGATTATAACAAATAACAGTATCCTTTACATTAAAGAAAAAGGGAAGAAAAAAAAACTACTGTGCCAAGCTCTCTGACAGTCATCTTCCGTGGGCTTGCCTCGCTCGTCGTCATGTTCTTTCTGCACTCCTTGTGTCTAGTCCAGTGCCAGACACTCAGTGAAACGGTGGCTGGGCTGACCGGACCGGCGGATGCATGGGCTCTCTGGAAGGGCTTTTCTTTCTTCTCCTCAACAACGGCAGCAGAGACCTCAAAGGCTGTGTGAAATTCCTGCCATAAGAAGCTATAAGATGTGGCTTCTGAGAGGGGTGTCAGTTAGATTTGTTTCACAGGACAGATGCCACTCCTTGATTCTGTACTGTGTGCCATGCACTGTCTTTTAAACCAATAAATCTGGTCACAATAGCAACTGCCGACACCACTGTAAAAAACCGAGCACCCTAACTGCATCCTAAAAGGTTACAAGCAACCCGTGACAGTTTCTCTTGATCTTCAATACAATTCACACCAAGGAAAACAATGAGATAAATCCAAATTAACTAAACATCGGAGCAGAACAACTCCTTTCCTATGGGTCACGTTTGGGTGACAAGAGGCCCAGTTCAAATCTGACCTTTAACTGAAAGGCCCGAGAAGTGAAAAGTGTGATATTCTATTACTGCTCCCACACAGAGCTACACGAAATCCAGAGCTTCTAATTTGTAGGTGCAGATCTTTGATGCTGTGTCTCCTTTCTCCCCCACCAAAAAAGTATTTTAAATGTTTAAACCAAAGTGAATTTTGCGCCTAACAAATTTTAAAATATTACTAAGATATTCACAATGAAAGCTACCAGAAAAACTTGTTTTTCAACTATCCTTTAGTCCTACAAAAACTACGCCAAAACTCATTTAAGCTTGACTTTTCCATTTAAAAAATCCAGCCATAAAAGAGAATGGGATAGTACTGAGAATAAGTAAAACAATTCTGACTTTTCAGTTCTAAAGAAAAGCCCAAATAAAGGTAGCAATCTTTTTCTTAAAGATAAACCTGTTTTGAACAGAAAAGCATTCGGAAATACGATTTTTAAAGTGCTGTCAAGGCACTGGGGTTCTCTGGACACTCTGCTTCTCTGCGTTTGCAAGAGAATCAACTGCTCTCGGAGGACAGTTCCCAGTTTGGTTACCAGAGAGCAAAACCCTGGTCCTTTTCCTGCTCACTGTTAACTCCTGGAGGATTCTGCCCAGCAAAAGCTAAGGTAGAAATGGAGGGAATCTGTTCAATCAGGATTTATTCACTGAGAGTTCCACATCAAATTTTAAACAACCAATGAGCACTGGCACTGGTGAAACTTCAGAAGGGGTGGGAACAGGAACCTGCATGACAGAGCACTGCAGGAAAGTGCTGATGGCTAACAGCCAGTCACACAGAGGGCACTTCTATCCAACACAAGCCTTGAGTATTCCACAGTTCCTACTAAATATTTCCGAGTTTCTTTTTTTTTTTTTTTTTTCTGAGATGGAGTCTCGCTCTGTCACCCGGGCTGGAGTGCGGTGGCGTAGTCTCGGCTCACTGCAAGCTCTGCCTTCCGGGTTCATGCCATTCTTCTGCCTCAGCCTCCTGAATAGCTGGAACTACAGGCGCCCGCTACCATGCCCAGCTAATTTTTTTGTATTCTTAGTAAAGACAGGGTTTCTCCATATTAGCCAGGATGGTCTAGATCCCCTGACCTTGTGATCCCCCCGTCTCGGCCTCCCAAAGTGCTGGGATTACAGGTGTGAGCCACCGCGCCCGGCCCCAAGTTTCTAAAATACAAGTTCATTTCCACACATGATTACTTGACTATAACTATCATTTATCAGTATTTTTTCCTCTCTCTCTCTCCAAAGAATTTTCACTTCCTAGGTAAAAGTCATAGGGTAATGACTAATAATACTATGCATGTATTTTGCCATAATTGACATAAAAGCCACATATATGATTCCACTTATATGAAAGTTCAAAATAGGTAAATCCATGGAGGCAGAAAGTGGGAAAAGATTGATAATGGATTCAGGGTTTTCTTTGGGTGTGATGAAACTGTTCTGGACTTAGACAATGGTGATGGTTGTTCAACTTTGTGAATAACTGTGCTTCAGAATTCCTCTGAACATTAGTTTAACATCATCAGCACCATAAACACAGAACCCCAAAAAATGTAGCACAAAAGGAAATACAAGATGATATCATTTTTTAAAAAGTACCCAGCATGACTCCATTCCTGAAGTCTGATTCCAGATTAGTTGAGGCTAAAGTAAACTAGGGCCAGGAGTGAAAAGGTACAAGGTGGGTAGGAGAAAGCTTTACCCTCATAGTGATGAAAACAGAGCTCAGGTATTGAAACCCAGCATGAAGAGTAGCAAAAAAAGCAGCAGAACCACTCCAAACTCAACAGATTGACCTTGCGGGAAGATGTGAGTGGCCTAGACTTTCTAATCCTTGACAAACATCAATACCACCAACTCCATTCCAACAAGACTGCCAGGAAGACATGAAAACAAAGAAGCTAAACAATGCAAAATCCCAAGTGATATCAAGAGTCTACATATGTTTACTCAAATAACAAAATACTTGACCATCTCAACAAGAATGTTCAGGAGTGAGAGAGGAACAAAATCAAGAAAATATTACTAAGCTATTCATAATAAAAGGATTGGATAAAAAGATATTCTCCTAAATTTATACTATTACATAAAAACAAAGTTTCATTTGTCTCAACTTGTCAAACCTTTAGGATGAAATAAACCAATATCACTGCTGACAAATATAATAACTATGGTAAACAGGCATGCCAACATCAATGCAGAGTTCCAGAAAAGGTCAAGAAACCAACCGTCAGCTTAAATTGGCTAATTTCATTAAAATTGTTAAACATGACAGGATGTCACTAACTCCGAAGTTCTTTTACATGAGCAAAGTTGGATTAATTTGACCCAAATTTTGTATAATAGCTTTTCCAATTTCCAAAAATACATCAACTTTGTCACTGATCTTGCAAATTCTGCTTTACTTCTCCAGGTCTATCTCAAAAGAAACTTCTCGAAGGCCATAAATCTTAACATAGTGAAAGCAAAATAATCACAGCACTCAACAGTGCCGTTAACATTTCTGAGCCGCGAGGGATTAAGCAGGCAGATGCTATGGAAAGTGCCTGTCAGGAGAGGACAGCGCAGAGTTCAGAACGCACCACAGCTGCGAGGGATTGAAGCTGCTCGCTACAGAATCAAGCTTCGGAGAAACTCTGGGCACAATTCCGGCATCCGAAATAAATTAAAGTAAACAGTATTGCTCTCGCTCTCTTCCACCGTGTTAGCAGCCTCTCCGCTGAGCGGGAGACCACACACTCAGACCACACAGCGCCAGCTGAACTCACTCGCACGCAACGTCTACAAGCTGTCACTCTGCAGCAGCCCAGAGAGGGAGAAGGATGAGGTTAGGGAGGGGAGACAGCACCGCAGGAAGGGGGGAGGGAGACAGGAGAGTCTTCGCTGTGTGCAGCTGGAGAGAGTGATGTGTGGTTTGGAGAAGGGGGCGCGGTGGAATCCATAAACCTCCCTGAGAAAACAAGCTGGTCATGGCCTTGTGCAGTCTTGACCTGTACTCCCCCATACCAATTTAGTAGCTGATGAAGGACTAACAGAGCATCCATTTAACATCAATTAACCTCCTATCCATCACAGGGCAAAAGAGAAAATTACCACTACAAAAGCATTTCACTGAAATCAAGACAAAAGGCCACATTTTCTTATAATTTATACTGTACACTTCAGTAAATACATTTTCCTTATAGATGTACTATATTAATTTTAAACCATCTGCCTCTTTTCCTTTAATGACGCACACATGGATGGATTTGAAGTGTTTTCTGCAACAGAAGTCAGAAAATGTTAGTTCTGTAATTTTCCCATATTTAATATCTCAAATTAAAACTGTGGCACAATTTTAATTTTCCAAAATATTTACTTCTAGAACAAAAGACAGCAAGCTGTTATTTTTCACAGAACTTCAGACTAAAAATACATAGAAAAAAGCAGTAATAATATAAAGAAAAAAATCAGAAAATGAAACCACCAATGAAAGTAGTTTTAGAATCATAAAAGCAGTACTATTTACTATTCAGTAAAGAAGAGTTTCCCTAATTTCAATAGCAGACAAGAAATCTGAACAAAATGAGTGATCACAGTCTCACCTTGTCCTGCTCCCAGATGCTCTTCTCAGCTAGAGAAGGCCAGGAACCGGAAAAATACAGAAGTTCTGACTCACTGAAGACTAGGATAATCTCTACTCAACAGGCTACGGAAGGCCTCATGATGTTAAAACACTATTTCCCTAACAGATCAGACTATAGAAAGGTGATTTTCCCCACAATCATTAAAAAAAAAAACCCTCCCAAACGTCCACCCTTCCCCACATATGACTCAACCTGGCAGCACTGGCATCACCAGGGAACAAATGGAGCAGAATCTCAGTAGCTCTACCTGTCCAGAACCACCTGTCCAGAACCACCTGTCCAGAACCATCTCAGGTCCAGAGGACCCCAGAAGAATGCTGTTGCAGAGTTGCCTAGTGAGTTTCAACAGTAAAGTTAGACAGACTCTCAGGGCACCCTAAAATGTAATCAAAGTAGAGAACTCACCCAATCGTTCTAGAATCAGGCCCAACCTACCCTAAGACAGACTCATCCCCACTGGGCTGGGCTGGGCTGGACCCAAAGGGATGGCCCAGAGATATCGGGAAAAGAGTTTGGGAAAATGGTGATTTTCTTCTTCAGTTCTCCGTAAACACAGACTCCATTCTTCCTGAGTGAGATCAAGAGCAAGTTACGTCAGCACTGCCACAAATTCTACCATGTAACAGCACACACTGGGACAAGTCTCAGAGACAGGGTCATGAACTCTGCAATCCAGTTTTCCAAATTAATCATCTTGTTCCTCCTGCTCCATCCCCAAATCATGGTTAACAAAAATACAATCATGCACCGATCTGAAAGAACCCATGGGGTCCAAATTGTATAGAGTTAGGGCCTGAGAAGAGGCTGAAGACTCGCTGGGTCTCAGAAGGGCCATCTGCGGAAGGGAAGGACTGAACAGGTAAGAGGTCACGTATCCTGCTTTCCTGGACCTCTTTCTTTTGAGATGGAGTCTCGCTCTGTCGCCAGGCTGAAGTGCAGAGGGGCTCACTGCAACCTCTGACTCCTTGGTTCAAGTGATTCTCCTGCCTCAGCCTCCCAAGTAGCTGGGATTACAGGCATGCGCCACCATGCCCAGCTAATTTTTTTGTACTTTTAGTAGAGACAGGGTTTCATCATGTTGGCCAGGATGGTCTCAAACTCCTGACCTCGAGATCCACCCTCCTTGGCCTCCCAGAGAGCTGGGATTACAGGTGTGGGCCACCGCGCCCGGCCTCCTGGACCTCTTTTTATCCTTTTTTCCCTTCCCTACCTCTACAAACAAAAATAAATGAACTACTATCTACGGTTTCAAATGAAAGCATATTTGTTTATATATTAATTCTTTTGGGAAAATAATCCAACAATTTAAACCATATAACTGATAAATGACACTTGATTTGTATTTATTTATTTGGGGAATGGGAATAAAGACCTTCCCTCCCACTACAAAGTTTGGAGGTAAGGGATTAAGGGGACGAGAATGCGCTTGAGATGACTAGGAAGCAATACTGGAAGCCAGACAAGTATACAGGGAACGCCTGACCACTTAGCTCTCAGAGCCCCCATATAAAAGACATGCTACATAAATACTGGATTACTCGGCTATTCTCATAAAACAAGCACTGGATTCTGTCTTAATTGGAAGAGTTACTCAGAGGTCTCCTTTATTCCCCAGGAACCATAAAGCCCTCTGCCTTAGTATGCCAAGTCTCCTCCTAGAGGACAAGGACTGTCACGATGTTGCACAGGCAAAGGCTGCAGGTCTAAAGGTGGCTGGACTTCCAACCAATGCCACCTGGACATGGATGACATGTCAAAATTGAACCAGGTCAGTGCAAACTCATCCCTCTCCCCCGCCCCCAACAAATAAATGAAGACAGAAACTTCAAAGAAGATACACTACTTACTAGGAAAACAAGAGTTTCACGTGAGAGTATAGCATTATTTATTCACAAATCTATTGCCAGTAGTACCCAACGTCCTACTAGTCTACTAGATCTACATGGATAGATAAAAACATTAATTCTTAGTATTTTAGGAAGTATAGTTTTTCAGAAAATATCATGTCAGGGTTTTGTTTTCCCAGAAAGACACACTGCCTGAACAAGATTGAAGAAATCATTATCAAGTAATATTCCTTGTTGTTGTTGTTGTTGAGACAGGGTCTCACTCAGTCACCCAGGCTGCTGGAGTGTGGTGGTGCAATCATGGCTCACTGCAGCCTCAGGTGATCCAGGCTCAAGTGACCCTTCCACCTCAGCCTCCTGAGTAACTGGGACCACAGACGTGTGCCACCACACTTGGCTAAATTTTTTGTAATTTTTGTAGAAAACGGGTCTCACTATGTTGCCCAGGCTGGTCTCAAACTCCTGGGCTCAAGCTATCCTTCCACCTCGGCCTCTCAAAGTGCTGG
The DNA here is from genome assembly GCF_007565055.1 of Rhinopithecus roxellana. Taxonomy (NCBI): domain Eukaryota; kingdom Metazoa; phylum Chordata; class Mammalia; order Primates; family Cercopithecidae; genus Rhinopithecus; species Rhinopithecus roxellana. The sequence goes on from NC_044552.1 coordinate 17,642,483, forward strand.
GATTACAGGCATTGAGCTACTGAACGTATCCTCAAATAACACTTATTTCTATCTTTACCTAGTCCATCAATAAGATTTGTGATGCAATGACTAGTCACCCAGATCCTCAAAAGATGACAGTGTTGGACTCCTATACCCCAGAAAAACAGATACACTAGGGCTGTGATAAGGAAACATCCTTGGATTTATTCAGTCAAATAAATGTCTACTATACACTTGCTACGTCCCAGGCACTACCCTGAGGAAATGACAGGAACAAGATTTTGTGACCAGGAGCTCAAGAATGACTTTGGTCTTCAGTAGAGTGATCGTAGCTGAAACCAGACAGCACTGGGATGGGTGAGAACTTGGCTACAAACAACTATTTTAAGAAATGTGGCCGGAAAGGGAAAAAGAGAGGAATTTTAAAAGGGCAATGTGAAATCAAGGGAGGATTCCACTTTTTCTGTTTTGCTTTATTGTTGTCTGCCTCTAAGCACGCTTAAAGGCCAACAGAAGGAAGCCTTCAGTAAGACATGCACACCTGAGTGAAGTCCTCACAAAGGCAGGGGCAGATGGGAGCCACAGTCCGGGTGGAGGATTGGTCTTAGCATAAATACAGCCTCTTCCACTGCGACTGGGGGAAGAGGAACAGTTTTTGGCAGAAGCTCCTGGGATTCTCCACTTGCGTCTCTGTTATTTATGATGTAGGTGGCAAGACCACTTGCTAAGAGTGTGTGAAAAGATGAGAGGTTTGAAAAGTGTGAAAATGCTGGAAGTACATTCTGCAGAGATCAGAAGCGGGTGCTGACAAGGAAAACTCTGGAAGATTCCGTGATGGCCCCGCAGAGCTGGTGACCATGGATTTACAGGGGCACAGATCTGGATACTGTGACTTCCCCAGCTGGCCCCAGCAACTCAGGTCAAGCATTACAGGAGGCAGAGAGTTGAGACTGCCCAAGGCTGAGAACCCACCGGGCGGCTGCTACAGAAGAACAACGACACAACCGAGCACACTGGCATGACTGTGACTGAAGACCACAGAAGCTCCTGATAGGTGCAATGGGTGTGAGTGAGACTGAGAAAGCGGAGAGACTAGAAGCAAACAGTGGGAGGCCTGCACTTTGGATTTCAGAAGTGGACCAGCTCCAACACTGAGAGATTTGAGTGCTCCCAGCCTCCAGCACTACTTCTCTGGCAATAGTCGGACCCTCCTCCAGACAGCTCTACTTTCTCCTTCTGTCCTTTCCAGCTACTGTTAGCTTCCCATTGCTCCTCACCACTCCTTGTATAGTCCCTAATCCCCTCTGCACCTTTCTTCATTTGAGCTATCTGGCATGACTTCTGATTCCTGCTGAGACATACATCACATCACTCACATGGGGTTCTCATTAAAATTAAACCAAAGCCAAACATGGCCTTTTGTCTCATCTTGTCTTTTGCTAAAATTATAATACAATGAAAGTTAAATCATATACCCTCCAAAATCACAAAACTTTAAAACAAAAAAAAAGGCCTTTAAAAATTCATCCATGCTTACAAATGAAACTAAGGGGCAGCCTTGTGGAAAGAGGCACTGTTAGCAAGCAGCAAAGGGAAAAAAGGCCTTCGACACTGCACTTGTCTCTGAGTGCTTAAGATGTGCCAGGCACTAGTCTTGAAGCTCTCTGGATCCAGCCTGAGCAGCTCACCTTCTCATAAACTGAAATCCAGTCTTCCCCAGTCCTGTGTCCAGTGCTCCTTCCATTATTGGCACCAAGATTTACTGTGGAAAATGTCACACAGAAAAATTGATAAGCCCAAAAACAAAAATAAAGCAAACTGGATGCTGTATTTTTAATCTGAAATGCTACCAAGGGAATTAAGGTAATGGATGTTCAGGAAGCTTTTGAGCTGGCCTAATATAATTTTCCAGGAAAAAAACAAAAAACAAAAACACTGTCTAACAAATCAGTTCCAAACTCTTCTGCCTGTCAGTCAAGACATAATAGGCACCCATAATCCAAAATGCACTCGCTTACCAGCCTCTGGGCCTTTGTCCTGGCGTGCAGCCCAGGTGGTCACACACCTTCCTTCATCAGGCTCTTATCATCAAAGCTTCCCAATTACTCTAGCCCCAAAGGATCCTTCCCACCTCTCAGCTTCTGCTGGACTTACACGCAATATTACAGAGTTCAGTTCTTAGCTATTCTTTAATTGAGAGGGCAAAAATACCCCTTATGAATCCAGGCTAATATTATTTGATTTTTAATATATGTGTCAGGCATACAGTAAGAGTTGAAGATACAAAAATAATTACAACTAATCCCGATCCAGAATGAGCTTAGTCTTTTACTAAGGCAGGAGTAAAAGACTAAGGCTGAGGCAGGAGAATGGCGTGAACCCAGGAGGTGGAGCTTGCAGTGAGCCGAGATCGCACCACTGCACTTCAGCCTGGGAGACAGACTCTGTCTCAAAAAAAAAAAAAAATCATAATAATTTCCCTACAATTACTTTTAAGTTTGTGTCTTCATATCAATAATAATTTTAAACTATATAAACATACTCTAAAGCACATGATTAGAAGTCAACACTACCACCATGTGATTTCAGCAGGCAGTCCAGAGGGTTCAAGAACATATTCCCCAGGATCTGAGAACAATTAACATCCTAGCTAGTACACTGCTTAGCAGGGTGATCAATGAATGTTATTTCCCAGTTTCAAAATCCTCTCAACAGTGACCTAAAAGTCATCCATTCAATAAACACTTAAGCCCCTTCTATGTGGCAGACGCTGGACTAGGAACCCTGGCTAGATTCCAACGGGTAAACTGGAGAATGAGTGGAAAAGTAACCGAGAGGGCACCTCTGTAACCAGCATTTCCTGTATAGCCCAATCTAGCTGCTGCTTGACACTAGAAATTATTAAAAGTTCTTTGCTAGAAGACTATCCATGCAAAATTGTTTCATTACCTACTTCATTTCCCATATGATTCTTACATAATGGCCTCCTAAGAACTTAGCAAGTTAATACTCATCTTTTAGAAAAGTAATACAGTTGACCCTTAAGCAACATGGGTTTGAATGAGGCAGGTCCACTTATACACAGATTTTTTCAACAAAAGTTGCACTGAGTGTGCCTGCATCTCCCACTTCCCCTTCACTTCCTCCATCTCTTCCATCTCTGCCACTCCTGAGACAATCTCTCCTCTTCTTCCTGCTCCACAATCTATTCATGAAGACTATGGGGATACTAACCTTCATGACGCTTCACTTCCATTTCTCTTCCTTGTGATTTTCTTAACATTGTCCTCTCTCTAGCTCACTTTAAGAATACAGTATATAATACATATGCAAAATACATGTAAGTCACCAGTAAGGCTTCTGGTCAACAGCAGGGTATTAGTAGTTGAGTCCTGGGAAAGTCAAAAGTTACATGGAAATTTTTGACTGCATGGGCACCCCTAACCCCAGGGTTGTTCATGGGTCAACTGTAGTTCAAAATGCCATTCAGTACAGGAAATCAAATACTTGACACGAAAAAAAGATCACTTTCTAAAACTTCCAAGAGCTGTTCCAAGTCACACTGGGGGAACTCTGCTTTTCTGCTTAACTTCATTAAGTTTCTACTTAGGCAAACAAGTGAGCATGAAAGTACTAAGCACACATCACCCTCTTTCTATTACTAGTCTGAGCATCACCAACTTTTAGCACAAAAAAATCATCTTTGGGAAGATTCTGGCTTTCAGTTGATTTGTCATTAAAGGAGTCAGTTACACAAAGCACGGGCCAGTATGTACTAACATTCATAAAACATTATTATGCATTAGAAGACAGATCCACATAAGCTCAGAACTAACCTTTCAATATTGCATAGTGCACAGAGATGATTTAATTAAAGTGTGGCTAACTCAGAAAAAAATATTTTTAAGTGTTCCTCGTAAGTTTACTTGCTGATTCACAAACGCATCAAACTTAAAATTTCCCAGACGCATTAGTACGTTGACCTTTGGCAGGTGAAAAAGGACTTACTTCCATTCAATGACGAGCTCTTTCAAGAACTATTTCCTGGACTTACTAAAATGTTTGTTTAACAATCTTGGGATACAGGGTTACGCATCACCAGGCTTCCAGGCTGCCGGTGTGCGGACCCAGGGCCGGCGCGCGAGGCTCAGTGGCGGCCACCACCGGACCGAGGCCCTTCGCCCCAGCACTCGCAGTCGCCGCTCCCCATCTGTAAAATGGGCTCACACGGCAGCGTCGGCCGCGCGGGACCAAGGCCATGCACTCAAACGCCGACAACAGCGGCCGGCCCCTTTCCAGAGCCCAGGACGGCCGGAGCGGGCTGCTCTCCCAGGCAGACAGTCAAAGCGGCCCCGCGTTCCCTTTCCGGAGAAATTCTCCAATCTCCGGAACGGCAACTGCGCAAGGGCGAGGGGCGGGGCCCGGAGTTAGGAGCCAGCGCTCGGCGCCCACGCCCCGCACCGGCGCAGGTGGGGACCGCGGGGCTGGGGACCGCGGGGTGGGCACTGCGGGGTAGACGCGGAGCCCAGCAGGCGGCTGACGGCGGGGATGGCGGCGGGGCTGGGAGCCGCGGGCGGTCGCGGGGCCCTTCAGGTGACCGATGGCGCGGGTGGGCGCGGCTGTCCCTTCACAACTGAGGCCTGAACGGACGCCGCCGGCGGCCACCTCCGCGCAGCTGACGTCCATGCCCCGCTGGCCTTCGGCCAGGCGCTCCAGCCTCCCACACATACCTCCAGCCGGCCTGCCGCCGCCCGCGGCCGGCCCGGACCGGGCCCGATAGGTCTCGCCGAAGACGCCGCCGCCGCCCTGCTGCCGGCACCTCACTTCCGCCCGCCGCGAGCGCCGAGCGCGTCGATCCGCCGGGCAGTCGAGCGCCGAGTCCTCGATGGGCGGCGCCTGCAGGGAGGGTCGGAGGAGGGCAGCGGACCGGCGCGGGGGCGGGAGGTCAGCAGGGGCTGTGGGCGGTGGACGCTGGAGTGTCCTGGGTTCCGAGGGACCCAGCTGTCGGAATGGACGCGCGTAGGAGGTTTTTGCTGGGCGTCTTTGCGGTGGCGGGAAGGGGGGAGCGGTGAGGGAGGGAAAGAAGGGTGCAAGCTCAGGGGGCGGGCCGGTGCACCCTTCATCCCCGTGCCCTCGGGTCATCTCAAAGAGACTGAGGGATGACAGTGCGTTTGTGGGACCGCAGTTCACCACGATGGGCCCTGCACCGGGTCAGAGGACCGCTCCGGAACAGGGGGATGCACAAGGTCCAGAGAACGCATGGGATCACAGGGCTGCACCGGGTCAGGGGGCTGCACCGAGACCGGAAGAAGCATCAGGTCAGGAGAAGGCACTGGAGTCAGGGGACTGTACCGGGTCAGGAGGATGCCCGGGAGTGTGCATCCCCGGGGGGCCACACTGGGTAAGGGGGAGGCACTAGGTCAGGAGGCAGCACTGAGTCAGAAGGATGCACTGGAGTCAGGGGACTGTACCAGGTCAGGGGGCTGCACCAGGCCATGAAGAGGCACTGGGGTCAGGGGGCAACACTGAGTCAGGGGCAGCCCTGGGTCAGGAGGATGCATGGGGTCAGGGGGCTGCAGGGGTTTAAGGGCTGCACTAGGTCAGGGCGCCACACCAGGTCAGGGAATGCACAGGATCGGGGCGATGCTCAGGGTCGGGGGATGCTCTGGGTCGGGGGGAAGGTCAGGGTCGGGGGGATGCTCGGGGTCGGGGGGTTCTTGAGGTTGGGGGGATGCTCGGGTCGGGGGCATGTTCGGGGTCAGGGGATGCTCTAGGTCGGGGGTTCCCGAGGTCCGGGGGATGCTCGGGGTCGGGGGGTTCCCGAGGTTAGGGGGATGCTCGGGGTCGGGGGTTCTCGGGGTGGGGGGGATGCTCGGGGTCGGGGGGTTCTCGCGGTCGGGGGGATGCTCCAGGTAGGGGGATGCTCCAGGTCGGGGGCATGCTCAGGGCCAGGGGACTGTGGCCAGAGAGGAAAGACAATCAGGAAAGTGGGGGTAGTGGAGTCTGGAAGCTAAATAGTTTCAGGAAGGAGGAATTGTTAGACAATGTTCAGAAGCACTGTGAGGCCAAGACTCCAGAGAAAATTGAGTTTGGCATATGCCAGTCATTGACATCCTTGACAAAAGCAGTTTCAAAGGAGTGTGGGGAACCTACATCTCTTCAGAGTGGACTGTGAAAAGAATATTAAGTGAAGTGGAAAAAAGTAAGTTTCGACAACCTAGGTTGGCAGATTTAGCAATAAAAATACAAATACCCAGTAGAGTTGAATTTCAGATAAACAACCAGTAATTTTTAGTATAGATATATCACTAAAGTAATGTTGCATGGGATATATTTCTACTAAAACATTGTTTTAGTATTTGTTAGTGTAAGTACGGCCCAAATATTGCACAGGACATAGATATACTAAATAATTATTCATTATTTATCTGAAATTCACATTTAACTGGATGCTCTGTATTTTCATCTGGCTACTTTGACAACCATTCTGAGGAGTTTTGTGATAAAGGGAGCAGAGATACGGGGTAGTTGCTAGAGGGGCATGGCATCAAGGAAAAAGTCTGTTTTAAGATGGGAGCTGTTAACGAAACGGGTAAAGAGGGAACTGCTGATGCAGGAGAGAGAGGGAGCAACTGCAGAGCAAAGTCTTTGAGAAAGGTAAGAGAGGGTACGACCTATTGCACGAGGGCAAACATTGTTCTTAGAAAGGAACCAACAGAGTTGAGCTGTGTAGTAGGAGAGTGAGCAGAATGTGAAGCTACAGTTGTGGTGGGTTGGTAGACATGGTGAGGAGAAAGTGAGAAAATACTCTTCTGGTTGCTTTTGTTTTATTAGCAAAGGAACCAACAAGATCATCTGTGAGGAGGGAATGGGGGCAAGGGAGAATCGAGAAGGGGTGAGATTGTTGTCGTAGACATTGTAAGACAAATTACTGAGGATATGTAGTCAGATTGCCAGGGAGGGCAGAATGCCCACTTGGGATGTGTGGTCTTAAGTCTCAAATGGAACCAGTCAGCCTGCTTGTGTGTGTGTTGGCTGCCCTAGTGCAGGCAGGAAGTTAGTAGAAACTTAATTGTAGCTGAGATTAGAGTTTGACACAGAAGAAGGAGCTGGGAGCAGAGGAGTTCGGGGTCTATGCAGAGAAATGACATTAGACAGGATCATGGGGTTTAAGCTGGTATGACAGGGTATTTAGATGGATTTTTCTGGTTATCCTGGAATTGGCCACTTGCACTGAGAAAGAAGGCAGATAACTAAGGTGACCACATGTCCCACTTTGCCTGGGATGACTCTGATTTGTGTCTGTTATGATGGCTTAATTATTGAGTGCCCTTTTTACTGTCAAAAGCGTTCCTTTTAGACACTATATGGTCACCCTAAAGTCTCCCTGCACTATAAAGAAAGCCCCCAGGCCGGGCATGGTGGCTTATGCCTGTAATCCCAGCACTTTGGGAGGCTAAGGTGGGTGGACCACGAGGTCAGGAGGTTGAGACCATCCTGGCTAACATGGTGAAACCACGTCTCTACTAAAAATATAAAAAATTAGCCAGGCGTTGTGGCAGCGCCTGTAGTCCCAGCTACTTGGGAGGCTGAGGCAGGAGAATCACTTGAACCCTGGAGGCAGAGGTTGAAGTGAGCCAAGATCATGCCACTGTGCTCCAGCCTAGGCTACAGAGCAAGACGCTGTCTCAAAAAAAAAAAAAAAAAAAAAAAAAACAGAAAGAAAGAAAAGAAAGAAAGGGGAGGGGAGGGGAGGGGAAGGAAGGAGAAGGGAGGAAGGGAGGAAGGGGGGAAGAAAGAACAGAAAGACAGTCCCCAAGCAATTGGGTAAGACACCTCTTGGAGCTTATGAGGAATTCACTCAGCTGTTCTAATGCGGGTTAGTACTTGCTGGCCCTAGGCACCCATGAGCCTGTGCTTGCTGCTGTCAGAGTGGAGCTGAGCATCGGTGTGGAGTTCTTGGCAGAGTTGGGTTGCCCTCAGGACTGTATGTGACCAAGAGTATGTGCCTGCTTTTGGTACAGAAATTCCCTAAGGTAGGAGACTTGCTGGAGAAACATATAACAGCTGGATGGAGAGGAGGGTGGCTGGGAAGCAGCTGCGCAACCATGCTGTGGATATTGCAGCCTCTCAGCTCAAGAACTCACACATGTTCCTCACACAGACTTAGTCTTTGGCCCATCCCTGTGTCTTACATGAATGCCCGCCCAGCAGAGAGCATCCACAGCAGGGCATGGAGCAAATGGGATGATTCAGCCAGGGCGGGTCAGGCAGTCTCTGCACAATGGGCCTGTGAATAGAATGGCCGAAAATAGAATGGCCATTCACAGGGTTGGAGGCTACAGGGACCCACTGAACAAGGCAAATAGACAGGGCCTCTGCCCTCTCCTGCTGCAGAGGCCAGTGGGCAGCCCATGGTATGGTGGCTGTTGTCCCTCAAGAAGACCAAGCAGCCAGTTGGTGGCAAGTTGATTTCCATGGGCCCAGATGCATATTCGGGGTTTGGATTTGTCTTCCTTGCTTGTAGAGCCTTGGCAGGCACGACTACCCAGTTTCTTACAGAATGTCTTGCCTTATCATCACAGGATTTCCCATAATACCACCTTGGACCAAGCATCCTGTAAGAGCGAAAGAGGCAGACAAAGGGGATGTGACCGCAAGCTCCACTGGTTCCACCATAGATCGCACACCCCGAACTGCCACCCTGATAGGACATCAGCATGGCCCCACAAAGGCACAGCAAGCGCTCCAGTGGGGTTGGAAGCTGTGCTATGGGATGCAGTTTATATTCAGAACCTAATATCAGTGTATGGTGCTGTATCCCCAGTAGCTGGAGTCCTGGCCCCTGGGATGTGCAGAAGATGCTCTCCTGGGTGACACAAGGTTCACTAAATCTAAAAGCCTCTCCTTATTTGGGATCCTCATGGATCCCAGGCAACAAATTTGGTCCTGGTTATGAGTAGGACATGGGAGGGAGGATTCTTTCTAGAATGCAGGGGGCTCACTGGGCATCTTTTCCTTGCCTGGTGATACCAGTAGACGGGCAATGCAGCAACCCTGGCCTGACGAGGAATGATAACCAAAGGCCAGACCTCACGGGCAAGAAGGTCTGGGTCACTTCGTCGAGGAAGCAGCCTGGGCCACAGAAGTGCTAGCTGCAGGTGAAGAGACCCAAGCCGGGTGATTAGGGAAGATGGTGAAAATCACTATAGCCTTAGAACTAACTGCAGCAGTGGGCAGTATAGCCCGACCTACTGACCCTCCTGAGGTGGGTTTTCTCCCCCAGTAAAGTATGACTGGACACCATGACGAGGAATCAGGGCCAGGGCACAGATCTATAGCAGTGGATCTGCCTTGCAAGGCAGGACAGTAGCAGAGGCCATCAGTGCCCATCCAGATTCCCCCAACTGAAGGCTGCTTTCTGGGAACACCTGCATCTCTGTTTGTGCTTGAGGGATTTCTTTCTGGCGCAGGGCAAGCTGGAAGCCCTGGAGAGTTAATTCAGAAGAAGGCCTTGGCCAATGGCAGGCAAACAGTTGGTGGGTAAATGCCCTGTTGTGGCCGCCCCTGGCGGGGGTAGCTTGGCTGGTTGCACATGCTCCATTGCATGGCAGAGTCCCAGGGAGGCTGCCACAGTCTCCCTCGGGGAAGTGCCCCGCAGCACACCTTTATTGGCCTCCCCACTCCCCTCCTGCTCTTTCCTGCTGTCACCTCCCAAGTGAAATACTAGCCCTGGGTCAGCTTCTGGGGGAATCCAGTCAAGGCTGTTATTAGTCACAGACTAAAAACAACCTATACTTATTACAATTCAAATATATATGGTATTTGTTATTATAGACAGGGTCTCACTCTGTCACCCAGGATAGGTTGCAATTGTGAGATCCTAGCTCACTATAGCCTGGAACTCCTGGGCTTAAGAGATCCTCCTCCTCAGCCTCCAGAGTAACTAGGACTACAGATGTGTGCCACCATGCCTGGTTATTTTTGCTGCTGTCTTTGTAGAAACAGGATCTCGCTATGCTGCCCAGGCTAGTCCCGAACTCCTGTGCTCAAGCAGTCCTCCCATGGCATGAGCCACCACACCCGGCCTCAAATAGCTATGTGCTGAATTGCATACTTTTTAGGGAAATACATCCTGGAACAAAAAAACTGATGTGGAATCTAGCATGACTTCATTGTTCTCTCCTTTTCATCAGAGGATGTGTTGAAGTACGATCCCAGTACGCAATCACTTGACTGTCCCCAGCATCATCAATTATAAAGAGCGAGGGGGAAACTAGGAAATGTGAATCCGAGGCTTGGCGGCAGCATTTGAAAAAAAATAAAGGGAGAAATCCCTGGCAGCAGCGCACCCCCTTCGCAGTGAAACCAAACCCTCTCGGTCTCAGTGACGCCGCTTCCCAGGTTAGGTGATCCTGCCATGAAGCCAGGATGTATGGGCCTTGAGAACACACAGATTTTTCCTGGTTTAGAAAAATAACAAATAGCACTGTATTCCAGAAACAAAAGCACTCAGAAGAGGAAAGAGACTCTTTTGTTAATATAAAGAGTACTGGTATTGTTTTCTTTCTTTTTTCTTGCATTTCTGGTCCTAATTCCAAAACCAGCTAGCAAACATTAGTGCAGTGTATGCAGAAGTTGTCAGCAAATAAAATCATTAAACCTAAAATTGCAGTGGTAGCTGTTGGAGCAATTGAGTATCGTTGCATAGCATTGTGTTTTCAATTCTGTCTCAGGTTTTGTTTGACCTGGAGAGAAAGAATAACTTTGAAGCGTGAAATCCCTTTGGAAACAGTCTTCAGAAGTACTAGGAGAGACACAATTCCCTGCTCTTAGATTTTTTTTCTTCTGTTAACACCTTTTGTGTTCTGTACTGTATGGCACATCAGCTTGTGGTAACCATAATTTTACAGAACCTAACCCACAAAACTACTATAATTTGCTGTATCTTAGAGATCCTTTTTACCAAAGACTAATGATTATTTGGTCTTCTGTTATTCACAGGCTCTCAACTCTATGCTTGCAGATTCCTACCTTATTCACTGTTGTAGACACCATGGAGCTTCCTAGCCCAGTTATTCAGTACATCAGGCTGACCATGCAGGAAGAGCACTCACCACAACCTGCAAATACAGTATTATCTGTTTGTTTTCTAAAAGTGTTTCTCTCCCCTCACTAGAATATAAATGTAAGAGGAGGGATGCTGTAATGCTCATCCATGCCTTACACATAATAGATGCTCAATAAATACGCGTTGCCTCAAAAATAAAATAAGAATACAGTACATTAAGATAGCAGAGTTGGAGGAGATGCCTGTTTCCAGTTGTCTAGTTCAAAATATGCTGAGTGGCCACTTAAAGACACAAAATTATCAGCAAAATTTGGTATGTACACATCTTTTTTTTTTTTTTTTTTTTTTTTTTTTTTTTTTTTTTTTTTTTTTTTTTTTTTTTTTTGAGGCAGAGTCTCACTCTGTCCCCGGGGCTGGAGTGCAGTGGCCGGATCTCAGCTCACTGCAAGCTCCGCCTCCCGGGTTTACGCCATTCTCCTGCCTCAGCCTCCCGAGTAGCTGGGACTACAGGCGCCCGCCACTTCGCCCGGCTAGTTTTTTTGTATTTTTAGTAGAGACGGGGTTTCACCGTGTTAGCCAGGATGGTCTCGATCTCCTGACCTCGTGATCCGCCCGTCTCGGCCTCCCAAAGTGCTGGGATTACAGGCTTGAGCCACCGCGCCCGGCCGTATGTACACATCTTGACAATAAACGAACGATGGAGATGTTTCACCACATACCACCCAGCATCGTCATGCTTTGCTGGAGCCTTTTGTATTTTAGGATTACAGGACAATTTGAAATTCTGCAGGACTGCAACAGCTTCAACTCTGTTTTAGCAGTTCCTGGATTGGACCTATTGGTTAAGGAAGCCCCTTACATCCTTTTGTTTTATCCTTCATCTTACTATGGTCGTGCTCCTAGCAAATGCCTTTAAGTGGACTTAACCATCTTCTTTTATGTTAGCTTCAGAGCTTTTTATATTCAAAGCTCTGTATATCAAAAGTCCTCAAAATAGTCCAATGTCTCCAATCAGTTTTACAGCAAAACAGAGCTCTGTGGTTTTCTATTGACTTGCTATTTGCATATTTTAATAAGCAAATTATAAATAAAGCTGGTTCTACCACAGGGATATGGTATTCCAGTAGTGTTACTCCAACCATATGGCCCTGCTGCCATCCAGCACAATAATGCAGATGTGTTTTGCACCTGTGTTTATATCTGGGCGTCTCTGGCGGTGGGTTGTGTCTGTAGGTGGTCCAGAAGGAAAGGAGGAATTGAGGAGAGGCACATGCTGCCAGAGACACAAGGGCCCAGTACCTGGAGAGAGGGAACAACTTGGCCCGAATGTGAAAATGCCTCTGCTTAGCAAGGGCCTGGGTTCCCTCCCGGCCCTGCCAGCCCTGCCCTGAGCTGCAGAGGGCAGGAATAACCTAATGATGTGATTTTCCGTGAATAAGACTTTAGATCGCTTTATGTTCTAAATGCAGGATTTCTAACGGACCGCATGATAGCATTTTAACTTAAATTGCTAGCTGGGAGTGGGTGGTTGATTTTTTGGGGGGAGTGGTTTGTTTTGTCTTTTGGAATTCTCCATGTGAAGGTCTTTATTCAGTGGGAACAAGGCCAGTTTGCATTTTGTCGGTGATGTCAGCAGTCATAGAAAAGACATGGAAAAGGCACCATCTTCCTGATTTCACCCACTGATGGGTGGTGCGCCGTGTAGACTGCGTGTTAGGGCAGCCGTTGGCTTGCCACTCTGCACCTCCGCTGTCCAGGCACAGCACCCCACCCGGAGCAGAAGCACCAGCTACAGCCGCACATCGGAGGGAGGTGCGGTGTCAGCCTCTGGCCTTTGCTGCGGAATCTGAGCTCTGCTGACACTCATTGATGAGGCTTCCCACTGCCCAGGAGCATCAGGGTTGCCTGGCATGTGAAACGAGGCACAAAGCCTGTCATTACACCTCGTTTCTTTTTATCTAACATGACACGAATGTTATCTGAGTTTTTCGTTGCTCAGTGAGTAGCTTGGTTTCACACAAACCCAATAAAATAGTTTTCGCTCCTTAACAGCAGCTTTCTCACCCTCTGTGTCTGGTAGGTTTTTCTGAAGACGTTACCTGAGCTGTGTTCCCCTCGCAGGCAGGCACTATAATTTCTGACGGTGATGGCATGCACTGAAGTGCAGGACGCCAGCTCCCAGTGCCCACCACTTGTGTCCTGGCCACTCTCCAGTGGAGGTCTCCGGATATCTGTCCTGCCCCTGCAGGTAGTTGCCTCCTGTGAGCTCCTCTTTGTACTCTCTGTGGTACTGAAGGACGAGGCGTACATGCAGGATTAAAGATAATTTTCAGGACGTACTTTAGCCAACAGTCTGAACCTTTGTTCTTCCTGACGGAGCCCTTGTGACGAAGATGAGAACATAGCCAGTTAATTTGAGTATAAATTTACGTTTTCACACCTGGTAAAGAAAATGATAAAAATATTTAGCAGTGAGAAACTAAAAATGAAGCAACAAAAACATCCACAGCCCTTGAAAAATCAAGAGTTGACTGTAGGACTGTTGGTTTAAAAAAAAAAAAAAATTACATCGAAAATTCCGAACCCTACATTCTGGATCCTGTCTGATATTGACCCTGATTGTGTGACCTCTTGAGAATTCCAGTTATCTCATTTGCAACATAAGATGGTTGGGTAGGAGAAACTCAGAAGTCCCTGTAAGCACAAAAATCCCATCACTGCGCTTTTCTTTTTCTTTCTTTCTTTTTTGTGTTTGTTTTTGTTTTTGTTTTTGTTTTTGTTTTGTGAGAGAGTCTGGCTCTTGTCGCCCAGGCTGGAGTGCAGTGGCACCATCTCGGCTCACTGCAAGCTCCGCCTCCCGGGTTCACCCCATTCTCCTGCCTCAGCCTCCCGAGTAGCTGGGACTACAGGCGCCCACTACCTCGCCCGGCTAGTTTTTTGTACTTTTTTAGTAGAGACAGGGTTTCACCATGTTAGCCAGGAGGGTCTCGATCTCCCGACCTCGTGATCTGCCCGCTTCGGCCTCCCAAAGTGCTGGGATTACAGGCGGGAGCCACCGTGCCGGCTGCACTTTTCAATAAACAACGATTCTGCAGCAAGTCTTGGCTGAACTGTGCGGCCTTCTCTTCTGGCGACTTCATCTAGCCGTCTATGTAGAACAGGACATATGGGTGGTGCTAGTGGAGTCTTTCCAAATAACTGTATGCCAGCAGTGGTGGTAGATCACACTCATTGTTCTGCTCTTCAATTAAAGGGGTTTTTTTTTCTTCCAGATGCTTCATTCTTTAAATGTGTTAGCTCTAGGGCAGTCTGTTTTAAACTGGGAACTTGGTTGCTTTCTCTGATCTTAAAGCAGATTGCTGGCACTTTTCTGTTGCTATCACTTTCTGCTCCTCTGTCCTTTCCACTTCCACCCTCCCCAGCAGCCTCTGCTCCGAGAACTAACAACGTTGCTTTTTAGTCCCTGGCTAGGTTATGGACATGGAAAGCCAAACCACAATAGGTTAGATGTGAAGCATAGTGATAAAGAGGAAAACAACATGATGGTAAATACGTGGGTTGCATTTTCAATTTTGCATTTTTATTGAATTCCTGTTTTTCCATTAAGTAATTCTCCCTGAGCTTGGCCACATTTTTTTTCTGACCCCGGATATGTGGGTGTGTTGATTTGCAGTATTGTTATGCTTTATGTATATGTTTGACAGGATGCATATTCATTCCACTACCATTCATTAGAACTCAAATGAATGCACAGACGTGAATGATAGATTTAAGCACACGTGTCTGCTTTCCTTCTGATAAACAATAGCTTTTCAGGACTGTCGACTCGTGAGGATTCTCAACAGAGCTTTATTTGAGAACCAATGGAGAATCTCTCTTCAATTACATAATTAGAATTAAATCCTAGAAAGGCACCTCAGTGGCTGGTAAAGCTTTTTGCAGACTTCATTTTGTGAAAGAAAATGGTAGTAACTGCTACTTGTTCCTGCACATTGTTTTGTTTTGGATATGTTCAAATATAATTGTTTCTGCTCTTCAGTGGCCTCCTGTTTGCAAGCATGTATTTGTTAAAACACATTGAGAAGGAAATTTTCAGTTTTTAGGAAAATCAGTTTTAAACTAGAATTAATAGACCATGCTTTCCATGGTGACAATGCTGGATTGCTTCACAGCACTGGTCCTCTCGCGCTGCCGAGTGGAACGATGACTAGGCACTGTGTGACGAGGCACGATGCTGATTAGTATCCAGAAAAGAAGTCCTCAACGCCATGTAGCTTTCTGAGCTCTTGCTTTACATAAATATGCTGGTAACTACTGACTCTTAAGTTTTGGCAGTGATTTTGCTAGTAAACATATTTTCAGGCCAGAAACTCTACAATGTAAAGTAAGATATTGTCCTCACTCCCCAGCCAAGAAAAAAAAAAAAAAGGGAATGAAATGCGTGGCTGAATCAGCCCTTGCCCCTCACATGGGTTTTGGCATACTTTAAGAGAAATAAAATATAAATTAATTCTCAAAGAATTTAGAATGCTCTTCCAGAAAGAGATGAGTCAGCTTCCCACATCAAACAGAGGGGAGTCTTTCGCATATTTAGTCCATCTTCTGTATTTACAGAATTTTCACATTACTTTCTTTTCTTAGTTTACAACAATTCAATAATTCTTTTCTTTAAAGCTAAGAAATGTGTGTTTCACTGATCCTAGAGGCGGTGCAATTCTAGACAGCACTTACAACGAAGGTTTCTGTTCACACAAATTGTCTAGCTACTAATTCAGAGAGGTCTTCTGTGTATGGACATTGGAGTAATTTAAGCTCAACTGTTTTTCAAGTCAACAAATTGACATTTACCTGTTACATTCCAGGCATTATTCTTTTTTCTTCACATTCTTTCTTGCTTTCTACAAGTTAGGCTAATCCACTATTAAAGTAGAGACACGATAATACGAATTATTATTGCAATATTAATTTTTGAAAAACAAAATAAGGAAAGCATATTTTGAATGGCGGGAGGTGTGGACAATCAGTGGAAAATCCAGGTTTGTCTTTTTATTTTTTGTGCCAGGTCTTGTTCGCTCAGTGTTTACAGTTGGGACCGATACAAGTCAGTTACCTGAGAAAATCTGTTGGAGAAAATAGCTACTAAAACTCTGAAGAATCTTTCTTTCCTGCTTATTTTTCAAGCATACTCTAACATATTTAAATCAGCAAATTTCTAGTGGAACTGAAAAAAGGTCTGTGCTGTTGGTCAGGCTTACGTAAACACAGTTATGTGAGCAGTACTTGAGAGCAGAAATTGTCCCAGGCACAAGCTATTGTCACGACTAATCTTTTTACAAGGCAAGGATGAATAAACTCACGACTTTAGTTGTGCCCCATGGTCTATTAATCTTTCCATCTTTTAATGCAAACTTATTCATACTGGAAAAATATATATTATAGTTCACATTATATGTGTGCACTCACATACATATTATTGAGACTTCTATTGGAAATACGTAGAAATACTATGTCAGCATTTGTAATCTTCAGGTGATGAGTATACAATGAATTATCATGATGACTATTTTTGTAAAATGATTATAGCTAATTATTCAAAAGTGCTTGAAATCTGTATGTACCTCCTGATTAGGAATCTAATAACTACATATTAAAATTTAAAATTATTAAAAATGTTATGTTTCACAACATTTAATGAACCTAAATAATTTGGAATGCTAACCTTATAAAACATAATTATAGAATGCAGGTAGTTTTTAATGGAATCAAGGCTTTCTAGTTTATTCAATGAAATTTCATGTTTTCTTAGCTTACAAACTAATAGGAATATCAATTTAATTTTTACAAACCTCAACGCCTTTACATTTTAAAGTAGAAATTAGAGTATTTCCCATTGTAGAAGCTTTTTGTGATGTAAAAACATAGCATTTAGTGAAGTACCTTCTACGAAGTCTTAGCAATCTGCTTATTTCAATGTGAAATAACTAAATATAAAAACATTTAGCAATTTTGGTCAATGAACTTATGCTGACATCCTTTTGGCATATCTATAATATTAATAAATTGCTAATAATATTTATAATTTAAAATAGTTTCCAATTGCTGAGGAGCACTTAGAGATGAAAGCCTTCTTTCATGTATAAAAATTATGGGAGGCCCAGATGTGAAAATTGCCGTCTATCTTTGGTTACGGACACACCCCAAGTTCTCCTCAGGCCGTGGTAAACATACCGCACAGAGATCCTAATGGCCAGTCCAGGAATGCCCCGTGTCCAGGAGCACTGAGTAGATGATGGCCCCCAGAACATTCCACAAGGTTGAAGCGATCACTTCAGTCTGCAGATGAGGGTGGTGACAGACATCAATTAGGAAATTGATGTCAATTAAAAAATTCCTTTTGCATGAAAAATTCATCTTCAGTTTATAAGGGTTGATTATTACTCCTGTGCCTTTTTATTTCCTGAAAGTCACACTTGAATATTAAGAAGAAAGAATTTTACAAAACCAAAAATGGCTGCCAGCAGGCAAGTGAGAACTATTAGTTAACTGATCAAAAAAAAAAAAAAAAAGAGTGGAAGTGGACAGAGAAGAAAACTGGCAATAAACTGATTATAAGTTCCTCTGTCCCTTCTTTCTTTCTTCCTTCTAGCACACCTTTATATTATTTTTTAACAGAACAAATTTTCCTGGGGAAACTGCAAGTTTCTTATTCTGAAACAGTAACAAGTAACTTCTGTGACTTTGCCATTTTAGCTTTTACTCTTGGTGAAGCTCCAGGCCGTGGCAGATGAAGGCAGGCCTCCTGCAACTACAAGTCACTTTTCCCTGCCCAAAGGGCCTCCCACCTCAGCTATGGGCAAGGCTCACCTGGCAGGTAGCCCAAGGGAGGGCTGTGGGTCACTGCCCACCACTGTCCTCTAGCACATCCGTACATGTACACGTGTACATATGCACACCCCACCCCCTGCATACACACACCTACATTCACATGCATGGATACACACATGCACGTATGCAAGCTCACATGTGCACATGCACACACCACCCCCCACAAACACACACCTATACTCAGGTACACACAGATATAGCCATGCACACCCATGCCTGCACATACACGTGCAAACACTCCTACATCCACATGCCCACACTCACAGGCACATATGTACAGATGCGTACACATACCCACACACATGCACACATCCACGTCCACATCCACACCCACACACACTATTAAGAAAAGATCGAAAACTTAAACTGATTTTGGAGGTAGCAGCTACCAATAAGAGTTGCAGTGAGCTAACTGGGGACAGGTCCCCCTGGAAATCATAATGGTGGGTGTCAGGAACTGGGGGGAAGAGGCTGCAGGGGCTCCAGGCCTTTAGGATGTTTAGATTCCATTGTGTCTTAGCCTTGTTTTAACCTACCTTGCCTCATTCTGTCTCATCAATCATAATTTAAATATTTGTTTTCTCACATCTCTTTGATCTTTTCTGTAAATTGAGGTCTTCGACAGAATTTTATGTAAAAAGAATGCTGACAGTGGCATTCACATTTTTAAAAAAATTCTCTCTGATTAACACATTTCTCTTTTGTGGCTGAACCACTCATCATAGGAGGATTGTTCACTAGTCCTTTGCTTTCAACAGGCCTTAAGATCATCTGTGGGTTGTGTAACTGGAGAATTGTGTCTGGGAGGGTTTGGGCTTCCTGGCTACAAAGCATCTTCTCTCCCATCTTGCAGTCGGTTGACCGTCTCTGTGCTGCCGAGCCACAGGCCTGGGTTCTGAGAGGTACCTTGCTCTCTTACAGCACCTCTTTCTGCGTCTGTTACAGCAAAGTGTTCAGAAGAACCAATGTGTTTTCCCAAGAAAAAGAAATCAGGAACCTGGTGTATTGTGCCTGATGCTTTAGGTAAACTAATCCAAATCAGGTGAGTTGTCTGTTGTTTACAGTTGAATATCAAACAGAGAAAGCTGATACGTAGATCCAATAACTCTGTTATCCCACGTTGTGCATAGACTCCAACGTTCTGTCTAAGTCGTTAAGTTTCAAGGGAAAGCAAAGATGGGAGGGTAGTACATACTTACGCTTTCCTGTTTTGTTTTGTTTTTGTGTGTGTGTACCATTCAGCAACCTTGTCCCTCCTTGGTGTGCTCTGCAGGTGGTGGCCCCACCCTCTGTCATATAAATCCTCCCGCCTAGACTTCGCATTTTGGTGAGGCATGGTTTTGAAATTTCAGAAATTAATTTCTTTTGGGTGACGCCTAGATTCAGCTGTGAATGAGTCTGTGCACAGATTGTAAAACATGCTGTGGCCTCATTCGTCTCTGTTGAAAGGAAATGGCAGCCCCTTGCCATACCAGGAAAGGCTAAGTCACAAAAAGTGATTTTGCTCTTGTTTATTCTGTGACGTACATTCCTTTGAAAACGTTTTAGTTTTTCGACCCCAGAAGGAAAACCATCAGCCTTGCTAAAATGTATTGTTAAGCCTAGCAAACTGGAAATGATAGTGGAAAATATTAAAGAGGTACAATTTTTACTTTTTGAGACTTTGTACAAATAGTAAAACATGCCTTTCCCCGTATCTGTTCAGACTTATCTACAAAAGCCCAAGCAGCCAAATGGACTGTAACAACCCAGGTGTCATTTATTTTCTTAAGATGTAATTTAATGTAACAAGACAGAAACATCCAGGCCACGAATAGTGTGATTTGCATTTAACTTTTCATTTTAGAAAGGCCAAATGAAAAGAAAAAATGCTAAATATATTTGAATCTACCAAGGGAATGAATGCTTTCTAGCTTATTTTCTGAACTTCCCAGAAGAGTGGAATTGCTGCAAGAACCCTCCTCTGCACTGGATTAAGTATTCTGCAGGGCCATCCAAGGTTAAGTCTCTTCTTTATTTAAACTGCAACACATTTCCTATTTTTCATCCTCGGTTCTATTACTGTGTGTATATTTTTAATAAACAAACTTATTTTCGTTTATCTTTTTCTTATTTAGTTTAATATATTTTTAAACAAGTGAGCTTCAGAGAATCATTGTGTATCTCAATTGCATATGTAAAAATACTTTCATAGCCTATGAAGATCTATAAAAACATAAAGTATTGCCATTATATGTGCAGCATATCTTATAATTCTGCATTTCAAATGCATGATCAGTATCATGTGATAAACCCTAATTATCTTATTTAGCTCACATGGGTACATTCAAAATAAGTGCTTCAGCTTTTGGCAATATTGACAAAGTCCGAGCAGATTTTTTCCCCTCTTTGACACCTTTAATTTTAGGGCAAAATATGCATGGAAAAAATTCTATGTATGAATTACAGTAAGGCCTTAATAAGCTATTTCAGCCAAGAAGTCAGATACCTTTACATGTTTTGTTAAATGTAAAGATAGAATTTGATTGTTTGACAATTTAGTACTATCACCAATTGATAAAAAGTAACTAAAAGTAGCAAATTTATACCATTAATTTTTTGATTAATATGTACAGATAAAGTTTCTTTTCTTTCTTAAATCGGTTGCCCATATGAGAGATCCAGTGTTTTTCCAGGTTTTACTTTCAGCTCACAGACACGGCCACCTTTTGCTCCACAGAAAGTTCTTATCATTTTCCATTTCGAGGTAAATTGATGTACAATTACCAAGCTCATCAATTACGCCAATAACAGAAATGCGTGTCAACCAAGAGAAAGTAGCTCTGGAGATTAAGAAAATGACCTAGGTTCAGTCTCATTTTAAAGATAGAAAAATGGAAATGTCTTTGTCTTTCATGGACACACTTTCTGGGTATTGAATTAAAGTAATCGTCTTTGATAATTAAGTCTACTAAACGTGTACATATTTTCAACCATTCTAAATCTTTTAAAAAATATATATCATGCAAAATGCATCAGATGTTAAAAATTTATTCTCTCTGTATTAGTTTAGAAATTAAAGATGCATACGTCCAAGATGAAATCAAAAGTCAGTTTTAAGGTGTAAATTATCTAAGCCAGGTATATAAATTTAATTTTTGCCAAAGTTGTGTTTTTACATGAATCCACTGAAATAGAGCCTCCTGTGAATGTCAGGCAATACGAAATTTATAGTGGTGGTAGATTATTAGAGCGACATGGTGTAGCACCTTGAGAAAATAAAATATTACACCGTCGACCTTCATATTCCTAACAAAAAATGCTGGTGCAACACGCACATTTTGAAATTAGTGTGAAACCCCAGTGCTACAGTGATGAAGCAAGCTCCTTTTTAATTTTAGTTTTTTTATATTAACCCGACCAAAATTTAGAGCCAGTCCATTTTATGATGATTTTAGACACTCGGTGTCAATTGTTCAATGGTACCAACTAACTTTTCATATCACCTCTTATTTATCGTTTGCTTTTCACAGCAACTGAGCACATCACTGTGCTTTCCCCTTTTCCCTGAAGAAGTAAACTTGTCTTTTTAGCTTCCTGAAAAAAGCAGGCGACTCTGGTGGCTTATATTTAGTTACAATTTATAAAGGCAGGACTGCAAGTCAAAGCCGGGACATTTTTCTTTTCTGTTGTGTGTTTGCGTGCTGACGGGGACTGGCTTTTCTTCTTATTGTTGTAGTTTGAAATTGAAACGCTGCACTGCTGAGAAAATACCATGAAAATATAACCCACTGCATTCCAGGAAAATAAATAAGCAAGGCCACCCAAATTTTCAATTAGTGCTCCTGCAGAATGCAGGAAATAGCAAGAGATCCGTCCAGTGCACCCTAGGCCGGGTCGTGGGTAGAGAGCAGGGAGGAAGGCTGGGAGGGGACGCAGGCACAGTGTGAAGATGGCCTGTCTCCAAGGAAAACTGCATGCTAATAGGCTGGGCTGGCTTCCTGGATCAGCCCGGCCGGGCTGCACGTTCTGACTGCGGGGACAGCTGTGCTTCATTCAGGGCAGGGTGCTGCCCAGTGAAGTGACACTCGAGAGTTCCAGTGGCACTTCCCATCTTATAGGATAAGCTTAACCAACGTTCTCCGTAACCCCCTCCCCGCCATGGGAAATGTCAGCCTCCTGAAACAGCAGTATTCTGGTCGGTTGTAAAAAGGATCAAACGCTTTTGATTTAAAGCGTTAGGCCTAAGAATCGCCGTTTCCTCCTTGGTGGGCATGCCTTGCTAACATGCCCCCAGCCGACTGGGGAAGCCACTGGCCGTAAGGGAGAGAGGCACAGGGATGTCTCCCCTCCGCAGAGCGAATGTCAGGGAAGAAGCCAGGTCTTCCGAGGGGCTGACAAGGCCGGGCGTACAGGCGCCTTCCCTCCATTGTGTTTCTCTGCAATGTTCAAATCACTGGTGGGACGGGAGCACTTGAAAGCCGAAAGAGGAAAGATGAAAACAAAGGATTCTTCAGGGACATGTATACAGACTCCTGCTTCCCCTCACTTGCTTTCTGTTTCACTTCTCAGATGGTCCCTACAGGGTCTGCAGCTTTCCAGCTCATCAGGGTGAACTTAAGACGAGGGAAAAACGAGGTTGGGTGTGTCGGCAGCACAGTGGTGTCCCAGCTTACAAAACAGACAGCTATGATTATTTGGGATACATTTTATCTGTTATGAGCCTAAACCGTTTTTACTTCTAAAACCTTCAGGTTGCATTGGTAAACAAGAAGTAAATATACACATTCTATTTATTCTTAGAACCAAGGAATGAACTAATTGAGTAGCGAGTGTGGACCACAGTTGCAAAGGAAGGAAACTCACAAGCGAGCTCTCCAAGCTGTGACCATGTGGCAGGAAGATTGGCCTGGGCTGTGGCAGGAAGATTGGCCTGGGCGAAGAGAAGATGAAGAGCCATCACTCCAGCCAAACAGCAAATAAGAAATTCAAATTATGCTTTGTAATTTTTCAATGAGCAGTGCTGTGTATCTGTGGAAATCATGGGAGAGATTAAAAACAATTCTTATCACCTCACAAAGGTAGAATGAATGGGAACAAAAGCGCTGACTGTATATTTCTTCTTAGCCAGCTTCTTCCAGTTGAGCACATTTTCTTGGCAAATCAACTATTTTGTTAGGTTAAAAAGGCTGTCGTTTCCTTTTCAGAGTAAAATCAGGAATCTCATTTTTGTACAATACTACAGCATTTCCTATCATTGAATTCTAATGATTTGAGAGTGTGTTCTTTATCTAGGTTTCAAATACAAAGCAAGGAACAGAAAAAAAAAAATCTCTTTCCATTTGCAGTAGTTTCAAAATATACATGGCTCGAGAATTTGTAAGTTAAGGAATTTCCAGCCACAGGGAGATCAAGAACTGTGACCCACCAGTAGCATCTGCTGTCAATCCCAGGGCAGCTCTGGGAGGAACAGCCCGTGGAGCGTGGGCAGCCGTGGTCTTCCAGCCTGGCCCTCTGGCCCTCAGGTCTGCTCTCTGTTTCTCTTCTTGTCTTCTGTCTTTTCACCACCATACCTGCAGCTCTTGGTGTTTGTGAGGACCTTCCATCCATCCAGCGGCTTCCAGAAAATTATCTAATGAATTCATACCCATGTAAGTTATTCATAGGGTTTAACTGATTTATTCAGCAAATGTGCAAATGTTTCCAAGCACCCTACTTGTTGAGGTCTCTGAGAAATATAGAAATGATGCTGGCACTTGATAAAATACCAAAATAAATCACCACCCTGCAAGGCTTTGGACTCTGTGTCAGAACTGGAAAAGATCTTGACACCGCACAGACCAAACCTCTGACTTCATAGATGAGAACGTGAAGGCCTAGAACCAGCCAATGACATGAGCGGATTTCCACTAAAACTCCATAGAAATCTGCTGGTCTCTCCAGTGCTCTTTCTGGATTGCGTCAATATCCAAATCTTTCTCACATGTTGTGGTAGATGAAATTGCTGTTAAAATATTCACTGCCCCTCTGACAGGCTTCTCCCACTGAGAGAGTGACACACCCTCATCCCACTAACGTCAGCCTTGGCCCTGACTTGCTTTGAGAGTGGAATGAGAGCAGAAGTGACCTGTGCCGCGGTGCGACAGAAGCTGTCTGCCTTTTTGTGTTCCTTCCAGGGCATCCATGTTCACCTGAATAAAGACTGCTTCTTCAGCCACAGTTAAGATGCTTGTAATAGGAGTGAGAGCCACCTCTGTTGCGGGAAGCCCCTGGGATTTCAGAGCTGCTTGTAACTGCAACCTAACAGCCTCAGCAGACTGATACGTCGTCGTGTCGCCAAAACAGAGCAGGTATTGTTCCGTCTGTACAGTGTCACCTTACTTAGGACCCTCGTGTGCACTGGGATCCTAATTTGGTTTCATGGACGGAAGACGCCCACGTGCTGTGTGCTCCAGGGCTCCATGGATGGTCTGTTCTCTTCCCAGGCCGGATGCGGACAGAGAAGGGCACACCTGGAAAGCCGTGGACTCTGCTGTCCTGCTGTGGCCGGGTTTACCCATGCCTTGAGGGACTTTCATTTGAAATTCAGGGCCCCAACTTAGCTGTCGAGGTGAGAGAGACTCTCCAGAAAAAAAGGATGAAGATGTGCTTTCTATCTTTCTATTTTTGGTAACTTCAGATAGCCTCAACCTGAGCCATGTGTTCCTAAAGAAAAAATCAGAAAACGTAGCCATGACATAGGCCAGAAGAGCACGTACTTAGGAGAAAGCGGAAAAGCAGGCCCAGGGCACACAGAGCTTCTCTGGGGAGGCGGCTTTTCTACTGGACTTTGAAGGATGAATAAGAATTTGGCATTCAGAGATAGCGGAAAACAGCCATTTGTGGTAAAAGCTCATTGTGATTGGAGACATTAGAACAGAAAGGCCTGGGATGTTTCCGAAAGTTGGTAGTGCGGTTTTTATTACTTCTTACAGGATCATGTTCCTCTTAACAGCAGAAAAAGCCTTAACCCAGAGAATTTAATTGCTAATGATATAATTATGTTTACTAGGTTAGGCCAGGTATTTTGTTTTCCATTTTTGTTTTATGAAGGAGAGAGGTTGCTCTGGGTCACCACACCTGTGTCTACCTAGTCTTCGATGGCTTGTAGCATTTTACTGGTATGTTGGCACTAATCGTGTGTAAGGCTAACTCACCCACTTTTATCTGTGTTCTCTGTCTTGGACACTGAGCTACTCAAAGGCAGGGTGTCTTGCTGAACTGTTATCCTGAAGCTGAGCACAGTTCCTGACACAAATGGGAATGCAACAAATGTTTATTGAGGAATAACTCAATAAATATGGCCAGCCTGCCTCAATCTTAAAATGTAGAAAATATGCCCGTTTTCTGAAATGAAGGAATTATATGCCTGTCTTCAACATGTAGGAAAATCAAAATCATCATCATGATTCACCCAAAATGTGTAATGGCCTCCCCTGAACAGCGAGTCAAATGTTTTCCTTTGGAAGAGGGTTCACAGCTGTGCTGTGCATCTTCCTGTTTTATTTGTGACTGTGGGTGCCTTTGCAGATCCATTTGTGACTAAATTCACAAAAATTTAGTCACAAAAAAATGAGAAGAAGCAATACTGCAATTGTCCTTTGAAATTGATTTGCAAACCCTTGTTTATTTCAGCTCAGTGTTTTAAAATGATATTCACAATAATGTGAATGTCTCTTCCCGCCCCAGCTCCTTCTACGGTCTGTGCATGTTTCTGAATCATACGGCTGAGCTTTAATCCTCAGAAACCAGGGACAGCTGTCCGTGGACGGCGTGCTTTTCTGGAAGGATCTCTCCACTGGACCACTTACAGCTGGTGGGAATTACCTGAGCCATGGTGGTGAAAAAACCCACATCGGTCAGGACGCTATGACTAATATAGTCTAACATAGCTTTTACAAAGACGTAATTAATTTATAAGCACCAAATGGCCAGAATGATTTATAGAAATAAAATAGATACTGAATATAAGTATCTATTGTCGATGTCGTCACTGGAGGCGGTGTAGACATGCGTAAACAGATGGAAAATGGGGCTGTGGATTAGCTACCAGTTCTGCCCTCTGTTGCCTTGGGAAAATTAACCCCTCTAAGCTTCAGTTTTTAAGGTGCTTGATGGAGATAATGTTTTCTACTCGTCTGTAACTGTGGTGCATGGCACAAGCAGGTGCCTTAAATATTGGTTTCCTTTTCTTTTTCCATCATACATATTTATTATGTGCAGAAGAAATTATTCTTCATGATGATGAGTCAATTATTTTTTATTGACTTGGCTTTTATTTGGTTTTTGATGATATTTTAAATTGTTACATAATCAGTTACCCTTGATCATGACTGTATTTGGTAGATACAAAATAGTTACCGTTCCTTCGGTGAGCAGCGCAGTCGGCTCCGTGCTCATGTTCGCTGGCACCATGCTCACCCAGGGCTTTCCTCTTTCCTTCCCAGCCCTTGAATCTCCTCCCTCCCACCATCCTCCTGATGAAACACAGTCCGAAACCATAGCCTGTTTAGAGGTTGTGGCACATGGCCATCTTCAATATAGCAGTCCACTCTGAATTTAAATTTGTCACCATTTTCCTTAGAGGGAATGAGAAGGAAAATGAATTTAATTTAGTATAAAAAATAAACATTTCTGGGCACTGGAAACGTCTGTGGTGTTTTAAGAGCCGTTATCATTAATCAGTCAAGCATGTTTACCCAGACCCAGGATTGCTTATGAAACTGAACCGCACGCCCTGGAGTCCTTCAATGAGAGATGGCCACCAAAAGCTGAGGCAGAGAGTGCGTGTTCCCGGTCACTATCACAGGCCCCAGCTGCTCACGGGGCTGGCGTCTCTCAGAGCATGCTCCTCATGGCTGAAAGGAGGTGACACAAAGCAGTAGTTGGAAGTATTGGAAAGCACCGTGTGTCCTCTTGTTACCTTGTGGCTCTCCAGTTCTGGCTCGAGTATTTTCTTGTGGTTGTGCTTTTAATAGTTTATCCTGTTATAATGTTCAAAGGCAACATCGTCTGCATGAATTCTTTTTATGCCAGTTGTAAAACAGCCATGATAATTATTATCATTAGGTAATTCTCACCACAGAAAAGGCAGCATGGCATCTGCCTGGCGGGGAAGGTTATTTAGCAGACGACAAAGCCAGGAGGTGGGCAGGCAGCACTCGCAGTCCGCGCTGGAATGAGTGGAGTCTGGGTGGGGAGAGCCGGCGCACATGTCACTTGAGTGTGCGCCTCCACTGCCCACGAGACACTTCCCTTAGAAACGAAGGCAGAAAGGAAGCCCAACATAGAAAACGTGAAAGCAGAAAACAGCAGATTCATTCATTCAATACACATAGATTGAGCTCTAATTACGTGCTTGACGCAGGTCTAGGCTCTAGTGAGGAACCTGAAACGAGGCAGCACTCTTCCCTGCCCAGGTAGCACAGGCGTTCCAGAGGGAGAGCACGATAATGAGCACACGCATATTTAATATGACGCCCGATGGGGGAGCATTCTACTGAGAAAGCAGAGAGCAGGGGGAGGAGATAAAGGCTCACTGGAGGGCAGGGGGCCTATTTCACATGGAGGTCGTGGGAAACATCTGAGGGAGATGACATTTGGGAAGTGACCTAATGAAGTGAGTAAATCGTGAGAATTTAGGGAAGGAGGGAAGTGTTCTAAGTGGAAAGGACCAGCAAGTGCAAAGGCCCTGAGGCCTACATGAATGTGATTGGGAAGAACAAAGTGGTCCTCCAGGCAATCACGGAAAGAGAGGGCAAGAGCAATGGGGTGGAGGTGGATGCGCTATACAGGAAACAGGTCAGGCCAGATCCTACAGGCTGCACATGAGGAGTGTGGATGGAATTCTGGGATTGTGGTGGGCAGGGGAGAAGATGATGATTTGTGTGTATAGAGATCAGCTATAGGGTTGCAAGAGTCTGAAACATGGAGAAGAATTCGCAGGCATTTGCGTTAGCCTAGGCCTGCAACAGTGATGGCTCGGAAAGGAGTGGAGGCAGATGTGAGGAGCAGGTGCATTTGAGCTGTGCTTTGCAGGTGGAACTGGGGACCTTGCTGATGGAGTGAATGTGGGGAGGGTGAGAAAAAAGGTAAACTATTATAGCATAGTGCTTACGAACAAAGACTAACCCCAACCCTAGGGTTAGGAGATGATAAGAGCCTACGTTGTTCAAGTCTTGTCTTTGCTCCTTACTCACTGTGTAAATTTGGGCAAGGTGTTTAACCTGTCTGTGCTCGTCTGTCAAATGGGGATGATCATAGTATCTCCTTCAACTGGGATTGTGAGTGTGCACGGGACACACACACACGCACACATACACACGTGTTTAGAACAGAATCTGGCCTCCAATAAGAATATATGTATTAGTAATTATTATTATTGGTGAAATAAGCAATTAGGTGAATTTGGTGACATTTACTGAGATGGAGAAGAATGGAGGAGGAGTGAATTTTGGGGAAAATCTTAGCAATTCTGTTTTGGAAGTGTTCAGTTTACAATGTTTATCAGATCTATACACAGAGGTGTTGAGCTGGACATAGGAATCTGAAGGTCCCAGGGAAAAAGGAACTGGAAATGTAGATGTGATCTTTAAAGCATGACTCCTGAAAGAGATCAGGAACATTGAGAGCTTGGGGAAAGTAGGAAGAGTCAGCAAAGGGAGTTAAAAGAGAGGTCCAACAATGTTGGAGAGAATAAAGTGTTCATTTTCTAAGAGAAATAGTGCTTCAAGAAAAAGGCAAAGTCAACTCACAAGGTCCAGTAAAGTTTGGAGGCTTGGCCATGGATGCTGCAACTTGTGCAAGAGGGACTTCGGTGTTGTGTGAGGTCAGAAGCCTTTGCAGAGTGGGCGTGGAGCGCAGGCAGGCGAGAAAGTGCGGATGGTGTGTTGGAAAGGCAGCCACCAGGGTGCCTCCGCCTGGATGCGTGCAAGCGTGAGCTTTCCAAACTCTTCATTTTCATGTTGGCACTGCGGTAAGGCCCATGGTTTTCTTGTTCCCTCCCTGTTCTTTCAGGAAGGAATCAGAGTCAGCAATGATGGTTCTGTTGGTTAAAACTAGTGATGCCGACTGGTGATGCCGACTGGTGGTGCCGACTGGTGGTGCCGACTGGTGATGCCGACTGGTGGTGCCGACTGGCACACTCACCTGAACGGTGCACGAGTTGGCACAAATGGATTTGTGGATGTGATTTGGAAATGGAGAGATTCTGTGTCCTAAAACCAATCTGCAGATGGTGACCTCCAGGTCATAGAAAGTTTTCCTGCCTCTAAAATGATCCCATGTGTTTAACGTGAACGTGCACGATAAATACATCTGCAGTAGCAATGAAAAGCAATCAGACAAATCGTGTAATTTGGAACTCCTCACTAATGCTTCTTGTTTTTTTGTTTTGTTTTGTTTGAGACGGAGTTTTACTTTTGTTGCCCAGGCTGGAGTGCAGTGGCATGATCTCAGCTCACTGCAACCTCCGCCTCCCAGGTTCAAGCGATTATCCTGTCTCAGCCTCCTGAGTAGCTGGGATTACAGGCACCCGCCACTATGCCCAGCTAACTTTTTGTATTTTTAATAGAGACGGGGTTTCACCATGTTGGCCAGGCTGGTCTTGAACTACTGACCTCAGGTGATCTGCCTGCCTCGGCCTCCCAAAGTGCTGGGGTTACAGGCATGAGCTACCGTGTCTGGCCCACTAATGCTTCTTAACCTGTCCCTTCCTTTATGGACTTAATTGTGTCTCCCCAACATTCACATGTTAAAGTATGTGACTGTTTGTGGAGATCAGACCTATAAGGAGGTAACCGAGGTTAAATGAGGTTGGAAGGGTATGGCCTTGATCCAACAGGACTGATGTCCTTATAAGAAGAGAGAGAGGCATGGGGGCCATGGGAGGACATAGCAAGGGGTGCCATCTGCAAGACAAGGAGAGGTCTCAGAAGAAACTAGGCAAGCCTACCTTGATCTCGATCTCTGACTTGCAGCCTCTGGAACTGAAAAATGTGTTGTTTAAGCCAACCTGTCTTTGGTACTTTGTCACAGCAGCTGGAGCTAATACACTTCACATCACATACCTATTTGAATGATACGACCTCCATGACACCTCTTTAATCTCTTCCCTCTCCAGCAACCCCACTGCTGGTGCCCTCATTCAGGCGCTCACTACCTTCTTCCTGCACTGTTACAAAAGTCTTCATACTGGTTTCATGTCTGCCCCCATCAGCCCACTCCCTACACTCTTTCCAAGTCATCTGTCTTAGGACCAGTGCCAGGAATAGGATTAACTGGAGTCAGAGCTTCCCTCTAAGGCGCTTCACCTGTTGGAGAGTTGGAGAAAATTGGAAGAGGATGCTCACTGTGGGTGTGGGTTCTTACACACCGAAGGAGTATTGAAAGATAGAAACAAGCTGTAAACCCAGAGACAGGCTGGGAAGAGTGAGCCCCGGCAGCCACAGTGGCCATTTGGCACAGGAAGTGGAATTTATTCATTCGTTGATTTGCTCAATAATGTTGCATAAGCACAAATATATCTCTGACTTTTTTGAGCTTCTCTCCTGGTGGGTGGAGACACTTAACACAGGCACAAGTCAATGAGATGATTTAGGATAGAGAGGGGTGCTATGAAGATTCTGAAAAGGGCAGTGGGATGGTGGGAAGGGGTGCTTCTGGTAGCATGGTCAGATAAGTGCACAGAGGAAGTGGCAGGACTCCTGTCCTGTCAGATGAGGACTCCTCTCCCGAAAGATGAGAGGGAGCTGGCCATGCAGGGGAATAACATCCCATGTAGAAGAAACTGCTCCTGCAAGAGTGGATAAGATGGATGGAGCCTACAGGCAGGGTCAGAGGGATGTCAGGTGTAGTGGACTAAGAAGCGCTAGATATAGCATCTTCTTAGCCATGGGAGGTGTGTTTTATCCTAATTAGACTGGTGACCTCTGGGGAATTGTGAACTGGGAGATGCTAAGATTTTCTCTCTATTTTAAGGTGGTCCTGGCTGCTGAGGGTGGAGGTGTGGCTACTGCACTGGGGTGTCAGCAATAGGAATCAGCAGGGGATGGAAGGCTCAGAGTTTATTTGAACAGTTAAGCTGCTGGGATTTGCTGTTAGGTGGAAGATGTTTGTGAGTGAAAGAGGGGCATTAAGTGTCAAGGAGGACGGTGATACCATGAACTGAGAGAAGCAGGTTTGGGTTGGCTGATTTGGAGCTACAGTTTAGCCTGGATGGGTTGCAGATACAGTCGTGCGTTACCTCGTGATGGGGACACACTCCGGAAAATTCATCATGCACAGGGTTTGTTGTGTGAACATCAAGGAGTGAACTTTCACAAACCTGACGCAGCCCTAGCTTGCCCAGCCTGCTGACTGCGGCCGCTCGTGGCCCAGGATGGTTTTGAATGCAGCCCAACACACATTTGTAAACTTTCTTAACACATTTTTTTTTTCGATTTTTTTTTAGTTCACCAGCTATCACTCGTGTTCGTGTATTTTATGTGGGACCCATGACAATTCTTCCAGAGTGGCCCAGGGAAGCTGGAAGATCAGACACTTCCAGTGCAGCTGTTGCTCCTAGGCTGCGGACCTGCCCAGCATGTGCAATTGTGACACAATGGTGTTTGTGTATCTTGACATAGAAAGGTAGAGTGAAAATATGGTATCTTTTATCTTATGGGCCCACCATCATAGATGCAGTCTATCATTGACTAAAATTTTGTTATGTGTCACATGATGTTAGTACTAGATGTTGCAGAAAGGGAGATTGGCCAGTGTGTTCACAGATACCACTTAGGAAGTAAGAGAAGGGCCCAGATGGAGCACTGGACTTGGCCAGAGGAAAGTTGTTGGTGCTTTTGAAAAGAGCCATTTTCGCTGAGCCATAAAGATGAAAACTGCTTTCACCAGAGCATGTTCAAGAGAGAAGGTGAGGCCAGAAGGTGGAAAGTTTTGTGGAGAAGAGTAGAGACGTGGGGGTGGGAAATCTCAAAGAGATGTGGGGTAAAAGAAGGAGCTATTTATGCTGGACTAGAGCAAGGCTTGCTTATCTCCTGCCGGGAATGAAGCCGTCCAACTGGTGGTGCAGGCGACGGGGCCTGTCAGAGAGAGCTGGGCTCTCCAGCGGCTGGGTGAGATGGGGCACGGAGTACACGTGATAGTGCTGAAAAAGCTAAAGCCGGGGAATAGAGGTTTTCTCCATTAGAAGAAATTGTTCTCCTAATGATATCAGGAGGACTTTTCTCCTAATATCACTATCTGATACTTTTATCTTTTATGCTATGAATATTAAATGCTGTTTGACTTTGATGGTACTAGATAAACAAGAGGTATAATGCAAGTACCAACATTATATTGTAATTTAAAGAATAATGTAATGAATGTAATGACTATTCAAATATTGCACTAAAAATTCACCACAAAGTAACAGCCTTTCACTATATTTATAGCAGATTGAGAAAAATGTCCCTTTGGGGAGAATAGCAATAGACCGAGTTTTGGATTTGAAAATCAGCGTCCATTTCCACTGCAGACTTTGGAAATGACCGTTTGCGTATGAGCTCCAAGCACCCACTAGAGGGCGCGTACAAAGGCCTTTCCAGGCGCGCAAAGGAGCCTCCAGAGCCCTTTCCTCAGGAGGCCGGCCTGAAACCAAATGTCAACAGTTCTGCTTCATAACAATGATTACTCACTTGTTGGTATTTCCTAGGCAGCAAACTTAAGGATAATGATCAGAAAGCTAAAGTTAGACAACTAAAGTTTTCTCCTTACTTGAACATTTCTTTTGTGAAAGCACATCTGTTAAACAAAAAAGATGAATATTGTTAAGCTTTAGCAGAGGCGTGTAAGTTCCTGAAGTCTTTTGAGGTGAAAAAATGAAATCAAAATGCAGAATGCAATAATGATGTATTCTGAAAGAAACTCCTCTTTGGTATTCTGCTATCAAGCAACCTTAGTGGGAAGTGAGTATGTAGAATCCGACTGCCATGTCTCTATGGAAAAAAAGCCAGCGAGGTCTTTCCTTTCTTACCCAGTGCATTCCCTGATTTTAAACATTCAATAAGTTCCAAGCCAAGAAATGCATTTTTCTTTCTTTTGATGATTTTCTGTGGTTCCTTAGGATGGTTTGTAGAATATATTGTGGCTCTGTTGACCTCTGCAGGCAGTTTCCAGATTTTCGTGGTTTCCTCTACAGCTGTGGGTGTTTCTCTTGTGAAACCACAGGTCAGTTCAGAACCACATAACTTATCCTGACAATTAGAATTTTAGCCACTGTCCTGTGGGATTTTCAGAGCTACAAGGACTCCATACTTTCAATCCAGATCCTTAAATTAGAACCATCTGATGCCCGAAACATTCATGGATTATCCAAGGATCCGAGGTCAACCTTTCTCAGTTTTTTATTGAAAGTTAGCATGTGCCCATCTCCTGCATGTCCCCACAAACACCCTCCCTAGAATGCAAGATCATGAGAATGAGGATTTGGCCTTCCTGTGTGTTCTTGTGCCTGCCTTGTTGCCCAGTACCTTGCCTTTGTAGCATGGCTGAGTCCTTCCTTAGGGTCTCATTTAGAGCAGTGGGCTTCAAACGTTAGATTGCGTTAGAATCTGCTGGAGGGCTCAATAAAACATAATTTCTGGGCCCCATCCCAGAGTTTCTGATTCATAAAGTCTGGGGAGTGGAAGAAAATCTGTATTCTAACAAGTTTCCAGGTGATGCTCTTGATGTGAGAACTAAGTGTTAAGTCCCACAGGGTTTAGAACATGATGAGTCCCATCAGAAAGAAGAAAAGGACACACCTGATGCTGCAGAGTTCAGTTTAGACTGAGGGAGGGAACACGGCTAGTCTTCAACGGAAAGATAACCCTCGTTAAGGGCATCTCTGATCTTTGAGCCACGTGAAACGTGTAACACCTGTCAATTGAATGGGACCTATGGGCATGGAAAGAGGATGGTATGGAAAGAGTCAAGTTGTTTGTTTGGAACTGAGTACTTCTCACGGATTCCCTGTGCTATTATATTAACACTATGACGGTGTTTAAAGTATGAATATTAACTACTTACACTTTTTAGCAAAGGAAGTATTTGTCTCAGTGGTATCTACAATGGAAGGATTCATTTCTCCATTCATTTTTTGGGAGGCGTGGATTTGGTTTGGTCCTGGCTTTGCAATTGCAGGCAGGAACCAGCAGGACAACTGATCATCCGCCCCCACGTCGTATGTCTGCTGGAGGCAATGTTGCCTTTCCATCTCCAGGGGAGGTCCGCCTGGCCCACTCCCTCTCTCAGCCCGGGCTCTTGGAAGCCGAGCTTCGACTGAATCAGTTTCTGCAAGGTCTAGGCTTTTTCAACTTGTTTGGATATCTGTTTCTTTAAAGAACCCAACATATGCAGCTTCTAAGTTTATGCTTTTCAAACAGGTGTGTGTGTGTGTCTCCTGCCATGTGCCAGGGGACATGAAAGAGCACAGAGTCAGCATGGCACCTCCTGGAGCAGGGATTCCAGGATTAGCCAAGTTGGAGGTTTTGGGTGGAACTGGCATGCGGCCTGTGCCCTGCACTATGCCACCTCTGTTGCAGCGTAGTGAACAGTCCCCATGCGTGCCTTCCCCTGAGGGCTCGTGGAATCTCTCAGCTTCTTTACCAATGGTCTTTCTCTAGAGCAGAAGTACCTTCTCAGGCAGCAGTTAGCCATTGTGGAGGTGCCAAGGGTGTTAATGCTCCTGGGAGCAACTCTTGGTCCTTGGAGGCGGGAGTCGGCACCCACTGAATGTCAGCACACGTTTCCCACCTTCCAGCCCTTCCAAGGGATGATTCTCAGAAGTGTGTTCTCCTGGGTTCCTCCAAAGCTCTCAGTGAGACCCAGCTCCAGTTGCCCATAGTGGCAACCAGCTCAACCATGCCCTCCTAAAGGCTCTTCTTTCTTCCCTGACCTTGCTGCCTGCACTCAAGTCTTTTCTCAGTTTGCAAAACCAGGACACACAATATTTAGTATCTCTCAAATGTAAAATAAGTAGAGTGCAAACTTCAAAGAAAATTCAAGATGCATGGTAGTGTTTAAAGAACAACATGGGGCTGTCGTCATATATTAGACACTTGCTTCCCCTTCCACAAAAAAAAAAAAAAAAAAAAAAAAGGAAAACAGTTGCTCTGTGTTCTAAAGAAGATTCGTTATTTGCTGTCTCTTTACCCACTGCACACATACACCTCAGACGTTTTGGCTTCAGACCCCACTTTTCCACTGAAACTCCTAATCAGTAGCTTCTGAATCTCCCTGTCCATGAGTATGGACATTTTTCCCATTTGTCTGTGTCCTCTCCGGTTTCTTTGAAGAGTGCTTTGCGTTCTTATTTCAGGGATCTTTCACCTCCCTGGTTGGCTGTGTTCCTAGGTATTTTATTCTTTTTGTGGCAGTTGTGAATGGTATTGCCTTCCTGATTTGGCTCTGAGCTTGGCTGTTGGTGTACAGAAATGCTACTGATTTTTGTCCGTTGGTTTTGTATACTAAAACTTTGCTGGAGTTGTTTATCAGCTGAAGGAGCTCTTGGGTTGAGACGGTGGGGTTTTCTAGATATCGAATCGTATTGTCTGCAAACAGAGATAATTTGACTTCCTTTCCTCCTATTAGGATGCCCTTTATTTCTTTCTCTTGTCTGATTGCCCTGGCCAGGACTTTCAGTACTATGGTGAATAGGAGTGGGGAGAGAGGGCATCCTTGCCTAGTGCCAGTTTTCAAGGGGAATGCTTCCACCTTTTGCCCATTCAGTATGATACTGGCTATGGTTTGCCATAGATGGCTCTTATTATATTGAGGGTAACCTAGGCAATATCACTCAGGACATAGGAACTGGCAAAGATTTCATTATGAAGATGCCAAAAGCAATCACAACAAAAGCAAAAATTGACAAATGGGATCTAATTAAACTAAAGAGCCTCTGCACAGCAAAAGAAACCATCAACAGAGTACACAGACAACCTAAAGAATGGGAGAAAATCTTTGCAAAGTATGTATTTGACAAAGTTCTGATATCTAGGAACTTAAACAAATTTGCAAGAAAAAAACAACCCCAATAAAAAGTGGGCAAAGGACATCGACAGACACTTTTTGAAAGAAGACATACATATGGCCAAGCAGCATATGAAAAAAATCTAAGTATCACTAATCATTAGAGAAATGCAAATCAAAACTATGATGAAATACCAGTCAGAATAGCTATTACAAAAAAGTAAAAAACTAACAGATGCTGGGGAGGGTGCAAAGAAAAGGAAACGCTTATACATTGTTGGTGGGAGTGTAAATTAGTCCAGCCATTGTGGAAAGCAGTGTGGGGCTTCTTGAAAGAGCTAAAAATGGAACTATTTAACCCAACAATCTCATGACTGGGTATATACCCAAAGGACTATAAATCATTCTGTCATAAAGACATGCACATGTGTGTTCATTGCATCACTATTCACAATACGAAGACATGGAATCAACTTAAATGCCATGAATGGCAGACTGGATTTAAAAAAAAATGTGGTAGGTATACACCATGGAATACTATGCAGCCATTAAAAAGAATGAAATCGTATGCTTTGCAGGAACATGGATGGAGTTGGAGGTCATTATTCTTCACAAACTAATGCAGGAACAGAAAACCGAATACTACATGTTCTCACCGGTAAGTGAGAGCTGAATAACAAGAACCAATGGGCACAAAGAGGAGAACAGCACACACTGGGGCCTACCTGAGGATGGAGGGTGGCAGGAGGGAGAGGAGCAAAAAAAAATATCTGTTGGGTATTAGGCTTAGTACTGCCATGATGAAATAGTCTGTACAACAAACCCTCATGACACAGGTTTACCTGTATAACAAACCTGTACATGGACTCCTGAACCTAAAATAAAAGTTAAAAAAGAAAATTAGCCAGGGATGGTGGCACGTACCAGCTACTTGTGAGGCTGAGGTGGGAGGATCACTTAAACCTGGAGGCTGAGACTGCAGTGAGTCTCATGGTCTGTGATCATGCCACGGTACTCCAGCCTGGGTGAGAGCGCGAAACCTTGTCTTTTTTTTTTTTTTTTTTTTGAGACGGAGTCTCGCTCTGTCACCCGGGCTGGAGTGCAGTGGCCGGATCTCAGCTCACTGCAAGCTCCGCCTCCCGGGTTCACGCCATTCTCCTGCCTCAGCCTCCCCGAGTAGCTGGGACTACAGGCGCCCACCACCTCGCCCGGCTAGTTTTTTGTATTTTTTAGTAGAGACGGGGTTTCACTGTGTTAGCCAGGATGGTCTCGATCTCCTGACCTCGTGATCCGCCCATCTTGGCCTCCCAAAGTGCTGGGATTACAGGCTTGAGCCACCGCGCCCAGCCAACCTTGTCTTTAAAAAACAAAAATTGTTCTAAAGTAATCAGAGAGATCCCCATATTTTCTATCTGTAATTTACCTGTCACAGGCAAGGCAGCCTTCTTCTTTTTTTGTTTTGAGATAAGGTCTTGCCCTGTTGCTTAGGCTGGAGTGCAGTGGTTCCATCTAGGCTCACTGCAGCCTCGACCTCCTGGGCTCAGGCAGCCTTTCCACTTCGGCCTTCCAAGTAGCTGAGACCACCGGTGTGTGTCACTGTGTCTGGCTACCCAAAAACAAAAATATTTTGTGGAGATGATGTCTCATTATGTTGCCCAGGCTGGTCTCAAAACTCCTGGGCTCAAGCAATCCTCCTGCTTCAGCCTCCCTAAGTAGTTGGGATTATAGGCATGAGCCACCATGCCTGGGCTCATTTTTCAGAAGCAAGGTCACTAATTATTTCACCTGTGCTTTTCTTTCTCTATGATCTGGTGGCTCCCTCTCCTCTCTTCTGCCCTCCTCCTTCCCTCTCTCCCCTTCCCTCCTCCCCTTTCCTCGTCTCTCCTAGCAACTCTGAGTGCTCAAACGCTTGTATCAGTGAGCTGTTCGGACTCTTCCTTCTTATAAACATCGTGCTTTTCTCTTTAGCTCATGGCCGAGTTTCTTAGCAAAGTGCTTTATGGAAGTGTAGGGAATAGAAATGTCACATAAAAATGGAATGAGTTGTGAAAACAGGCAGTTCCCATCTCCCCCAAGATACGCAAATCTTTTAATGACCTCCCTGGGAGGAGGGAGCCAAGGGCATATTCAGATTTTATGGCACCGTGGTTCAGGATATTGAATGAATACAGTTATTTCATGATTAGAAATAAAATGCACTTCAGAAAATCTTTAAAATGCCCATCTGTGCAAAGATAAATTTTACTGTATTCATGACTATTCATTTAATAGTTCTTTTTCCAGTTACTTACCATAGGTCTTATGTAATACTTTTGGCAGAATAAAGCAAAGTACCATTTCTGCTTTCGAAACAGATCAGTTAGTACATTCAAAGCTATTGTCTTTTTCCTCGTCAAAGATGGCATTGTTAGAGCCAGCATATATAAACTTTCTTCCCTGCTGAGTAGACCACGTGGAAAAACGCTTTTTTTTTCTTATAAGAATAAAATTGCAATCTTTCAACAGAACATGTTGATTATGCCATCTGGCACATAATTTCTTTGCTTAAATTAAGCTGAGAAATCAATTCAGTGTTGAAAGATATTATCCGTTTAGCTTTTTTTTTTTTTTTTTTTTTTTTTTTACCTCCAGGCAATGTGAGAGAGGGAAAAAAATAAGTTGTTTTCTTTTCTAAGTATGTGAATTATATAGGTCTTGAATATTTTCTTCTACATGGGGGAAAATTATAATTTATAAGTAGATAGCTACAATCCACTGGGATTTCTTGTTCTGAAGTTATGCTAAAGCTATACTGCATTACCGGAACCTGCCCTGGAAGACCAGGTGACTGTCAGTTGAAGATTAGCATCAGTTGATGGATGGTGTGATCAAATGATAGTAAAGGCCTGTCGTAAGAGTTCTCTGCATTTTGCTCAGACTTTTCTTTGTTAAGTAGTTTGTGGGTTCAGGTTGTTGCCAACAGTAAAGACACACAAAAAATGAGCTTAATACACAAATCTGGCTGCCCCCTAGGGCTACCTAGCAAAATTAAGGAACTAAGAGGTGGTGGGAACTCGTAAGAACAGAGAGGAAATGACCGCTTCTTAACTGGACAGCAGAGGACTGCTGCAGCAGGATTCCCCCATCAGTTTCTTCCTTGGCTCTCTCCTACCACAGGACTGCTCCAGCAGGATTCCCCCATGAGTTTCTTCCGTGGCTCTCTCCTACCACAGGACTGCTCCAGCAGGGTTCCCCCATCAGTTTCTTCCGTGGCTCTCTCCTACCACACGTCTGTGGAGGTGTAAATCAACACTCGGTCACCAAAGACCTTCCAGGTGAATAGCTGAAGCCATGAATAGCCCTTGACCATGAGCTGATCATGACAGATGCTCTTGGGAAGCTCAACAGATGTGACAAATGCCAGAGAAAAAATGAGCCTTGAACTGGAAGTTGTTCATATGGTAGAAAAGTGGGGAAAAGATACAAATTAGTTGGAAGTTTTGCCATCATCTGTTTGAGTTGTTTTACAAAGTCATCTTTAAAATAATGATTGAATGTTAAGTTTTGTTATTTAAATAGTGATTTATTAAAATTAAGAAATAAAGAATGGGAAATTCACATTTATGGAGAGGTATCATACAGAAATCAACCATCTGGGGTTTCACAAAAACACACCTATCCTGGGTCTTTGATGGCCACCTGCCTGTTGATGTCATTATCCACCTGTCAACTGCCTGGGGCATTTGGGAGAAAAGAAACTTTAAGTGTGTTCATACCCGGGGAAGTTTACGAAGTAAGTGCAAGCATCACAGATGGAGTTTCAAGAAAGCCGAGATCTGAACTCCAGCTCAGCAACAGGTTCACGATATATTTGAAAAAAGGGTAATGTAATTTTTGCTGCAAGGACTTTGCATAATAGTAATAATAATACTTTTCATCACAGTTAGCTTTCAAAGCCTATTCATGTGAATTATATGCTGTGCTTCTCATTAACCTCCTGCGAATCTAGTATAATGGAGACACAGCACATAACAGTGGATGCTGAGTTGGAGTGAGATCCGAGGTTTTGGAACTGAGGAAGCTGAAGTCATTGAAAAATGGCTTGTAATACTTGGCATGTATGCTTAAGACATGCTTGTTCACCATGGTACCAATTTAAAGTCAGAGCTAATTGCATGGATTTATAAAAATGAGGGCAGTGTATCCCAGAATCTGGCAGTGACAGCTTTCTCTCAGGGTGATCCCTATGTCACACCGTCTGAGATACAGGATTAAAGAGCAGAAGCCGCTGTCCTGATTGATGGTGGAGTGCCCCGTTCCGAGGCAGGGCTCCCACGCTGCAGCTCTGCCTGGCTAGATCCCTGTAACACTCAAAACCATGTCTCTGCACTTTGGGAATCTCATTCCGTACTCTTGCACCTCAGCAAACGAGAGAGAGAGAGAGAGAGGAGAGAGAGAGATCAGGCAAGAAAGTAGAAAAGAGCAAAGGCACATTGGCAAGAATGATTTCAAAGTCTCACCACTCCTGCTGGAAAACCCCAGTTCCTGAAACATTCTGGAAAAATCTGTGCATAAGTGCCCTTGGGAAATAATTTCTCTAATTGGCACCTTAGCTTTTCGATTCTTTTAGCAGTGAATCAGCAAGTCCATTTGTGGAAAGAAGAAAGCTAATATAACGAGACATTAAACCACAGCCCGTGAAAGTCCACCTACTTACTTTAGAGAAGCCAGCCCCACATTCCCTGACCTGGCCGACCATTTATCTCAAGAGTCTAGAATCACCGGAGCTACCAGGGGGCTGCTCCAGTTTTTCTATTTGTTCAACAGAAACGTGGAGAATTCCTCAGGGCAAGAACTTAATTTTAAATCGTGGATTAGAAGACTATTAAGTCCAAACTCAATCTGTTCCATCTCCTCACCATGGCTTATGGTCCTACCAACGCCCCTGGGCTCTGCTGACCACCTTTGTTGACTGTTGCCAAACACTACGAGGTACAAAAAAGAAACGATATTAGTAGAAAATGGATTGCCCATATTTTCAAGGCTGGGGAAAGGCATGAGCTGAAGAATTTCTAATAAAATTGTGACTCTCACACAATTTGAACTTCCTACCTTTGCAATATGAAATGTACATTTTATATACAATTTCCATGCCAATTTACAGGTGTTAAATTGGGAACAGGAGTAGAGTACAGACAAAGGGGGATAATCTAATCTAACAGCTACAGAGTTCAAACAAAGTTTGTTTCCTTTTTTTAATATCATCTGGATGTCTGCAACATTTCATGCAAATCAATCTTAATTTACTATGTGTTTCGGCTCTTTCATAAAATAGTCTGACCATGCCATTTCTACATTTTAGCTGTAAAATTATCCATAAATATCCATAACTTATTACATTTTTAATATGTGGGTTGATTCACTTAGTATAAGAGTCGAAAAGAAGAAAGAGTCCAGGTAGAGAAATCCAGCCTTTACCAATTCCCCAAAGCATTTCTGACACCAGTGTGTCATTTAGACTCAGGAGACCAGGTTGCAAAGACTGCGTCCTTGGACTTTCTCTAGTATTTTTTACTACCACAAGCCTAGGTTAACTTTGGCTTAACTGCAGATCTACACATGGTCAACCTAAGTGAGAACTTTGCAAGAACTCTCGGTAAATTTGGGCTGCAGTGAACGATTTTATCGGTGACCTTGGTAACCCACTCACTGGGCTCAGCTTGACTCTGAAAGTCTGTCTTTTGACGGAATTTCAGTTGATGGAATTTCATGTTGGAGAATCAGTGAAGTGGGGCCATCCCTCTGTCAGTGACTAGAAGAAGTGCAGCCTTCGGCCAGGGAGGCTGCCCTCCCATGGTGGTCAACTGGTTGGTCAAGTGAGTCTCAAGTCAGGAAA
This sequence comes from Rhinopithecus roxellana, assembly GCF_007565055.1. Lineage (NCBI taxonomy): Eukaryota > Metazoa > Chordata > Mammalia > Primates > Cercopithecidae > Rhinopithecus > Rhinopithecus roxellana. The sequence goes on from NC_044552.1 coordinate 17,684,302, forward strand.
AGCACAGGGAAGCCCAATACTTGCTATTTCTTCATGAAAGTCTGGAAACGTAGAGAGGAGCTCTTCCATTGTAGTTGGAGGAATTGGAGGTGGCGGCACAGAGATTCCTTGGAAGGCCTCCTCCGAGAAGGTTCTATAAGCTTGTGTGTGTATATGCCCCGGTTTTTACAGGACCACATCCTCCAGACCACCCATCCATCTCACACAGGCACAGCGTGTCACTGTGCCCGTCTCCTGATGGCGAGTCTGACATTATTGGGGCTTTTGCTGTTGTATTGACTTGTGGCTGAGAGAGATCAGCGTTGTGTTACTTGGATTTAGTATGCTGAAACTCATTTCTTTTCCACATTCCAGGAGGATTTCTTCCCTGAAAATAAAAGGGGGCACAGGAAAGCAAGTTCCAAAGTTTCTATTCAGATGTAATCCCTCATATCCTCTCTGGGCGCCCCCCAAAAGGACAGTTGTTTTTAAAAGGAAAATATCAGTTAAGACATACCATGTCACTGAAGGAACCTTTAACAAGTCATTTGGCCTCCTGGCAGGACCACACTCTGAGCAGAGATCACAATCTATCCCTTTCTTTAAATCTCCAAAGCGTTTTTGAAATGGTTAATAATAATAAACGAGATAAGGGAATCCAGGTGGCATGGTCACGCGGACACCAGCAGCGGTGCCTCTATGTTAGGTGTCAGCCAATTTGCAGAACAAAGCTGACCACGTTTTATAAGTAGTATTCTAAGAAGCAAAGTATTATGGACCTTTCAGAACATGTGCTTCTATTTATTCTTTGTCAGCATGCTGGGGCACCTGTGTTAGTTTTATGCCACTGCATGCAGACTCTTTGAGGAGGAGAATTCTGGTAAGTTCCAGCTGTTATTTCACCTGTGAGAGAGAGAGAGAGAAAAAAAAACAAACGAAAAAAAAGCCTTCCTGGAACTTTCAACCTGAAGCACTAAAATTATTTGGAAACCAATACCACCACCAATTGAGATGCAAAAACAGTTAATATTTCAATATATGAATTCTGTTTATTAAATGCCTAGTATAAAAAAGAAAACATTGGTTCTTCTTAGGGGTAACGACAGCAGTAACTAAAATTAACTAAAAATTAACATATTTACAAGATTAACGTAGTGTTGTTTGTGTTATTGTGAGAAGAACTGGGTGTCACCATTAGTTATATTGCTTACAGTTATTCAGGGGTTACTAGTTGTGATTTATGAGGTACTCTGCTAAGTACTACATATATATATACATTGTCCCACTAAATACTCACAATAGCCCCCGTGAGTGAACTATCAGCATCCTGCTTATCTAGACAAAGAAATTGAAACTTTGAAAGGTGAAGTGATTTGCAAAAGCTTTGTCAGGCAACAAGCTAGGTAACTGGGAGTCAGACCCAAGCATCTGGTTCCAGAGGCTGGGTTCAAAGCACTGAACTAACGTCTCACAAACGCTGGTCCCTGAACACTGTGTGCGATCCTTACAGATAGAATGTGGGGGAACTTCACATGTGTAGGAATGTCATGTATTTATTTGTTTTTTGACTCTCCTCTCCATTAAAATGTAACCTCTGTAGGACGGGGACTTCATCTGGCCTATTCACAGCTCTATTTCCAGCTCCCCAGAATGTGTCTCACAAAGTGGATGCTCAAATAAATACTTGCGAAATGAACCAATGACTAAAACTGATGATTTTTATTACTTGGAATGAAGACAAAAGTAGGTTTGTAAAGACAATTATTGAGGGAATGTGAAGGGAACTATTAAACAATGAAAGTACCGATGATGTGATGTAGATGACGAGAACCCTGAGAGGGGAATGAGAAGACCTCAGTGTGGGCAGTGTGGTGTACAGCATGTTCCCTTCTACATGCAATTAGTTAAAAGTAAGGCTATGGCACTTTCTGTGCACTCTAAGTCATGAGCAAGATTCATACGTAAAATAAGCCCCATCCGTCAGGGATATGGACGTGTCTGTGTAGATTTAGGAGATTTCTGTAGGAGGTTAGTTTTGCATCTAGAGTTTGAGTAATTAGCACTATTGAATAAACTGAAAAAATGTTATATTTTCTTTTGAATTCTCCAGCACAAATGACAGTAACCCTCACACACTGATCTGCAGATAAAGAGGGAAGCTATTTTTTTTTCACCGTTTCTGTCTGATTTGGAAACCGGGCAGTGGCTGGTCAGTAATATCATTCTGTTTCTGTTCCACTGTGTGTGACTGTCGTCCAATACCTGTGTACTCTCAGCTTCCATAAATTCGGTGAATTGTATTGGATTAATAGCTGGATGGAACACGGCCAAGAAACCAGTGTGTTAAAGGAGAAAATGTTGGTTATTCTGTTTATATTCATTTTACCGTTGAGCCAGCCAATGAAACTGAGTTATGGATGGATGTCAGAGTACAAGGAACTGATTTTCTGTTTGAACAATTCCACTTTATTTCTTCAGAAGTAGCACACAGAGGAGGAAAAACACAGTAACACCAACTGGCTTCCAATGCTGCATGTTTGCACTAAGATTTTATCATTGAGCATTTTAAGAGAGGATCATGCTGGAAATGAAATCGTCTGATACTCTGGGGGATTCTGAGCTGATGGATGACGGTGTGGGCTTGGGGTCTCCTGCCTGGGTGCACGCAGCCCCCAGCCCCGCTCACTTCCATCATCACCACTGCCTGCTCACAGCTCTCAGGAAGGATTCCAGGCGCCTTTCATCGTTCCTGTAGTGAACATGCACCGCTCAAAATACCAGTAATTAAATCTCTCATCAGACGAAATGCACAGGACTTGAAGGCTTAAGCATTTTACATGGGGAGAGAAAAACAGACATGGAAAGCAACCTGAGAAAGACAGCTGTGTGAAGAAAGCCGTCTTTGGAGGGTTGGTGTTGAAACATCCTTTGGGTGGTTTTGGCAAGATCGGTGGGAATAAGGGACGTTTCTATAAGGCCTGTTTGATTCAGAGTGGACAAAGGGAGAAACTCTTTTTGCGAATGTGCCCTGCTCACTAATTCTGATTGGGCAGCACAGCTGGGAAGCCAGGGGGTGGCTGGAAATGCTGCCGTCTCCGTGCTGGTAGACCCTCTTAACCAAGGCGACTGGAAGGCTGGGCTCACTTTCAAAGATCCTTACCTGTAAGCTTCCCCGTTATAATTGTTTGACATAGGTGGGCACAGGCAGCCTCCTTTCACTCATTCATTCAAGTACATTTAGTGCAGATTGACACACGCCAGGTGCACTTCCTAGGGGCCGGACATGAACACACAGTGTGACCAAAATCACAAAATCCCTGCACCCACACGGCTTACCTTCCAGTGAGAGAGAGAGAGAAAATAAAAACATATACAAAAGTACCGTATATCGATGTGACCACTAGTATGGAGAAATAAAGAAAGAAAGGAGTATTGAGAATCCTGGAGGAAGGGGTTCACTGGTGAACAGCATAGTAGGGATGGCTCACAGAAAAAAGAAGACAGTTTGCAAAAGAGCTAAAGAGCCAAGTGGATGAGCCATTGAGCTCTGTGGGTACCAGGTTGAAGGGTGATTCAGGCAAAAGGAACAAGAGGTACAAACACCCTGAGGTGGAATATGCCTGATGTTGTTTGGGAAGAACCAAGAGGCCAGTGAAATTGGATTGGAGGTCTTCTTTTAAGAATACAGCTGGTGGGGAGTGGGGTCGACTCTGAATTTAGATTATACCCTGGGATGCTAGGTCTCAGGACTACAGACTGTATTTTAAAATAATCTAATTAAAATTGCAAATGGCAAGTTTTTTTTTTTTATTTCTTCAAATACTCAAAATAAAAAGAATTAACTTTAACATTTTAATAGCTGGCATTTTCTCTAACTAGTTTGTGGATTGTCAGAGACAATTTTTCATTAATAAAACATCGTTTGGGTATAACAACTTGAAACCAATTCTTTAGAAACATACCACAAGGTTTCTGATGTTCTAATGAATGTTGGCCTTTTTGGAGTTGTCCTTTGGGAAACTGAACACATATTCTGGTAACAGGGTATTGCTAAAAATATTTCTGCATTTCCTACTTTGGATTTATTTTTTTTCTTTTTCTTCTTTTTTTTCAGAGTTTCACTCTTGTCGCCCAGGCTGGAGTGCAATGGCGTGATCTTGGCTCACTGCAACCTCTGCCTCCTGGGCTCAAGCGATTCTCCTGCCTCAGCCTCCCGAGTAGCTGGGACTACAGGCGCTCGCCACCTTACCCGGCTAATTGTTTGAATTTTTTAGTAGAGACGGGGTTTCACCGTATTAGCCAGGGTGGTCTCGATCTCCTGACCTCATGATCCGCCCGTCTCGGCCTCCCTAAGTGCTGGGATTACAGGCTTGAGCCACCACGCCCGGCCCAGCTGTGCTTTTTATGGGCAACAAAGATTGCTTTCCGAACTAAAATTGCCCTCGATATTTTGACATGGGTTTGATGTCTACAAAGTTATTTCATATAACAGAAAAAAATATCATGGAAAGAATATGCCCCGTGTACCCACCACGCAAGTGAACAGTAAAACGGCACGAGTAGCTTGGAGGCTCCAGTTTGTTTCTCCACCACCGTGTTTCCGCCTAACTTGAAGGAGCCACTGCTCCCCAGTGTATATGTCTATGCTCTGATCTAATCTTCTAGCCTGTTCAGGTCCCAGCTTTGCCTCCTCTCTTCTGGTGGGTGGTCCCTTACGATCCAGGAGCTCGGCCACCAGGATTGGGCATAGATGCCAAGGCACAGCCCGGCTCTGGTGAACACCTGCTCACTTCCTGGGATACGGACTTTCTGTTCGGAGCTCCCTTCCCTTCTGCCAGCTCAGTCACTCATTGTACTAGAACTTCCTGCGTCTTCTCTTTTAATTGTGTTGTACCAGGAGTGGTTTCTGTGAACGTTCGGTTTACCCTATCTTATGTTAGATTTTCAAATCACATGCTTTAAGAATAATAACCAGTTCTGAAAAGAAAACCTTGTCATAGCTTTGGCCTCTTCTTACCCAGTGTGCACGTTTTTAGGCCACATGACTTCAATAATTCATGATGAGGGAAAAATGAGCTTCAGGGCATCAGCGTTAGAGGAATGTTCTTGTTCTGTAACAGGGAAAACAAGAGATCTTTTAAAGATGCTACAACGTGGCAAGGGGAATGAGAGCAAGAATTTAGGTGCTGTCGAGACCAGATCGCTTTAAAAGTCACATGTGTCTTTCTAGTGCCAATTTCATGACAGCATCAAAGCAAGACAATTATTTGCTTTTCCTGATATAACATATTAGAAAGAGTCTAGAAAGTTTCCAGTGGGAAAAAATTCTATATCAATTTTCACCTCATATTAAAACTTTAGTACCTAGGTACTTTTAAAATGTATCTCCAGCTTATGAAACTTAGCTGATAGGGAACATTCTTTTTACACTTAAGCTTAGAAAAGGGAGTTGATTCACACAATTCTTTCACTGGTTTTGAAGTTCTGGCAGAAGTATATTAATTACTGCATTTGATTACAGTTCATTTGATTAGCTGTAGGACTATCAACTAAAGTTTGTAATGATTTAAAATTGTAATTAGCAAATAGATGATCTAATAAAGTATTTACCTCCTTAGCAAGTGGGGACCAGGTTAAAGAGAAGAACATATTATCACGACTATACGGAATCGGGGGAAATGCATGGGTTCTTCAGCATTTGGGCCTTTGCATGTGTGTATAATTCCTCGTCTAAATAGAAGTTTGGCTACTGTTGTGAATTTCTTTTTTAACTTTGAGTGAACTCCTCTGTATTCTGAATATTTTTCAAAATCATTTTTCCTACTTCCGTACCTGAAATGAAGCTTGGTTTTCCCTGAGGAAAATCTGGTCACTCCAAGACGTTCCCAGAGAAAGTCATCTATTCCTCGTTACGCTGGTGAATGTGCTGCTTTTCCCTCCCAAGCCTGAGCAGGAGATTAAACTGCTTGATACGAATAAAAGTATCTTGCCTGGCATCCCACCAATGAGACTGGTTCATTCATTCTTTAATTTTTAAAATTATAATTTTATATAATGTTTGATATTAAAGAATATATGTAACACATATGGAAACTGAAGTATAATGGTAGAATATAAACCCACACAGAAACCAATGATGTTTCCACTAATTGGCATTTTCCCACACATGTCTCATAGGTGCCAGAAGTGAATGTTATCTCAATTTTTAAATTTTTATCATCTTCTTACCTTAAAAAATGTAGTCTTCTTTGTCTATATTTCTAAACAATTGTTTAACTTTTTGGGGCTTGATAATTATAATTTTAAGTGGTCTGAGACTTTCTTTTTACATTCAGTATTATATTTCTATGAGTCTTCTATGTCATGTAGAATTAATTTATTTTAAACTGTTGTACAATAGTCCATTGTCTAAATAGAAAGAAAATCAATGTACCAATTTTCCTTCCATTTATTTGGGCTGCTTTTAGTTTTTTGCTCTTATGAACAGTATTGCTATAAACATTCTTCTACATGCCTCATGGTATACATGTGTGAGACTTTCTCTATGGTAGATAGGTAGTTACTGGGTAAATGTTACATATTATAAGATGATGCCAAATTGGTTTCCAAAGTGACTTTCACTTCCACTGGTAGTCTGTAAGAATTCCCATTGCTCCCCTTCTCTGCAACATTTTGTATTGTCAGATCTTTCTTTCTTTCTTCTTTCTTTCTTTCTTTCTTTCTTTCTTTCTTTCGTTCGTTCGTTCGTTCGTTCTTCGTTCTTTCGTTCTTTCGTTCTTTCATTCTTTCTCTCTTTCTTTCTCTCTTTCTTTCTCTTTTTCTCTTTTTCTCTCTCCTTCCTCCCTTCCTCGCTTCCTCGCTTCCTCCCGTCCTCCCTTCCTCTCTTTCTCTCTTTCTTTCTCTTTCGACAGAGTTTCGGTCTTGTCACCCAGGCTGGAGTGCAATGGCGTAATCTTAGCTCACTGCAACCTCTGCCTCTTGGGTTCAAATGATTCTCCTGTCTTGGACTTCCGAGTAGCTGAGATTACAGGTGCCTGCCACCACACCCAGCTAATTTTTGTATTTTTAGTAGAGACGGGGTTTCACCATGTTGGCCAGGCTGGTCTCAAACTCCTGACCTCACGTGATCCACCCGCCTCGGCCTCCCACAGTGCTGAGATTACAGGCGTGAGCCACCTTGCCCAGCCCAGATTTCTTAACTCTTGCCAGGTTTTGCCTCTTACCGTGGTCCTAATTTACACTCCCGCGATTGCTGAGGCTGAGGACACGGCCATATGTATTTCCTCCTCTGTGGAGCCCCTGTTTTAATCTTTTACTCATAATTCTAGTGGGTCATTTGTCCTCATCTTGAGTTTTAGAATTTCTGCATCTATTCTAGATATGAGCCTTCGTCAGTGTTACCAGCACACCTTGATATTGCAGTTGAGTTTTAGAATTTCTGCATCTGTTCTAGATATGAGCCTTCGTCAGTGTTATCAGCACACCTTGATATTGCAGGTTTGGTTCCAGACCCCACAATAAAGCAAATCTCACAATACAACCGAGAATTTTGGGGTTTTTCAGTGCATAGAAATGGTTTGTTTACATTGTACTGTAGTCTATTAGGTGTGAAATAGCATGTTTAAATGCTGTGTATATAAAAATGTGTATATATATAAAATATATGTTGTATACTTAAAGATTATATATTTATACATAAATATGTATTGTATATATATACACCCACATACTGTAATTATTGCCAAAAACGCTAACAATCATTTGAGCCTTCAGCAAATCATAATTTTTTTGCTGGCGGAGGGTTTCACCTCAATATCGACAGCTGCTGACCAATCAGGGTGGTGGTTGCTGAAGGCTTGGCTGGTGGTAATTTCTAAAAATAAGACAGTGATAAAGTTTGCTGTATCAATTGACCCTCCCTTCCTTCCTTCCTTCCTTCCTTTATTTATTTATTTATTTATTTATTTATTTATTTGAGACAGAGTCTCACTCTGTCCTCTAGGCAAGAGTGTAGTGGCACAGTCTTGGCTCACTGCAACCTCCGCCTCCCAGGTCCAAGCAATTCTCCTGCCTCAGCCTCCCGAGGAGTTGGGATTACAGGCACGTGCCACTATACCCAGCTAATTTTTTGTAGTTTTTTATTTTAGTAAAGATGGGGTTTCACCATGTTGGCCAGGCTAGTCTCGAACTCCTGACCTCAGATGATCCACTTATCTCGGCCTCCCAAAGTGCTGGGAGGCATGAGCCACCACACCCGGCCAACTTGTACTTTCATAAAAGATTTCTCTGTAGCATGTGATGCTGTTTGACAGCACTTTTGCCACAATAGAACTTTCAAAACTGGAGTCAATCCTCACAAACCCTGCTGTTGCTTTATCAACTAAGTTGATTTAATATTCTAAATCCTTTGTTGTCTTTTCAACAATGTTCAGAACATCTTCTCCAGAAGTAGATTTCACCTCAAGGAACCATGTTCTTTGTTCCTCCATAAGAAGCATCTCTCCATCCATTCAAGTTTGATCACGAGATTGCAGCAATTCAGTCATGTTTTCAGGCTCCACTTCTAATTCTAGTTCTCTTGCTATTTCCATCACATCTGCAGTCCCTTTTCTACTGAAGTCTTGAACCCTTCAAAGTCATCCATAGTGGCTGGAATCAGCTTCTTCCAAATTCCGGTTAGTGTTGATATTCTGACCTCCTCCCATGAATCGTAAATGTTTTTAATGGCATTCAGAACCGTGACTCCTTTCCAGGATTTCAATTCATTTTGCCCGAATCCATTAGAAGAATTACTATCTGTGGCAGCGATAACCTTTATAAAATGTGTTTCTGAGATTGTAGGACTTGAAAGTTGAGATTACTACTTGATACATGGACTGCAGAATGGATGTTGTGTTAGCAGGTGTAGAAACAACATTCATATTCCTGTATATCTCCATCAGAACTCTTGGGTGATTACGTGCCTTATTAATGAGTGGTAATATTTTGAAAGAAATATTTTTTTTTTCTGAGCAGTCACTGTCAAGAGTGGGATTAAAATGGTCTGTAAACCATGCTGTAAACAGATATACTGTCACCTGGCTTTGTTTTTCCAAAGCACAGGCAGAGTAGTTTTAATATAATTCTCAAGCATTCTAGGATTCTCAGAACAGTAACTAATCACTGGCTTCAACCTGAAAGTCACTGGATACATTGGCCCCTAACAGGAGAGTCAGCCTGTGTTTTGAAGCTTTGAAGCGGGTGTTGACTTCTCTCTCACTGTGAAAGTCCTGGATGACCTCTTCTTCCGAAAGAAGCTTGGTTCATCTACACTGAAAATGTGTTGTTTCCCATAGCCACATTCATCAGTGATCTTAGCTAGATCTTCTGCATAACTTGCTGCAGCTTCTGCATAAGCTGCTTCATTTGTAATTATACGTTCTAGGAACAACTTCTTTCCGTAAACCTCATGAACCAACCTCTGCTAGCTTTAACCTTTTTTTCTGCAGCTCCTCTCAGTCTTCAAAAGATTAAAGAGAGTTTAAGTTTTGTTCTGGATTAGGCTTTGGCCTAAGAGAATGTTGTAGCTGGTTTATTGTGGTCTGGTCCACCTAGACTACTCACACTTTCTCCATATCAGCAATAGGGTTATCTTGCTTTGTTATCATTTAAATGTTCACTGGAGTAGCATTTTTAATTTTCATCAAGAACTTTTCCTTTGCATTCAGAACTTGGCTAATTGTTTGCCACAAGAGGCCTAACTGATTTAAAATGAGAGATGACTCTTCCTTTCACTGGAGCACTTAGAGGCCATTGTAGGGTTATGAACTGGCTTACTTTCAATATTATTATTCTCAGAGAATAGGGAGGCCTGAGAAGAGGGAGGGAGATGGGGAAAGCCAGCTGATGGAGCAGTCAGAACAACACAACACTCATCTAGTAAGTTCACCTTCTTCCATGGCTCAGTCTGTGGCACCATTAAAATAGTGACAACTACTGCCACTGGTCACAGATTACCGTAACGGATATAACAACGGAAAAGTTCGAACCATTGTGTGAGTTACCAAATGTGACAGAAGGACACAGGGTGAGCACATGCTGCTGGAAAAATGGTGCTGGTAGACTTTCTGGATGCAGCATTGCCACAGACCTTTAATTTGTTTAAAAAAAAAAAAAAAAAAAAAAGCAGTACCTGCAAAGTGCAAGATAGTCAAACAATGAAATACGGTATGCCTGTATGGATTGCAAATAATTTCTCCTAGTTTACCAACATGATTTCCCTTTTGAGGAGTGCCATTTGATTAATAGAAATATTTAATTTTAGCATATATTATGTTTTATATTTATGGTTCTAAAAATTTTAGAGAATTGTTTCATATATTTATGCCTTTCATTTTTTTATATGGTGTGATGTAGGGAGCCAATTTTATTTTTTTCCATATTGATAATTAATTGCCCGGCATCATTTATTAATTAGCCCTCAGTTTTCCCACTGGCTGATTTTAAATGCCACCTCCAACAACTATCATAGTTCCTCAAATGCACAAACCGCTTTCAGGCTCTCTTTTCTGTTATTTTTTCGATGTTTTTATCTCTATATAAATCCTACCTTTTCTTAATTTCAGTAGCTTTATATTTATTCTTGACATCTGATGGGGTGTATTCCTCCACTTTCTTCACTTCCCTCATTAGAAATATTTTACCTGTTTTTGGTCTTTGGTTATGTTATATAAATTTAAGTATTATTTTATCAAATTCCACAGAAGCCCTGTTGAGATTTTGGGTGGAATTTCTTAGCATGTGTTTGTTAAATAAGGATCATGTTCAATTTTCTCCTAAATTTTCATTCGTTTTCAATATTTAATAATTGTTCATTGAGTCACTATAGTGGGTCCTGCGAATAAGACAGAGAAGGAACATGACCTTCAAACTCAGTTAAGTAGCAGTAAAGTAGGAGTGGGGCATCCAGACATAACTATAATACAACAATCATAGCAAACTTTTTATTGGATGTATCATGTGTCAGACACATTTTCAAGCAGTTTACGTATGTTGTCTTATTTAACCCATAAAAACATATAAAGTAGATAGTATCATATTCTCTAGTTGAGGAAATTGAGGTCCCAAATAAGAAACAGCCCAAATATTTATTGATGGTAAAATGGATAAATAGGTTTTTAAAAAAATGTTGACATGTCAAAGTATTACGCAATGGCTGAAAGTGAGTGAAGCACACACAATAACAGGGAAGACTCAGAAACATAATAAATTTGAGTAGTCAACACATTAGAAGAGGGAACAAGGTATAGTGCAATTTTTAATAAGGATTAAATAAGTTGGAGGAGCCGAGATTCCCTAATTAGCAGGGGTAAGCAAACCGTAACGCTTGGTGCAAATCTGATCGGCTGCCTGTTTTTATGAATAAAGTTTTATTGGCATACGGCCGTGGCTGTTCACTTACGCGTTGTCTGTGGTTGCTTTTGCACTGTGAGAGGCAGAGTTGAGTGACAGAGACCATCCGGCCTGCAAAGCCTCAACTGTTTATGAGTCTTTACAGAAAAAGTTTGCCAATCCCTGACTCTGGCTTGGGTAACTGGGCGAATGAAATTCACTAAGTTTGGAAATCCACAAGGTAAGTAGTTTACCTTGGGACAAGATGAATTGGCAGCATCGATGTGAACATTTGACTCTTGATTCTCAAGTGAGTGTGTGGGCTTCTCTACTTTGGGCGTTTATTATGATATTTGCATAGATCATTTGATATCAACTCCAATATTGTACTCTGATTTTAGTGTCCTTTTTAATTTAGGGCACAAAGGATTTTTAAAATTCTTACTTTTGAGGTTGGCTATATGTTTAAAATGTCAAGAAGAGAAGATTTTAAGTGCTCCCAACTCAAATAAATGATAAATTTTGAGGTGATGGGTATCCTAAATACCATGATTTGATCACTGCACGTTATATGCATATATCAAGCTATTACATGTACCCCATAAATATGTATAATTATTACGTATAAATAAAAAAAATTAAAATGTGTTTAAATGACCAAATCCAACTGTCTTTGGTTTTGAGTAAGCTGAAAGGTACTTCAGCTGTCTGTCATAACAATGAGAAATTCTCACTCTTCTTATGTCTATTTCTTAGATGTATTTTTAATAAAATACGATGAGATATTCTTTGGGGTATAAAAAACAGTATAATAAAGGCAAGCATTTCTGGTGCTTTAGCTTGAAACAAGGTCTGCACTTAATGACCAAGGAGAATGAGAAGTTGGCATGGTTCATTTATTATTCCAATATAATATTAATTCTGTCCACACTAGTATAGAAATAAATGGTGTGTAAGTCATGATTAAATTTTCTACTGGGGGAAGCATACATTTATGCAGCCACTTTAGAAAATTGTTTTACAGTATATCCAAAGCTGCACATACACCTACCCATTGTAGATAATATCTAAGTGAAAGAAGTGCTTATGTCTACCAAAAGATATGCACCAGAATGTTTGTGGCAGCTTTTTCATAGAGCCAGAAACTGGAAGCAGCTCAGATGTCCATCAAAGGAAGATGAATTCACAAACTGCGGTATATTTATACAATGGAATACCACACAACAGTAAGAAGGGACAAGCTCCTGACACATGCAGCAACATGGATGAATCTCAAAAACAACATGTTGAACAAAAGAAGCCAGATAAAAAAGATACTGTGTGATTCCACTTGTATTTCAAGAACAGGCAAAGCGACTCTGTGACAACAGAGGTCAGAACAGTGTTTATCTGTAGTGTCCAGGTCAGTGGTTACTGGGTAAATCCATGGGGAATATTTTTGGATATTGAAAATGTTCTGTCTTGCCCTGGTGATTGCACAGGTGTATATATATGTAAGAGTTCACATGTAAGTGATGCACATCTAGGTTTGTGCATTTTATGTAAGTTACACTTCATTAAACAAAGAAAACATTGAGCAGTTTTCTGAGGTGCCTGGGGTGCATATATTCTATGTGTGTGAGAGAGAAGAGTTCCCATGGACATCAGATACTGATATAGGAATCTTAAAGTTTATGATCTTTTATGAAAACAGCAGATCCTGCAACAGACAACAGGGCCTACTTGAGAGTAAAGGGTGGGAGGAGGGTGAAGACTGAAAAGCTACCTATTGGGTACTATGCCTCTTACCTGGGTGATGAACTAAATCTGAATACCAAACTTCATGACATGCAATGTATTTATATAGCAAACCTGCACATGTACCACTGAACCTAAAAGTTAAAAAAGAAAATGACAGGTCCTGACTTTTATTCTTGCCCCGAGGAGGCTCCACTTCACTTCCCAATGGAAGTTGGCTATAGAGAAAAAAAAAAAGTTAACTTTTTTTCCTAAAGAAAGTTTTTGATTTGCTCATGTATTTCAGCAATTATTATTTGAGACCCTGGGATTGCATTCATAGAAAATGGAAAATCCTAGGCGTAGAGTTAGTTGCCCCAACTGTAGATGAACCTGAGGATATATCTCTTGTGCAGCTGTTTTGTAATGGTCCTGCCAAGATGAGCTGGCTGCGGAGATCTTTCCATGAAGCTGAATAGTTAACCTGGCTTTACTCTCTGTTCCTTAGTATCTCCCATTTGAATGTAATTTAGATTTTGGCATAGTTAATATTGAGCTATACTTCTTCGTGGTAACTTGGCTTTTTAAAGTCATCCCTAGTTCATGATAGTCAAACTATGTCATCAATACCGTTCAGTTCTACTTTTAAATGCATTTTATTCTATACTAACTTCGAAATGTATGCTCCACATATGAGCTGGACGGTGATTATTACTTAAGATATGTAACTACTGAATCTGTAATATCCAGTCCGTCTGCATATCAATTTTCTAAAATGAACGTGTTATTTTAATCAAATATATATATATGCATATATGTGTGTATTTACATTATACATTCTCTTTCTCTCTCTCTGTAGTTATCTTTCATGAATTTCACTGGGGGTTCCACTGCACAGCTTCATAAGAAGCTCTGGTGTATCATATCTCAAACCAAACTGCTTCATCTTCTTCCTCCAATTTAAGACGAGCATCTTCATGGAGACAGTGACTGAAACCACAGAGGTGCTCTCCATCTCCATCCTCGTTCTATCACACAAGGAGGCCTGTGTGTGCTAACCTTGCAGAATTTCTCCTCTCCATATTGTTCTTCATCCTTATGTTATTATCCCTCCAATCCATTCTTCTAAAATCATAGGGGTGATCCTTCTAAAACACAAAGCTGATCATATTATACCCTTGTCAAAAGTACCATTGCCTCTCGGATTAAATTCAAACTTCACAGCCTGCCGGGGACGTGATTACCTGACTCCTGCCTACTTAATTTCTTTATTGCTGGTTAAATCTCTTCTTATTCAAGATCTGTGCTCCAGCCATGCCAAGTTTCTTGCAGTCGTCTTCACTTGCCAGGTTAACGTAAGCCGTTGTGCGTGTGGTTCTCTTATGTTACTCGCTTCTACCCTCCACCTACACAATGCTCAAGACTGAACACAACTCCTGCTCTGACTTGCTTCAGCTGCTCATTTTTCACCACCCTGTGAACACCAACACTTGCGTTCATATGCTATTCCCCAACTTGAATGTCCCTATCAATTCTCTTCATCTTTCCCGGCCTATTTTAACAGACAGTGGAGATTCCGAGGCTATTTTCATAGATAGTGGCGATAGTTTAGATTCAGAAACTGTTTAGGGACTATAGAATTTGGATCTTCCCTCTTGCCCAGGGCCTTCCTGACAAACTAGAACAGCCTTTGTGTGGATGAGCGGAAGAGCCGGAGCGAGACCTCTGGTCATATCTTGTCACGCCATGGTTGTATGGGAGGAAGCAACCAAAGCAAACAGGAAGCTGAGAAATTGGCCAACTGGGGACACTCTTGACAACCACTCTGGATATTTCAGAGGAACGAAAGCCTTCAGAGCTGGGCTTGGATGAAGGGAACTGGCCCTGCCAACTGTTGCTTTGCTGTATAGATACAGCTGGTCTTAGACATTTGCATTTGATTATATTTTACTTGTTCTGATGTCTAAATCTATCTTTTGACAGGAATACCTAAAAGAACAAAAGTTCTGCATTGAAGATTCCTTGTGAAACACTCGGGGTTATAGGTAACTTCTTTTTCCCTGTGAATCAAAATCTTGCCATTAAATTAATAAGGAGTTCTCAGGGTGCGGGAGAGCCAAGTTTCTGTCATTCTCCATTACACATTGGGAAATGGGAAAGAGAAGAAAGAAATGTGCTGGAACACGGAGAGCCAGCCGCTCTGCTAAGCCTCTTCCAGTCACTTTATGAGAGTCAGTCATGCCATGGATCAAATCAGGAGATTCCTAAAACCGAGACATTCTGTGTAGAGAAAAAGCCCCTTAGCAACCAGAAGAATATCACGTCGGTATTAATTTCTTACCTGTTTGTGGTGTCTCAGAGGCCAAATACATTTGTTATATAAAATATGAAGCTTCTTGTAATATTATGACAAATGGCCATTATATTCCATCTATTTTTAAAATTATTTTTCCTTTTTACTCTCATGATAGTTTGAAGTGAACCAAACAGCCGGCTCCTTGTTTGAGAAAACGGTTGCTTCACAGGTGAATTGACTCCTCTTCGGCAGCCACTGGTTTGCTAAGGATTTACTTTGAACATTTCTCTGGTAAGTCACAGAGTCCTCGGGTTGAAGTATATTCTGATGTGAGTCACATCCAGAAAACTTGGGAAAGGGAAAAAGAAAAAAAGGAACACACTGGTCAAGATTTTTGTTTTTTGTTTCAACGTCCCACATAAGCTGCTGCCAGATGGTCACATTTCATCTTGCCTGAATAAAACCTTTCTTATTCAAGAATGTCAATATCATTTAACAGCAAAAGCAATATAATTACACTATTCAATAAACATTTAACAAGACACAGACAGTTTCAGCTAAAAGAGGACTTACCAGAATGTACCTTTGAGCAATTTAGTAGTTAAATTCGTTTTAAAAAAATCTATCTTTTTAAACAACATCTGGTGAACAGTCTCTAATTTCTACAGTTTTGGAATGAAAAGGCGCTGCCCCAGTTCATTGCTACGAACAATTTGCTGGTTGTTTACCTTAATGCCAATCTCACCCCCCTGCCAGACACATATATTTCAAATGTGTTTTCTATATTTAAAAAAAAACCCAGCAAATTCAGATTGCTGGGCATGAAGTTAATGCCATTGAGTTCACCGTCACCTGCTTTAAGATGTCATGCTTCTCTTGGCACAGAGGAATCAGTCACATTGTAAAGAAAAATGATTTACTGGCTATGCCTTCGCTTCAGTTTGCCACAGTGTCCTGATAGGCAACGTGCCGGGAGAAGGGAGGGAGGAGGTGAGACTGATAATCCACTTGATCTCAGCTGGTAGTTTCAATGTCCTCTTCTTTGAGCTGACGCAGTTTGAGATAAATTAACACAAATGATCTGAAAGGATTGAAAATATCTGCTAACCCATAGCAGAGTCACCAGTCCCACTCAGGCTTGTCAATGTCATGACAGTGGTATACCGGATGGCAGTGAGGACCACCAACAGCCTGAAACACTTATGTGGTTCCATATTTTAATCTAGTTGCTAAAGCCCCCTTCTTTAATTTTTTAAAGGTTTTATGGCTGAGTTAATTTACATGCCTGGCTTACCAGGACAATATTGGGCTGTATTTTGCTTTGAAATGTATGACAACAGTCATTGACATATATCAGAGGTCAAAACATAGATCGTTGTTAGAGAAACACCTTGTACTGATTAAATATGTTTCCTCTATGAAACGCAAAGTGTGCACACGTTCACAGTGTGGCTCCTTGTGCAGTTTTCAAGGGCAAGGCGCAGCTTCAGTGTATGGATGAGAAAATGAAGATTAAGGGCCTAACGCAAGCGGAAACGTTGGTCCTTGCTGGGAGGCAGAGCTCCTTAGTGGGAAGAAAGTGGGCTGTAAGTCAGAGGACTAGGTTATGGTATAAATTTTGCCATTAGCTATGGCATATTGGATAATTTCTCTCTTTTTTCAGTGCCCTTGTTTCGGCATCTGTAAGTTCGATGCATTTTTGTAACTTCAGAACTGTAGATGTGTAGTTGAAATGAGTATTTAATCATATGACTTCCATAAAACCCCTTGGAAACAAGTTCAACTGTGTGTGCAGAGAATGGGAAGAGATCTTTTCTCCCTCTCATAGGGAGGTACGTTGTGAGAGGCTGCTCGTCCTGGGAGATAAGATCCCTAAGGGCACTGCTAGTGAGAAGATGGTAGATTGCCACTGGAAGGCTCGCTGTGGGGTTTTGTTCTCCTGAGTAGGTTTTGCAAAGCGAGGACAAGAGCTTAATATTTGGATTAGGTCTTATTGGGAAAGAGAAGACAAGGGTTGAGATAGTTGTCAGTCAAGAGAAACTTTGAGGGAGAGAACAAAACTGCTTAATGGGGTTTGGGTTCAATTTCCTCTGGGAAACGCGCCTGAGTCTTTTACCCACAAATCTTAAGTGAACCATCCCATGTGTGTCCATGCATTGCCTCGTTGGACTGTTTTGAAGACAGGTAGAAGCGCTCAGTGTGGTTTTCAGATCACATTGCATTTCAGATAGGGCGGTCCCATTTCGGGGGCTTGCCTGCATGTTAACAAATAGTCATGGAGAGGAAATGTCGTGTCAGACATCTGAAGGATATGGCAAGGTGAGCTACAAGGAGAGTGTCCTGTTACTGTGGTGGAATGGAATATGGCTTTAAAAATATTCCCAGGATTATTTAAGTTCTTCATAATTTAGGTTTCCTGCCACTGGGAGCATACAAAATAGATAGCTTTCCATCCTGCTTCATCCTCCTTTTGCGTGTGGACAGGTTCCGTGTCTTCCATTTTGTTCCCCAAATTAAACATAACCAAGTGAATGGATTTTATCTTCTCAAAGAGCAAGAGGAATTAGTTATACATGAAGAAGCGGAGAATGGAGCTCTGTGTAAAGAAGATGATGTTTTCTTACATCTTCTATTAGATGGTAGGCACTGTGCAAGTATTAGGTATTATTACTGTTGTTAGCATTTTTCTGTGAAAGGCGAGCTTGTCAAAAATATGAAGTAGGATCAGGCGCGGTGGCTCACGCCTGTAATCCCAGCACTTTGGGAGGCTGAGTCAGACAGATCACAAGGCCAGGAGTTCAAGACCAGCCTGGCCAACATGGTGAAACCCCATCTCTACTAAAAATACAAATATGTGTATATATATATCTGGGCATGGTGGCTTGTACCTATAATCCCAGCTACTTGGGAGGCTGAGGCAGGAGAATTGTTTGAATCCAGGAGACGGAGGTTGCAGTGAGCCGAGATCATGCCACTGCACTCCAGCCTGGAAGACAGAGCAAGACTCTGTCTCGGAGAAAAAAAAGAAAAAAAATGAAATAGGAGAAATGCATCTTCCAGTGGTATTATCCTCTTAAGTAAGCTAAACTCAGAATCCTCCAAGGATTCTGATTTTATTGGCAGGACATCATCATTATTATTCTTATCTTTATTTTGAGATGTAGTCTCGCTCTGTTGTCCAGGCTGGAGTGCAGTGGCGTGATCTTGGCTCACTGTAAGCTCCACCTCCCAGGTTCACCCCATTCTCCTGCCTCAGTAGCTGGAACTACAGGTGCCCGCCACCATGCCTGGCTAAATTTTTGTATTTTTAGTAGAGACGGGGGTTTCACCGTGTTAGCCAGGATGGTCTCGATCTCCTGACCTCGTGATCCGCCCTCCTTGGCCTCCCAAAGTGCTGGGATTACAGGCATGAGCCACTGCGGCCGGCCTGGCAGGACATTTTTAGAGCTCCCAGGTGATCTAAGGCGCAGTCGAGGATAAAGAGTCACATCCTTCAAAAGAGAAAACAACTATATATATATATATATAAAATATTCTACAAATATATATATTTTCTACATATATGTGAAATTTGTAACAGTTTTATTTGTAGAATATTTTCATTGTGATACTGATGATTGACAGATAGGGCTTTGGTTATATTTAGTAGGGCAAATGACAATTAAAATACAATTAAAATTAGTCGTGTTTGTCAGAGTATTTTATTCCCTTTAGTTAATACTCAGGTGGGTCTTCTTCTCATCGCTTTTTCCTTATCTTGCCAGCAGTTTGTTCGTCTGCTCTTCAGTCTGGATCGTACTGTTTTCGGTAGACAGGCGATCTCCTCCGGGCTGTCTGGAAAAATCATGCTTTTTTGAAACAGCTTATGAAAGTTCACAGCCATTTTTACTCCACAGATAAACGACTGAAATCCCTGGACTGCTACTCTAATGGTGTGAATCCTAATAGGTGTGTGGTGGTATGTCTCATTGTCGTTGAAATTTGCAGTTCCCTAATGACATCTGATGTGGAACATCTTTTCACATGCTTGTTTGCTGTCTGTGTATCTACTTTGGTGTAGTGTCTGTTCAGATCTTTTGTCCATTTTGTAATTGGGTTGTTTTTCTTCTTATTACTGAGTTTTTGTTTTATTTATTTATTTATTTTTTGAGACAGAGTATTGCTCAGTCGCCCAGGCTGGAGTGCAATGGCACAAACTTGTCTCACTGCAACCCCCGCCTCCCGGGTTCAAGCGATTCTCCTGCCTCAGCCTCCCTAGTAGCTGGGATTACAAGCACGTGTCACCACGCCCAGCTGATTTTTGTGTTTTTAGTAGAGATGGGGCGTCGCCCTGTTGGCCAGGCTGCTCTTGAACTCCTGACCTCAAGTGATCTGCCTGCCTCAGTCTCCCAAAGTGCTGGGATTACAGGCGTGAGCCACCATGCCCGGCCTTGTTACTGAGTTTTAAGAAAACTTTGGATATGTGCTTATCAGTCCTTTATCAGATAAGTGTTTTGCAAATACTTCCTACCAGTCTGTGGCTTGTCTCCTTATTCTCTGAAGAGTGTCTGTTTCAGAAAAGCAGTTTGTAGTTTTAATGACGTTCCACGTAATGGAACATCCTTTTCTAATCGTGCTTTCAGTGCTGTATCTACAGAGTCACCACCAAGCCAAGGACAGCAAGACTTCCTCCTCTGTTATCTTCTAGGAAATTTAGTTTTGCATTTTACATTTAGGGCTATAATCCCTTTGGGGTCAGTTTTTGTGAAAGTTATAAGGTGTTTGTCTAGATTTGTTTTTTTGTGCGTGGATGTTCAGTTTTTCCAGCCCTGTTCGTTGTAAGCTCTATACTTTCTCCATTGACTTGTATCTGTTGCTTTGCCAAAGATCAGTTACTATATTTGTGTGGATCTATTTCTGGCCTATAATTCCACCGGTCTATTTGTCTCTTCTTCCACCAGTACCACGTTGCCTGGATTGCTGCAGCTTTCTAGGGATTCTTGAAGGTGGGTAGTGCCCCCTCCTCCCACTTCGCTCTTTGTCTCACTTAGTACTTTCGCCTTGAAATCAATGAAATCACAGTAAAGTAACAAACTCTTCTTTTTATTTGTATTTGCCTAACACACTTTCACTGATAATTTTATTTTTAATGATTACATACAGCATAATATTGGGTTTGGCTTTGTGGTACAATTTGTAAGCCTTTTTCTGTTATTAGGAGTGTTTTTCCCATTTACATTTGTGGACATGTCTCCTGCCATTTGTATATGTCACTATATTTAATATTATCATTTTGAGCTTTACTTTTATTATGCATGCATTTTTTTATTTTTATTTTTATTTATTTTTTTGAGATGGATCTCACTCTGTCGCCCAGGCTGGATTGCAGAGGTGCAATCTAGGCTTACTGCAAGCTCTGCCTCCTGGGTTCACGCCATTCTCCTGCCTCAGCCTCCCAAGTAACTGGGACTACAGGCACCCGCCACCACGCCCGGCTAATTTTTGTATTTTTAGTAGAGACGGGGTTTCACCGTGTTAGCCAAAATGGTCTCAATCTCCTTACCTTGTGATCCGCCCGCCTCAGCCTCCCAGAGTGCTGAGATTACAGGCGTGAGCCACCATGCCATTTATTTTTATATTGATGTGTGTTTTAGGTTTTACACATCTTCATCATATAATAGGCATTGCCAAGTCTCTCTCCAAAGTAAGTTTAATACTTTATATTTCTACCAGCATTACATGTGCATTTCCAGTACTTCAAATTAACAATGTTAATTGTTGTCACATTTAAAACTTTTATCCAGCTGATGAATATGAAATTGTATCTGATGTTGTAATTTGCATTGGTCAGATTTTATTAAGGATGAGAATCTTTACCTATTGTTAATTGCCATTTGGGTTTTCTCATTTGTGTATTTGCTGTTCAGTTAATTTTGCCTAGTTTTTAAAGATTCTTGACCATTTTCTTAGTGATTCATAAGAGTCCTTTTTATATTATGGATTATCATCCTCTGTTTTAGCTATGGCGAATATCTCTTCCCAGTTTGTGGCTTTAAGAAAAAGTTTTAAGTCATTTTTGTGTTAGAGAGGTTTCCAATTTCAGTGAGTATGGTCAGACTAATTTTTCTTTCCTTTGTTAGTAGTATTTTTATGTGTGTTTCATGTTAAAGAAATAATAATCTACCCTAGAATTAGAAAATGTTCCCCTTTATTTTCTTCCCAAAGTTTGCTTTTTGTATCTAAGTCTTTAATTCCTGTGGAGGGTGTGTGCCTATGTCTGTATATGAGAGGTGTGAGTATATGTGAGTTTGCTAAAGTAAGAATTTTGTCTTGTTTTCTACAGTATAACTTATTGTTCAGTAATTGTTTATTGAATAATCTCTCATTTCACTATTGACATTTTTTGCCCAGTATATATTCTAGAACCATCTTACTGTCTATATGTATCCCATAATGTCATGTTATAAACCTCAAAAATACACAATACAAACTTATTTTAACAAAGATATATTACTGTATGATATACTTTTAAAATACTTTTTATAATGGAAGTTTTTTTGGTGAAAGGAGACAAAAAACAGTGAACACTCATGTGCCTGTTTCCCAACCCCAGCCACCACCACCGCTTGGCTAATTCCCCTCCATTCAATGCTTACCCATGCCTTATATCTCACATATCTCATTGATTTTGAAGGAAATCTTGGCCTCTGTGTGCTTAATACCAATGTTTTTAGGGATAAAATTTTCACATACACTCTGCCCTATTTCTGGGTTCTGCTTCATTTGTATATTAGACCATCTCCGTGCCAATAAAACACTAAATTAGTTACAATAGCTTCATAAGCTGCATTAACTGTTAAAGTCATTTGCTTTTCTGTAGGGTCCAGCCCTACTGGGCCTGTGGGTTTTTCTCCTCATGTGCAGAGATGAGAGATTGTAGAAATAAAGACACAAGACAAAGAGATAGAAGAAAAGACAGCCGGGTCCGGGGGACCACTACCACCTAGACGCGGAGATACATAGCGGCCCCGAATGGCTGGGCGCGCTGATATTTATTGCATGTAAGACAAGGGGGACAGGGTAAGGAGTGTGAGTCGTCCAAGTGATTGATAAGGTCAAGCAAGTCACACGTTCATGGGATGGGGGCCCTTCCCTTATAGGCAGCCGCAGCAGAGAGGGAAGGCAGCGTACGTCAGCGTTTTTTTCTCTGCACTTATAAGAAAGACCAAAGGCTTTAAGACTTTCACTATTTCTTCTACTGCTGTCTACTATGAACTTCAAAGAGGAACCAGGAGTACGGGAGGAACATGAAAGTGGACAAGGAGCGTGACCACTAAAGCACAGCACCACAGGGAGGGGTTTCGGCCTCCGGATGACTGCGGGCAGGCCTGGATCATATCCAGCCTCCCACAAGAAGCTGGTGAAGCAGACTGTTCCCTGACTCCTCCAAGGACAGGAGACTCCCTTTTGCAGTCTGCTAAGTAACAGGTGCCTTCCCAGGTACTGGCGTTACCGCTTGACAAAGGAGCCCTCAAGCGGCCCTTATGTGGGCGTGACAGAAGGCTCACCTCTTGCGTTCTAGGTCTCTTCTCACCATGTCCCTTCAGTACCTGATCCTATACCTGCCGGTTATTCCTAGGTTATATTAGTAATGCAACAAAGAGTAATATTAAAAGCTAATGATTAATAATGTTTATACTAAGGATTGATAATTGTCCATGGTCATCTCTATATCTAATTTGTATTATAATTATTCTTTATTCTAACTATTTTATTATACTGCTACAGTTTGTGCCTTCAGTCTCTTGCCTCGGCACCTGGGTAATCCTTCGCCCACACTTTTCCTCATTCTTCAACATTTCTTAACTATTCTTCCACATTCCACATTGGCAAGAGTCATCTTGCCAAAGTCTATAATAACCTATTAGAATTTATGTTGTAATTGCTTTCAATTTATATTTTAAATAAGGGAGAATTGATATTCTTATGATTTTGAGTCTCCATCCATGGGTATAGTTCAGCTTTCTAATTACTCAATTCTTCTTGCCTTTCAATAATGTTTGGTAATCAATGACAAAAAAGCCTTTTAAAACATTTTTATTTTTTGAGATGGAGTTTCATTCATGTTGCGCAGGCTGGGGTACAATGGCACCATCTCGGCTCACTGCAACCTCTGCCTCCCAGGTTCAAGCGATTCTCCTGCCTCAGCCTCCTGATAGCTGGGATTACAGGCACGCACCACCACGCCCGGCTAATTTTGTATTCTTAGTTGAGACGGGGTTTCTCCATGTTGGTCAAGCTGATCTTGAACTCCCGACCTCAGGTGATCCACCTGCCTCGGTCTCCCAAAGTGCTGGGATTACAGGTGTGAGCCACCGTGCCCGGCCTGTAACTTTTGCTAGATCAAATCTATGTCAGTTACAGTTTTTGTTGTTATTGGAAATTTTGTATCTATCATTTTTCCTTTCCATTTAAAAAATGTATTATGGCATGCTGCAATGCCAATTATTTTATGAGTTGCTTTTAAAATCCTGCAATCTTGCTGAACTTTCTTGTTCATTATAGTTGTCTTTCCATAGATTCTCTAGGGTTTTCTATGAGGCAATGTATCACTTCTTTTCAATGATCATGCCCATTATTTCTTTTTCTTGCTATATTACATGGTTAAGTCCTTCAGTCCAAGGTGGAATAGGAATAATGATAGCAGCTATCTTTGCCTTATTTCTGATTTTAATAGGAATGCTTGTGCATTTTTATCATTACACACGATGTCGCCCTACTTTAATGACATATCAAATTAAAAGAGATATCTTCTATTACTAGATATAGATCATTATTTTTATTTATAATCAGAAGTGAATGTTTAATTTTAGTGAATGATTTTTCAGCCTCTATTGAGATAAGACAATGTTTCTTTAGTTAATATGGTATACAAATAGATTTTTATTGCTGGGACAAACTCTGCTTGACTATAATGAGTTCATTTTGGGCAAACACTGCTCAGTTTCATTTATCTAGGATTGTTTTCATCTGTGTTCATCAGAGAGGCTGGCGAATATCTTCGAGGGTGGACATTTGGCAGCCCATTCTCAAATATTGTGATCAGGAATTAGAGATGTATCCTGGTTATTAGAGATGTATCCTGGTTGTGTCAAAGATGGAATTTGCACTTGCGCTTCTGTTTCCTCTTATTGCATTTGGGTAATTTCTGTGAACAGCCATTCTACTAGTGAAAACCTCATATTTATTTTTCTTTTTAGTGCTATTTGTCTCAGGTTTCAATATAAGTATTTCACATAGTGATAGAAGTGGTGTGAAACTTTTCTCAATGTTCTGTGAGAGTTGAAATAGAAGTATACATTCTTTGAATATCTGAAACGATTTACTGGTGAAATGGTCTGTACCTGGCTCATTTATGAGAAGGCTGCATTGTGAGAGCTTTCTCAATTAACTGAGTTTGTGTATTATCGCATTTGCATTTCCAACTCTTGGCAGAGTGCCTGGCTCAGAGGAGGCACTTGCTGTGTGTTGTGTTCATTGACCAGAAGGCTGTAGCCCACCTGCAATCACAGGGACATCCTCACTGCACTTATTATTGCCTAAATTCCCCCAATTATAGAAGTTTGACCTGGAGTTTTAAAAAGCCATTGTCACCTGTGAAATGGTAACAGTTCATAAAATAGTAACATGCTGAGATTTATTAGTCACTTTACCATCAATGTGAACGAATTGCTAAGATACTTTCCGGATTCTTTTTTTTTTTTTTTTTTTTTTTGAGACGGAGTCTCGCTCTGTCGCCCAGGCTGGAGTGCAGTGGCCGGATCTCAGCTCACTGCAAGCTCCGCCTCCCGGGTTTACGCCATTCTCCTGCCTCAGCCTCCCAAGTAGCTGGGACTACAGGCACCCGCCAACTCGCCCGGCTAGTTTTTTGTATTTTTTAGTAGAGACGGGGTTTCGCCGTGTTAGCCAGGATGGTCTCGATCTCCTGACCTCGCGATCCACCCGTCTCGGCCTCCCAAAGTGCTGGGATTACAGGCTTGAGCCACCGCGCCCGGCCTCCGGATTCTTGAAATTCTGGGTGAAACTGTGAAATAAGCAAAGTTGATATTTGATGATTCCATTGTTGAGTCGTTCTCCAATTGCTACCAAACCTTATTTGACCCCATAGACATTGCGTTTTCTTCCTCTCATCTCCTTTTTCTCCTCCTTCTCCTTCTCTTCTGTCTCTCTCTCTCTACTTCTCTTTTTCTCTCTGTCTTCTTTTCTCCCCCCACCTCTTTTACAATTACCACCCTAATCTATCTCTCCTCACTCCATTTATATTCTAAAATCCGGATTCTTGAAATTAGAATATAAATGGAGTGAGGAGAGATAGATTAGGGTGGTAATTGTAAAAGAGGTGGGGGGAGAAAAGAAGACAGAGAGAAAAAGAGAAGTAGAGAGAGAGAGACAGAAGAGAAGGAGAAGGAGGAGAAAAAGGAGATGAGAGGAAGAAAACGCAATGTCTATGGGGTCAAATAAGGTTTGGTAGCAATTGGAGAACGACTCAACAATGGAATCATCAAATATCAACTTTGCTTATTTCACAGTTTCACCCAGAATTAACCCTAATGCTATATGGCATGGATTTCTTGACTGAGTAAGACAAATATTTTCTCCAGGCATCTTTCATTTCAGCCGTTTTTGTTTTCTAAATGTCCTTCTGTTTCTGGTTTACAAAATCCCCGTCATTCTATGCTTTATGGTGACTAAGCATTTTTTCCTACTGTCCTATTTTGTTAGAGTCAGACTACTTAACTTTCCAGAACATGTTTTTCGTTTGTTTGTTTGTTTGTTTGTTTGTTTTGAAATGGAGTTTTGCTCTTGTCGCCCAGGCTAGAGTACAGTGGTGCGATCTCAGCTCACTGCAACCTCCACCTCCCGAGTTCAAAGGTTTCTCCTGCCTCAGCCTCCTGGGTGGCTGGGATTGCAGGCATGAGCCACCACGCTCAGCTAAGTTTTGTGTTTTTAGTAGAGATGGGGTTTCACCATATTGGCCAGGCTGGTCTCAAACTCCTGACCTCAGGTGATCCACCTGCCTCGCCTCCCAAATTGATGGAATTACAGGCATGAGCCACTGCACCCGACCCAGAGCATGATTTTTTAAAGACAGGTTTTGATAATTCCCAATGAAATTTTATCCTAAGTTGGAAGATTTTTAAAAGGAATATAACACTGGAATTTTTAAAGATGTGCATCCTACTGAAAAAAAAGGTGTTTTCATTTTATTGAGTTACTATTTCCATCAGATTCTTTTCTAAATAAAATGCTTAAATGTATTTGATCTGGTTAACTTTGGAAGCACCGCACAGTTATTTAAAGGACAGAGAATAGTGGTATTCCCAAGGAGATTACACTGAGAAATCCATCAACAGGGGAGTGAGCACTGGGGTGGAGCGCTGTCTGCTCTGGGCTTTTGTGTGATATAAGCAATGCATGAAGTCCTTACTATGACTGACCTCACGAACACACATGGATTTATTGGATTATCCAGCTCACGGAGAACAGTGATGGCTCTAAGGAAACAGGATGCAGGAGAGGGTCCTCTTCACTAACAAGACAGTCATTTACAATGAAAATTAGGTGAATGCTAATTTGCCTTTTGGTGTCCCTGTTGGAGCATCAGAGGACTGCATGGGTCATGATGGGAGAAAGTGAGCTGGAGTCAGAGGGAAGCTTCAGTGGCTGAGTGATCCAGTGATCTGGCAATGCAAGGTTTCGGATGAATCATGTGCTGGGCATCTACTCTCTGGGCCTCCAGGTCCCTGCTCCACCCTTCTCTCCAAAGGGTAACCCACATGCTCCGCCTCAATGCGGCTTTTTATGGAGGCACAGTGAGAAGAGTGGGGTTGGGCTGCTGATTCCTCTGGCTCCATCCAGGGACCTTGGTTTGACTGCATGCCTCTGTCAAGGCCACAGTTTTCTCTAGGTAGATCTCACACTGTTGTAATGTAACTGGATCCCTCATTTTCCCTAACAGATTTCCCCAAACCCCTTCCATGCCATCTATCTATCTCACAGTTATCTATCATCTATGTCATTTGTCTATATATGATTTAGTTATCGTTCATCTGTCATCAGTCGATCAATAATCTATCATCGATGTATCTCCATTTTTGCGCAGACCCTTTAAAATAGCTTCCTCACTGAATTCTCTCAATTACTCCAATAAGTGTAACATCTATAGCATCTGATTGACAGTTGTTGGTACCAGAAATGGCCCCAGCAAATGAACCCTCTAAGAAGACTTCTGGCATTGGTTGTTCCTACAGTGGAGAAGTATACAGAGAGCTTTGCAGGAGATGAGGCCCTGGTACGCGGTTCCACACGGTAGCACCAGTTTCTCGAATTGTCCTCAGTGGTGGCGTGAGAAGAGGTGCAGACGCAGGGATGAGGGATGAGATCAAAGGGCAATAGTCCTGGTTGCTTTGACAACAAAAGTGAGATCAGGACTGTGAGGTCAGCTGGCTGTTTCTGGTGACTCTAGACATCGTATACAGAGAAAAGGAGAAACTGGAGATTGTGAGGATTGTTATTATTGATTAGTATTACATGTGTTTTACTCAGACAGTGAGAAGGTTGGCAGGTTGGTGGGAGCTCCTCACTTCCTAGTCACGGCAGATGTGGCTGAGCTCTGCCTGGTGTGTGGGCTGCGGAGGTGCAGCTGCGATGAAGGCATAGCCCCACGGCTCTCACTCTCAGGTAATGGCTGGTTGGGGAGAGGTGGGAGACCAAGACATGTAAGAGACTAAGAAGTTTAAACCTCCAATTCTCCCTGAACTTGTCTTCAGGCAACTCCTTCTCCAGGTATAAATGCCCTTCAGAGAATACATCTGCGGAATCTGCTCACAAACAGGTGCACATCCCTCTCAGCTGTAAGCGCTACCACCCCAATTGCCACCAGGCAGGCGCATAACACGATTAGATCCCAGCACAGCCCAGATGGAGAAGCACAAATCCTTGTTTTGGAGGAGATAGTCTGTCTACCAAGAGAATTACAGGGTCTTGCCAATGTACATCTGCTGGGGCCTGGGGAGCGTTATGGAATGCCTTCGAAGGCTGTTAGACTAATAAAAATCAAATGGAAGCAGTGATTGGGCTGTATTTATTGACATGGGTATAAATATTCAGGATTTGGAATGTCATATGTTGGCTTGAGTCTACCAGGTTGGCTGAGTGAAGCCTGGACTCAATGGTGACCTGGAGTCAAGGAGGCTCAAATTCTGGAATTTCTCCATCCAACAGCCCAGGAAGAATGGGGAAGTTAGAATGGGCCTATTAGGGGCAACCTGCTTACCTACCTTCTAATGAGGTCTCTTCTCCTCCTCCTCCTTCTTTACCTCCTTTCTAGTGGGGCCTGGATGACTATCCCTTAACCGAAGTGTGATGTGGTGTGTACTGTCAGCCAGATGTTCTATCATCCTCCTTCTTTACCTCCTTTCTAGTGGGGCCTGGAGGGCTACCCCTTAACCGAAGTGTGATACGGTATGTACTGTCAGCCAGATGTTCTAGTCAGCTTTCAAGGAGCCTCCTCTTGAGTGAGTTTTGTTAGCCTGTGTCTTTCAAGGACACACATTTCTTTGCCTGTTCATCTGAAGTGGTGGAATTTATGAGTACACAGTGGTTCCTAATGTCCCCTAACCACCCTGTCAATGTCTGTGGGACCTATGGAGAGATCCACTCTCATTCCTCCCATCAGTAATTGGCATCTCCTCTTTTTCCAGATCAGTCTGGCTAGAGGTTTATCCACTTCGTTCAGCCTCTCAAACAGCTCTTGTTTTCCCTGATTTTCTCTCTTGTTTTTGCATTTTCTATTTTATTGACTTAGGATTTGTCTAGTACTTGTTTTTCCTCTGCCTACTTGGGGCTACTGGGAAGCAGGAGTGGGAGGCGGGAGGCAATGAGAAGAGCAACGTCCGCACCTGGCCACGGCTCCCACTGGGCTTCCTTCTCTGGGCTGCAGGAACTTCCCCGTTCTCTTTCCCCTTCAGGTCAAAGAGTAGTGAGAACCCCCCACCATCCTCAGCCCTGAGATCCTGCATCACCCCTTGCTGCCATTCCTAAACTCTGCCCACATGGTTAGAAATGCCCCCTTCATTAAACCCCCTTTACTCAGTCAGTGTGGCGTGCTGTTTCCTGCTGGGTCTTGTCTGCAGATACACATTCTTGTCATTTATTTCCAAATTTTAACACATTCTTCAATTTTTTTTTTTTTTTTTTTTTTTTTTTTTTTTTGAGACAGAGTCTCGCTCTGTCGCCCAGGCTGGAGTGTGATCTCAGCTCACTGCAAGCTCTGCCCCCGGGTTTACACCATTCTCCTGCCTCAGCCTCCCAAATAGCTGGGACTACAGGCCCCCACCACCACGCCCAGCTAGTTTTTTTTTTTTATTTTTTTAGTAGAGACGGGGTTTCACCGTGTTAGCCAGGATGGTCTCAATCTCCTGACCGTGATCTGCCTGTCTTGGCCTCCCAAAGTGCTGAGATTATAGGCTTGAGTCACCGCACCCGGCCACATTCTTCAAATTTTTAAAAAGACTTGTAGGAAACGTGTTAACACGTTCTTCTGCCACGGATCTGTTGCTAAAGTTAAGCTGGTTTGGTAAAGTCAGTTTGAAGTTATGGGCCTGGAAAACCGCTGGCTTTATTTTATAAAGAGATCTTATAAAATTGTCATGTTCATTGGGATTATTCTTTGATCTGTGTTGATAATTTAAGATGTTTACCACTTAGTCTCCTAAGTGAAGGCTTTTGAACACCAGTTTCATTTGCTTTGGCTGCAGATCGCTAATTGATTCTAAGTTGAACAAGAAACTTATACAGAAGGCAGAATTTGCAAAAGTCAGGGAAAATGCCAGTCATCAAAAAATTCTTTGTGCCAATGACTGAACCTGGCCTCAGAAGACAGAAATGGGATTAAAGTGTGGTCCCTGCTCTTAAGGAACTTGTAATGAAGTGGAGGATACGTTTGTAAGTAAATAATAGTACAAATAAGTCTGTGATGAGAAGTATAATAGAAGCAATAAACAAGCACTACAGGGCACAGAACCATCACAAGTAAAGTGCTCTTGTCATATGTAGTAGCAAAATAATCCCTCCTGATGCCAAAGATTTCTATATCCTAATTCCAAGGACTGGTGAATACATTACCTTACAAGGCAAAGAGGAATCAAAGTTGCAGGGAATTAATGTTGGAATTAATGTTGCTAATTAGCTGACCTTAAGGTAGGGAGATGGTCTTGAATTATCTGGGTGGGCCCGGTATAATCACAGGGGTCCTTTAAAACAGAAGAAGGAGGTGTAAGAAGAGAGTCAGAGAGAGATGACTCTGGAAAGCTGGGCAGAGAGACGCAATGTTGCTGGATTTGAAGATGAAGGAAGGGGCCATGGGCTTAGGAATGTAATGGCCTCTAAAATCTGGAAAAGAGAAGGGAATGAAGTCTCCCCTCAACCCTCCAGAAAGGAAGCAGCTCTGCTGACATCTTAGCTTTGTCCCCACGAGACCCCTGTGAGACTTCTCACCTACTGAACCACAGGGAGATACACGCATGTGGTCATAAGCCTTTATATCAGGCTTGTTACGCAGCAATTGGAAACCGATACACTATATCTGAGAAGGAGAGAGAAAGTCACTGCAGGCAAGTGGACTCGGGAAGGAAAGAGCAGGGGTGACAGAGGCTGCCCTGGGGAGAAACAACAGAGCCAGACGTGAACCTGGGTCGGATGTGAGAGGGCCTTAAGAACCACGCCGGATTTTCACCTTTACACTGTGAAACAGAAAAAGAGTGAGTGAAGTTTTTGAGCACAGCAGCAACATTCTTGGTTTTGTCTTAAAGACAGTGGTATTATCAAGCCTGGAGCAGACTGTTGGGAGTAATTGGGAGAGATAGATTATTCTGTTTTACCTGAGCGATGTCTTCGCATTGAGGCTTTTGTGTTCTGTTTGAATCCTGGAATAAAGGACCTGTGCATATTTGTACGTGGGGCCACATGGCGTAAAGACCCCACCATCTTCCGGGGTGGCTCACAAGGCCTTGAGCTTGCTGGAGTGTTGGGACCGCTGTCTGGCCCAGTCAGCCATACTTCATCAAAGTTAATATCAGCTCAACAACTCACTCCAAAGCCAATTCTTTGTTATTTGTTTTAACAACCTGCTGTTTTGAATTATCTCTCTCTCTAGTTTCTGTCATTAATGTAAATAAGCATAGACTGCATGATTGATTACATTGATTGTGGAAGAATTGGCCATTAAAATAGCAAACTATAAAAAAATGATGAAACTAAATCTCCACCCTCTCCTCCTCCTAAATGTGCAAATTCCAAAACCAGGTCCTTACCCCAAATTCTCAAGCTGTGGGGCTCTAGGTTCTGGGATAAGGGAAGTTTGGAAAATGCTGGTTAAAAAAGCTTATTTAACTGGGGATCTCTTATGAGGCAAGTATGCTAACAGCCCAAGAGACTGCTAGGCTTACTTCGCAACGGAACCCTTTTGTTCAGAATGTATTTTGAAACGTGTGTTCCTCCAAATGCAATCTGGGACAGGAGGTGAGGAAGAAGAGCGCTCCCCATGGCGCTGGGAGGCCTCATTTTCAGACTCGTTTGTGGCTCCATGAAGCTCAGTGACACGAGTGAGACGCTTTGAGTTCTGCATTGTCAGTTTCTAGGCTCGGTGAAACTGATTCATGACCCTTGATGCTGTGATTCTTTAAAATCCATTAGGAATGACCTTGTTTCACATATTAGTGGATAATCACCAGTTATTGACTAATTAGTGATTAGGTTTTTCGTCAGATTGTTTTGTAGTCAGTCATGTTATTGCTGCATATAGTTGCTAAGTAATATTACAGCTATCCTTGAACTTGATGCCTAGAACGTGAAGGTGGGGTATCTAAACAGGGAGGTTACCTTGGTCGTGGAAACTAGAGTTTGAGATGCCTTCCTATACAGATTCTAATCCTTCTAGCAAGCTCAGAATTGCGGGAAATGTGCCTCAGTGACAGTGAGAGGCCACAGTCTTGTGGAGATGAACATACTAAACGCACATGGCTAGTTGAGGTTTCTGTGTGTAAATCTGATCTTATTAAATCTTGCAACTTTGAATGAAAAATGAATTTTTATTTAATAGTCTCTGGACATCTGTTCTAGAATATGGGTTTTAATACTCATTGGATGTTGTGAAGGATCTAATCTCTCCACAAATAAGTAAATTTACAAAAAAGTAAAGATAATTGTTAGTGAGAAAAAGGAGATCGCTAAGCCAGAAATGTAAGGTTTCATAAGGTGTGTGCATGACTGTGTCTACCCACATATCTTTCTGGATTATATATGTATACATGTAAACATATGTAGGCATATTCAGCAAAACACACTTGAAAAAATACATTGAAGCGTTAGGAAGGGCTATGTCTGAAGTGGAATCATAAATGATGTTTCTTCTCTTCTTCCTTGCCTTTCTCAAATTATCTAAAGTGAGCACACTGTTTTTGTAACCGGGGGAATAAAGATTTGTTTAAAAAGCCAAGTTAAAAAAATCAGGTCAGGTGCAGAGGCTCACGCCTGTAATCCCAGCACTTTGGGAGGCTGAGGCGGGCGGATCACGAGGTCAGGAGATCGAGGCCATCCTGGCTAACACGGTGAAACCCCGTCGCTACTAAAAATAAAAAAGAAAGAAAAAATAAAGAAAAAATTAGCCGGGCGTGATGACAGGCACCTGTAGTCCCAGCTACTCGGGAGGCTGAGGCAGGAGAATGGCTTGAACCCTGGAGGCGGAGCTTGCAGTGAGCCGAGATCACGCCACTGCACCCCACCTGGGCAACACAGTGAGACTCCACTTCAAAAAAAAAAAAAAAAAAAGAAGAAAAAACAAGAAGGAAAAAAGAAATTCAAGGGTACTTTCCTGTATGTATGACTCATGCTTTTATTGACTGAGGACAAACAGTCTACCATTGCATATTGGATAGGAGGGCCTTTCTCTTACCACTCTTCAATCCACTTACCTATTGAGGCTGTAGAAGCCAGGACAGGTCAGCTGTTTGTGCATGTGCTATTCTGCTGTTTCCATTGTATGCATCTCTGAACTTTGATAGGAAAAGTAATTCTGCTGCCCTGAAATTCACATAATAATTCCATTTTAGGCCAGTTGAATCTTAAAAATAAGTAAAGATCAATAAAACCTAGACAAATGATTTTAATTCTTGGGGGTCTCATTAGATTGAGAATGTGTGTTGGTTTCATGTGTCAACTTGACTAGAAGGTAGTACCCTATGATTTAATCAGATGCAAATCTAGGTATTGCTGTGAAGGTAATTTATAAATGTGGTTAACTTTTAAGATTTCCCTGGATGTTGTGGGCGAACCTCACCCAATCAGTTGAAGGCCTTGAGAGAAAACCCGATGATTCCCCGAGAAGAATTTCTGCATCATGCCTGCAGCATCAACTCCACATTTGATGTCCAGCCCGCCAGCCTGTTCTACACATTTTAGATTTGCCAATCCCCACAATAATGTGAGGCAATTCCTTCAAATAAATATCTCCTTCTCTCTCTTTCTTTGTGGGAGTGGGTGTGTGTATATTAAGAAATAATATACAACGCTGTATTGGTTCATTTTCACACTGCTCTAAAGAAATACCCGAGACTGGGTAATTTATAAAGGAAAGAGGTTTAATTGATTCACAGTTCCCTGTGGCTGGGGAGACCTCAGGACATTTACGATCATGGCAGACAGGGAAGCAGGCACCGTCTTCACAATGCAGCATGTGAAGGAGGAACTGTCAGACTCTCATAGAATCATCAGCTCTTGTGAGAACTCACTCATTATCATGAGAACAGCATGGAGAAAATTGCCCCCATGATCTAATCACCTCCTCCCTCCACATGTGGGGATAGAAGGTCCCTCCCTGGACAAGTGGGGATTTTATTTTGAGATGAGATTTGAGTGGGGACACAGAGCCAAACGATATCAAACACAATGTATATAACATTATATAATATATAACATCCATATTTAGTAAGCTTTTTATGTATATATTATGTACATGTACACAAGTATCTATGTATACTGCTGATTGATTCTGTGTTTCTGAGAACCCTGTTGACTGATGTAGATTTTGATACTTGGAAGTTGGGCTCTACTATAGCAGATTTCTGAAAATGCAAAAGTAGCTTTGGAATTGGGTAATGGGAAGTGACTGAAAAAAACTTGAGGTGCATGCTTTTAAAAGCCTAGAAGAGACTTGGTAGAAGTATGGATATTTAAGGCAATTTTGGGGATAAGAAATTGCCTGTTGGGTACAATGTGCACTATTTGGGTAATGGGTACATTCACTAAAAGCCCACTTCACCACTGTGCAATATATCCATCCATGTAAAAAGAAATGCACTTTTACCCACTAAGTCTGTTCAAAACAATAAATACAGGCAATTTTGATGAGGTCTCGGAAGGAAGGGAAGAAGACAGTGGAGAAAATTCCCGTTGTCTTGGAGAACACATATCGTCATCATGATCAGAACGTTGCTAGAGATGTGAGCGTTAGAGGTGCTTTTGGTGAGAATCTAGAAGAAAATTAGAAACAAGTTATCGGATGCTGCAGGAAAGGTGAGCCTGTTAAAAAATGATAGAAAATTTGGCTAAATTGTGTTTTACCATTGGATGGAAAGAGAACTAGGAAGTGATGAACTTGGATATGTAACTGAGGGAATGTCTAAGCAAACTGTGGTCTGATTTCTTTCTTTGTGCTTATAGTAAAATGGGGGAGGAAAGAGATACATTGAGGAAGGAACTGTTAGCAATAAGGAACCAGCATTTGATGATGTGGAAAATTCTCAGCCTGTCCGTATTGCTAAAAATGCTGAGAGTCAAGGGTGAGGTTGGACAGCCTTTGGTGGAAGAGATTAGGGATGTGACTGCTGGGTCCACACAGCCATCTCAGCAGACGCCAGGAGCAGGGCTGGGCTGCTCAGAAAGATCTGTGTAGGACCCTCTAGATCTCCCAGCTGTCAGCCTTCTAGGGTTCCACAAAAAGGAATTTGCCTGTCCAGTGGTGCTGGGAGGGTCTCTGCTGAGACGTCCACAGGCCCAGAGGACAGAGCGTGGAATCACAGAGGATTATTTAGACCTAGTGGAAATTGCTCTGCTGAATTCTGAACTTGCTTGGGGCAAGCGACTCTTATTCTCTCTCTTTCACCCATTTGGGATGGAAATGCTTTTCCTGTATTGGACCACCGTTGTCTTTGGGAAGCAGGTAACTTGCTTTGCAGTTTCACAGGTGCATAGATGGAGAGGAACGTTGCTCCATTGTGGCTCAGACCCAGAGTTGCATCCATACCCATTCAGAAGATGAGATCTGGGACTTTCGAGTTGATGGTATTTAGATGCTATTTTAGACTTAGAATTGATGCTAGAATGGGTTATGACTTTTGGGGAAGTTGGGATGGGATAAAAGTATTTTGCACATGGGACAAACGTGCACGTGTGGGGGGCAGCAGGGGGAATCCACAGGTTCGAGTTGTTGTGCCCCACAATTCATGTCTCTCTAGAATCTTGTAATGTGACTTTATTTGGAAATAGAAAATCGGTTTTGTTTGTTTGTTTGTTTGTTTTTCAGATGTAATTAGTTAAGATGTGGCCATACCGGCCTAGTGGGCCCTAAATCCAGTAAGACTGGTATCCTTATAAGAAGACAGAGACACGGGGAGAAGATGGCCCTGTGATACCAGAAGCAGATTGGAGTGATGCATCTGCAAACCAGGAAACATCAAGCAGTGCTAGCAACACCATGAGAAGAGGCAAGGGAGAACCCTTCCCTAGCACTTCAGAGGGCAGACGGCCCTTCTGGCACCGTGACTCTGGACCTCCAGCTTCCGGAACGCTGAGAGAACATGCCTGTGGTTTGAATCACCCGGTCTTTGCTAGTGTGTCATGGCAGCTCTAAGAAACCAACCCAGCGTGGTTATGCATTTTCTTTAACTCCAGATCTTGGCTAACAGGAAGCAGTAAGAAAATAAGGAAAAGCCAACTCTCTCTCTCTCTGGCCAGGATGGTGTCTCCTCCCACGTGGAGAAGGAGAGCTGCTCCTTCTGTCATTACTGCACTGCTAATGAAAAGTGAAATGACAAGTGAAGACTGAGAAAATCAGATGGCCGCTGGTGGTCACACGCTGTAGGGTTAGGGTTAGGGTTGGTTAGGGTTAGGGTTAGCTAGTGTAAAGAGCTCGGAGAGGTGTGAGGAAAGGTGTGGCAGCACTCTCCAGAGAGGACGGTTCTCCAGATTTTGAGAAAGGCATTTCTCCGATCATCTCTAATTTCAGACCCAAAGAAAAGCCCAGTTCTTGGCTGGTATTTAAGCTCCTTATTTTTGTCATATTGCTTTCTCGCTCTAATGGACTTGATCAAGTTTTCACCCTGTGAGATTCACACGCAGGAGGAATGGGATGGAGCGCTCAGCCATTCACAGAGCCCAGCCCTACCTCACTCTGCTTGGTGTGCTTACTCTTGGCAAAATGCAACTTCCTGTTCAGAGAAAAAGGACTTAAAAAGGATCATAAAATGGGCTCCCAAGGCTCCTTGAATAGCAAATAGCTTTTAAAAGACAACACTTTAATGGTCTATGAGTAACCAAGTCAAAAACAAAAGTATTGAATATCCCTTTAAATGTATATGAGTTTAAAAAGCAAGATGGGAATAGATTTGGCACAGTTTCTTCTGGATTTTATAGAATTCAAAATGCTCGAAAAATTTTTACCTATACGCCCACACACAACTGCAAAACTTTTATAAACGACGTGGGGAGATAACAAAAATGATACTGTGCAAATCCAAACAGTATGCAGCTTCTGCATTGCTGTGCCTGATGGAAATATTTCTCTCTTTTATGAGCGTCTCTCTGTGCATGGAGAAGGAAGAAAGATGGGTGTATGAGGCAGGGAGGGGAGCAAGGAGGAAGAGAAGCCTATTGCGGGCTCCATGGCTGTTCTCAGTACTCACTCGTGTACTCTCTAAATGGAACCATTTGCTGCACGTTTTGAATTGCTAACATTTGTTAGAATAGGGGACAATGGATTTTCATGTAAACTATGAATTTTATGACAATGAATTAGTATGTTCATTGAACAGAAAGTAAACAAAGCTTAGTACAAAATTGGTTCAGTAGATAACCTACCTCTTCTGCTGCTTAATGAAGTGTTGGTGATGAAACCAAAACAAATAGCTTTACGCTTTGTAAAGCACAGGGAAACATACTTTCGTGTTTAATTACTGTGTGGTTATGACAAGGCTGGTACCTGCTGGTACCATAAGTGACAAAGTTTGCAGCAACCGCTCCTGCTTCAGCAGACTGGGTGTTGAACTAACCAATTACAGCACTGGCATTAGAACAGAGAGGGAAAATGGACATGCAAATATAGTCTGTTCTGACGAACCTCCAACATCTGTGAAGCACCTACTGTGTGTGTGCCAGGCACTGGGGATGTGGCACAATGAGATGGGACATTTGCATTGTCCAGAACTCTAGGGAGGGTAGGGAGGATGAGGCATGACTGTCTTAGTTGTTTTGTGATGATTAATTTCATATCACCTTGACCAGATCATGTTAGTTCAGATATTTGGCTAACCTTTATTCTGGGTTTCTGTGAGGGTGTTTTGGATGAGATGGGCATTTAAACTGGTAGACTGTGTAAAACAGATGGCCCTCCCCTAAGTGGGCGAGCACCATCCAATCTGAGGAGGCCTGAACAGAACAAAAGGCAGAGGAGGGGGATTTGTTCTCTCCGCCTGACTTCTTGAGCTGGGACATGGTTCTTTTCCTGTCATCTTTTTAGGCCATCTGCTCTCCTGGTTCTCAGGCCTTTGGACTCAGACTGGACCCACACCACTGGCTCTGTTGGGCCTCCAGCTTTGCAGATGCTGTGGCTTCTACAATTGTGCGAGCCAATTTCTTATAATCGCCCACATCCCTCACCTGGGTTCTGACTGGAGAACCCCAATTAATACAGATTTCCAAAAAGGAGACACCGAGGCAAGAATTTGAGGACTACTAGTTGAATAGGAGTGATCCAGGAAGCATGGGTAGGAAGGAGAGCGACAGAAATGAGACAGGGAAAGGAAGGAAGTCAGCCAAGGCTCACTGGTACTGTGGCCAGCGGGCCATACTGGGAAATGGTATGAAACGGAAGCTGCTGTTCGTCTGCCTGAGGGTGAGGGAGGTGGGCTAGTCATCTTCCAGCTCTCTCCCACTTCATTGCCTGAGAGCTGCTCCTGGGAGCATTAACTCCTCAGCCCTTCTGGCCTCTGCTGTGCAGATCATGAGACGCCTTCACAGGGAGCACAGCAGGCTCTTGTAGACGGATGCCCTCCACAGGTCCTGGAAGCTGAGGACCGAGGGCATAAGGGTGAGCATCGAATGGCATCCATTGTCATGACTGAGGGGATGGAGACTGGGCTGGTAACAAAGGTAGAGGAGTTCAGAGGAGGAAGAGTGTTATGGGATAGAGTAAGAAGGGAGAAATTTACGGAGGAGCTGGGGCACTGACTCAGCCTCTGTAAGAGGGAAAGAGGCATGGTGAGCCCGGGTTGTGGAGTGTGTAGTTTTGGAGGCTGTGGAGAGCCTGAGCTGGTGATGAAAGCTGGAT
Source organism: Rhinopithecus roxellana (assembly GCF_007565055.1). Taxonomy (NCBI): domain Eukaryota; kingdom Metazoa; phylum Chordata; class Mammalia; order Primates; family Cercopithecidae; genus Rhinopithecus; species Rhinopithecus roxellana. The sequence continues at coordinate 17,723,304 of NC_044552.1, forward strand.
CATTGAGGACCGTCTGCTCCGGAATGGCTGCAGTGCAAGCGGATGTTGGCCCTGGTGTGCCACATGGACAGGACATTTTGAGCAGACACATGAAGTATTTTGGTATGGCAGAGCCTCTCCCTTGCTCCCCAACATCCATTCTTTTTAATTTTTTTTTTTTTTGAGTCAGAGTCTTGCTCTGTTGCCCAGGCTGGAGTGCAGTGGCACAAGCTTGGCTCACTGCAACCTCTGCCTCCTGGGTTCAAGCGATTCTCCTGCCTCAGTCTGAGTAGCTGGGATTACAGGTGTCCGCCACTACGCACAGCTAATTGTTGTATTTTTAGTAGAGATGGGGTTTCATCATGATGGCGAGGCTGGTCTCGAGCTCCTGACCTCGACCGATCCACCCGCCTTAGCCTGCCAAAGTGCTGAGATTACAGGAGTGAGCTACCATGCCCGGCCCCCAGCATCCATTCTTTCAGCTCCCATCGCAATAGAATTTTCACCTGGGCACATAGCTGAACAAAGTGCAGACTTTATTCCCAGCCTGTCTTGTAGCAAGGTATGGCCATGTGACTGAGTTCCCGGGAAGGGGCTGTGAACAGAAATGATGTGAGCACATCCATGCTTTGCCCTTAAAGAAATAGGACGGGCTCTGCAGGTCCCCACCCTTCCTTCCTGGTGGCTCAGATGTGCGGACAGTGCAGAGGGCTGTGAATGAAGCAGCACTTTGAAGGGGGCAGAAAATCAACGCAGAAGGAACCTGAGCCCCTCGATACTTGATGGAGTAGAAGCGCTGACTGTGGTCAACATAACTAAACCCAAGTTCTAACTCACAGATTAGGGAAATTAACCTGGTTGTGATACTCAAGGTAAGCTTGGAGCTTGGAAGGACACAGCACTTGTGTGGATGATTCTGTGGCTGGCGTTCTCCCTTACATCGATTGAGCTTGTTCACAGTTCTGAGGCTTAGCTCTCAGACGGTTGCCTCTTTCAGACCTCCATTCTGGTATTTACAAACTGGCATATGGCGACTCGGTGGGGATAACGTTGGTGGAGGGTGTGGGGTGGAGGTGGCTTCGGGGAGGGGAAGACACTGAGATACTTCCTGGGAAAATTCTGAAGGAGGAATGGGGTGTGACCCTGAGTGAGTGAGCACAGCTCCAGAGATGTGTGTGCTTATGTTTCAAAGTCTGTTTGAACATCTGGTTATGAAGGGACATCTGGCTGGAAGATGAATTGGGTTGAGGTGCCCTGGTAGAGTTGCAGTAGCAATCCAATAGAGCTGATATTCTGCAACTAAATTGTCATATTGTATTGATCATTTACAACCTAACCAGACAAAATAGTCTGTGTTTGTGGCGTGTACCCAATCAGGGATTAAAATGGAATGCACATTTATCTGAGCAACGTGGGGGTGCTTATGCTAATGTGAGTTTACGACTTAGGAGCGGTGGCACCAGCTCTGCTTGGGACTCACTTCTTGAACAGAGGCAACCAAAGGGTGTTATCTGTCTGGTTCCTATGGTTGGTTCCAGGCCAGCAAGCAACAGGGGGTGCCCCAAGAGGTGCCCCCAGAAACGCAGGCTCCTCTATTAGGTGCTTCATGTGAACAGCCCTCTCCTGTGCACACTTCTCTCGAATGTTCAGAGCAAGGGCATTCGTGCTGAGGATCTGGCTACATTTCATCACAGGGTAGGCGCTCAGTAAGTGTGTGTGTGGAATAAACGCACGAGTAATTGACTTGGAGCTCACCGTCAACACCCGAGTCATATGTTGTTGGCCATCCCAGAAATTCGGTAACCATGTGCCTATTAAAATCCAGCTTCCCCAGGAGGAAGTTGGTCCCTAATTTTGTTCGAGGTTTTGTTTTTTAGCTTGAGTGTTCAGAGATGATCTGCGCTCTGCCCCTGGCCCTAGTCAGCCTCTCTCTGTAGATCAGTATGACATTCATGTCTTTAGCTAATATTGGGCAGTGGTTTTGCAACCCGTATGTAATTCATTAGTATGTAAAATGCTATCTGAGCCAAAATAATATACAAGCTGTCTGAAAAGTCTCGAAACAGAGGATAAACTTATTTCAAAGGGTTTATTAGTTAACGTTTTCAAATAATATACTGACTCTATTTTTCCTCAACCTCCAGACACCTTTTAGGTAAAGTCACTCTAAACTTAAAGCAATAGGTTCACTCTTTAGTCGGAAAAAGTTCAATAAATATATGATATTTCCCTTGTTTCCAGAATATTTAGACACTGTAATGTTCTTATTGTAATTTTGTTTTGGATTAACAATAGGATTATTGCTTTAAATTTAGTGATACTTCATCTGAAAAACTAGGCTGTTCAAGAAAAACATACTGAATATGTATTTTTTGATGATGTAAATAACATGATATTTAAAAGTAAGATTTTCATGTGTTGAAAAGTTTTTGTACATCTTGAAATTGATAAGCGCCTTGGAAAGTTTATTTTAAATTCTTTGTTCTGGATTAGTTAAAAGAGAACAAGTGCTTTAAAATTTACTTTCAAGTGTCTACTTACAATACGTTCTGAAATAAAATATAAAGATTGAGGTTTTGGCTTAATCCAAACTTTACTCTGCAAAAAATATTTCAAAAGGAGAAAATAATAAATCTGAAGTATGAAACAGGGAAAAGTGCATACTATTCTCCATCAAAAATCTGCCTTTGTAATATCCCAAGAAGCCAGCAAGTTCCACATGTTCCATAAACCCACTTTACAGGGGAACTTAATGGGCTGGATTTGCAGCAAGTTAAATGAGACTTTTTTTTTTTTTAACTGATGTAGTTTTCACAGGCTGATGCCCTTCACTGTTTGAGCAAAACCATCTTGGTTTGGATACGTGGATACATTTCACCATCGGCTTTGTGTCAAAAGCCCCTGAATTTGAAAATGAAAGCACCCTTCAGATCTTTGCTTTGGGATGGTGTCATAAACAAATCTGAGTTTTGTTCTCACGGCTTACCATGATCTCTTCCAAACCTTTGATGTATTTATGTCCAAGTTCAAGGATTATATGAGCAGCTCTGAACATTTAATTTTTCATTCCTTTACAGACTGGGTGAGGCTGAGTCCCTGCCTCTAGTTACCACACTGTATGCATAGCCATGATGGTTGAGAGCTAGAATCTTCCTCTGGGAGCCCCGTTAGATAAAAGCTGTTGACTTTGCATGAGCAAACCTATCATAGGTACACAAAGATAGTGATAATATACTGAGAGGGTGCACAGTTATTAACACAAAGGTCACATTTCTGAAAAGTACCAAGGTTGGCAAATCTGAGGTCTCAGCAAAAAGTAGAGATCAGAGAAAGCCAATAGGAATGACAATAATCCAGTAAAAAAGAAAGCCTGGGATAAATTCGCTTCCCAAATAAATTAGGTTTGTTAGTGGAAAAGGCTGCTGGCCCAGCTGATCCTCTCCCGAACCACTCTCCTTCCATTTTCAAAACACTGTTTTCTCCCAAGCCCGACTCACTTACCAGTTTTATTTGTGCAGCCAGCACCTCTTAAAAACTTTTGAGGCGAGCCTTACTAGCTTGAAATGTAATATATTTTATACTTGCATTTTTCTCTAGTTTTGTCTACATAAACCTTAGGGGGAAAAATGCTTCTATGTTTTCTTGTCCTTTTAATTGATTATTGCTTGGCTTAGAGATGCATTTTTCTCTGCACTTAGTTTCCCCACCTGATGTGTGGCATTTCTGGGGTTGAATTGCTTCTCTTTGTTTGCATTATCATAGACACCTGCCAACATGTGTGTGTGTTGGAGGGTGGGCTATGACAGCAATGGGATTTTCCTATTTTAAGGGACTGACCTGTGTAAACTGAGAAATATCTTTCTTCACATATGAAGCCTGATTATCTCAAAGTAATTGCTTGTGAGAATTACTTTAACTCTTCACACTGCTATAGAGCTGTGTAATTTACAAACCAGGGTCATATACAGTGTAGCATTTCACACGACTGACTGTAATTCCTTCTTTGGGATGGCACGCCCATTCTGACTGCTAATATCCCCCCTTTCTCCTTTCTTTTCTTCCTTCCCCCTTTCCTCCTTCCCTTTTACTTTTCTTTCCTTCTTTTCTTCCTTTCTTCCATTTTTTACCTGCCTGTCTTCCTCCCCTCCCTCCTTCCCTCTTTCCTTCCTTCCTCCTTCCTTTCCTCTTTCCTTCTCTCTTTCTGTACTTTCCTCCTTTCTTCTCTTCTTTTCTCCTTCCTTCCTGCCTCCCTTCTTTCTTCTTTCCCCCTTCCTTCCCTTTTTTCTCTCCTTCCCTACTGTCCTCCTTTCTTCTTTCCCTCCCTCCCTCCCTCCCTTTATTCTTCTCTCTCTTCCTTTCTTCCTCTCTTTCTCTCTCCCTCTCTGTCTTCTCCCTACCTTCTTTCTTTATAACATAAATATACTTATATTGCAAATGCAAGCATTTGTAATAGAAAGTACAGTTTATGAGAACTGTACGTATGAGAAACAGTACATGAATTCAGCAAAGTTCCAGGATTCAAAATTAATATATACAAATCAATAGGTCTGCTATATACCAACAGCAACCAAACTGATAATCAAATCAAGAACTCAACCCCTTTTACAATAGCTGCAAAAAACATAAAATGCTTAGGAATATACCTAACCAAGGAAATAAAAGACTTCCACAAGGAAGACTACAAAACACTGCTGAAAGAAATCATAGATGACACAAACAAATGGAAACACATCCCATGCTCATGGATGGGTAGAATCAATATTGTGAAAAGGACCATACTGCCAAAAGAAATCTACAAATTCAAGATAATTCCCATCAAAATACCACCATCATTCTTCATAGAACTATAAAAAGCAATCTTAAAATTCATATGGAACCAAAAAAGAGCCCACATAGCCAAAGCAAGACTAAGCAAAAACAACAAATTTGGAGGCATCACATTACCTGACTTCAAACTATACTACAAGGCCATAGTCACCAAAACAGCATGGCACTGGTATAAAAATAGGCAGATAGACCAATGGAACAGAATAGAGAACCCAGAAATAAAGCCAAATCCTTACAGCCAACTGATCTTTGACAAAGCAAACAAAAGCATAAAGTGGTGAATGGACACTCTATTCAACAAATGATACTGGAACAATTGGCAAGCCACATGTAGCAGTGAAACTGGATCCGTATTGCTCACCTTGTACAAAAATCAACTCAAGATGGATCAAAGACTTAAATCTAAGACTTGAAACAATAAAAATTCTAGAAGATGACATCAGAAAAACCCTTCTAGATATTGGTTTAGGCAAAGACTTCATAACCAAGAACCCAAAAGCAAATGCAACAAAAACAAAAGATAAATAGAGGAAACTTAATTAAACTAAAAAACTTCCACACAGCAAAAGAAATAATCAGCAGAATTAACAGGCAACCCACAGAGTGGGGAGAAAATCTTCATAACCTATATGTCTGACAAAGGACTAATATCTACAGTCTACTAAGAACTCAAGCAAATCAGCAAGGAAGAAACAATCCCATCAAAAAGTGGGCTAAAGACATGAATAGACGATTCTCAAAAGAAGGTACACAAATGACCAACAAGCATAAGGAAGAATGCTCAACATCACTGATTATCAGGGAAATGCAAATCAAAACCACAATGCAATACCACCTTACTCCTGCAAGAATGACCATAAAAAAAAAATTAAAAAATAGATGTTGGTGTGGATGTGATGAAAAGAGAACACTTTTACATTGTTGGTGGGAATGTAAACTAGTACAACCACTATGGAAAACAGTGTGGAGATTCCTTAAAGAATTAAAAGTAGGTCTACAGTTTGATCCAGCAATCCCACTACTGGATGGATATCTACCCAGAGGAAAAGAAGTCATTATACAAAAAAGATACTTGCACATGCGTGTTTGTAGCAGTAAAATTTACAGTTGCAAAAATATGGAATCAGCCCAAATGCCTATAAATCAATGAGTGAATAAAGAATATATATATGTGTGTGTGTGTGTGTGTGTGTGTGTGTGTATCTCACAATGTTTGGTTTTCTATTCCTGAGTTACTTCTCTTAGAACAATAGTCTCCAATTCCATCCAGGTTGCTGTGAATGCTATTATTTTGTTTCTTTTTATGGAGGAGTAGTATTCCATGGTATATGGATATAAATAGGGCATATTTATATCCCCTTGCCTTCTCCTAAAATTTTCATTCAAGCTATTTGTTGTCACCATTGCTTTAAATATATATCTCAATATCATATATTCCTTGGTTATGTACATTTGCTAATATTGATGCCTTATAGAGGATTGTTTTCCTTATCAGTAGAGAAATGTGTAGAAATTTTCGCTTGAACCTGAGAGAGTCTAAATTTTACAACACAAGTCATAAATAAAGCTACATCTACATCTTATTATTACTATTTTTTAAATTTTATTTTAAGTTGCAGGGTACATGTGAAGGATGTGCAGGTTTGTTACATAGGTAAATGTGTGCCATGATGATTTGCTGCACCTATCAACCCATCACCTAGGTATTAGGCCCCACATGCATTAGCTCTTTATCCTGATGCTCTCCCTCCCTCACATCCATGGCAGGCCCCAGTGTGTGTTGTTCCCCTCCCTGTGTCCATGTGTTCTCATTGTTCAGCTCCCACTTATAGGTGAGAACATGCAGTGTTTGGTTTTCTGTTCCTGTGTTAGTTTTCTGAGGATAATGACTTCTGGCTCCATCCATTTCCCTGCAAAGGACATGATCTCATTCCTTTTTATGGCTGCATAGTATTCCATGGTGTATATGTACCACATTTTATTTATCCAGTCTTTTATTAATGGGCATTTGTGTTGATTCTCTGTCTTTGCTACTGTGACTAGTACTTCAGTGAACATATGCTTGCATGTATTTTTATAATGGAATGATTTATATTCCTTTGGGCATATACCCAGTAATGGGATTGCTGGGTCAAATGGTATTTCTGGTTCTAAGTCTTTGAGGAATTGCCACACTGTGCTCCACAATGGTTGAACTAATTTATATTCCCACCAATGCATAGAAAGTGTTCCTATTTTTCCACAGCCTCACTAGCATCTGTTGATTCTTGACTTTTTAATAATCGCCATTCTGACGGGCATGAATTGGTATCTTATTGTGGTTTTGATTTGCATTTCTCTAATGATCAGTGGTGTTGAGCTTTTTTTCATATGTTTGTTGCCCCCATAAATGTCTTCTCTTAAGAAGTGTCTGTTCATGTTCTTTGCCCACTTTTTAATGGGGTTGTTTTTTCTTGTAAATTTGTTTAAGTTCCTTGTAGATTCTGGATATGAGTCCTTTGTCAGGTGGATAGATTACAAAATTTTTCTCCCATTCTGTAGGTTGTCTGTTCAGTATGATGATAGTTTCTTTTGCTGTGCAGAAGCTCTTTAGTTTAATTAGATCCCATTTGTCAATTTTTGCTGTTGTCGCAATTGTTTTTGACATTTTCGTCATGAAATCTTTGCCCGTGCCTATGCACTGAATGGTATTACCTAGATTTTCTTCTAGGGTTTTTTATACTTTTGGGTTTTACATTTAAGTCTTTAATCTTTTACCTTTTGTATAAGGTATAAGGAAGGGGTCCATTTTCAATTTTATACATACTACTAGCCAATTCTTCCAGCACTATTTATTAAATAAGGAATCCTTTACCCATTGCTTGTTTTTGTCAGGTTTGTTGAAGATCAGATGGTTGTGGATGTACAGTCTTATTTCTGAGTTTTCTATTCTGTTCCATTCGTCTATGTGTCTGTTTTTGTGCCAGTACCATGCTCTTTTGGTTACTGTAGTCTTGTAGTGTAGTTTGAATTTGGGTAACATGATGCCCCCAGCTTTGTTTTTTTTGCTTAGGGTTGTCTTGGCTATATGGGCTCTTTGTTGGCTCCATATGAATTTTAAAATAGTTTTTTTCTGATTCAGTGAAGAATGTCATTGGTAGTTTAATGGGAATAGCATGTATCTACACATTACTTTGGGCAGTATGGCCATTTTCACAATAATGATTCTTCCTGTCCATGAGCATGAGATGTTTTTCCATTTGTCTGTGTCCTGATTTCCTTGAGCAGCAGTTTGTAATCTCCTTGAAGAGGTCCTGCATTTCCCTTGTTAGTTGTATTCCTATGTATTTTGTTCTCTTTGTAGCAATTATGAATGGGAATTCACTCATGATTTGGCTCTCTGCTTGTCTGTTATTGGTGTATAGGAATGCTTGTGATTTCTGCACATTGCTTTTGTGTCCTGAGACTTTGCTGAAATTGGTTATTAGCTTAAGAAGCTTTTGAGGCTGGGCGCGGTGGCTCACGCCTGTAATCCTAGCACTTTGGGAAGCTGAGGAGGGCAGATTACTTGAGCTCAGGAGTTTGAGACCAGCCTGGGCAACACAGTGAAACCCTGTCTCTACTAACTTACAAAAAATTAGCTGGGTGTGGCAGCATGTGCCTGCAGTCCCAGCTACCTGGGAGGCTAAGGCAGGAGAATTGCTTGAACCCAGGTGGCAGAGGTCGCAGTGAGCCGAGATTGCACCACTGCATTCCAGCCTGGGCAACAGAACGAGACTCCATCTCCATCATGTCATCTGCAAATAGAGACAATTTGACTTCCTCTCTTCCTGTTTGAATATCCTTTATTTCTTTCTCTTGTCTGATTGCCCTGGCCAGAACTTCCAATACTGTGTTGAACAGGAGTGGTGAGAGAGGACATCCTTGTCTTGTGCTGGTTTTCAAGGGGAATGCTTCCAGCTTTTGCCCATTCAGTGTGATATTCGCTGTGAGTTTGTCATTAATGGCTGTTATTATTTTGAGGTATGTTCCTTCAATACCTAGTTTATTGACAGAAAGCTACATTTTAAATAGAATATTTATAAAAACATGGTTGATGTTCTCTGTCACCTAACAAATTATTTAGGATGCTCTGAAATGTACCAACTCTTATAGAAGACAATAGTGCCTGTGATAAGGCTGGTAAGAGTCCTAAGGACCATGGCCACTAGGTTCAAAAGCACCTGGAGCAAGACGAGCTCATTTCTTTTGGTGAGGAAGAGGAAAACCACACTGAGAAGGTAGGATTCAAGCTGGGCCTTCAAAGTTGAGCATGGGTATTTTTTTAATAGATGAAAGGTGAGAGAATACATTGAAGGTAGGTAACGCTTGTTAGTTCAACCAGTAACTAGGTCAAAGAATAAAACAACAGCCAGAGGAAAGTGAGTCTCATAGGAAAGCCTGACAAGTCAAGAAACGTGGGAGGGAGTCTGGGGACAGCGTGGTCAATGACCTCTTCTGACACAAGTGCACGAAGCTAGCAGAAAGGGTCCTGGGGAAACTGAGGCACATCCTAATTACCTGCCTTGAGAGGGACACCATGCTTCTATGAATGAAGCCTGAGCCCACCTGCGTTTTTCCTTTTTGTGCTCTTATAACTCATCTTCAGGCCCTTTTTCTCAAAACCCACTCCCAAGCTAGATGTTATCTGCGCCAAAATTATGAAATTATTTGTGGGAATCTAAAATCAGAATTTCACATTTTAAAAAACTTGTATGTCTAATGAATTGTTTGTATTTGATTTTGTCTCCTTTGGGCCTTGAAATCATCTTGAATATGGATTCTGTTGCCTGGCAGATGAGCTGTCCCCACCAGCTGTGGCTCAGGGGAGGTTCCTCCAGGTTAACTGCAGTGGACTCCTCAGCACCCTTTAGTTCACTGTTGTTTAATCAACTGTCAATGTCTCCTTATACGTTAATTCCTCCCTCCTTTGTCAAGTCAAACACTCTGAGGAAATCACACTGCCTGTGTTCTTCTGATCTACAGGTCTCATGAGCCCATCAAAAGTTCAATGAACTTGTTTGGTTGGATGCATCCTTTATTGCTTTTAAAATACAACAAAGCTGTCGATAAATTATTCCATCATCGCTTTTCAAGGTATCCATATTAAGTGTAGCAGTCTAGAACTCTAAATTCATTGCCTTGCCCTTTCTTATGTAAAATATGGACATTTGTGTGTCTCCAGTGTTCAGGCATCCTTCTTTCTTTAGTAGGATTCCTCAGACATTACTAAAAGTGGTGATTATATGAAAATGTATCAATAAAAGGTACCAGGTAAAGGATTTTCAGGTGTCCAAGCACACGAATGAGGTTGTGGGCACCTTGCAGTGCGTCTGAGGCTTTGGCTCTCCGTGCCCACATTCCTGGGAGCGGCGCTCAGTGGCAGGAGTAAGATCCAAGCCGCCTCCCGGTCGGTTCCCAGGATGTCCCTCTGCCTGCTCCTGGGGAGATCACGGGAAAGGAAGGGCGACTGAAGGCGTCACACCCTGGTAGGAATTTTCCAATATAAATCCAGTAACTGTTTCCATGATGACCTAAAAAAAGAAGAGTCTGGAATCAATTTGTAACTTTTTCTATGCCTCCCCCACTCTGACTCATTTTTTTGATGGGTCGTTTTTCATTATTTATTGATGGAGGATTTGCCTTTGCAGGGCAGCGCGGCATTAGGCCAGTGTCGCCTGAGGCAAATGTGTACCTGCAGAGAGACCAGTTCCTGCGTTTCAGGTGCACAGATAATGAAATCAGGTCCCTCCCGTGCTAACAAGGATCTCATCCTGTAAGCAGTAGGCTATATTTATTGTATGTACAGCTTTACCTGCAGGGCGATTGTGTTTTGTAATTAGTACCACTCCAAGTTTTAGCGAAGTGTTTGAGGAACTGGGGGCCTTACAGGGTTATCTCATTACTAGTAGAAGCCTAAGGAATTTATGCAAGCACACCTACATGGCAACCCCACTATACCCAAATAATGACATCATGTCTGTTTTTTTCTCTCTCTGATTAAATGTCTCTTCTCTTTTGTCCAACTCTTCTGCACACACTTTAAGGGGCTTTCCCTGGTGTGTGTCCTCTTGTTTAGCCACCCGGAAATTGAAGTGCTTCAGGCCCTTTTCATTCTTACATAAAACCTTGGCTGCTTTTTCTCCCTAATATTTGGAAAAGTCAAGGTATCATGTGAGCTGCCAAGTACACTGGGGTGGGAACTGGAAAGGATCCAAGGCTCTGTTATTTCTTCCCACTCCTTCCTAGCTCATTGTGAACTTCTTGCACCAAACTCCTAATGTTTGTAGACGTTCTCTGGGACATTTGCCCTTTGCACCCTCTCCCATATACACGCAAAGAGTCTGATTCCAAAATTAATCACCAGTACGGATTCAGATTAGCAAACAACTACCATAGACCGACCAGCAAGGAAGCCTTTGGAAATACCACTTCCCTGGTTGGCCACTGGACGTAGACAGAGCTGTGCAGACCTTGGTCTCGCACTGATTGGCTGTTAGGTGAAGGACTGAGACCTACCTTCCTGTTTTGATTGACTGGGAACAGGTCAAAGGGCCCCTGAAAAGTACACAACACTTCCCGTTTAAAATAGATCTTGGAAGACATTGAAAGAAGAAGGAAGAATGTGGGAATGCAATGGGACAGGGTTCTTTGATCCTAAACCCAGTCAGAATCTTAATTAGCTGTACATGGAAGACCACAAAAAGCACCCTCCCCTAGAGAAGGCCTCTCCAAGTGAAATGCAAGTTCCAGGAAATGATTGAGTTGTCCCATGTCCAAATGAATCCACCATGAAGTTCAGGGAGATTCTGAATGAGGAGCCTTGTTTGTCTCTATGTATTCTGAGTGAGTGAAATCACTGGTAATTCAGAGAGTGTCTGTAACAGAGAGGATTTTTAGCTGTGAATAATATACCATGTACTATATATACACATAATAGAATGGGAGAGACTGGCCTCCCCGCCTTCCCTTCTCCCTCTCCCCGTTTCTCACCCAAGAGGTCCAGATAGGATCACTGATGAGGATGGTGTAGATGAGGAGGACACTCAGGAAAGAATCCAGGGAACTTCCAGCCTTGGTGGTTGAGCCAAGATGAAGGACTAGCCAAGAAGGATTGAGCAGCAGCTGCAAAGGGAGGGGAAACACGGAGAAAAGGAGTCCAACCCAAGCCAGGCCATGAAAGTGTCTCCGATGGTCATTGCTGTCCAAAGTATTGAGAAATTGTGTGAGATGAAGATAGAAAATTAACCACTGTGTTTGACCAGAGGCAGGTCCTTGCTGAATTCAACAAGAGTAATTTCTGTAATGCATTGGAAATCTCCATTTGACAGACGTTACATACAAGGCTCAGTTATTCAGGAAATAGGCAGGCTCGGTTTTTGCAATGGTGAGAAATTTAGAAAAAATAAATCTGATGTGGCTTCAAGTGCATGCCAGATCATGGGACAGGATCTCCGGCTCCCATACCGGCCTCCCACCCCCGTGGGACTTGGACAGAGCATGACCAAATCCCAGGGCAAACCCTGAGGCACCCAGGAGAGGAGACCACACAGAGTAAGGTAACCTGGGGCAGGACAGTACATCCAAGGGGTGGATCCTGTCCCAGGCCCAAAGCCAGGGTGTGTGGAGGGATGGGAGAGGGGATTAGCCCTGGGACACTGCGTGATAATTTCCTGGTGTGATTCGTCCCTATTCTTTCATGCCTTCTTTCGTTCAAAGAGCATTTTGAAGCCCCCATTGTTGATTACTGTTCTAGATTCTGGGGATAATGGAATAAATAAACCCACCAAAGCCCTTGCCTTAATCATATTCAAGTCGAACTATCTGTGTATCTCCATGCCGTGATGCAAATGAAGACACGGGAAGATGAAGGGGAATAGAGACCTACCTGGGCACTGGAGTGCTGGTTTTCCGCCTGGGATGTGCATTAGAATCACTTGGGTGCTCAGCCCATGCTCCGACTGATCAAATCGTTTTGTATTGGAGGTGAGACCCAGCCATCAGCAATAATCCTCCCAGGTGACTTCAGTGTGCAGCCAACGTTGGGGACGGCTTTAGAGCTGGGTTCTAGAAGTGTGCTCCTAACCAGAGTGTCAGCGTTGCCTGGGAACTGCTGGAAATGCAGTTCCACCCCAGACCACCCCAGACCCACTGAATTAGGAACTCTGAGGGTGAGGTCAGGCAGTCTGTGTTACCAAACCCGCCAGGTGATCTGCTATGCATGGACGTTTGAGAATCCCTGCTTTGGGGAAGCCAACTTTCCAAAAGCCAGAAGGAAGAGAGGCTGGGCACGGAGGTGTCTGTGACACGTCAGTATTTATGACACTGGGAGGGTACTGGTGACATCCTGGTGCTGTGAAGAGCAAAAGAGAAATGTTTCTGCCCTCAAGGGATTTATAGTCCAGGTTTGGAAATAATAACATGCAGGATCCCTAGAAAGCAAGAAGCAGCGCAGAATGATGTGTGAATGGTGTGCTGCTCTGGTGACAGAGGAGACGCTACAGAGATGATTTTTTAAACTTCACTGCAGCTTTTAAACTACTCAATGATGAGAATATATTATTCTGTAGTCACACTGTCTTTCCCACAAAGTTTTGCAGACTTCCATTATTTTCTAGCACTGCCTGCTGTAAAAACCTGAGCCTAAAAGGAATTTTCCCCTTTGTAGGTGTCTTCCTTTTTCTGCTGCGATATTGGAAGAAAATGTCCATGATCCTCACGGTTCGAGTGAAGTGCAAGAATCTAACCAGGATGTGTCTCAGTGACTGGCTTCTGTTTCCTTTCCTGGATAAAGGTATTATGCTGTTTTCATTTGCAGATACAATACTTCAGTCATTTCAGAGTAATTTTTGTATTGTATCACATCTCTGTTTTAAAAAATAGAACTCAAAAATTCTTAGGAGGGCTGGTCCTAGCCTTTTGTATCTATTAAAAGTTACTGGAGGTGTGACCAGGCGCGGTGGTTCACGCCTGTAATCCCAGGACTTTGGGAGGCCGAGGCAGGCGGATCACGAGGTCAGGAGATCGAGACCATCCTGGCTAACACGGTGAAACCCCGTCTCTACTAAAAATACAAAAAATTAGCCGGGCATGGTGGCGGGCGCCTGTAGTCCCAGCTACTCAGGAGGCTGAGGCAGGAGAATGGTGTGAACCCGGGAGGCGGAGCTTGCAGTGAGCTGAGATCATGCCACTGCACTCCAGCCTGGGCGACACAGCGAGACTCCGTCTCAAAAAAAAAAAAAAAAAAAAAAAAAACTAACTGGAGGTGTAGAGTGGGAAATTACCACAGGCTGGAATTGGTTTCTTAGCTATGACACCAAAAACACAAGCTGCCAAAGAAAAAACAGATACATTGGACTTGATCCAAACTGTAAAACTTTGTGTTTCAAAGTACACTGTCAAGAAAGTAAAAAGACAGCCCCATAGAATGACAGGAATATTTGTATATTGTATGTCTGATAAGGGTCTAATTCAGGATATATCCCTCTTGCAATTCAACAATAAAAACATGACCCAATTTAAAAATGGGCAAATAATTCGAATAGAAATTTCTTCTAAGAAGGTATACCAATGGCCAGAAGGTACATAAAAAGATGCTTAACCTCATTAGCCATCTGGGAAATGCAATCGTAACTACAGTAAGATAGAATTTCACACCCGCTAGGATGGTTGTTATAAAAAAGATGGACAAAAACAAGCGCCAGTGAGGATGTGGAGAAATCGGAGCCCTCACAGACTGCTGAGGGGAATGTGAAATGGTGCAGCCACTTTGGCAAACTGTCTGGCAGGTCTTCAAAGTTAAACACAGAATTACGATATGACCTGGCAAATTCTACTCCTAGGTACATACCCAGGAACATCAAAACATATGTCCCTGCAAAAACATGCACAGGAATGACCACAGCAGCAATACTCACAATAGTCAAAAAGTGGAGACAATCCAAATGTCCATGCACTGACGAAAAGATAAACAACGTGTGGCATAGCCATATCCACATGACGGAGTCATCGGCTGGAAGGAGGAATGACGTTCTGGTAGGCTGTGTGAAAGAAGCCAGACGCAAAGGCCACATGGGTCACTCCGTGATACGAAGTTTCCGTGACAGGCAGAGCTATGGACACAGTACATGGATTCCTGGTTACCTAGGGCTGGGGGCGGGGGTGACTAGGGGCAAGTAGGGAGTGACTGCTATGGGGAGAGGGCGTTTCTCGGAGGTGAGAAAGGTCTCTGAAAATTGCTTGTGATGGTGGTTGCACAACTTTGAGAATATACTAAAATTCATTGAATTATATGCACTAAATGGGTGAACTTTCTCATTGAATTGTATACACTAAATGGGTGAACTTTACGGCACATGGATTGTATCTTCTGGTCTATTTGTTTCCAGTCAGTTCCATGTGCCATTAACTACCTCCAAAGGCTATTTCAAGAAAATTCCTCAAGTTGTTTCATTTCTCTACTTTCTTGTCCCACTGCCCCTAGCTTCCCTTGTCTGTCTGTCTGTCTGTCGTCTGTCTCTCCTTGCTCTGGCTCTCTCTGTTTCATCACTGGCATGCTGGCAATAACTGTGAAAGCCACATACCTCCCATCTGTTCTTTGCCCTTAGTGATTTCACCAAAGTGAAAGGTTTTATGTGCTTTTGCTTACAAAGCCTCTTTTAGTTCCATCTGTTAAGCCTTGGAATCTAGAAACAGTTCATGTTTCCAGTACTTCAAGACTTGGAATTTTTGGACTTTCTCTGTTCATTTTTATGTCTGCTTGTTTCACACTGAATGACTCTTTCTTGAGACCATTTCTTCCTTGAAATACCTTGACCAGTGCAGCCAACACATCCAAGTAACATCCAGTGGCACCCAGTTCTCCTGTCCTGCCCCAGAGCTATGAGGACAGGACATCCAGTGGCACCCAGTTCTCCTGTCCTGCCCCAGAGCTATGAGGACAGGTGGCACTTGGCCTGCCTTCGTGTGGTATAAGCAGTACCTTTCCCAGACCTTTAGCTGCAGAGTATGGTAGACGCTTGCCTTTCCTGCCTCCTCTAACAGATTCCTTGCCATGGGCTACTCAGAGCCACATCTTTTAGATCTAGGTTAGGGCAGCTCCCCTCTTTTACGTCTCATTTCTGCATTAGGGCAATTACTGCCGCTGGTACACAAACCCTGAAATCTCAGCAGCTTCACACAACAAAGCTTTCTCCCTCACTCCAAATCCTACCTGGGCTGCCCAGGGCTCACATTCCGGCAGTGACTCAGGGATTCTGACTACTTTCATGTCATCAAAGCTGTGGCCTCCCAGGTCACTCTGGTGGGGGAAGTGAGGAGTGCAGATGGAACTTATCTTAATTGCCTCAGCCTGCAAGGGTCACACACCACTTATGTCACCACTGGCCAGAACATGTCTTGTGACTCCAGTGAGCGCTCGTTGTCTGCCCCAGGTCAGCTGGAGCACATGGGGCCGAGAGCTTTTGGCAGATCACAAGGTACCTGTGGGAAGGAGAAGATGGAAATAGAGGCTTCTTGTTTAATCATAAGGATAGAGGAGAGTTGGACAGATCTGAGGAAGGAGAATGAAGGTGTCTCCCTGTACCCTGCAGCCTTGTGTGAGGAGTGAGTGCTGAAATGATTAGCATAGGAGAGGCACAGCTGGTCCTGAGTGGACACTGGTCGGGTCAACTCCACGTCTCCCTTTGCCTCTTTTCACAATATGCAATATTTGGGAAGTTGTAATTACAAGTTCCAAACGAGGAGTTGTAAAGAAGTGAGTTAGCTACAGGGAATGAGAAGAAACATGTTTCTAATCTTTCCCCATTGGAAGGACATTGTTCTGAGGGTGTCAGAAGTTTGAGATGGGGATGGGATGAGCATGAGATCCTTCACGCTGTTTTGACCTAACAGTGGAAAGGATGGGGAGCAGAAAGGAGCCGCCGGGTGTTTGCGGAGGTGAGAGGGCAGGCAGATTGCTGCAGGGAAAGTGATAAAATGCTTTTTTGTTTTCAGTCTTTTTTAAAGCCACGTTTCCTGACGACTTCCTCATGTCATTAGCTTTTCAGCACGGTCTTCCGTCACGTCCATCCTATGACTGCACTACATTGATTTAGTCAAACTCCGATGGTCACACACTGTTATTGGTACCAGCTATTTTTGTTTTTAAAGTGAGTTTTAGAACATTTTTTTATTTGGGGGAAAGAAAAGCAAAAATTGCATAGCCAATTCCTTTACCCTACAACTACAGCTAGGTGTCACATTTCTTGTCATTCTGTCCTATTTACTTCATAATTATACATTATGGCATTTTTGAAAGGTATAGACAGTGTCCAACTTACGATGGTTCAGCTTAATTCTTCAGCTTTATGATGGTGCGAAAGTGATGCGCATCCACTGGAAACCAGTACTCCACGTTCTGACTTTTGATCTTTTCCTGGGGAAGCCATGTGCGGTGTGAGGTGCCCTCTGCATGTGGGCAGGGCCGCCAGGCAGCTGCAGCGTCAGAAGGGCAGACCACCCACACTCTATGCTGTGCCCTGTTCCCAGCGTTTGCTGGATATTTGTGTTTTCGCATCCCATCATGTCTGCAAAATGATATTTTAAACTTGCAATGGATCGATTGGGACATAACCCATTGTAATTTCTATGCTAGGTAACCCCAATAGCAACATCAATCTACCGATCCACCATCAGTCACTCAACGTGGCAGGTCCTCAAATGGTGCCACTTTGTTCAATGTCATTTCTTTTTTCTTTTTGAGATGAAGTCTTACTCTGTCGCCAAGGCTGGAGTGCAGTGGCTCACTGCAACCTCTGCCCTCTGAGTTCAAGCAATTCTCCTGCCTCAGCCTCCCGAGTAGCTGGGACTATAGGCACGCACCACCAGGCCCAGTTAATTTTTTGTATTTTTAGTAGAGAAGGGGTTTCATCATGTTGGCCAGGCTGGTCTCGAACTCCTGACCTCAGGTGATCCATCTGCCTTGGCCTCCTAAAGTGCTGGGATTATAGGCGAGAGCCGCTGCACCCGCCTGTTCAGTATCATTTCATCACGGTGCTGGCGAGGAGAAAGCTGATTCCCGTCAAGGGCCACCATTTGTGTGGGGCTTGTACCTTCTCCTCATGTCTCTGTGGGTTTTCTCTGGGTGCTCTGGTTTTCTCCCTCCTCTCAGAGATGTGCCTGTTCATGAACGGGTGTGTCTACAGGGCGTCGTGGGAGTGGGCATGGGTGTGAGAATGAGTGGCCCTGCCATGGCCTGAGGGCTGGTTCCCGCCTTGTGCCCGGAGCTGCTGCCAGGATGGCCTCTGATCACTGTGACCCTGAACTGGAACATGTGGGTTGGAAAATGAATGCATAAAAACAAATTATTTTAAAGTAACAATTTGTAAAGTCTACTGTCCCCCTACAAATGCATGGCAATGACCCGAGTGGTTGGCGAGGGCTCAGGGAGCCCATCCTGTTTGTTTTTCGAACTTTGTGGGAATAGGAAGTGCTCTTTACAATTTGTGCTTTGATTTCGGCGACCCACCCACCACAATGACTGCTGCCACTCACTGATTCACCAGGAATTGGATAAACAATGATCTCACTTGTTTTAATCAATCTTTCTTAAATGTATGTACAGTTCACATTTATTTCAGTGTTTAATATTAGAAATGTTTTGGGTCTGTATTTAGAAGACTGGTGATGTTTTTGTGACCAGAAATACGTTGTTAGGAACTTAACTCTTGTTTATATCAATTGGCCTATGGTAAAGTTGGTTTCTGCATTTGTTTCACTTAAAGTCACAGTTTCCAAGCACCTCTTGCTGACGTTAAGTGAGAACTTACCGTACAGAGCCAGTTCCCATGCTGTGTTCAAAATTCTGGGGATACTAAAAGAAAATAGAACCAGGTCCTGTTCTCAGGAGGCACCGACCGTCTCTGCAGAGGCCTCTGGACCGACTCACAGGGCACCGACCGTCTCTGCAGAGGCCTCTGACCGACTCACAGGGCACCCACAGCAAGTACGCAGAGACCTGAAAGCAGTACAAGTTCATGGAAGGCTGAAAGAATGACAGAATCGCAGTTCCAAAACCTTAGAAATCGTCCTCTCCAACTCGCTTTTAATTCATGAACCTTCTCTACATCATTTCTTATGAGTGACCCTGTGGTATTGGTTAGAATGTCTCCAGTGGTGAAGATAATAACTGAATAGTGCGGCGCACACTCAGCCAACAAGGGGTTCGCTGTCACACACTCCTCATGGTCTCTGCATAGCCCTGTAAGCCGCACGTGGCTAATGCCATAAGGTATTCTTGGGTGGAGTTTGAATGCAAAAGGCTACAGCCTGTGGGGATGGGGGTACCCCAAGGTGTCACCCAACAACCCCTCGCTCCAGCTGCCTGAAGCTTCTGGATTCTCCCTGTCTTTTCCCAGACTTCATTTTTAACCAGAGGACAGTGGACACTAGAGGAAGGCACAGGCCAGGTCTCTCCTGGGGAATGCTATGGGGGTTTCTAAGTGCATGACGCCATCATTTTCTGGACTGGATACAACCTGCAGTGCTAAGCTCATCCTGTCCCACCCTCCGGCCAGGTGGTGTGCCCATCTCCAGTTCACACAGACAGGTCTTACTGCAGGTAAGACCACCCTCATCCTGGGCCTCTCCACTTCCCTTGGCAACAGGAGTTAATACAGAGCCAGAGGTATTCAGGTGTTTCAGGGCTTAAGGTAGAGTCCTGACAACCTGGATGCTGTAGCTAAAACCTCCCCTCACTACTCCTGGAATAAAAAGATGGGCAGACTCTGAGTACCGTCCCTCTGTTGACAACTTCCCATGGCCCAAGTCCTATCCTGATGCTTGCCAGAGACCCCTAGGCTCTGCCTCCTGGCTCACCTCCATCTCCACAAGAAGCCCAGGGCTTCAGGGGCACCATCCGCCTTCCCACGTGGCTTTCCCCTTCTCTGCTCTGCTCCTGAAAGCAGAGGTGGATCTGCCACATCATGGAGGAAGCTTCAGGCTACGGGCCCCTCGTGTTCACATGTGCCTACTGAGGCCGGGCCGTTTTTCTTCCAGGGCACACAAAGGCAGGCAGTTGTGTGGGTACTGGAGGCTGCTGAGCCTCTCAACAGCATGAAGTCTGTACTCCAGCATGATGACTAATCCTTCGCACACCCTCAGTTGCCCTCCCCTCCTCTTGTCGTCAGAATTACTTGGCTTAAGCCAACTCCAGCCTAATGTGTACCATCCAGCTGAAGATAGCTGGAGGACACTCAGTGAGTGGGCAGGTCTTGCTTAGATGGATGACTGCTGCTCTCCAGAGGACCCCAGCCAGCCTCACCCACCTCACTCCCTTAGCTCCACACAAACTTTACTCCAGGGTCACCTTGTCAGCGAGGCCGTTCTTGATGGCCCTCTTGAAAATGCAGACCTCCCATCCTGGACGTTCTCACCTTCTTACGGCCTTGCCTTTTTCCCCTAACTATGTTCTACATTTACGCCCTTTTTTCTTGTACTTATTCATTTTTATTTCCCCCACTGAAATGTAGGCCATAGTTTGTTTAATGCTGTTTGCTCAGTGCCTGGAAGGTGCCTGCTATGTATTAGGTGCTCAGACAAAGGATTTTGGAGAAAATGGATGAACAACAGAATTGTGCTAAAATAAAGAGACCACCAGAGATGAAATGGCAAGAAGAGTCTCTGCAGTGCTATAGGCACCTTCCAATTCAGACAGACAGAGGGATAAGAGTTGGCAGCGGATGCAGGCAGGGAGCCACTGGGCCACCTGAGGGGCAGATGACTGCAGAAGCCCCAGGACTTCAGGGAGGCAGGGTGTCCTTTAGACACGGGATGCAGGGTGCTGAAGCTGTGTTAGGGAGGTGGGTGGGGTGTCATCTAGACATGGGGAGGGACGTGCTGAAGCCGTGTTAGGCCACAAGGGCAACAATGTATTGTGAATGACATTTCAGCCTCTCTGACTGGTGAGATTCTTCTCTCTCTTGCTTTCCTACATCTACTACATTTGATAGAACAAAGGATGCATTATTTTTCCCAGAAAGAATTGTAACAGAGAATGACTCTGCCACCAGGGCCTGTGTGATGGGTGGAATGTGGACAATTGAAGGCAGTAAAGAATGGACTGACTTAAGGGCAGATGGAATTTCACATCCTCCCACTGTTGGTTGCTACTTAACGGCACGCATAACTCGCATCAGAATAGGTTTTTGAATGATTTTCTTTGTTAATGCTAAGCCACACTTACGCATGGTGTGATCAGGAAGGCACTAACAAGGGTAAGGAAATGCTGGTGGAAAAGACCACGCCTTGGGTACAGTGTACATTGCTTGAGTGATGAGTGCACCAAAATCTCGGAACATACCACTAAAAAACTTATCCATGTAACAGCAAACCACCCGTTTCCCAAGGACTATTGAAATAATAAAAATAATAAAAAGGCAGGTCCCTAAGTCTACCATTGGCAAGAGCGGGTTATCGGCGCAGCCGTACTGCTGCCTCCTAGCGGTGGAGTGAAGTATCACACACAGTTTAACAAAGATGGGGCCTCATACTCGGTGTGGCTTTTTGTTTTGTTTTTGTTTTTTTAAGAAAAAGAGCAAACCACTTGTTGATAGGTGGAACATTATATTTTAGTTTTAAGTTTATTGTTAACCTAACCTATGGCTCAAAATCAGTGGAGATACTGGTTTTATATTAGGCAGATGCCCCCTGTTAATGATTCAGTAAAGGAAATCAGCAACGAGGCCGCTGAGTGGAATTGTGTCCCCTCCCACCTGAATACACACTAAAGATTCTAGAAATCAAAAAGAGAAGCAAAATGCTGGGAGCTATAATCCAACAAGACAAAGAATCTTCACATTGGCCACAAACACAACATTCTACACATGTGGATATGAGATAAGAGAAACTTGGAGAATTTAGTAACTGTTGAAACGAAAACGTATTGGAAACAATTGGGAGCAATTTACAGATGGAGCCACCCTTTTGTTGCTACAGATTAATAAGGAGAATTGAGTTATCCTGAGCACAAAATACATCAGGTACACAGTAAAGTAAATTATCAACTTTAACAACAAAATATATGATGCTAGGACCTGCATTTTTGCCTTTCACAGATAGTAAACACGGCCAAAGTTCTTTTGCTACTTATTTACATCCTAAAAGGAAGAAAATAAAAAAAGTGAACTCCAACAGACCCCAGTCTGTGCGGTTAAAAACTGCAGGACATGAGGACGCACGCTGCAGAGGTGTGTTAGTGTGTCCTTCTGATCTCTTGAAAGATTATTATTTCTAATTATGACAAGAAATATTGCACCAAAAAAGAACCTCGAATGAAATGTGTGCTCATGTGCATGTGAAGGGGGGGAGAATGAGGATGGAGTGAAATATTTAATAGACAAAGACCCAGGCAATCTGTTGGGTTTTCTAAGATCTCTGCTCTGGTAGTCTGTGCCAAGTGTGTGGCCGATACACGGTGATTCAGGACAAGCTGAAGCCAGTTGTAAGCATCAGATGTGACTCCCAAATGCGATTTAAGGGACTCGGGAAGAAGGAGTGGAACAGGTGGGTGCAAGCCTGGGCTTGTGGGGTGCCCTCTACAGGAGAAAGGAAGTGGCCATCTTTGTCAGGCATGTGGATGAGGGGTGACGTCGGGGAATGCTGAGGATCTAGAGGTAGTGGCGAAATCCCTTCACCATGTGGAATTAGCAACGCCCCCGGCTCTGTGGAGAGAGATTTATTGTGTGAAGGTAGCGATGGCTAAGGACACAATCAAGAGAAGCCTATGATGACGAAAGGGAGTCATCTGGAGTCGCACAGCAAGAGCGGATTTCCAGGAGGGTGGGTCCCCTGCTTTTGAAGAGGACTGTTTTCCATTCTTTTGGCATAAAGATAGAAACTGTATAACTTTAAAAAACACATTTATTCTGCATATTACATACGTAGCTGTGATCATAATTGAAATACCAATTTCTATTGGAATACAGTATTTTTTATTTTATTTCCCCATTTGTATTGATTTTAGGGTTGCATTTGCTTTCAATCATGCAGAAGCATGACATTATACTTCCTTCAAAACTGTTTTTTTTTCTTTTGCTGATTTTGTAAATAATTTTTTTTTTTTTTTGCTTTACATATATTGAATCCTATTCAGGAATTGGTTCATTCCAAATTTTATTTTGGTGCTTGTTTGTAAAAGTTTTACCGCTGTATTTGCCTTTCATGTTTCGCACTAAAAGAGTCAAAGTTATTTTATAATATGGCTTTTTAGTTCCCAGTATTTGGTAGATATGATGGTGTTATTTGCTCTCACAGTGTCTGTGCCTAGCATGAGACCTAATTTTCCCGTAAACATGCTCTGTTTTGTTACTTGGTACATGCCAATACTAACCACTGTACTTTTTCTTTAGCTTTGTGATTTGACATTTTCCTTTTAGAGTTAATAATTTATATCGCATGTGCAGAACTTTAAAATCACTTTCAATAAAGTTTGACTGTTTTCAAAAAACTTTCTTGTACAATTGAAGGACATTTGAATATGTCTGCACATTTTGTATAAAAGTTAATATGGGCCAGGCGCGGTAGCTCAAGCCTGTAATCCCAGCACTTTGGGAGGCCGAGACGGGTGGATCATGAGGTCAGGAGATCAAGACCATCCTGGCTAACACGGTGAAACCCCGTCTCTACTAAAAAATACAAAAAACTAGCCGGGCGAGGTGGCGGGCGCCTGTAGTCCCAGCTACTCAGGAGGCTGAGGCAGGAGAATGGCGTAAACCTGGGAGGCGGAGCTTGCAGTGGGCTGAGATCCGGCCACTGCACTCCAGCCTGGGCGACAGAGCGAGACTCCGTCTCAAAAAAAATAAAATAAAATAAAGTAAAATAAAATAAAAGTTAATATGATGCTTATAGCCAAAATTCTTTAACTCTTGAGTACTGATTTCCCTGCAACCTGAAATTATCTAACTAGTGCAAGCATAAATAAATTGAATTATATTTATCTCAGTGTGGCATTATCTTGATGTAGTTGGTTTGGCAATAATGAGATTGACAATGGAGAATTTGAGGGATTATAGACATTTTATATCTATTATGGCTGATATGAAAAACCAAAATATTAATTTATGAACACTACCTTGGGATTTCTGAATTCTTTCTTCTTTTTTCCAGGGAAGTATTCACTTTATTGACAAATTTAGAAATGGAGAAAATAAAACACTTAGCTGATTTCAAATTTTCTAAGCTCGTTAAGTTTCTCAGGAAATCTTAAATTTCTTGTTTTAATATTGTGTGTGTGAGATCTCTCACTGGCTGGGTGTGGGGGCTCATGCCTGTAATCCCAGCACTTTGAGAGGCCGAAGTGGGCAGATCACTTGAGCTCAGGAGTTTGAGACCAGACTGTGCAACATGGCAAAACCCCATCTCTATAAAAATACCAAAAATTAGCCAGACGTGGTGATGCGCACTTGTATTCTCAGCTACTTGGAAAGCTGAGGTGGGAGGATTGCTTGAGACTGGGAGGCGGAGGCTGCAGTGAGCTCATGCCTGGGTGACAGAGCAAGACCCTGTCTATATGAATATTGCTGTCTTTTCCATTGGAAAACTTTTAAAGAATACAAATACTGAAAACAATAAAACCCAAAACTCAAGAGCTCACCTTTCAAGATTAACAAATGTGAATGTGTTAAAAATATTTTCTTCAGATCATTCTTTACATAAAATAAATAAAGCGTTATTGGTAGAGTCAACACCTTTTTCGTATTTTTCCCCTGCTAACCTATTTTAATTGGAGAGGGAAAAGTGTGGAAGAGGAACAGCCCCTGATGCATTTACAGCTTCCAAATATTGACGGAAGTGCCGCAGACTGACGGTTATGTTAGAAACTGTCACTCATGTCCTGTCCACTCTAACTTCACAGACTACTAGAAGAAAATCTGCAAGTGGACGAGTGAGGCCTGGGAGCAGCTGAAACATGGATGTGCTTCACATCCGATCCAAGCGTTTGGATCCAGCCCATTTTGCCACTCACTGGCTCCACTTTGGGTTTCCTCCGGAGCTGCTGGCAGCCCCCCGTGGATGTCAAAGTTGGGCCTGAGATGTTGTTCATTGGAAATCATAGGATTTGGAAATTCAAGTCTTGGGATCACGTAGCAAACCACCTTCATTTAACAGATGAGGACGCCAAGGGCAGGAATGTTGAAAAAAATGTTTTCGGGACACACAGCTAAGGTGGGAGTGAGCAAGACCTAATTCCATCTGCCCCCTTTTCTTCCATCCCCTCATTAATTCAGCTGTTTTTCAATCAGTTTGAACCAGAGCCAGTGATTTTAATATTCAGGAAGTTTCAAGACCATGCTCTTTATAACCATTTTAAGATGGAAGTAAAACTGAAAAAATGTTTTATTCTGCCTGTTGTCTAATAAAACTGGTTCCATTCCAATGGGTTCCTGGTCTCATTGACTTCAAGAATGGAGCCCCAGACCTTCTCGCGGTGAGTGTTACAGCTCTTAAAGATGGCACATACCCAAAGAGTGAGCAGTAACAAGAGTTATTGTGAAGAGCGAAAAGAACAAAGCTTCCACAAAGTGGAAGGTGAGGAGGGAGTTGGAGCTGTTGGCTGGGGAGGCCGGCTTTTGTACTTTTATTTGTCCCTGCCCAGGTTCCATTTTTGTCCTATCAGAGTGCACTTTTTTCAATCCTCCCAGCGATTGGCTACTTTTAGACTCCTGCTGATTGGTGCATTTTACAGAGCACTGATTGTTGTATTTTACAGAGTGCTGATTGGTGCATTTTACAAAGCACTGATGGGTGGGTTTTACAGAGTGCTGATTGGTGCATTTTACAGAGTGCTGATTGGTGCATTTTACGAAGCGCTGATGGGTGGGTTTTACAGAACACTGATTGGTGCATTTTACAATCCCCTTGCTAGCTACAGAACGCTGATTGGTGTGTTTTACAGTCCTAGCTACAGAGTGCTGATTGGTGCATTTTACAATCCTCTTGCAAGACGGAAAAGTTCTCCCAAGTCCCCACACCACCCAGGAAGTCCAGTTGGCTTCACCTCTCAGAACCTCAGTTCTAAAAGAAGTTTCATAAAACAGCAGAAAGAAGTTCTTAGATATGAAATATCTTTTTCCAAGCAAGTATTAGATGATTAAGTGGTTAACAGAGCAAAACTTTTCTGGATGTCATGGATGGCCCGCAAAATGCTCTTGGGGCTGAAAAACAGTTATTTGTGTGGAAAGCGGCTGAATACTCGATGCTAGAAAAAGAGTTTGTGCGGCCAGGCACAGTGGCTCACACCTGTAATCCCAGCACTTTGGGAGGCCGAGGCAGGCAGATCACCTGAGGTCAGGAGTTGGAGACCACCCTGAGCAACATGGAGAAACCTCCTCTCTGCCAAAAATACAAAAAAATTAGCCAGGTGTGGTGGCGCATGGGTGTAGTCCCAGCTACTCAGGAGGCTGAGGTAGGAGGATCACTTGAACCCAGGAGGCGGAGGTTTTGGTGAGCCGAGATCATGCCACTGCACTCCAGCAGCCTGGGCAACAAGAGAGAAACTCAAGAAAGTGAAAGAAAGAAAAAAAGAAAGAGAAAGAGAGGAAGGAAGGAAGGAAGGAAGGAAGGAAGGAAGGAAGGAAGGAAGGAAGGAAGGAAGGAAGGAAGACAGTTTGTGCTGCTTGCTAATTCTAGAATGTCCCTATGCCCATGGAAGAGGCCTCTCAGGCAGGTTTTCTAAGAGAATCCTATGGACATCTTCATGCATTTTTTCATTGACTTTCTTATCATTAACGTAGCCTTAAAGTAGGCCCTCACAGGCCAGAGGATGGCTCTTCTGGGTCCTCAAGATGTCAGGAGGACACTTGCATTGTCTTACTTAATCTTCTCAACACCCTGAGCGTGTATACTATTTAGCAGATGTGCAAACATTTGACAGACAACAGTCTAAGGGGAGCATTCCTTCAACATTAAAAACGACTCCTGCTCACCCACAACAGGTTTCGCGGTCATGGGTGTGCTATACCCTCTGGTCAGGGTTTGCGTGCTGTGGATCTGAAAGTACTTTATGCTGGTGATCTGGGCTACTGCTTATAATTTCACCACTGGACGATGCAACGTTGCTACCATAGACAGGCTGGGGTGAACCAGAACTGGCACGATTGTGTGCAATTGAGAAGGCTACTATCTCGTCTGTAAAATGGGACAATGACATCTTACTTATTGTAAAAATTAGAGTTATTGTATGAAAAGCTTCTAGCGGAGAGGCTGGTCTAAATTGCGTGCCAAGACCTGGTAGCTGTTGCTGCTATGCATAGAGGAATACAAAGTCGGCATAAAAAGATGCAGATTATGTGTATGGTGGAAATCCATAGGAGAGCTCTGAACCCCCTGGTCCAAAATGTCTTGGCGTAAGTCTTCACAAGATTGCACTATATTCCCGTGACTCCATTTTCTGCTCAAGTTCTTCCTTTGAATTGGATCGACTGATGAGACCTGCTTTTCCTTCGGGTTTTGCACTATTTCCTTGAGAATGACACGATTGCCAAAAATACGGTCACGCAGCTCTTCCCGGCCCTTGTCGCGCTTTGTCCTTCTCCGGTTCAGGCAGGTGCACTGATTGGCGTTCGCTGAGGGCTGACGCGAGGTTTCAGCTCATTTCAGTTTCAGCAAATTGGTGGAAACAGAAAGGCTGAGGTTACCATGGAAATAGTCACAGCCTCTCTCAGAACTACCAGAAATACTGTAGTATTTGAAGCAGTGTGGATTTCGCCAACAGGCTTTGGAAATAAGACACATTCTGAAAGCTCTTGACAGGCTTAATAACGGTACAACGGGGAGACAGTCATTTGTTTTCTTTTCGGGAAGGAAGTTCCTGAACAATGTGCCCACTTAAGATATTTTATTTTCTTGGAAAGAAAAATAAGTTATGAGAAAAATCTGTCTGTTTTCATCCATTGAAGCACATTCTCTCTTTCTTAACCGAGACAAAAAAAGAAATCACGGTAACAATCCAAAATAATTATGATCCCAAACGTACTTATATTTGGCTTTGGCATTTGTTTTTGTACGTGCATCTTAATATGTGCCTGAAGTTCTCTCTGAAATTTCACTTCTTACCAAATAGAGAAGGCTCATCAGGAAGCCAGGCAAGAACAGGAGAAGCCGAGAAGCCCTCAGACT
Organism: Rhinopithecus roxellana; assembly: GCF_007565055.1. Classification (NCBI taxonomy): domain Eukaryota; kingdom Metazoa; phylum Chordata; class Mammalia; order Primates; family Cercopithecidae; genus Rhinopithecus; species Rhinopithecus roxellana. The sequence goes on from NC_044552.1 coordinate 17,751,282, forward strand.
CCTCCATCCTGCCTCCTTCCAAAGGCTCCTTCCAAAGGCTCCTTCCAAAGGCTCCCAGCCCCAAGCCAGCAGCAGGCATCTCCTTCTAGACCCAAGCCAAGCAAGCAGAAACGCTTGACCTCACGCTCTCCTCTCGCAAATGTCCCAGCTCTGCTTCAGAGGAGAAACAGACGAATAAACAGACTGTGAGATGCAAACAACGAATGCAAACCAAGGGAACGCTGTGAATAAAAACGCAAAAGCAAGATTCGCTCCAGGAATTTCATGCCACAGGATGGTCGATGGCTGGAAACAGGGGTTTTATTTTCTGACCACCACATCCCGATTCGAGCATCCCTGTGGGGCATTTTAGCACTACATACAGGCTTTACTGGGCGCCAACACGTGTATAATAAATGGTGGCTCTTTGACATTCAATTTCAACTCAGCTTTTAAAGTGGCATTAATGGCAACTGAGGTCATTTGTTTCTCACCTTAGGTTTTTTTTTTTTTTTTTTTTCATTTGTAAGTTTTAACCACTTAAAAATGAGACATTTGTAGATCATAGAATCTAGGAGTTAATATGAAGTTTGAAAGCCTTTTACGGGTAACATTTACTTAAATATTTTGCCCATTACTCATATTCCATTTTTTGTTCATGTATTTAGATTATTTAATAGAAAGAGTTTATTCCATGTTTGCCTCCCATAGTTTACTTTGGAATATCTCAGGACCCTGATATCTGGTCATATGCTGCTTACTTGTAACAAAACTGAAATGAATTAATTGCATCAGGTTTTGCGTATATATGCGTATCAATACACAAAGTTAGAGGATTATTTATCATATGCGTGGGAGGCATTTCTTATAAATTTGTGAGGTTCATTGATGACCCGGAATGTGTAAACAGAAGGTAATGATAAGGCGCTGAGTTTCTACGCCCCAATGACTGGACTTTTCCACAAATTAGTAGCAGATTTGATTAGATGCCCACTTAATGCAGGCGGTCGCCAAATGGTTTTTGGGATGGTGACTTTATTTGTGTTCCTGTATCATAACCCTCCTTTCTTTGGCAACCTGTGTAGAATTGGGGGCGGGTGATCCACTGGACAGGCGCGGGCTTGGGGGCGGTGCTGAGATGACCCTGCAAGTCCAGCAAGTCTCAAAGTGGGTAGATCCGGTTTTAGGAGATGATGGTTAAATCTGCCTGAGGATGACGTCTTCACGGGAGCCAGCCTCTGCACCAACCTCAAGGAGTTTTCTTTTTCAAAGGTCCTTTCCTTCACATGTTATTTATCTGTGAAGGGGACAGCAGGGAGGAGCAGTCTCTGAGCCCTGCATAGGACCTATTGCCTGAAGTATTGTCAGTCCCCAATCCTCTGGTGCTATAGAGAGGAAAGAGTAAGATAATGAAACTTTGAGGTTCGAACTTTGCGTTTTCTAGGAAAAAATAGATTTCTTAATATATGTGATTGTAATGGCAAACAGGGCTTTTAAATTCATGTGCATATAAGATAAATTTTAAATATTCTTAGAGAGTTTTCATGAAATATCATATTCACGTATTTCATCAGTTCAGTACAAAATGCAAAAATGTCTATTGTATAAAATGGGAGACTTAATCATGACCATGTTAGGAATCTTCCCAGTGACCCCTGGGAACACAGACCCCAGAGCGGAGACATGCTTAGACTGCCATCTGTTTCAGCGTCCCTGTTTCAATGCGCCTAGTGATGGATTCCTGTTCAAGACGTAGAAGCAGGTAACAAATCTAGACTGATAATAAATGGAAGCTGCAACCATAAAACCCCAGTGCAGATACAAGAGACTCTCACTGTGTCTGGCAGTGCCTCATTACCTTGTCAGTGTCAGGATGTGGCTCCAGATTTCCTGCTGCAATGAAATTATATTGGGGCTATCGCTGGAGCACAGGGCAGGCCAGTCACAGGAGGGTGGGGGCTTGAAGGGGGGCACGTGCTGCCAGATGTTCTGCTGGAGTCTGTCTCTTTTAAACTTGCTTCCCCAAAAACCCTCCCCTACCGATTTCTAACATCCCCATTGCTTTAAGGAAATGCGCTTGGAAACCGCTCTTAATTTGGCTGTGTTTGTTGCCAACAGTCTTTTGTCTTGTCTTCCTAACCTCTGCAGAGGGGAGCTGGCGAGCAGAAGGATCCGATTTCAGCCAAACATGTGTTTCGCTGTATTGAAATGTGCACTGCTTAATAGAGTAAACACCAATATATCTGAGGGCCAGGAGACTGAATTAACTGATTAGTATCAAAGAGTGCTGGGGCCGTAAACGGTAATTGGCCACTTTCTGAGAAAAGGTAGAACTCCTTTAAGACAAGGTCTTCCATTCTCATTAGCCCCTCACAACTAGAAACCATCATTTAGCCTCACCAGGCCAAGAGAGTAAATGATTCTCCAATTTTGTATTCCTTTTCTTTGGATAGGAAAAATGGGTTGAGCTAATTACAAATTGTAAAAAACAAGTAAGTAAAATGCTTATGATACATTTTGCCTATACTTTACGTTTCCCTTTGACTTTTCAACAAGGTAAAAGTAGGATCCAATGTCACAAAGAGAAAGGTCACCTACAATTAAGTGAATGTTTAAAAAAAAATACAAAAAATGAGGGACGCTAATAGTCTACATAGGTTTGAAATATATGAGAAATTAAAGCTGTTTTATTTAAGAAGCAAAGCTTGGATCAATTTTCCAGGCAATGATAAAGGAGAGGGACTCTTACCCAGAATTTTTTTTTTATATTAAAATGTGTGAATCTGTACATTCTGCAGAGGTACCTGCAATCGTGAGTGTTGAAACATACTAAATGTGGGAGTAATAATCAACATGAGTCCTCCCTCATTTCAATTTTCCAGAGACCGCGTGAGTTCTGCTGATAATCCTGAAAACGATTAGCTCTCTTCTCCGATGATGGATGAAGACTACCTCATCCCTTCCTTCTTGCTTCCAACAGTGGGTCAGATCCCCAGGTTCGAAGTCCCTAGATGTGCTTTCTGATCCTGGTTATTCTTTGTCAGCCTTCAGAGCCAAAGCCTTACTGGCATGCAGGTCCAAGGAAAAGTTTCTTTCCTCACTGTATCTTGCCTGTGTTTATAACCACATACACACGTAAACATATGAGCTCTGCATTTCCGAAAGCAATGATATTTTATCCATATCTTATCTATACATTTCTGCTTTGACATTTTATTAAAAACATAAAAATGAGTACGGTAACCCAATTTCGATCCTTTAACTCAAAAAGTTTATTTATTTATACATGAACTGATTAAAAACTTTTTTTTGCCTTAGGTGGGACATGAATATGTTTTAAAATCTCCATAAAATAGCACAAGGTACTCTGTGTGAACTTACCCAGGACATACAAATAATTGTAAAATAACTGAAGGGTTAATAAAATAAACTCATTTATCTGCTGTACATGTTATTTCTTCTTCTTTTTTCCTTTTTTAAACCAGGAAAAAAATTGAGAGTAATGTGTGTTAAATCAAGCATTCACTTTTGAAGAGTTCTCAAAGTTTCTGCAAGATAAAGACCATTTCTGGTGACAATGGTTTTAAAAAATAGTTAAATCTCTACTGAGGATTTTAAGCATAGACTTTTTAAAGTACTAGTTCTAGGATTATGGAGTTTTATTAGCCAAGCAGAAATAATTTTAATGTTTATAAAACTGGAAGCACTAATCTGTTGTATTATGAAGTGCATAGAAAACTATTTATGAATTTATTTTCTTTTTCTGTGTCTTGTTTTTTAAATTAAAAATAGGAAATTTAAGATTAGGAAAAATATTTAGTAAATATCAAAGTTTCAATTTTAAACCCACTTTAAAATTGAGAAATACTCAAAGAGCAATAGATATGTTAAATAATTGTACTAAAAATAATTTTCACAAGCCTCTAAGCCTCAGAGGGACTTTGTTGTTACTTATACATGTTTTGTGTTTTTATATTTCTTTTTTCTATTATTAGTAGTAGTCTTCACACATTGTTTTAATAAAATCTTTATCTCTTGTGTATTTTATTCTTCTGAACAGTAATAAAACAGCTTTCAGATTTTATGGTTTGTTAGGATTTAAATTAAATGCTATCAGATTAAGCATTTTCCTTGTGAAAAATGGGAAGTGTGAATTAAGCAGCACTTTGGACAGGGTTTTAATAACAGCTTTAGGAGCAGCCTGCAGCTTTATAATTTCCAGGAAAAGAACAGGATACATACACACGGCAACCAACTTTAATTACATTTTATACCCATTAATAGTCACATGCTCTGTTCATTATTTGAAAATTTAAGATAGGAAAAGAATTTCGAGGAACTGATTTTGAATGCACACTATTACATCCTGCCAGCAGGGGTCACAAAAGCATACACAATGGCTGTGGAGCAGTTCACTTCTTTTCGGAGAGAGCACCTTCCAGTACAGCCAAACATCTGCTCCTGAGAACAGCATTACAACCACATCTTCAAAACCGGGAAACATGAAGTTTGAACTCATTGAAAAGTCAGCTAGATTACTGAAAAATAAAAAAGAATATAGATTTGAATAAATGCTTCTGAATATGGATTTTTTTTAGGTCTTTAAAAAATGACTTGAATCGGTTACAAAGGACCACCTATATTGCATGTTCCCGTTTATACAAAATGTCCTGAAGAGGCAAGTTGATGGGGATGGGGGCAGTGGGTTCCCACTGCTGGGGGCTATGGGGGAAAGGAGGTTTGAATGGCGGTGAGGGCTTCTTTTGGGCAATAAATATTCCGGAATTGATTGTGGTGATGGATGCACAACTCCATCAATAGACTAAAAGTCACTGAATTGTACGCTTTTAAGTGAAGGTTTCGTGTTATAAAAACGACATCTCACTAGAACTGTTTCAACAGTGACTTCACACATGCGACACTTTAGGGATCTGTGTGTGGAAATCTCCAGGTTTATCTGCTATGAGTGTTGATGGGTTTAGGGATAATAAACTACAATATGTCTTAGTGATTTACGTTTTTGTCAGTGATTTCACTTCAAATAAAGACAGATTAATTTACCCCAAATAGTTTATTGGGAGCTCTGGAAGGGAGAGCAGTCAGCTAGGAGAAGCTCCTTGGAGCGAGAGGGGCCTCGGAAGGTGTGGAACTCCAGGCTCCGAGCCGGACTCTGCCAGGGGCCTGCTGCCCACCGCCGGGGAGATTCTTCACCTTTCTCCACTCATTTTTCCTGTTCGTAAAATGCGGGGCCGAGCTTTCTCTGTAAGGTGCTGTTTTAACTCTACAAATTCCATTGACTCTCCTCAGGCTGTTTGCTTATTTGTGACTTACTGGAAACTTAGGAGCTTTCCAGTTCATTTCCAGCAAGCTCTCTACATTTGCATGTTATTCGAGTGAGGATGGAGAAACAATTTTATTGTCTAACTTTTGCTAAGCTTGCTTTGGAAGCAGATGTTTGAACCTTTTGCTAAATTACTTGAATTTGGAAGTCTGAATAAAACATTACTTACATTTTAAGGTTTTAATAAAATTAGTTTTTTATTAAAAAGACCTAATTAAACTTACAAGAATTTCCCAAATTGGAAATTTATATGTAATAAATGATCTAGCAAGCAGTCAGATTCATATATATTTAATAAATACATAGCTTAACTATGCCCCTTTACTTTTTAAACCAGCATTTTTAAATTTAGAAAAGTAGTGATATGTATTTTTCAGACATAGGAACATTTTTAGAGAAACGTGTTTTGAATTAGAGAGAGAAAAATTCCAAATTGATTAACTTTCTACTCTTTTACCTCTCCCTTTATGAAGAAAGATTTTTTTGTGGTTCACTCTTGAATTCTCTCATTTCGCTGGATCTTTGTACAGCCAAAAATTGTAACATACTAGGCCATTTGTTTTCTTTTCCTCTTCGAGATAAATATTTTAAAGACATCAAAACAAAAAGTCATCTGTCTGGTTCTCCCAAATCTTGTACAATCCCACAGTACTATCTACCCCTCACAGCATGCTGGCAGGTGAAATTTGCCTCGGTGCTTTTGACTTTGCCAGTTTTAACTCAGCTCCACGAAGCATTGATCTTTTCTTTTCACTGTCTTATTGCTTACTATGGGCATCCAAAAATGCAAAAAGAGGGTTGAAAATCCCCGAAAGTATCAAAGTAGAAAACATGCAAGAGCCTTGGGGAAACAGTCTTCCCTGCTCATGTGTTTGCATACGTGTTGGTTTGCTTTTCTTTAATTCATAGAGTCTGACTGCAGCGGTCATGTCTGCCCATCTCTCTTGAGGCTTATTTCTTTGGTGTTCAATATTCCAGCTCCTTGAATGTGTGGGGCAGCCTCTATCTGTAGGTAGAATCCTGGAACTGGTGAAGTAATTTGAGATTATCTGGTCATCTTCCCACCCTAATAAGATAAGTGCTTTTCTCACGCTTATTCTGCATGGAGGACATGGTCTTCTTTTCCCAGGAACTAATGGCTGCTATACTGCTTTTCAGTGGCGAACTCGTTTCATGTTGTCCCGGCTTGATGTCTCTTACAACACAGGGGTGCCTCTCTAGTTGTCCAGGGCCACCCGTCCAGAGCTCAGGCCGTTTAACTCCCTTACCAAGTGGCTCACATCTCAGAGCCAGGCTGTGCTGGCTTAGGCTCGGAGGGAAGGTCACCACCCAGCACTTGTTCCCTGTGTGGGCTACAAACTGCTCATCTGTCTCATCTAGAGACAAAGCACCCATATTTGTGGGCTCATGGAGAACAGTGTCTCTGGAGACGGGAAGTCTGATGTCATAGATCAGGAGGCATCATCTCCAGAGTTATACAGCAAACACATTTTCATACAAAGAACAGAGCCACAGGAGGCTGCTTCCTTTAGTAATACGGCCAACAGAATGGCATGTGAAGCATATCCTCTTACTTTAAGGTTCCAAGCATGTCTGCACTAGGCACTTGCTGCCTGGGATTCCAGGATACCTTTGTCAGGAACAAGTCGCCAAAATGCACTCATGAGCAGTTAAAAGCTCTATGGGTTAAGATGCTCTATGGGTTAAGAATTAAGAATATGCTTAGATTTGAGTTCTAACCTCTGATTCCTAATACTTCATACAGAAAAGAGACTTGGAATTCTGTCATCATGATGCAGAGGTGGCAAAATAAAAACTTGAAGTTGTGTCCTGGTTCGTTGGACAGGCATTTGTGTAAAGCTCATCTTTCATATGAAGCAGTCTGAGTGGCGATGGCTGGTTGCATCCTTTTGCTTTCTTTTTTTTTGAGACGGAATCTCACTCTTGTTGTCCAGGCTGGAGTGCAGTGGCATGATCTTGGCTTACCGCAACCTCCGCCTCCCGGGTTCAAGGGATTCTCCTGCCTCAGCCTCCCGAGTAGCTGGGATTACAGGTGCCCCCACTATGCCTGGCTAATTTTTGTACTTTTAGTAGAGATGGGGTTTCACCATGTTGGCCAGACTGGTCTCAAACTCCTGACCTCAGGTGATCTGCCCACCTTGGCCTCCCAAAATGCTGGGATCATAGGCAAGAGTCACCGTGCCCAGGCTGCATCCTTTCATCTTCTTACTCTGCCTTCCAGGTTTTGTGAAGTGAGTGGAGCCTACACCACGGAAAGAATGAATCGATGAGTGAATGAACGAATGAATGAATGAAAGAAAACGTAGACTGCACACAGGCAGATCAATGCGGGCAGACACATGGACACAGACACATGGACACACAGACACATGGACACACAGACACATTCTACCTCCCATCATGCCCAGGTGGTGACAGTTGAGGGAACATGCTTGTCTTGAGCCTGAAGTAGACAAAGAAGCTCCACCCATGGAGCCTAATGGAAAAGGACATTAGGAAAAACGAAGGTGCTGAGGCATTAGGAAGTCAGCTGACCTCTCTAGGCATCAGCCTGAGGCGTCCTCGTTGGCAGAGACGGAATCGATGCTCAGAGAGAGCAAAGAGAACAGACACACCGACATTTTGAAGCCAGGATTAGGAGAACCATTCAGAAGCAGAAATAGTTTAATTATGAATAAGTTCATGAAATAGAACTACAGAAATAATTTCTTCTCACAGGATGTTATGCAGCACGTTTATGTTACAAATGGTAAAACAATTGTGATTTTTCAACACTGTCTAAGCATTCATAAGGTTCCTCTCACAGTGGCATTCAGCCAGGGCGGTATTATCTGTTTTCTATTTTATTTTTCAATTATTTGTGCCACAACTTGCCGTAATGTAACTTGGAAGTTGTGGCACATACAATACCTGTAGGTGTGATTTTTTTTTTTTTTTTCCTTTTTTTTTTTTTTTTTTTTTTTGAGACGGAGTCTCGCTCTGCCGCCCAGGCTGGAGTGCAGTGGCTGGATCTCAGCTCACTGCAAGCTCCGCCTCCCGGGCTTACGCCATTCTCCTGCCTCAGCCTCCCGAGTAGCTGGGACTACAGGCGCCCGCCACCTCGCCCGGCTAATTTTTTTGTATTTTTTTAGTAGAGACGGGGTTTCACCGTGTTAGCCAGGATGGTCTCGATCTCCTGACCTCGTGATCCGCCCGTCTCGGCCTCCCAAAGTGCTGGGATTACAGGCTTGAGCCACCGCGCCCGGCCAGGTGTGATTTTTTTTTTAAGGAAGAAAATTGAATTTTTTGGAGCTGCCAGGTGTCCAGTTTTGAACCAGCCAGTCTGGTATTTAGCTTTTATACTATAAAACAACTTGAGACAATTGTGCATATACTGATGCCAAATATGTTCTAATTCAGCACTCTTCACCACTGCACATGACCTGGATAAATCTCTCATCCTCTAGGCCCAGTCGACGTCCTCAGGTAATGCCCCAGGTACCAAAACTGAACTCTCCTGGGTCACACTGGGTGTAACCTGAATTCAAATTCTCACTACCTTCCCCACCAGGAAACAGGAAGCCCTGAGAAAGAGAAATATGCTCTCTTTCTAAAATCGTGATTCACTAGAGAACATTTTCATTTATGTGGTATATGGCAAGCATGTTTTGTGGTAAAGAATGAGTGATAGCTTAATTTTTTTTAAAGTTTCCATAAATCAAGTCTTTTATTCTTTTGCCAGAAATTTAAAGTGTTTTCTTTAATTTAAAAACATATTAATGCTCTTTTTAGTATTTTTTTGTAAATGTGAAATGTCTGCCAGTGCCTAGTTAAATTAAATATGCATGTACTCATTTACACAGCAGTTCTGCTCCTGGACTTCTCCACCAAAGAAATCACACCTACCTCCATCGGAAACAGGTGTGAGGCTTTTCTTCTTGTGACACTGTTTGAGGAGGTAGGGTGTGGGGACTCAGATGTCCGTTCCTGGGTGAGGGGACGGGTAACCTGCAGGGAGTGCACAGGCGGTTAGAGGTAATCCACAAGCTGCAGGCATTGCAGTGTGGACAGCAGGAAAGCACAGTGCTGAGTTTGAAAGCAGAAATGGAGTATGTAACACAGTACTATTTACATAAACTAAAAATACATCAGCACGGCCGGGCACGGTGGTTTACATCTGTAATCCCAGCACTTTGGAAGTCCGAGGTGGGCGGATCATGAGGTCAGGGGATTGAGACCAGCCTGGCCAACGTGGTGAAAACCCATCTATACTAAAAACACAAAGAATAGCCAGGCTTGGTGGTGCACGCCTGTAATCCCAGTTACTTGAGAGGCTGAGCCAGGAGAATCGCTTGAAACTGGGAGGTGGAGATTGCAGTGAGCAGAGACTGCAGTGAGCTGAAATTGCACCACTGCACTCCAGCCTGGCGATAGAGCAAGACTCCATCTTAAAAAAAAAAAAAAAAATCAGCACGAGGACGGATCTATTCTAAACACATTAGAAAAGCCGGCTATAGGGAAAGGTGAATGGATGACAAATGGACACGGAAGGCAATCATGGGTCCGTACATCCATGAAGTGAGAAACAAGCCTTGCACGGACCAGTATCATCATACGCGATGACAGGAGGATACTTAACTTTTGGAACTTTGGGCTGAAAAAGTTCAAACACGCATGAAGTCATGAGCATATAAAGTTGAATGTGAACATGTTTTGTACACTGGCCTAATTCCAATTTCTAGAGGTAGCAACTGTTAGCAGTTTGAAACCATTTGTTGTATATTGTTCCAGACTCATTTCTGTGCACACAGAAAGTCTAATTTTGTTTTACAGAAATGACATCATGCTGTGCCTATTGCCCTGCACCTTGCCTTTTTCACTTACAATTTCATATCTATCCACCTATCTATCCATTATCTATCTATCCATCTGTCATCTATCCATTCATTTTCTATCATCTACGTATCTATGTATCTACATATCTATCATCTGACGTCTTCTATCTATTTATCATCTATCCATCCATCTTCTATATATTATCTATGTATCTATCCATCCATCATTTATCTATTATCTATCTATCTATCATCTATCTATCATCTATCTATCATCTATCTATCTATCTATCATCTATCTATCATCTATCTATCATCTATCTATCATCTATCTATCTATCATCTATCTATCATCTATCTATCTATCTATCTATCATCTATCTATCATCTATCTATCATCTATCTATCATCTATCTATCAATCATCTATCTATCTATCTATCATCTATCTATCATCTATCTATCATCTATCTATCATCTATCTATCTATCATCTATCTATCATCTATCTATCATCTATCTATCTATCATCTATCTATCATCTATCTATCATCTATCTATCATCTATCTATCATCTATCTATCTATCATCTATCTATCTATCATCTATCTATCATCTATCTATCATCTATCTATCATCTATCTATCATCTATCTATCTATCATCTATCTATCATCTATCTATCATCTATCTATCATCTATCTATCATCTATCTATCTATCATCTATCTATCATCTATCTATCATCTATCTATCATCTATCTATCATCTATCTATCTATCATCTATCTATCATCTATCTATCATCTATCATCTATCTATCATCTATCTATCATCTATCTATCTATCATCTATCTATCTATCATCTATCTATCATCTATCTATCATCTATCTATCATCTATCTATCATCTATCTATCTATCATCTATCTATCATCTATCTATCATCTATCTATCACCTATCTCTTGTTGTTGTCCTTCTATGCCTGTAGATATGGACCAACTTCTTCCCTCCTTTTCTTCTACCTCTTTTTTCTTTCTTTCTCTCTTTCTTTCCTTTCTTCTTTCTTTCTCTCTCTCTCCTCTCAGCCCTGTTTATTGATAATTCAACAGAACCAGTTTGAAGTATGGAGAAATTAGGTCAACTCTACACTTTCACATGGCTTATTTTCAGCTTCCAATCTTAGCTAGTGACATGACTATGTTCTCCATGTCGAGGCCTTGCAGCACTCGCCTTCACTCCTGTGGCTGTAGTTAGACAGCACCTTAGGCTTGGGTGGACACTCGGTGAGCTCCACGCGCGTCCCGCTGTGCCACAGCACAGCTTTCTCCTTGTTGTCTTCTGGCTCTGACTGTAGACATGGAAAAAGCAGAGTCTTCTCCCTTGCACAAGGCTAACTCCTGCCTGAATCATCATGGGATTCTTTACTTTTTTTTGAAGATAAACTTCACCAGAAAAATGTCCAAGTGTTGATCAGCTGTTGAGAGTTTCTTTTGCTCTATTTGTTTTCATCACATTTACCTCATACTTTTATTTTTAATTTAATTTTGTGCAGTTTTTCTCAAGGCTGACACATCACCAACTCTGTTTTCAACAGTCTGTATTCCGCATTCATTGCTTCTAACATGGAGCTAACTTCTGCAATGATGTGGTCACCACTGGAACAGGAAGCTTGCTGTTCAGAATCTGGAGAAATTCTTGGGAAGTTTAATGCTGCCAGTGAGAGAAACACTCTGTGAGCTGTTCTCAGGGTCTGCGGAGACGGCTCAGGAATGGCAAAAACTGGAGGCATGAGAATGCTACCGAAGGGACAGACTGCAGTGCTGGGCATTGTGTAGGCCAAAGCCACCGGTGCCTCCATGTTTCTGACCAAATGCTTCAGTGCTCTTTAGTGAGTGTGTCACAGACAGGGTATCTTTGTAGAGATCCAGAGTTGGTACCATTGTGATTCTTAGCCTTCATATTCATCACACACTGGAAGGGCTGCTGCGTGCCAGGTGTTCCAGCCGGCCATCTGCGGGGGAAGGAGGAACATGGCCTGGAGATGCAGAGCTTCTGGGCAGCATAGCGCTGAACTGCTGCTAGCTAAGAATTGCTAAATAACTCAGGTTCAGCCAACTCTAATCTGTGTTTTATTTTCACTAAGCTTTTTGCTTACTTTAGTATAGGCATCCTTGGAGACCCAGTAAGAGAGTTAGTTAGAGGTGCTCTCCATGATGCCAGGACAGATGAGAGGAGTCTTAGGAGTACCGGGCCTGGTCAGTCTCCTGAGGCTGAGACTGTTCGTCCACTCCAGAGCTGGCTTTCCTCCTTCTTTGTTAACAGAAGTGAAATGTTACAGGGAAGGCAGCATGCCTGGCACCAAGGCATAAGCTATGATTGCTCTATCCTGGCAACTCAATTTCTCTTTGCCAGCCATGGCTGGGCATTGACCCAGTCCTGCCACTGAGCTCTAGGAGAAACTGGCTTGGAGACGGATTTTCCTTGGCAACCCATAGCTGCATGAGAAGAAGCCCTTTAACTCCTCCTGTCTGCCCACATTGAGTGCTCCATGACACGTTCGGCTCTGTGCCACATCCATCCACGCACGACCTTTTCCCTGATTAGCTTCCCTCATGGCGTCAGGATGGCCACCAGCCACAACTGGGCAAGAAGGCTCCCTGCTCGTATGAAGGAGGCGCATTGCTTTCTCCTTCCCTGAAGGACCCTCTCAAAACTTTTCCATGCGTTCTTTGGTCCAGGTGGAAATACAGGAAGAATATTACCAAAAGCGAGTTAGATCATGTACGGGAGAAACGATGTTCAAAAGTCAAACACATTATCAGTTCAACACAAGCTGCCTAAGATTTTGGAAGGGCACAGCTTGCAGAAGGAAGGGACTGGGAAGATACTTTTTCTTTCTCTCCTAATCGGAGAAAGAATCTGGAGAGCAAGAGGAGGGAACGCCTTGCTGACCTGTTTGCTTTTAGGAGAGTGTAAGCCTCAGAATGAGACTTTTCTAGAGGAAACGTTGACAAAACCAGTCAGTCTTCTCTATGGATTTTGGAGATATAAAATTTTTCTTTACATGTTTGAAAGTTATTTTTTAGTGGTCACTTGTACAGTTTAAACAGTCTTCAATGTATATTTTTCTAGCAAAGGAAAGGAAACAAATTAACTTTAGATTTTGTTAGAAAAATATCTGTTGATGATTTTAAGTTAAAAATATGCTGGTAACCACTACACAGAGCTACTGAGTGTCCCGCAAAGCCGCCTCCTTGAGGCTCTCTTGTGTCACCCAATGATCCAGCAGCCAAAGGGATAATGGCCTTCACTGTAGGGGTCCTTCCCAGTACTCAGATGCTGTCCATTCTGTTGGTCCATACTTGAGTCATGCCAAGTTTAATATATTTGAATTATCACTCCCACACCTTGGTGCACTTTTGTTGTTTTTGCTGCTAATGAAGATGGTGGTTATTGTAAAATGTTGTTGTTGTTGTACAGAAATGTAGTTGATTTTTTGTATAGCAATCTCAGAGCCAGGAATCTGGCTAGTATTCACTTACGTTCTTTTGGCTTTTCCATGAAACGAATGATACCATCTGCATACGATGACAGTCTTGTTTCCTCCACTCCCATTGTAAATGGTGTGATAGAATGTATGATTGTTAACAAATATTGATTCCTCCCCACCCAGTGGGACATGAGTGGGCTGGCATTGGCCCTGTCCAAGCAGAGGCATTACCGCCACTTGCATTGCTGGGCTGAGCTTCTCGAGATCAACAGAGAACCACAGGTCCCACTGGTGCTACCACCTTCAGCCTGTGTCCCAGAACCAGGAGATACATGGAGCAGAAACCCTGGGCCCAACTTTCAGCCTGCATCAAACCCAGATGTGCCCACTCCACAGTTGAGCTTAAAGATGTTTATACTCAACCTGGCATGTTTATTGTTGAGAGTGGGTAAGGGGGGATGTCAACATGTGGTCTCTCTGCCCTTTTGGTGCCCAGACCCAGATTCGTAATCAGCCTACAGCCACAGACAAGGGTTGAGCAGAACTAGGGCTTAGAAATAACAGACATTAATTGATACATGACGGTTTTGGACTTATTCATGCATAAAATAAAACTTAGAGATGAAGGAAATGTATGGATGAAAGTGTGACAAGTGAGAGAGAGTGAGCAGCTGCCTCTCAAGTCTGGCAGTGCCACCAAGCCCGGAACAGAACCAGAAGAAGAATGAGAAAAAACTAGGCAAAGAGAATTGTGTTCTAGGTGAAAGGGAAACACATCCAGCAGCCTGAGAATAGATGTATTTGCCCCATCAGAGCATGAAGGATCTCAGAGAAGTGGAATAACTATCAGTGAAACCATCCAAGCTCTGGCCAAAAAGCCAGATGTTCTTTATGGAAATATTTACCTACCATAATTGGGCCTTTTGGATACATTAATGCTATGTGTATGGAAGAAATAATATCTAAATGTAGTGAATAAATGTCACACCACACCCTTCTTTGCAAAAAGACTTGTGATTTAGGAATGGGGTTTTAAAAGGACATTCATGAGCATCTCTCAGTTTTTAAAAGCACAGATGTATCTTGTTATAGTTTTCAAACTTTAAGCTTTGATTTGGCCATTGCTTGAGAGCTGGGAATTTTCATAAGAAAATTAGTGACTAATACCAAAAAATCTTCTTCAGCTCTACGGAATAAAGTTGTAAAGGAGTCAGAGTGGACAGTCACACACGTTAAATGTGGTGCTTTAAAGTCACAAGGACAAATTCACTGAGAACTTTAGTTGGACGGGACATACATAGACTCTGAGAGCCCGAGGTGGTGGTCAGATGATTATTGCATCTACTTAGTTCATTTTTCAGATGATGAAAGAGACCCTAGAGGGATTAGGTGATTTATGTAAAGTTATGTAGTCAGTTCATATAAACATTTATCACTAGAAGTCAAGATCTTCTATTTACAGATAACCTTATATTAATATAACTTTACATTAATTAACTTTTTCCATCTTGTCTATTATCCCAGCATCCACTTATCTGATTCTAGGAGTGCTGAACATTAATTTTAAAACAATTCTGTATGTGTGAGAGTCCTGAGACTCATTGTCAATGTTTGCCTTTATTGGAAGCACTGGAAGTGCTGTCTTTCCTACCTGAAGCTCTCTTGCCCTTGGGTTCTGCGAAGCCACATGTTCTTACTTCTTCTTCATTTCTGGCCACTTCTTGTAAGTATTTCAGTTGGTGCCTCTGCCTGAGCTATTCGAAATCACAGGCGCTGCCCAGCCTTATGTCCTTGAGTGGATTATCTTTCTGCTCCCCCAGATTCTTCTCAGGGGAGCACTCACTGCCATCTCCTAATTACCAGCTCTCTGCACTTCCAGCCCCAGCATTGCCCGAGCCTCAGTCTCAGTGCGTCTGCGAGTGATGCCATTCTCCTTTAGGATGACTTCTGTTCTCTGGCCTTGATTAACACCACCATCTGCAAGGCAAGAAACCCCTACCTCATCTTCAACTCTTCCCTCTGTCTTTGTACAACTAGCTGACCTCCTTAGCTATGTCAATTCTGTATCTTAAATGTATCTTATGTCATATCTTCTTTTTAAAAATCTATACTACCAACCTAGTTTAATGAATACCTTAGCCTGATGATAGAAGCATAATCTTCAGCCAATTCCTTTCCCTGTTCATGTCCTTCATTGTCATCAGTGGTCTTTCTAAGATGCAGGATGAAACATGATTTTCCTTGCTCAAAATCCTAGAATGGTATCCCATTGCCTGAACATGGAGGAACAAACACCTTATCAGGACTTTCTTTGCTCTCTGTGATCAGACCACGACCTCTCATTTCAATTCAACCTCCATTATTCGCCTATCCCACAACCTCCCCATACTAGAACTAGATACTTCCTGCCCTTCGTTTATTCTCCTATCCCACAACCTCCCTGTACTAGAACTAGATTCTTCCTGCCCTTCGTCCTTCAGTTATTCATGCATTTTGCAATAAACTTTTCCTAAGCTCCTAGGCCAGGCGCCGTGGCTCACGCCTGTAATCCCAGCACTTTGGGAGGCCCAGGAGGGCAGATCACCAGGTCAGGAGATCAAGACCCTCCTGGCCAACATGGAGAAAGCTCGTCTCTACTAAAAATACAAAAATTAGCTGGGCATGGTGGCGGGCGCCTGTAGTCCCAGCTACTTGGGAGACTGAGGCAGGAGAGTCGCTTGAACCCGGGAGGCAGAGGTTGCAGTGAGCCGAGATCGCGCCACTACACTCCAGCCTGGTGACAGAGTGAGACTCTGTCTCAGAAAACAAAAAACAAAAACAGGACAACAGAACAAAACATTTACTAAAGCTCCTATCATTTTCTAGATAATTTGGTAGATACTTTCAGTTCAGAGCTTACTCTCCACCAAATATTCTTAATTTTCTCTGAACATGTGTTGATGAAGTAATCATGAAAAAAAAACAGATTAAAACCTACATGTAATATTGAACACAAGCAAGAAGACAGACAATTAGGATAAAGTATGCTAAGTGTTAAGACAAGTTAAGCATAGGATACTGTAGATGATTTCCCACCTATGTAGGAAACCAGATGCAGACTGAGAATCGGGCAGCTGTTGACCAGTCAGTGTAGACTTTCAGGAAGAGATGGTGCCTGATGACACTCCAAGGCAAGCGGGGAGGAACCAGTCCAGGGAGAGATGGCAACTGATGGAGAAATGGCCCGAGAAGGTAAGAAGCATGTGGGCCAGTACATGGAAGCAGGGGCAAGACTCCCCTGCCAGGGTGGCAGACGTGAAGGAAAAAGGGGAAAGGCTTCAGTACTAATGACATTTAATTAATTGTTTCATATATTGCAAATTCTAGGGGTAGGTAGTTCAAGGGTTGGAATGGGAGCTTGGCAGTGTCACCAGGGAGCCACGTTTCCTCTGCCTCTGGCTTCTGTCCTCACGGTGTGGGCTCCTCATCTTCAGCCTCATTGCTTTGTATCCAGTCATCCCCCTTTACCCATGTGGGATACATTCCAAGACCCCCAGTGAATGCCTGAGACAAACAACAGTATCAAACCCTGTGTAGACTATGCTTTTTCCTGTACATACATACTATGATAAAGTTTAGTTTATAAATTAGGTACAGTAAGAAATGAACAACAATAGCTAAAAATAAAGTAGAACAATTAGGTTGGTACATTGTAATAACAGTTATGTGAATGCTGCATCTCTCTCTCAAAATATCTTTCTTTTACTGTACTCACCCTTCTTTGTTTATCTTGGGTAACTGAAGCAACAAAAAGAAAAACTTCGAATAAGAGTGGACTACCATGTTCAACTTCTTTAGTTTATTCCGCAGTTACCAATAGTATCTAAATTTCAGTGGCTTAAAACAACAGAGACTTATTTCTCACTCACATTACATGTTGTCTGCAGGTTTTCACTCCAGAATGTAAGTTTGAGGAATAGCTTCATTGGAAACATACCATCCTCATGAGAGAAGAAAAGACAGGCAAGAGGGAATCACAGAGCCGTTCTCAGAGTTGACCTCGGATAAGATGTATGCTATGCTGCGTCGCCTAAAGCAACTCCTGGGCCATGCCTAAGCGTCGAAGGCCGCAGGGACATGCTTCTCTCACAGGAAGGCATCACAAGTTACATGACCGTCACTAGGGATATATTATTCTCTAATAGGAGGACCATAAATAATTGGGTGCAAAGTATAACTATCACATCTTTCGAGACTGCAGAATTACTGCCCACAGTTACCGTTCACAAATGAGATCAGAGTCAGAATAAGCAGCAACTTTTCTCCCCATCCTCTTTAAGTCAAGGAGCAATATGTATTTGCAATGAGTAGATGAATGTTACCATAGTTTGATGTTATTCCCATTAGCAAATCAACAGATGTTTCTCAAAAAATGCATCAGGAAATACAATACGATTTTGATGCATCGAATTTTTAAGAAAATATAAAACATTAAGAAATACAAAAATTTCACCATTGTAGTAGTAGTTATTGCCTAAATTTATTTAGAATTTTTTATGTGCCAATTCCCAAAGCAGAGAAATCATTGCATTCTTCTAGGCTTATTCAACTTTCAGCGTGCCATTCTTCCCTATAGTCAGTCATTGTTGAGTACTCTGGAAAAATGAAATTCATTTTCATTTCATTTTTGTTTTAAGCATGAGGTAACTCTTTCTACGTTGAAAGGGTTTTAAATGTTTTTTTAAACAATTTTCTCCTAGGGGAAGAATTTCAAAACACCTATTAAGGTGATTTGAAATATATCAAAACAGTGGTTTGTATTGTTTGTATTGAAATTCTTCTGTTTGTATTGAACTCCTCCTCTCCCCTAAATCTGTAGCAACCTGGACACAATCTAGAATTGCACAGCAGATAATGAAGACCTTTTCCGTTCGTGCTTCTTGGGTCCTCTAGACTTTCACATGTTGGGCATTGACTAACTTTCAAATTTGTTGTGTTGGTCCATGTTGGAGAATATAAAATCACCCAACATTCATCTTTATTGTGCATACATTTGCTTATTGATGGTTAATAAAGAAATCTACAGCATGGGTGTAGCATAAATTGGTAGAGACTTTCTCTGGCTACCAGGAAGTTCAACAATGGCCTCTATGACTTTAAAACCTTAGAGTACTGGTAGGCTAATTTGTGAATCTTACTCTATGCAATATGAAGGTATCAAGTGATGTTGTGTTACTTCCTGCAAATATTCTGATGTTACCCAACTTCCCAAGTCTCCACTCCATGAAGGCCTGAATTCTTGAAATGGAGGAACTTCATGATGACTTTAAGCCATTCCACATGGGAATACTTTTTGCAGATATCTCATTGCTATTTTGGAAAGCAGTCGTCGTGTGATTTTGATTACAGCATATGCCGTATATCTGAGGATTGTTCACATAAGCATTAAACATAAAACTGTCTTGGAGTGTGTCATGGATTTTGAATCTGAAAAAGTGTGAATGTGTATACCACACATGCTGGGCTATTGGACGACGCTTGCCAAATGCCTTTCATTCCACTTTCACCTTTAACTGAGGAAGGCAGCACTTGAATACACTGTCTGGTGGTGTGAGAGCCTGTTTGATCAGGTGTTGATGGCAAGTACCTAAGGCTGGGGTCAAGATTCAAGCCCTTTAATAGAGACGGGGGTAGGATACCCAAAAGATGAGATGCATAAAAAAGCACAACAATTTTCTCCTACGGGAAGAATTTCAAAACACCTATTAAGGTGATTTGAAATATATCAAAACAATGGTTTGTATTGTTTGTATTGAAATTTTTCTGTTTGTATTGAATTCCTCCTCTCCCCTAAATCTGTGGCAACCTGGACACAATCTAGAATTGCACAGCAGATAATGAAGACCTTTTCAGTTCGTGCTTCTTGGGTCCTCTAGACTACTCAGCAGCACTCTGAATGTACTCTGCTACTTCTTAGCATATGAGCCAGAATAGTTAAATTTTTATCCTCCAGGAACGGATGCCAAGAGTTTCAAGCAAAGCATATTAGTAATATTTTTTAAAAGATTGTTGTGAAGTACTTCCAAGTGGGGAAGATTTAAAATCTTATAACCAAACCCAGGTGTGCACTTATACAACCAATTTCATTTTTATTACAATGAAAGGAAATAAGAATCACTGAAATCCGTAATTGACCATGAAATCTCTCATTTTAGTTTTTATTTAATTATCTTGCCTTCTAATATTTTGCAAGAAGTGCTGAACACCAGTAAGCCCGAATTTGATGGATTTTATATTTTTTTCTTTGACCCTACATACCTTCTATTTACAGCCCATGATGAAATGACTGAATTTCGGAGGTCTGAAGGAGGAGGCCTCTAGACAACTCAGAGGCTCTACATTACTAAGTGTTTGTCTATGGGTCTATCCATCAGCCTATTCTCTACCTATCTGTCTTCATTGTTGTTGCTGTTGTTGTTTGTTTGTTTGTTTGTTTGTGAGACAGAGTCTTGCTGTGTTGTCAGGCTGGAGTGCAGTGGCATGATCTCGGCTCACTGCAACCTCTGCCTCCCAGGTTCAAGCAATTCTCTTGCCTCAGCCTCCCAAGTAGCTGGAACTACAGGCACGTGCCACCATGCCCAGCTAATTTTTGTATTTTTAGTAGAGATGGGGTTTCACCATGTTGGCCAGGATAGTCTTGATCTCTTGACCTTGTGATCTGCCAGCCTGGGCCTCCCAAAGTGCTGGGATTACAGGCGTGAGCCACCACACCTGGCCCTGGTCTATCTTTTTATTCAGGGAGCTTAGGCCTCAAGCTTGAGATAAAATCTGTCTTTAAGTGTGGTTTGGGTGGAACACCAAATAGACAATGCCTATTCGGTGCCATTTCTGACATTTCTGATCTCCTGTGTGATCAATTATATAGATGGTCGTCATACCTAATAGGCTTGACTGTATTAAAAATAAGGCAAGCCATTCATCTTTACTGTTACTGTCTGAATATTCACTTTCATATATATGTACCATTCAGACAGGTAACTTGAAGTAAAGCAATCTCCTTATGTGCCCTCCGGGTTGAAATTGTAACAGTCGCTAAGGTGTAAATGCATATTTATAATGGTAAAAGTAAAATGCTTTAATAAGTAATGATGAATATATTAGCAAGGCCATTTGGCCCCATATGCAAACAGTAGCCTCTGATCCAGCTTTTGTCCAATATGAAAATAGTCATTTTGTCTCTGCATCTCTTCCGGTTAGCTCTGAACCTGGGTATGTGTTGAAATTTTTCATCGAGTAAAGACTATCAAGCAGATTTATATGTTGGGTGCCTTCAACCCCTAAAATCCATGAACTCCTAAATCTGAGATCCCTGTGGCTATCCTGATTTAGTTCCGTTTTCCCCTTACATTATGTGAAGTTGTGCACCTAAAATAAACTGGCACTTATCTGAGCTCATTGAATGAGGTTTCTGTTCCTCGCACCTAAATTTGACACACTAAGCCAACCACCTTTTATTCGACAAGCAACTTGTAGCCCTTCCAGACCCTGTAGAGCTTCTGTGCTGGTCCATGTCAGTCCGTGTTGGAGCTCTTGACCGGCTGCAAGTTGCTTTGGTAAATAAAAGGTACTTGGCTTAGTGACGCATTGGTGATGAGAATTGTGATTTCTGATGAAGTGAAATGAAAAGTAGAAACTTGGCCAGGCCCAGTGGCTCACGCTTGTAATCCCAGCACTTCGGGAGGCCGAGGTGGGTGGATCACTTGAGGCCAGGAGTTAGAGACCAGCCTGGCCAACATGGTGAAACCCTGTCTCTACTAAAGTTACAAAAAGTTAGCTGGGTGTGGTGGCACATGCCTGTAGTTCCAGCTACTCCAGAGGCTGAGGCAAGAGAATAGCTTGAACTGGGAAGGTGGAGGTTGCAGTAAGCCAAGATCACACCACTGCACTCCAGCCTGGGCAACAGAGGGAGTGGGTCTATCCATCAGCCTATTCTCTACCTATCTACCTTCATTGTTGTTGCTGTTGTTGTTTGTTTGTAAGACGGAGTCTTGCTGTGTTGCCAGCCTGGAGTGCAGTGGCATGATCTCGGCTCACTGCAACCTCTGCGGTGAGAAAAAAAAAGAGTCTGAAAGAGGTGTATTTTGCTGTCTGCCTCTGGCTTTGCATGAAGATTCATCTCTTGCAAACAGGCAGAGGCCAGGGTGCAATGCAGTTACCAGCCACAGTTGACTTTGAGCGGGCAGCCTGCGGTGTTTAAGGATTATAGGAACAGGTTCAGCTGGGGACTTTTAGGCACAATAACTTAATTTCTTTCACTTAGTCTTAAAATTTCTAATATATTTTATACTTGTAGGAATTAAAAAACTTAAATAGGGGCTTTAAAGGTAACTTCGTTACTCCAGATGTCTCTATTTCAAATGGTGGAGAACTGGCAGCTTCTAAAATTAACTTCTATTTATCTACATCAGACGGCCTAAGATTCTTATTTGAAAGAATTATATGATAATGTTGCAATTGCTGTAGCCATTCCGTCCTGCAAAGGGAAAATGCCAAGAGTAAGGTATTGGCTATGTTTTTCTTGACTTGACTACAAACTGTTGAACTTTTGGGAAAGGCCAGAAAAAGGCCCCTTTTAAAAATAATTTTCCTTCCTGCGCTTGAAACCAACTGAGAAATAAGACACAGAGACACCAGGTAGAAATTAAAATGTCAGAAATTTTACTGAAGGAGTGGACAGAGACTGATCTGTGGCCAAATGGGCTTGAGGGTGAATGTATCTACCCACGGCTAGGCGCTCCTGGTCAACCGCTGGCCTCCTCAACCAACCATGTGGTCAAGACTTCCCCCGATCTCCAGGCAGAGAGATCTGAAAACAGAGGGGAATGCTGAGCTGAGCCAGCTCCGTTCCTCCTCCCCAAACTCACCAATCTGACCATTCGGTTTCCCTCCCAAGGCAGGAAGGAGTGAGGGCTGCAGGTGGAGAGCAGGCTGCCGTTCTCAGCCTTGGCTGGATATTAGAACCATCATTCTTAGCAAACTATCACAAGAAGAGAAAACCAAACACCGCATGTTCTCACTCATAGGTGGGAACTGAACAATGAGATCACTTGGACTCGGGAAGGGGAACATCACACACTGGGGCCTGTCATGGGGAGGGGGGAGGAGGGAGGGATTGCCTTGGGGAGTTATACATGATACAAATGATGAATTCACGGGTGCTGACGAGGTGATGGGTGCAGCACACCAACATGGCATAAGTATACATATGTAACAAACCTGCACATTATGCACATGTACCCTAGAACTTAAAGTATAATAATAATAAAAAAAAATTATGTCAGTTTTTACTATAAAAAAAAAAAAAAAAAAGAACTACTGAGAAGCCTGGCAAATCCTGACGTGCAGGTCACCTAAAGGAATTACACAGAGGTTTTTAAGGGAAGGCATTCATATTTTTAAAACTGCCCAAGTGAACCATTTTCCAGTCTAAGCTGAGAACACGAGCTGCAGTGGGAATTGTCCACATGGAAATGTGAGGCTGGGCAGGGAGGTTCCTCCATCTGCTACTGCTTCCTGGAGGGAACTTGATCTGGGGTTTTGGATGTTGTCTTGGGCAGTGTTGGGAGAGAGTGCAAATGCTGATGGCTCCATCTTTTGAGGCTGTGCTGATGTGTTCCTCAGGACTGGGTAAATAAACATTCCATGAGAGTATCTTGCTGTTGAAGGGAAGTAATCCTGTGGAAATGTGCAAATACCTTGTAGAGGCATTGTTTAGGTAAATAAGTGCTCAAATTTTCTAAGACTAAATCCATACAGAATAGTAAAGATTTGAAACAATCCTCAGAACAAACTAAGCCTAAACCACCAGGCCAGTAATTTCTGTGCATGTGTGCAGCCTGAGGGCTTAATGATGCAGCTGACACTGGTCACACAAAGCCACTGTGCTGACCAAGAGGGAGTGTCCAGCAGCACCTCCAGAAGTCTGCACTTGCTACCTCAGGGGTATTTGTAGAACACGACAGATATGTTGGTGTGCAAAGGGAGCAATGCTGTCATAGTTTGACAGCAATCTGGATGGATGATGGAAAGAATATTTCCCTCCCTATTTTGTCTCTTGTCCATACCTTTGAGCCATTCTCCTCTGAGCGTAAATCTCCCACTAGTTACTCTCCTATTCCCAGTTGCTAAGATAATGAATTATTGCTTGAACTTGTGTTGGTCGATTGGCGCGAACTCACTGCCACTTCTAGGGAAAGGAAGAGTCCTTCAAGTGACCTATCCTAACTACTGTAGGTCATCAATAATCCCACCGTTACTTAGTGATCTACCCTAATGACTGTAGGTCATCAATAATCCCACAGTTACTTAGTGATCTACCCTAACGACTGTAGGTCATCAATAATCCCACAGTTACTTAGTGATCTACCCTAACGACTGTAGGTCATCAATAATCCCACAGTTACTTAGTGAGACATCATTGTGGGGGTTGGTACAGTTCTAATCACTTTATAAAAATAATGGAGAGAGTTTGGGCCCATGAAACATACTAGCTGAGCAGGAAGATCACACACACACACACACACACACACACACACACACACACACACAGACTTAAACACCTAGGCTGGGCGTGGTGGCTCATGCCTGTAATACCAGTGCTTTGGGAGGTTGAGATGGGTGGATCACTAGGTCAAGAGATTGAGACTATCGTGGCCAACATGGTGAAACCTCGTCTCTACTAAAAATACAAAAATTAGCTGGGTGTGGTGGCACGTGCCTGTCATCCCAGCTACTCAGGAGGCTGAGGCAGGAGAATCGCTTGAACCCGGGAGGCAGAGGTTACAGTGAGCCGAGATCGAGCCAATGTACTCCAGCCTGGTGACAGAGCAAGACTCTGTCTAAAAAAAAAAAGATTTAAATATCTGTGTAAGATCTTAGTATTAAAAAAATCAGGTGCTACGAGCTATAAGTTCCGTAGTGCAGAAGAAGAAATGTTCACTGGGAACCTCAGGAAGGCTTCTCATTCAAATATTTTGTCCTGCCTGGTTAACGTGTGAAAGCTAACCAATGAGAAGAGCTCTGCTCTCACCAGTGTGGGCCAACAGTGCTTCGTATGAAGCACGTCTTTTCATTCTGATGCTTTGACATCCGGGGCCTTGCTGACCCTGGAAGGGATGGTCTCTCCCAGGGTTCACTCGTTCCTAGAGACAGCAAAGTGAGTGCACCTTTTAGTTGCAAACCAACCAGCCCAGAGTCCACATTCTAGTCACCTCCTTTATAGGAGGCCACTATCCCTCTGCCATAATCACCACAGGACCAGGTAACAGGTAACTAGAGACAGCCGTGTGCCTGAGCCCACTGACATTACACACACTGCCCAGTCCTAAAGCTGCTTACACTGCCTCTTCTGTTCCTTCCTGCTGAGACCACAATAAAGGATCTTGCCCCAATTTCCCCTCACTCTCTCTGTCTCCTGGGCTTCGCCATGCAGCCCATGTGGCATGTGGCATGTGACGTGTGCTACCCTCTCCCCTTCGGAACTGTGACTAACAAACTGTCTTCTCAATGATAGCCATCTAGTCATCTTCTGATCTGCTGGCCTCACCATACCTGAATAAGAATAAATCCTACATGTTAAAACCTACCTTTCTCCTGCTGCCTTTGAACACAGTCTCTCCCTCTCTCTCTCTCTCTCTCTCTCTCTCTATTTCAGGTATTTCAGTCCCCAGCAAGCTTTCTAATGCATTCAATGTGAGGCTTGGGGTATTGTCAAGTGTTTTTTAGATAGCTTTGATATTTTTAGGCCATCTACTTTTCTTTCATAGACTTTTCCATTTCACTTTTAACATCTTGTCTTTAAATACATAAAGTATTTTTTAAA
Organism: Rhinopithecus roxellana; assembly: GCF_007565055.1. Classification (NCBI taxonomy): domain Eukaryota; kingdom Metazoa; phylum Chordata; class Mammalia; order Primates; family Cercopithecidae; genus Rhinopithecus; species Rhinopithecus roxellana. The sequence continues at coordinate 17,776,785 of NC_044552.1, forward strand.
AACTTAATTTTGAGATAACTGTACATGCAGTTGTAAGAAATCATGCAGATAGATCCCACATGTCCTTCATCCGGTTTCCCCCAGTGGTAACATTTTGAAAAACTACAGTTCAATATCACAACCAGGAAAATGACATCGGTTCACTCAGATTTCCCAGGCTCTACTTGTGTGTTTGTGTGTGTATGTGTGTGTGTGTTTATGTCCATCACATGGGCAGATCCTGTGGGCACCACAGTCCAGATGCAAAGCAGAGAGCAGCTCCCCATAGGGATCCCATGTGCCACTACCAACTTCTATTCCACCCTCCCTAGTCCTTGGCAGCCACTAACATGTTCTCCATCTCCATAATTTTCTCATTCAGACATGTTAAATTAGCTGTTATATAAGTGGAATCATACAATATGCCACCTTTTGGTGTTTTTTTCCCACGCAAGATGCTTCCCTTGAGATGCCTCCAAAGTGCTGTGTATATCAGAACATTATTCCCTTTTATTGCTGAGTAGGGTTCCACGGTGTGGATGTGCCAGGGTTTGGACATTATAACAGGACACTATAACAGCAAATATGTGGTTGTTTGAATCAGATACTTGCCACCTCTATCAGTCCCCAGACTCCACATTCAGTAAGTCAAACATTCTTACCTCCCGTGGCTGCCATGTGACATCCCCCCATTTCCCACCCTTGTCAAAGCTCTCCTGTCACATTCAAAGAGAATCTTTTTCTAAAATCAGAGGACAGACCTCTCTGTAACCTCAGGATAGTTAGTCATTTTCTGTGCACCTCATTCCTGAAGATAATTACTCATTTTCTCTTTGCTTCATTTTCCCCTTCTATATATGGAAGTAGCAAGTGTTTCTATTCCTAACGTTGAAAAGGTTAATGTGGTCACTTGTGTTTACACAGCCTGAGAAGGGTTGTATAAATTATTCAGATTATGCGTGTGTGAGTCACCTCTCTCCCTCAACTAGACCTAAAGCAATAGGTCATCAAAAATAGCACCATCAGCAGAACACCACCTTTTCCCAGCCAGGCCCTGTTCCCTGCAGCACTTAGTTCTCAGAATCCTGCCTTTCCAGGGGCCCAGGGCTTAGACTTTGTCCAGGAACAAACCACTTGAAGTTGGCAGACAATTATTCATTATCAGCTCCTTCAGAAGGAATTAACTGGACCTGCATAGGATTGGACTGACTTGATAAAGGCCAGGCAGAGGCCATATGAATTCTCTTTTCAGACTAAAATTTTGTCTATATCCTGGACTCCGTGCTTACCACATCGTATTTTTATTCATCTAATACCGAAAAAGAATGCTTATGCATGTATAGCCATCATCATAGAATTATCAGAATTTTAGACGTGTTGGAATTTCAACCAGACTAACCTCTGGATGTCCCAAGCTGAACTATTGCTATCTGAACACTGTGGTTCCTTAGCCACAGCTTCAGGGCGATTGCATCCCTTCTGCTGGGCTCAGGGTCTCTGTACCCAGCACGATGGACCCTGCTGCCTGGGCTGTAGCGGGAATATGATTTTGAAAGTTTCCCCATTGATTACGATGATCATGCAGATAGGGGAACTCTGCCTAGGGGGCACTGCAGGAAAGCCCCTTCCTTAAAATATGCAGGGTCAGGAAACTATGCAAAGAGACTGAGATTGCTTTGAGGAGTCTGGAGATGAGCTGGAGTCCTCACAGTTCGAGACGTCGAATGCTCCAGCGGACAGGCACTATGTGGCCCAGCTGGCTCCCACGCAGAACAAGCGTGAACTTGGCAATTGTTCAGCCTCTGATGGGGGACAGTTGGGCTCTTTGAGGTCATTAGGAGAGTGTGTTCAACTGACAAACAGAAAATCCTGCGAACTGGATGTTCCAAAGGGCTGATGCTATGTCCTATGTCCTATGGCTGGTGCATACCTTGGGGTGTCAAATATGAGATAACATACTCCAACTGAAAGCAGTCTCTGTTACTCATGAAACAACACAGAAATTCCAAGTAACCAGCTTGCTTGCCTCTGGGGACTTAGTACAGGGAGACTACCTGTAGAAAATCAGAGCAAGATACCTGCCTTTTGCAGCAATGGCTACAGCAAATTACCATGGGTCTGAATGACACTAGTAGAGGGCTGATTTCTAGGCAAAGAAAAGCAAGGAAAGGGAATGCTGTTATAAAAGAGCAAAAGTTTTGTGGATCTTGAAATAGAAGTAATGCTAGTGTGTAAGGCCCTCCAGTCTGTTTGTTATTTGGTGCCATGTTCCATACACCTGGTTTGTTTCTAAAAATCACATGGCAGGTAAATGTAAAGGTGAAGTTTCTCACATAATGACAAACGTGGTAATTTAATCTACTTTTGAAGTTCCCTTACTTTTAAGTAAGTAAAGCTGCCAGACTTTTGCATTTTCTGTGATACTGAAAATCATGTTTCCAACAGGATGCAGCTGTTAACAGCGTGGCTTATTTGCAATGAAGCTGAATTGCATGTGATTTTACCACCAGCATTTCCAGTCTCGAACCTCTTAAGTGCCAACCACATATTTCTGAGCAAATAAGTACATGAATAAGGTTGCCTGTTAGCAAGAAAAGAATGCTACTTTGTATTATACTGACTTGCATTGCCTTAAAGAGAATAGAACTGCCCAATACGAATATAAATTGAATATAAATTACTTTATAAATCCAGTGGCAAAAAGAAGTACTTAATGGTTCCAAGTGTCTGCTCATATAGTCTGGACAACTCCAAGTGGACAATACGTGTTTGATCAGTTAAGGTCCTCATTGATTTGCTTTAATGCGACCCCCAGAGCAAATGCCAGAGAAAAGGCAAGTAGGCAAGGCAAAAAAACTTTATTTACAAGCCAATGTGAAGGAGGGAGCGAGGTTCACCAGTCTCCGGCGGTGGAGGCCGACGAAGTCACTCCAGCATTCTTGGGCGAGGTTCCTAGGTCCGCACAGGAGCACGGGCCGAGGAAGTTCGCACCATGAGCCCGCCGGGAGCGGCTTTTATGTCCTGGGCCAGGGAGTGGGAGGGCAGTGGGCGGGACATAGGTGGGTCTGGGGCGGGGAGGTAGGCGTGGCTAGGCAGGCTTCCGGTTCTTCTCCGTCGGAGGTCGGGTTGCGCCTGCGCAGTCGACCCATGTCTTCCCGGGCGCGGGAAAGTTGACGGTGAAGAACCCGGAACTGCGCCATCTTGCCTCCGTTCGTCTAAACACTCATGTTTTCTAATCATTCTTTATTCACTCTTTAAGGCTTCATTTTTTAAATTGCACAGCTGGGAAAAGTGAGGACAATGATACAGGATCATAGCTGCCTTTTTGAAGTGGATTTCTTCAGCATGCAGGAAACACGATGTTTTGTTTTTCTTAATTTTTATCATTCTTTCAATTATTTTACCAGAACTCTCTTCTTCCATGTCTGGAATATTCCTGATGGGAAGCTGGACATTTAGGATGAAGCAGCAGGACTGTGTTAAGAGCTATTCCTCCCAAGAAGTCATGTCTTCTTCAATAATGCTAGGTAACAGTTGTTCTTCAAAAATTATCTATCTATCTATCTATCTATCTATCTATCTATCTATCTATCTATTCTATTCTATTTCTCTATCATCACTGTATCAATTTCTATCTATCTATCCATCCATCTATCTTAGGAAAGCTCCATATATTTATGGGATTTTTCTTACTAAAATGTGACAGCCTTCCTTTTAGAAGCCAGAGGAATGTATGCTGCTCTTTCCATGCCCTGGTGCCCCTGGTGCATAAGCAGCACCTAGCAACTAGCTGTGGAAGTTGCCGCTGTGACTTCTCTAGAGTTTCTGGGCAGCAGAAGGTATTTGATCTTGAATTTTGTAACCCAGATGTCTGCTGAGGCTTATAAGGCTCTAGCAGCAATGGCCCACCCTGTAGATAAAGCTGTCTCTTTTTAGGGTTTCTACCCCCAAATCCTTTCACACCAAGCACGCCTGAATTCTGTAGGGTTTATAAAGGTCTGGGTGTTTCAGGGAAGAACCAGCTGCCATCTCCCTAGGATCACTCTCCTTCCTTTCTCCTCCTGCATCTCCTTTGAATACCCTCCAACCCAGAGTGCCGACCCCCTCTTCCCCAGAAGTTCCAAATGCCTATTTCTCTCTCTATCATGCCCTGAACTTCTCAAGGCAGTCTTTATAGCACACACAGACACAAAACACAACTCTTCCTAAGAGAAATTTTAATTAATTTTTCTCCACCCTGTTCTGTTCATATTATTCAGCATTGTAGGTGAAACGTTTATCATGTTAAAATCTGCCATTCTTCAGGGATCTGAAGCTGCTGGGAGAAAAGTTTCAATATAAAGGAGGGCCCTGAAGTGCACAGACTGTGTTTGAAAAAGTCAATACAAGAAAGCAAGCATGCTTTGAATATTTCCAAAAGAAGGTGGACAACCAAAGTCTCTAACTTTCGTAACATTTGAAGATATTCGAGACAGAACAATAACTGAATAATTTAATTGCTGCAAATCATACAAAATCTTTAATATTTTGCATCACTGTGTGTATAAAACCAGACATTTATTAAACAGCGCATCAAAAATACAGTATGCAGATCATTTGTGTTTCACCTGACCTGAGGAGCTGGTTCAGTACCTCATGCCCAAGGTGATGCAGTTGTGTCATGTTTCTCATAAGAATATTTGCATTTGCATATGCCACATATTTTAGGAGTAATTCAAAGTGAAATAATCTCACTTTACTCTTACATGGTTAATTCTTAATAAAGTAGAAATAACGTAATACTTACATTTGTTATAAAATATAAGTAATGTAAAATAATAAAATTTTGAGTACATCTTGAAGCAATTACTTTGTATTTCAAATTATTTTTTCTCTGCTGTTTATTTTAATCTCAGCAGCATTATAATTTAAGAGCTCTTATTTTCTTTAAAATTGTGTTGTAATTTGTAAAGTGCTTCGTAGTCAGATACTTTTGGGACGTGTTAGCTGAAATCGTTGTGGACACTGGGGTGCGATGCTGAATCAGGCCGTCTCGGTGCCCTGGCAGCGCACACTCACAGCCTTACCTTGTTATTCTGCATTTGCCCCATCAGGTCCACTCTCCCTGCGCTGCCCTGCTCTGGATCCCTTTATATTCAGCATCGAGCTGGTCCCTTCACCCTCTGGCCTCAGGTTGAGTTCAGGCGATGGGGGCATTGGTGTGAAATCAGAAGGCTGGAGGAGAAGGGGCTGGGTCTGTCTTCCCCCATATCCCACTTCCGGACTGGGTCATAATGGCTATGCCCCTTACTTATGATCCCAGCTCCCAGCTCCTCCCTATCCTAGGCCACAGCTCTGCTTGGGTTTTGGAATCCCTCCTCTCTCTCCGTTTCCCTAAGGCCTAAGGCACTGAACAACAATCAAAAGAAAATGGAATTAGAAGTTAGACAAGGAAGAAAACATTCACATAAAGCAGAGGCCACAGGAGATGAAAGGAGACATAGCTGGAAAGCCTCTGACAAGAGGGAACTTTAATATGCCACTCTCAGTAGGAGGGAGAACAGGTGAACAAAAATACACAATGAGAAACAAGATCCAAACAACATCGTCTTTGAGACAGACGTTATGGGTGCACAATTTTGTACTGTGATAATTACCCTCACTTTATCTCGGGCACTTCACTATTCACAAAACTTGATCATATATTAGGTCACAAATAAAACATCAATAAATGTCATAAAGAAGAAGTATTTCAAACTACACTATCTAGGCACAATGCAATAAAGTAAAAATTATTAACAAAACAAAACTGTCCTGCCACATGAAAAATGGAAAACATTCTATTAAACAACTCTTAGGCAAAGGGAAGTACAAATAGAAATTATAGAATTTTAAATAAATTAATGATAATGAAAATATCACATGTCAGAATCCATAGACCATGCTTAAATAAGTGATCAGAGGCACACTGAGTTCCTTCTTGACCTATATAAGCGGGAATGTCTTAGAGTGGTGGTGGCAGAAACCTGACTCAAACTGCTATAGGGGTACTTGCTCTCTCTTATCCAGGTAAAGCTCCGGAGCTCCTTATTTGAAGTTCTCCATAAGTAAGGACACTGGATTTATTCCACATATGTAAGTGGTTAAACTTTCTTTAAGCCATCCACAGATTATCCTCAGCCTTCATGACTGTTTCCTGAGAAACACGGGTTATTAATGCTGATTCTGAATTTGGTGCTATTCCAGGAAACTAAAAATGCCTCTATAATTAAAAGTAGGGCCTTATGAAAGTCAGGTGATGCAATGAGTCTTGAGTCTTTCTTATAATGGATCCAGAATGACCACAAGTCACAAATCCTGGTCATTCCCAGTCCCAAATGCACAGACAGAACAGCTACCTTTCTAACTGGCAGACCACTGGTTACCGGTCGATGTAGTGATGGCCCTTGGAGTAAAAAGGGTTAGTTGGAAGCCCCTAGAATTGCCTAGTTAGTGTCACCTCTCACCAAAATAGTAAACCAAAAGCAATGCTCACTACTGGAGCTGCAGAGATTTATGTCACCTTAAAAGATGGGAAAGATGCAGAGTAGTGATTTTTACTGCATTTTCACTGAACCCACCTGTGAGCCTTATGCTAAATGAGAGGGGTCTTGCCGAATGACTCTGGATTATCATACACTTAATGCCCACAGCTACAATTTTCTGGATGTTGCGTCTTTACTAGAGGAAATATTTCTTTGTAATGATATGTATAATCCTCTAGTGAGCAAAGGTAAAGATAAACAGATCACATTTTTTTTTTTTTTTTGACAGAGTCTCGCTGTGTTGCCCAAGCTGGACGTCCAGACTGGAGAGCAGTGGCCGGATCTCAGCTCACTGAAAGCTCCACCTCCCAGGTTCATGCCATTCTCCTGCGCCTCAGCCTCCCAAGTAGCTGGGACTACAGGTGCCCGCTACCGCACCCGGCTATATATATATATATATATATATATATATATATATTTTTTTTTTTTTTGGTAGAGATAGGGTTTCGCCGTGTTAGCCAGGATGGTTTCCATCTCCTAACCTTGTGATCTGCCCGCCTCGGCCTCCCAAAGTGCTGGGATTACTGGTGTGAGCCACCGCTCCCGGCCCAGAACAGTTTCATTGGGATGGAGCAGCAGTACACACTCACTGCCTTATATCAGGATTCTATCAGTTCTGCTCTCTGTTACATTTAAGTCACATTAATCATCTTGATTTCCCATAGAGCGTTACGTTTGCCTTTATGATTACTGGGCATAGAAATCAAGAAACATGAAGTGTCCTAGATGCTTTTGTGAAACGGAGGGTTGGAAACAAACCCTGAGGAAGTTCTTAGGCATTAGTGAAGTTTCTAGGAGCAGAGTGGTTGGAACATGTGGGATATTTCCATTAAAGTGGGAGAGAAGATTGGTGAGAGAGGATGTCAGTGAAAATGGAAGAATAGGAACCTCTAGGGGCTATCCCTCGCATGGCACTTAGGAAAAAAAAAAAAAAGATTTGCACCAACCAAGCAAACGTTTAGCCAGGAGAAAGGCCCCTGAAAAAGGGTGAGCTTTGTGGCATTTTAACTTACTCTGACCCCAACAACCCCTTCCCAGCTGCAGTGGCCCTCGTGAAGACTGCAGTCTGCACTTCCACATGGTTACCTGATTCAAGGGGAGAAGAGTGGGCCTTTTCCCCAAGGAATGTGACTGTCTGTTTTGATCTGACTGTGCTTCCTCCAGAGGACTGTGGCAAGGGCTTCCTTTTTTAAGCCTAATCTGTACCTTGTCAGACTGAAACAGCTACGTGGTTCCAAAAACAATAAAAGTCAAAAGTTGGGCAAACAATAGGCATGCAAAAATCTGGGTGGGAATAGTTAGGAAATAGGATTTGTTGGGGGTGGAATAGAGGTTTTGAAAATGATATAGAGGTTTTGAAAATGAATAGAGGTTTTGAATTGATATTAATTTACAGACTGCAGGTATGGGGAACTTAAAAAGCCACACACATACTCAGGGAAGGACACATGCTCAGAAAGGAACAGAGAAGACCATAAACTTTCACCTTTGGCTGGTCGTTGGGTAACCACAAACAGGAAGCGAAGGCTAAGGCAGAGTTGTAAACGGCCTCGCTGAGTGGAGTGTCGTAACACAGAGCCGACCTGAAAATACCTGGGAACACTTCCATTCCTTTCCTTTTCTTCCTTCTCTATTTTATTTCTCCTTTTTCATACTGTAATATTAAAAATATCAAATTTCCAACAAATTCATTCAAAAATCACTTGACAATGGATATTTTAAAATTCAAAAACATTCAACTTCGGTAAGAAATATTATGAAGTATGCAAAGAAGCCAGAAATTATGATGTCTTTACAGGGAAAAACTATAAATTAACAGAAACTCTCCCCGAGGAAGCAAAGACATTGGATTTACTAGATAAAAACTCTGTCTACCATCTTAAATATGCTCAATGATCTAAAGAGCACCATGGACAAAGAACAAAAGGCACAAGAAGAATCATATCTCAATATGTAAAAAATTACAAGAAGAGAATGAAATTATGAAAATGAAATATAAATTCTGGAATTGAAAAGTATTACTAAAATGAAAAATGTATTAGGGGGTCCAACAGCAGATTTTAGCTGACAGAAAAAAGAGTCAATAGGTCAAATGAAACAATCTAGTCTGAGAAGCAGAAAAGAGAAAGAAAGGGAGAAAAATGAAGAGGGCCTAAGAGACTCAAGCAACACCATCAAGTGCATCAACCAAGGCATAATGGAAGCCCCAGAGGCAAGGAGGGACAGAAAGGGACAGAGAGAATGTTTGATGAGATAATAGTTAAAACTTCCCAGTTTGACAAAATACATGAACCTCTACATTCAAGAAGCTCAATGAACTTCTTTTCGGGTAGAATAAACTCAAAGAGATGCACAAGAAGACACCTCATAGTCAAAGTCGAAAGCCAAAATCAAATCTTGAAAACAGCAAGATAATAGCCTCAGCACATACAAAGGACTGTCAGCAGAAACCATGGGACCAGAGGCAGTGGGATGACACATTTAAAATGCTGAATGCTTTTCATATTCAGCAAAAATATTCCTCAAGACTGAAGGATAGATTAAGGAATTTGCAGATAAACAAAGGCTGAGGAAGTTCATTCCTGACAGGCTTGCCCTATAAGAAATGCTAAAGGGAACCCTTTAGATTCAGACAGGAGGCAATCACTTGCCCTAGGAAGAAATAAAATACAAATGTAAAGGTAACTTCAGAAGTAAATACTAAAATCAGTATTACTGTATTTTTGGTTTACAACTTCTTTTTTTCCATGATGAGTTGAAAGACAAAGGCATGAAACAATAATTATAAATCTATGTTAATGGGCACACAAAGTATAAAGATGTGATTTGTGATGATGACAATCTAAAAAGGGAGAAATGGAGCTGCATAAAAGGGTTTTGTATAGTACGGAGTCTGTAAATTGATATTAATTCAAACTACATTGTTACTAATTTAAGATCTTAATTGTAACACCCAAGGTAACAACTAAGAAAGTAACTATTAATAAAAATGTACTAAAAAGGAAATGAATAAGGAATACAAATCATACACTATGAAAATCAATCAAATACAAAGAAGCTAGCATGGAAGAATTAAAGAATAAAAAAGATATGAGACAGACAGAAAACCAAAGCAAAATGGCAAAAAGTAAAGTGAGTGACAAACTATTGAATCTTGTTCTGCCCACCATGGAGAAAAAGGCACAGTGCTGAGTGGTTCTCTTTCAATTTTGTGTGTGTGTGTGTGATTTTTTTTTTTTAATTATTATACTTTAAGTTCTAGGGTACATGTGCACAATGTGCAGGTTTGTTACATATGTATACATGTGCCATGTTGGTGTGCTGCACCCATTAACTTGTCATTTACATTAGGTATATCTCCTAATGCTATCTCTTCCCCCACTCCCTCCCCACAATAGGGCCTGGTGTGTGATGTGTCCAAGTAATCTCATTGGTGTGTGATGTGTCCAAGTAATCTCTCCTTCCTGTGTCCAAGTAATCTCGTTGTTCAGTTCCCACCTATGAGTGAGAACATGCGGTGTTTGGTTTTCTGTTCTTGCGATAGTTTGCTGAGAATGGTGGTTTCCAGCTGCATCCATGTCCCTACAAAGGACACGAACTCATCCTTTTTTATGGCTGCATAGTATTCCGTGGTGTATATGTGCCACATTTTCTTAATCCAGTCTGTCACTGATGGACATTTGGGTTGGTTCCAAGTCTTTGCTATTGTGAATAGTGCTGCAATAAACATACGTGTGCATGTGTCTTTATAGCAGCATGATTTATAATCCTTTGGGTATATGCCCAGTAATGGGATGGCTGGGTCAAATGGTGTTTCTAGTTCTAGATCCTTGAGGAATCACCACACTGTTTTCCACAATGGTTGAACTAGTTTACAGTCCCACCAACAGTGTAAAGTGTTCCTATTTCTCTGCATCCTCTCCAGCATCTGTTGTTTCCTGATTTTTTAATGATTGCCATTCTACCTGGTGTGAGATGGTATCTCATTGTGGTTTTGATTTGCATTTCTCTGATGGCAAGTGATGATGAGCATTTTTTCATGTGTCGGTTACACTCTGAAATTGAGGCAATAATTAATAGCCTACCAACCAAAAAAAGTCCAGGACCAGACGGATTCACAGTCAAATTCTACCAGAGATACAGGGAGGAGCTGGTACCATTCCTTCTGAAACTATTCCAATTAATAGAAAAAGAGGGAATCCTCCCTAACTCATTTTATGAGGCAAACGTCATCTTGATACCAAAGCCTGGCAGAGACACAACAAAAAAAAGAGAATTTTAGACCAATATCCCCGATGAACATCGATGCAAAAATCCTCAATAAAATACTGGCAAACCAAATCCAGCAGCACATCAAAAAGCTTATCCACCATGATCAAGTGGGCTTCATCCCTGGGATGCAAAGCTGGTTCAACATACGCATATCAATAAACGTAATCCATCACATAAACAGAGCCAAAGACAAAAACCACATGATTATCTCAATAGATGCAGAAAAGGCCTTTGACAAAATTCAACAGCCCTTCATGCTAAAAACTCTCAATAAATTCAGTATTGATGGAACATATCTCAAAATAATAAGAGCTATTTATGACAAACCCACAGCCAATATCATACTGAATGGGCAAAAACTGGAAGCATTTCCTTTGAAAACCGGCACAAGACAGGGATGCCCTCTCTCACCACTCCTGTTCAACATAGTGTTGGAAATTCTGGCTAGGGCAATCAAGCAAGAGAAAGAAATCAAGGGTATTCAGTTAGGAAAAGAAGAAGTCAAACTGTCTCTGTTTGCAGATGACATGATTGTATATTTAGAAAACCCCAGCCCCAAATCTCCTTAAGCTGATAAGCAACTTCAGCAAAGTCTCAGGATACAAAATCCATGTGCAAAAATCTCTTTCAATTTTGTAGGCAACACATGCCACATTTGAGCATGCTGCTCTGTAAACCTACTGAGTCAGCTCAGCATAAGAAAAGACTGTAAGGACTCTAAGCTCTTCTTCAAGTTGTTCTAATCTCTGAGCAAATAAACCAGCAAGCACAATGGCACTGGGAGTGTCTGTGGAAGGTGAGACTGTGCTGCCAAGGACAGGCAAGTCTCAATAGGAAGCCAGCAGAGCAGATGCCTGAGGTTTTAGAGGAAGGCTATGCCCTTTTGTGGTTACAATTATTTTCTACTTGGAGGGCAGCTCCTGGCTTGCTACTTGTCCCTTGCAGAGGTGGAATGTCTAACCGTGGGATACCAAGTGACAACATGGTAGATACCCATTGTGAACTGGGTGTTATACAATTAATTGAATTATAAAGTTGTGCCACATTGCATTCCATAATTAAAGAAAATGGTATGTGTGGGATGGAGCTAAGCAGGTGCCAGAGGGCACAGGTAAGTGGCATGCATGCACAGGGATTCAGACACCACGGTACCTTTTCCTGCTGCGTCGTAACTTCTCCTTCAAGCTGAATCTGTGGCCTCATTGGGAGTTTCCTGTATGAAATGAACAGAATAGGGAAAAGTGTGGGCCTGCTTAATGGACGTATCTTGTGAAAAAGTAAGGACCTTGGTATGAAATGGGGTCTTGGATGAAACAGACACACCATCTAAATAGTGTATATTTACATATGGGTAGGCAGGGTTAAGGGAAATAAGAAATAGTTAGCACCCCAGGGCTAACAACACTGAGAAATCGATAACATGCTAGGCCTGAAAGAGCAAGAAAAGGTGATGGCTGTGGGAACCTGAGGAGGCTTGCAGTAGACAGAGAAGGCTACCTCCCTCCAAAAGATCTGGGGATTTGGGAAAAGTATGCCATGATGGCCAAGTTGTAATTTTGGAGAAAGAAAGTTCAAAGGATGAATACATTGACTTCTCTCACCCCTCAAGTTCAAGTTTTCTCCTGATGCCTCTGAAAGGGATTCAAGGGATTTGGAACTGACCGAAGAATAAGACTTGACCATAAGAGGCAGCAACACCCAGCAAGCTTCACTGGGCAGCGCTAGGATAGGGTCACATGAAAGATCCCTCACAGCAGGAGACTAGCCAGTGGCTTATGGGAGGGACACCATCCAGAAGGCAAGGAGAGCAAGGGAACTCCTGGGGAGAGGGGGATTAGAAAAGGGGCTTACGTGTCCAGGTGATGCCACTCAGAAGCACGATAGTGGGGCTCAAGTTGGAGAGCTCTGAAGGGCCTTAGTGGTTTGGGAAGCTTGTAACCATGAGGCTCTATCTTATAATGGCCAACAGATGCAGGATGAGGTGTCTTGGGGTATACAGAGCATTTGGGCTCCAACTAGCCCCACATCTGCTCAGCTGGGCTATTTTTAAAATAATTGGATATGCAACAACTTGAATTTGACACCTGTGGGCTTTTGAGGTAATGGATCTCAGCCTGCAGTGAAGAAATAAACAACCCAGGAGTCTATTTGCAGAGGCCATCATCGACTCATTTCAATAGCTGCCACCAGCTGGCCAAATCCATCTGGCAGCCAGAGAGCAAGGGAGTCTGTCTGATGCACTTGATAAAGGTCTGGCTGCTGGATCACAGAGTAAGGTGGGCGTGGACCTGGACAGGCAAAGGGAAATGCACAGCAGAGGTCTTCCTGGTGCGACACCAGCAAGAAGTAGTGCCAACAGCTACTGTATCCTCACTCTACCCATCAACCCAAAAATAAACTGTGAATTTGGTAGAGTGGGACAAATTTGGAGTGATACATCTGGTTTTCCACTGACTTGAGTTTCAAATTCATGCTGATTCATGTGTAGTGGATAAAGGCTGGTCAAAAACTGGAAAAGAACAGGACTGTAAGAGTAGGGCAAGTAGGTCTGGGAGAAGGTGTGGGGCACACTTCTCAGACATCAGTGTTCTCACTGGCTTCTGTCTGTGGCTTCCTCACTTTAGCATGAAGTTTCCCCCTCAACTACTGTAGCGGGGGAGGAGAATGGTGGAAAGTTTCATGCTAGAATTCAATGCACACATCACTCCCACTCACAACTTCTTGGCCTGAACTGGTTACACATTCCTGCTTGTGGGTGAGAAAGTATAATCAGAGACACTGGATACTGGTGACTCCAAGCAGCCTCTAGTGCATGCTCATATAAACCATTTTATTCAGTACCATGGTGATAATTTCTCAAAATAGTTAAGTGTAGTATTTAAGAATATAAGTTTTATAAAGCTGAAGGCATCACACTACCTGACTCCAAACTAAACTACAAAGCTACAGTAACCAAAACAGCATGGTACTGGTACAAGAATAGACACATAGATCAGTGGAACAGAAAAGAGATTTCAGAAATAAGACTGCACATATATAACCATCTGATATTTAGAAAACCTGACAAAAACACGCAATGGGGAAAGGGTTCCCTATTTAATAAATGGTGCTGGGAAGACTGGCTAGTCATATGCAGAAAATTGAAACTGGACCACTTTCTTACACCTTATACAAAAATTAATTAATGTCAAAAGCAATTGCAACAAAAGCAAAAATTGACAAATGGGATCTAATTAAACTAAAGAGCCTTTGTGCAGCAAAAGAAACTCATAACCTACAGAATGAAAGAACATTTTTTCAATCTATCCAACAAAGGTCTAATATCCAGAATCTACAAGGAGCTTAAACAAATTTACAAGAAAAACGCAAACAATCCCATTAAAAAGTGGGGGAAAAGACAAGAACAGGCACTTCTCAAAAGAAGACATTTATGCAGCCAAAAAACGCATTAAAAAAACCTCAACATCACTGATTATTATAGAAATGCAAGTCAAAACCACAACAAGATACTATCTTATACCAGTCAGAATGGTGAGTATTAAAAAGTCCAGAAACAACAGATGCTGGCAAAGCTGTGGAGAAATAGGAACACTTTTACATTGTTGGTGGGAGTGTAAATTAGTTCAGCCATTGTGGAAGGCAGTGTTGCAATTCCTCAAAGACCTAGAATCAGAAATACCATTTGCTCAGCAATCCCATTACTGGGTATATACCCAAAGGAATATAAATCATTCTATTATGAAGATACATGCACATGTATATTCACTGCAGCACTACTCACAATAGCAAAGACATGGAGTCAACCCAAATGTCTATCATTTGGGTAAAGAAAATGTGGTACATACACATCATGGAATACTACGCAGCCATAAAAAGGAAGGAGATCATGTCCTTTGCAGGGACATGGATGGAGCTAGAAGTCTTTATCCTCAGCAAACCAACACAGGAACAGAAAACCAAACACTGCACGCTCTCACTTATAAGTGGGAGCTGAACAATGAGAACACATGGACACAGAGAGGGGGCAACACACTAGGGCCTGCTGGGGGCAAAGTGTAGGGAGGGAGAGCATCAGGAAAAATAGCTAATGAATGCTGGGTTTAATACCTAGGTGATCGGTTGATAGGTGCAGCAAACCACGATGGCGTACATTTATCTATGTAACAAACTTGCACATCCTGCACGTGTAACCTGGGACTTAAAATTAAATTTAAAATAAATAAATAATAAATAAATAAATAAATAAATAAATAAGAAACTAGGAAAAAAGATACAATATAAGTTCTAGAACCACATTATCTGGGTTCAACTCAAGTTTCTGCTCCTTTCTAGTTGGACGCCTTGAATAAGTTCCCTAACACCTTTGAGCTTCAGTTACCTCATTTGTAAAATGAGGATAAGAAGAAGACTGACCTCATAAGGTTTGCTGTGAAAATTAAATTACTTAGCATATTCAAAGTAATTAGCACAATGCTTACCATGCAGTACATTTCCAGTAATTGTTAGTGTTATTTCTTGAACTGATTTCATGAATGGAGACCTGTTAGCTGATAGACGGAAGAGTTGGAATCGAATTTGAAAATATATTATCATTTGAATATGAACTCTTCTCTTTTCACACATTTACCTGAAAACTTTCCTAAGTAATATCAGTCCAATATATTTAATCATGAGGGTTTTATGCCTTTTTTAGCCTGTGTTTTAGTTTGATGCTTTCAACCCAATTACTTATGCTCTAGACCTGGAAACAATTTTTCTAAACATTTAGAATTTGTCAAAACTGTATAGGGATAGGATCTTAATAGCTCTTAACAGTTTAATAGATCTAAACTCAGAAAATTTGGAATTCCAGTTGGTCTTTTAGCCTGCTGATATAGTTTGGCTGTGTTCCCACCCAAATCTCATCTTATATTGTAGTTCTCATAATCTCCACGTTACGGGAGGGAACCGGTAGGAGGTAATTGAATCATGGGGGCGGTTACCCCCACCCTGTTCTCCTGATAGTGAGTGATAGTGATTCTCACAAGATCTGATGTTTTTTTAAGGCTTTTCCCATTTTGCTTGGCAATTCTCCTTCCTGACACCATGTGAAGAAGGACATGCTTGCGTCCCCTTCTGCCACGATTGTAAGATACTTGAGGCCTCCCCAGCCCTCTCAAACTGTGAGTCAATTAAACATCGTTCTTTATAAATTACTCCGTCTTGGGCATTTCTTCACAGAGGCACGAGAACAGACTAATACACCTCTCTCCCTTCCTTCTTTCCTTCCTTCCTTCCTTCCTTCCTTCCTTCCTTCCTTCCTTCCTTCCTTCCTTCCTTCCTTCTTCCCACCTTCCTCCCTTCCTTCCTCCCTCCCTCCCTTCCTTTCTTCCTTCCTTCCTTCCTTCCTTCCTTCCTTCCTTCCTTCCTTCCTTCCTTCCTTCCTTCCTTCCTTCTTTCCTTTCTTCCTTCCTTCTTCCCACCTTCCTCCCTTCCTTCCTCCCTCCCTCCCTTCCTTTCTTCCTTCCTTCCTTCCTACCTTCCTTCCTTCCTTCCTTCCTTCCTTTCTTCTTCCTGCCTTCCTCCCTCCCTTCCTTTCATTTTCCATCTTTCTTATCACACAGGGAACCCTGCAAGTGAGGCCTTATGCAAGGTGACAGCCACTATGACACACCTGTTCCGGGTGTTTGTCAGCAGTGAGAAGGAATGATTCTGGACGGACTTGAGAGGCTTATGTTCTCATAGGACTCCACAAAGATTGGTCTCCATAGTTCTCATTTTTAAAAAATGAATTAATTTAAAGTTCACTGACTTGTCTTCATGATAATATGTTAATGGGGATTTACTTGGAATTCATTCTAGATTTCCCACCTCCCCCATTCCTTCGAAGACTTTATTATTGAAAGACATTTGTGCCCTGGGTGTCTGAGTAAAACCCTTATCAAAGGGGCTAAGCTTTATTCCTGACCACACTGTAGAGCAGAAAAAAATCTCCATTTATTAATCACCTCAAGATCTTTAGGTATAAGGTTTCATTTGAAGAATTTTGCAGGGATATCATATGCATGATGAATGTTCCACTGGCTATTCTGGCCTAATTTTAGGGTTTTACAGTTGCTTTTGGTTATGCATGTTACTAAATTTACAAAATCTTTCATCTGTTGCAAAATCCCAGGATGATTCTCACACAGAGGAAATTTTCTGACAAGTAAACATTTGAATGTGAGCCACTGGTAAGGCAATACTTCAAAAGAAAATCA
This sequence comes from Rhinopithecus roxellana, assembly GCF_007565055.1. Lineage (NCBI taxonomy): Eukaryota > Metazoa > Chordata > Mammalia > Primates > Cercopithecidae > Rhinopithecus > Rhinopithecus roxellana. The sequence goes on from NC_044552.1 coordinate 17,793,838, forward strand.
CTGGTTGTAGCTGACTTTTTTTTTTGGTGGAGGGCCTCCACCACCCTCCACATCTATATTTACTGTCATTTCACCACCACTAGGTCAAATTATAAGGAAAAATAAAACTTAAATTAAGTAATGTTGTAAATACAAATAAAATCCATATAGAGATATGGACAGTGGGGATAAAAAGGTAAAAATAGCACAATGTAGGGAACTTCCCATTCATTGCACCAAATAAGACCCATAACAGGATTTAGAAAATTTACTAAATAGGAAAAGCAATTCCAAATTTCATGGGAATATTCAGGAGGAATAGTGGGAAGGCCAAACGAAAGCACTGTAGAAAAGAGGAGAGAGACACACACACCAGAGTTACCAAGATGAGTAGAATCTATGCTTAGCATTCCAGGAGCCTGGGACCACGGCTCAGCGGCCACTAGACACACGCAGACGGGCCACGGACACTAAGCTCTGAGATTTGACTGACTAGGTTTAGACCTGGTCTCAGTGATTATTTTAGTGGTTTATATGTCTTAAAATAATAGTCTTTTAACTTTCCTGTTTAAACATCAAGCTTGACTACTGCAGTTTCATTTCAAGGATCCCTTGTAGTTGGGCGAATCAAAAATGTTTTTAAAAAGTCCTTCCCTTTTGAGCTGATTTTTGTGAATATTGTCACATATTCTTGGGACTTTGGTTTCACCCCAGTTTTCTAATGACAGGCACGTTGTAGGATTCTGCCCGTACCCCAGTGTGGACTGACCTCGACGACCTGAGCAATGACTTGTCCAGGCTCTTCAACTATTAAACTAGCTTGTAAATCTTCTCTGTGCCTAATGTCTCCACCAGCTCCTTGTCCGTGCCTTCTTAGGTTGTTGTTAAAACTGTAAAGACATGAATTCCTGTTTTCTATGACCTGAAAGAATTCCACAACACTAGCTATAGTTGCTAGCTATAACTTCCCACGCTGGCGAAGAGGTAGACAGTAACCATTTTATAAAAGGGGAAGTAATGCTTTGCAAAATGGTTACTGTTTACTTCTCTGTCAGCGAACAATATTATTAGGATATGTCTTCAGGTAGAAACCTACACTCCAAGCCCAGCCATTTCATATTTGGTCAATCAATATTGCTGGAGCAAGCTTTTAACATGGAGACACAACCCACTGAAACACATGCATGGACTCTGTTTAGGGAAGTTTTATGAACTCCACCTGGACTCCCCCAGTTGCCAATAATATTGCTAGCTCATAGTGCCTCACCCAATACTCTCTCTCACCTTGCTTGGCCCTCCTTTGGTTCTCCCCTCGCTGCCTTTACACACTGGCTGCTTATTTGTGTGCTGGGAAGACAAAGTCAAAAAGGACAGACACAGACCCCGCCTTGAAAAAGTGATGGGAAGAGAAAGGGAGCATTGCCATACTGAGAAATTCAAGCTGTGGTGGGGCCCACACCGGGTGGGGAAAGGCTCAGGAGAGCTTCCTGGAAGGTGACATTGGAGTAGCAGTTGGAAGGATGCATTAGTTCTGTGAATAAAGCCAAGAAAGGGCATTTCTGGACAAGAGAATGGCATGGAAGTACGAAGCGCTAAGAGGAAGGAAAGGTCAAAAGATTACAAATTGCCGCATGAGTTTTCTGCCTATGGCAGTTCCACTGGGTGGGCGTTCACCTACCCTTGCTTGGGATTTGGGGTTTGGTGTTTGCATGGTGACACGTGCCGGAGATAAAAGGGGTTTCTGGGGTCTTTTGCTCTTAGTTCCAGGTGAACTACCTTGTATCAGTCCTGTCCTCTCCATAAGCACTCCTTGGGCCGAAACAACCTTGGCTTCCTGTCTCAGGAGCCTTTTCTACTGGTGCAAAAGCCCCCAGGCTACCTGGTTACAGCACCAGGATTAGATTGGCTGGTTTTACTGCTGCAGTGCTTAAGTAAATCCGAATGTAGGAAAATCACTGTTTTAAAGCAAGGTAGTTTGATCAGTAAGTTAGAATGACACTGATCTTTTCCTGGGATAAACGTAGAATCTGATCTGTAAGATTCTATTCACTTTATGCATCTTCTTGAGGGTCAGTATTCACTCCTTCAACAGCTCATGACCATTATAAAGAAAAATAACCTTCTTTTAAATGCTTTAACACAGTTTCCAGAACTTGCAACGTAAGAATCATTTGGGATGCTTGTTACTTAGACCAATGACTAGGGCTTTCCCCTGGGAGTTCTGATTTAATAGGTCTGGGGGTGGGCCCTGGGAACTTCTATTTATTTTTTAATACGTGTGCTAGGCAGTTCTTATTGTCAGGCTAGAATGGGAAACACAGTGTACTTAGCCCCGTGTTATACTGGATATTAGGCAATAAACAAAGACGTCTACTTACACCAGGCAAAGTATGCGTGATGGCATTGATGATGTACATTTCGCAGGTCAGGAAACTAAAGCTCAAAGACAAGTGACTCACATAAGAGCACACTGTTGGTCATGAAATGACCTGTCACCAAATCTGAAGCCTCTGGGTTCTGTTACATTACAGTCCAAATGATGGACATTAAAATTGTAAGATCTGATTGAGGTTTATGTTAGGACTTGGAAAATTAACTTTTTTTAATTGGACTTTATTTTAGGTTGTACTAGTTCAGATATACACGGTTTTTAATGTAATGATTATACGGGGAAAAAGTTGTTCAGAGTGAATCAAGCTAAATTTAGTTTGTTGCCATTTGAATTTATTAATTCAGAGGTAACTCAGTTAAAATAGTTTTCTTTCCAAAGAAGGCTATATATTGTTTAAAAAGTTAAGAGACCTACACTACATAAATGTGTTTGTCTCTTTTCAAAATAAAGAAAACCAAAAGTAAATAAGTAAAACAAATCAACACATGAAAGTGTATACTAGAGAATTATTTGTGTCATTCAAATTAGTTTCTGTCCCTAGTTATTTTCTACAAACCCATTCTTTCTGATATTTGCTAATTAACACCAAATATTTAATTTACTGTAATTCATTATTTCTTCAGAACCAAATTGAAATTTGCCTTTGAATTATTTATCAGAAAACAATTTGCTTAGCATATTGGTAGCAAAAAAATCTTCAAAAAAGATGTGTGTGTGTGTGTGTGTGTATATATATATATATATATATATATTTTTTTTTTTTTTCAGTTTCTTCTGTAGAAACAGAAGCATTGTTGGCCAGTTTCGTGGAAAGTCAATACACTGAGACAATGGGGACTGCAGCAGAGAAAGAGTTTAATAATCCTAGGACAGCTGAACAAGGAGGTGGGAGGAAAACTCACATCCACTTCTCCAAGGAATTTAGGGCCAGGGATTTTAAGGAGTTTGGAATGGACCAAGGTGTGGGGAACTGTTGGCTGGTCAAAGGGAACAGGGTGAAGTCATGGGATGAGGGATGAAGAAACGGCATTCTCATGCCGAGAGGAGATGAAGAAACGGCATTCTCAGGCCGATTTGCTGGTCAAAGAGAACAGGGTGAAGTCATGGGGTGAGGGGATGAAGAAATGGCATTCTCAGGCCGATTTGCTTCCTCATGAGGGTTTTCACTCTGGTTGGCATCAGCAATCCCCACGGGAATTCAGGGTCTGAAGAACATCTTAAGAAAGTCTTAAGCAAAAGCCTCATGATTTCAATGTCAGACATGATTCCTATGTAGGAACAATGCGGATGTAAACGATCAGCATTGAGTGACCTTTAGCTGCAACGAAGCGGACCAAAGTGTAGCCTGATGATGCTTAATTATAATTATATTTCTGTCCAGAACCCAGTATGTCATTCTTGTTAACCTTGTGAGAACAATTTCACAAATAGTTGACTATAAATGGCTTTAGTGAAGACCCTGCAGGGCCTCTGCTTAGCAGCTGATGCTACATACTTAAATATATTAAAATGACTTTTACAGTAAAGAAAGTAATTATTGAACATATTACATTACACTTTATGGTATATTCACTATAACTTATTATATTTATTTCTCTCCAATTAATTCAATGTAGAATAGTTTTACTAAGTTCTTCAGTAAAAGAGATTGCCTCCTAAATATGCACTATACTTGAGTCATGTGTGGAGCACCTTTGGCTTCTTTAGATTAATTAGGGAAAGATGTGATTACAACAGTCACAGTTGTAGCTGCATTTATGCATGTACGTATATGCGTTTACTCAGTTGTTAATCCAATAAGCAGTTATTTCCTAGATTCTTTGCTAGGCCCCTGGGAGACAGAGAGAATCCAGCAGAGCCAGACAGGAACCCCACCATCGCTCCGCATGGGAAACGTCTGTGATGCATATGCCCAGGATGCTCTCAGATCAGAGAGAAAAGTCACTCAGTCAGCTCAGAAGAGTTCAAGAAGGCTTTCAGGGGAAATTATGTTTTGACAAGCAAATCAAATGTTTACTAAAAATAGAAACTTCAAAAATTATTTTTCATGATGTTTTCATAATTCTCCAGTTTGAAGACATAGTACTGGATTGGTGGCACAGTGTTCACTTGGATGTGAGGCACTGGTCTGGTTGAAAAGTCAGTTAACTTTTATTATGTTATGTATTTTTTGTCCTTCTTAGAATTATTTAAATGTTTAATAGGCTTTTTTTAAATAGCTGTTTTAACTTTACAACAAAGTTTAGTGAAAGTGGGGAGAGTTCCCATAAAAAAAATAGGAAAATATCTCAACAGTAACTTCACCAAAGAAGATATACAAAAGGCAAGTAAGTGTATGAAAAGGTGATCTGCTTCATACGTCATTTGGGAATTTAAATTTAAAACAACAAGAGATACACCTACACAGCTGTTAGAAAGTCCAAAACACTGACAATATCAAATGTTGGCAAGGATGTGGAGCAAGAGGAACTCCCACTTATAGCCCATGGGAATGCAAAATGGTACAACCACTCTGGAGAACAGTTTAGTGGTTTCCAACAAAACTGAAAGCACCCTGACCATATGCTCCAGCAATCATGAGCCTTGTCATTTACCCAAAGGAGCCAAAAACTTATGTCCATACAAAAACCCACACATGGATGTTTATAGCTGCCCTTTCTTCATAATTTTCAAAACTTGGAAGCAGTCAATATATCCTCCAGCAGGTGGACAGATTAATAAACTGTGGCACAACCAGACAATGGAATATTATTCAGCACTAAAATCAAAATTAACTATCATGTCATGAAAAGATACGGAGGGATCAGCACATTGCTAAGTGAAAGAATCCAATCTGAAAATGCTCCAAACTGTACGATTTCAACTATGTGACATTCTGGAAAAGGCAAACTATGGGGAGAGTAAAAAGTTTGGTAGTTTGCTCAGGGCTGGGGAGGGAGTAGAAAGGAGGAGTGAATAGGATCCCAGGAGAAGTTCAGGGCAGTGAAACTGTTCTGTATGATCGCATTCAGATAATTGTGGACACCTTCATTATATATTTGTCCAAATCCATAGAATGTACACCACCAAGAGTGACATCTAATGTACTTTGGGTAACAATGGCATGTCGATGTTGGCTTATGGATTGCAACAAATGCACCACTCTGGAAGATGTTTTATTGACATGCCATGTTGCCCAGGCAGGTAGGTCGAGTCTATGGGAGAAGGCAAGTGGCTGCCATGGGAAGATTCTAGTATGGCCAACTCATGGGCCAACTCCCCAACCCATATGACATGTTTTACTGACATTTCTTTTGAAGTTTATTAGTTACTACATAACTCAAATTTTTATTTTTCCTTGTTGTAAGCCTCTGTTGGTTCTTAATGGTGGCATATTGGTTTTATAATACTTTGGAAGTCCCAGGGTTATTTAAGAATCACTGTCCTTGATTGTAGGTATTGGCAAAAGCACAATTATGTATTCTAATTAGTTACTCCTGATAGTTACTCATACTAACGGGAGTTTCTCATTTATCTCAAAATTTCCAAAGTCAAAGTCCTGAGTTTTAGTGTCTACCACCCCAGTGTTTACATGTATAGGAGAACTTGGTGATTTTGGACTATTTTCTGTGTTGATTTATTTCAGCTCTATAAAAAATGAAGTTTGGATCATTGATAAGAACTAAAATCTAGTCAAACGGTTCTGCTAGTAATCAGTTTGACTTAAAAACAAACTGACAAAAAGAATAGGCAAATTCTGGTCTAATTTCTCTGAGCACCACACGGTGGTATGTGCTCTCTTCTTCTTTTAACTTAAGAGATATAGCCCCAGGCAGTTGGGAATGCTCTCTAGTTTGGTTGCTTTGCAGGACACCTCGGTGCAGTGTCCCGTGTGTTGTCAGAGGCGTTTGAAGCAGAGGGAGTCCATCTTGAGCAGTGGCTGTGTGAAATGAGGCTGAGACACACTGGGTTACATTCTTAGGAGGTCAGGCATTCTTAGTCACAGGATGAGATAGGAGGTCGACACATGATACAGGTCACAAAGACCTTGCTGATAAAACAAGTTGCAGTACAGAAGCCAAGACCCACCAAAACCAAGATGGTGCCCACAGTAACCTCTGGTTGTCCTCACTCCTCATTATATGTTAATTATAACGCGTTCGCATGCTATTAGTAACAGACACTCCCAGCAGCACCATGACAGTTTGCAAATGCCATGGCAACGTCAGGTAGTTACCCTATAGGGTCTAAAAGAAGGAGGAGTTCTCGTTTCTGGGAATTGCCCCTCCCTTTCCTGGAAAACTCATGAATCATCCACCCTTGTTTAGCGTATAATCCAGAAGTGACGATCAATATAAGCATTTGAGCAGACCTACCCACTGCTCTGCCTGTGGGGTAGCCATCCTTTAACACTTCATTCTCTTA